>NC_083656.1:12652892-13337892 GCF_963576545.1 Limanda limanda
GTGTTTTGTAGAGGGGGTGAGAGGGATTGTCCATGATTGCCAGCAGTTTTGCCAGCATCCTGTCCTCCACCACCTCCTCCAGGGTGACCAGCTTAGAGCCAACCACAGACTCTGCCTTCCTGATGAGTTTTCTCAGTCTGTTGGCGTCCTTTGCCTTGATGCCCGCACCCCAGGACACCACAGCAAAGAAGATGGTGCTCGCCACAACAGACTGATAGAACATCTGCAGCATCTTGTTGCAGACGTGGAAGGACCTGAGCCTCCTCAGGAAGTAAAGCCGGCTCAGGCCCTTCTTGTAGACGGCCTGTGTGTTGGTGGACCAGTCCAGTTTATTGTCCAGAGTGACACCCAGGTACTTGTATGCAGACACCACCTCCACATCCGTCACACCGATGCAGACAGGAGAGGGCAGGGGCTTGTTCCTCCTGAAGTCCACCACCATCTCCCTCGTCTTCGCCACGTTGAGCTGCATGCAGTTCTCCCCACACCACTTCACAAAGCGGTCAACCAGGTCCCTGTACTCAGCCTCCCCCCCGCCCTCAACACACCCCACAATGGCCGTGTCATCAGAGAACTTCTGTAGATGACACGACTCAGTGCAGTGCTGAAAGTCAGCAGTGTATGTGGTGAAGAGGAAGGGGGACAGTACAGTTCCCTGGGGGGCCCCGATGTTGCTGATCAGACGACCAGACACACAGTTCTGTAATCTCACAAACTGCGGTCTGCCCGTCAGATAGTCATCGACCCAAGTGATGAGGGGAGCACTCACCTGCGTGCCCTCCAGTTTGGCCTTCAGCAGTCTGGGCTGGATGGTGTTGAAGGCGCTGGAGAAGTCGAAGAACATGATCCGGACTGAGGTGTTGGGTCTGTCCAGGGAGGAATAAGCCTTCTGCAGCAGGTAGATGATAGCATCATCAACCCCAACATGGGGCTGATATGCAAACTGCAGGGGGTCTTGTGATGGGAACACCAGCGGCCTGAGGTGTGCCAGGACCAGTCTCTCCATGACCTTCATGATGTGAGAGGTCAGTGCCACCGGCCTGTAGTCCTCCAGTGCAGCAGGACGTCCTTTTTTGGGCACTGGGACCAGGCAGGATGTTTTCCAGAGCACTGGCACTCTCTGAAGTTGTAGGCTCAGGTTGAAGAGGTGCTGGAGAACTCCACAGAGCTGGCTGGAGCATCCCTTCAGCACACGAGGGCTGATGCGGTCAGGTCCTGCAGCTTTCCTCTGTTTGAGCCTGTCCAGCTCTCTCCTCACCTGGCTGGCTGTGAAGTGGAGTCCAGACTCGGGGGTGGGGGGCTGTGGGTGATGTGAGGATGTCCTGGGGGTGGGAGGTGTGGGAAGGTCTGTGGTGAAGGCCAGCGGGGGGATGGGGGGAGGTGGTGACGGGGGGTAGGGGGTGATGGGGGGAGGTGGGGGGTTGTTGTTCGGAGAAGTAGAGGAGGCAGTGAAGGGTCCGCTGGGGGTGGGGGGGTTGGAGTTGAACCTGTTGAAGAATGTGTTCAGCTCGTTCGCACGTCCCTCATCCCCCGCTGCTCCCCCCCCTCTCCTCTGGAAGCCGGTGATCTCCTTCATCCCACTCCAGACGTCCCTGGTGTTATTGTCTTCCAGTTTGTGCTCCAGTTTTCTCCTGAAGTTGTCCTTGCTCTCCCTGATGCTGCGTTTGAGCTCCCTTTGTACACGTTTGAGCTCTGCACTGTCCCGTGATCTAAAGGCCCTCTTCTTCTCGTTCAGAAGGGCCTTCAGGTCGCTGGTTACCCACGGCTTGTTATTTGGGTAACAGCGAACCTCTTTAGTGGGAATGGTGTTGTCAATGCAGAACCCAATGTACTCAGAGACACAGTCAGTCATGCCATCAATGTCCTCACCATGTGGCTCATACAGAGCAGCCCAGTCTGTGGCCTCCAGGGCTCCACGCAGTGTTTCCATGGCCTCAGGAGACCATTTCCTCACAGTCCTCACTGTGACTGGGTGCTGCTGAACCACAGGCTTGTAAGATGGTGAGAGCAGGACAAGGTTGTGGTCTGACCTGCCCAGTGGTGGCAGGGCAGTGCAGCTGTATGCATCCTTCACATTTGCATACAGCAGGTCCAAAGTCTTATTATCACGTGTTGCACATTTCACAAACTGGAAGAAGGTAGGGAGTGTGGATGAGAGGGAGGCATGGTTGAAGTCACCTGTGATGAAGATGAAGGCCCCGGGGTGTTGTGTCTGTAATCCCGCAGTCACAGTGTGGATGACGTCACACGCTGCTTCCGCGTTCCCGGATGGAGGAATGTAAACAGTGATGGCGAAAACACTGGTAAACTCCCTCGGCAGATAATACGGACTATCTATCTATCTATCTATCTATCTATCTATCTATCTATCTATCTATCTATCTATCTATCTATCTATCTATCTATCTATCTATCTATCTATCTATCTATCTATCTATCTATCTATCTATCTATCTATCTATCTATCTATCTATCTTTCTATCTTTCCGTCCGTCCGTCCGTCCGTCCGTCCGTCCGTCCGTCCGTCCGTCCGTCCGTCCGTCCGTCTATCTATCTATCTATCTATCTATCTATCTATCTATCTATCTATCTATCTATCTATCTATCTATCTATCTATCTATCTATCTATCTATCTATCTATCTATCTATCTATCTATCTATCTATCTATCTATCTATCTATCTATCTATCTATCTATCTATCTATCTATCTATCTATCTATCTATCTATCTATCTATCTATCTATCTATCTATCTATCTATCTATCCTTCTATCTTCTACACTGGTGACAGAGGCTGATTCTGGTTGTTTTCTGATGTGACAGGAGCCTGTAGAATCAGTAAAGGTTACATCCCGACCGATAAGACCCACGTCGTTGCCATTGCTTCCAAATATCTCAATTTCTACCTGTACAATGCAACCCTGGAGTTTTCAAACTAAAATGCAGCCAGCAGCGTTTTTAATGGACGGCATTAATATTCTTTTAATGGTTTCAGCTTGTGAGGAGAATCCCTGCTAAGCTACATCCCTCCCTCCTTTACTTTCCCGATCTCTCTTTCTCTTCTCTTCTCTTCTCTTTTCTTTCCTTCCCCTTCATATTTCTGCCTCTCACCCGATTATTGTTTCCTCGCTGCCAGTTCCCCTCTCCCTCTCCACGCTGCCCCACCCATGTGTACTTTGACACCAAACCCCCCCGAGCCTCCAGTGTCCTAGACCCCAGTCATGTGACGCTGACCTGCTATGTTTTACAAGGCTGCAGTGCATTGAAGGGGGCCTCCGAGGAAAAAGGGCTGCGTTCACCAGCGGCAGGAAACAAAGCACAATTCGGAGAGGAGTGTGTGTGTGTGTCTGTGTGTCTGTGTGGATATATGGGGGTGGGGGAGGGGGGGTCAGGAAGCAGTAATTCAAGGGATGGAACTCCACTATAAAAGTTTGACATGAAGAAGCACGGAGTATTCAAGCGAGTCCGTGTTCGAACGTGCTGCGTTGTTGTCTGCCCGGGACGGAAAGTCTTTGATCACAGCGACTTGGATTTTTTCCACCTGGCTGACGTTAGATATTTCAACTTTTTATTGACATGCTTAGATGAGCTCTGGCCTTAATCTCCTCTCTCCTTTTCTATCCCTTTCCCTCGCCGTTCTCTCTTCCTCTCTCTCCATTCGCATTAAATCTCACGCATCCTCTCCTCCTCTCCTCTCCTCTCCTCCACTCCCTCCCTCTCTCTCACTCCCCTCTTCTCCAATTCTGGTTTATTCCCAAATGCATTGACCTTCGCTATCGCTCAGCCCTTGCAGAGCCGTAACTCTGCTCTCGCTCGCTCCGTGGCCGTAATCTACGGCCGGAGACGCAGACGGATCCTGTTGCCTCCCACGCACAAGTACACACATGCACCAGTACAGCATGTGCACGAAAGGGGGACTTCTCACAGCACAGTAAGTAAGCCTATATGAAGGAATGACCACGGATGCTTACAGGCGAGCGTGGAGACACACACACACACACACACACGTGCACGCACACACACACATCTGTGTCATTCCTGGGAGATTTGAGCCCATTAAACGAGAGCAGCCCAGTCCAGACTCTCAGATCGCTGCCGTTACCCCCTCTTTGTTCCCCAAACCAGGAACAGCTGTGCTCCTCCACAGTTGTAAGTCACTCACTCGGTGGAAATTTAAAAGCCATTAACCGAGCCCCTCATTGCTACCCCACCCCTTTCTGTGCATGAGTGTGTGTGTGTGTGTGTGTGTCTGTCTTGCTTATCTGCTTCTCCACACAGACACACTTCTGTATGTGCACTTGTGTGTGTATAGGCGCTGAAAGTAGAAATACCTCCCAGTGCATCGGACTCAGCGTTTCTCAAAGAGGCCTCTTCTCGTCGAATCGGGAGGTTTTCAAGTAGAACATTTTCGGGCCACAGCGCGGCCGGTCGTGCCGTGATCCGCCTCCCACACCTTGAACGCTCGGCTGCGTCCCAGCCGTGAGTAGCTGGGAGGGGTCACGCCGGGTCATGTTGTCTTTGAGCGTGAAACAACAAAAACAAGGCCCCGCTGAAATAGCTCGCCGCTTGTCCACTTTCTTGGCTTAGCCGGCGCATTACTGTGCCAGGAAAGAACAACAAGCCCCGGAGCCTTTCATAAGGCGAGCCCTTCGAGCTCGTTATATAGACGCAGGCGCAGCTGCACGCTCGAACACACACAGCAAGCAGATGTTCACAGAGACAGAGACGGAGAGACGAGGAGAGGAGGAGATAAAGGAAATGGGGAGCGGGACCGTAACATGGATGGTGGACATTCGGATGCCAAAAGTTAAATCTATGGTTCTTTCCGCTGTTTTTCTTTTGTCTCCTCCCCCTCCTTCCCTCCCTCCTCTATCTCCTGTGGAGATCTCTCATTTCCTGCAGGCCCAATGTTGATTTCATACTAGAGCTCAGGGCTTAGAGTGGGAGTCTGTGAGATGGGTAAGGGGGGAACATGGGGAGGAGAAGTGTGGTGGTATTTGGGCTGGGGCCAAAAACAACCTTCACCTCCACTTCTCTCAACTGCTCGGCTGATTTTTTAAACGTAAGCAAGCGAGCAGACGTTTTTCTTTACTTGCTCGACAATCGCACACCTCAACACCTGGGAGAGGCCACAGTGCAGCTACAGTCTGGAGTTGGACTCTTCCTGTGGAGACTTTACCAGTCAGCACGTTTGTGAATTATTTTTTAGCGCAGATTCCATAACGTGTGTTGCTCGAGAGCACCTCAACAGCAGTTTAAGGAGAGCAGAGTTCACTGCATTCATTCTTGCAGTGGAGATTTTGCAGGTCAGCCGGGTCATCCTGTTTTTATTAAAATCCCAAATTCTATCCCTGGAGTTAAATTTATGAAAACGTAATCTCCTCTGTTATCCTCACTTCATTTGTTGTTGACAAAGATTAACTAGCTGTACTTAGTATTTTAGCATTTTTAAGACTTTATAAGCCAATGATAACATGGCTGCTCCCCAAAAACGAAGCCAATATAGCACCACCTGGTGGCTGATGGCAGTGTAGGTCATGAATCCCATCTCCTCCATGTTAGTGGATGGGACGTGGACCAAACTAGAATGTTGAGGTATACATCAATATTTTTTTCTGCCGTTTCTAGATAGTTACTTTTGATTAGTGATTTGATGTCATAAAAATGGGGTTAAAAATCCTGATTGACAGCTGAGACTGACTCGTGATTGGTCGAGCTGTATCCCTTAATTGCTACTGCACAGACTCCAAATGAGCAAGAGGGCAGTGTTCTTATGTGGGATATTTTGGCTTCATTTCTGGACAACGTGAGGAAGTATAGACACGTCGTCCGTCTTCATATACATGCTATTGCTCTGTCCCATTACTGATGGCAAAATAGCATTTAAAGTAAAAGTTTAGTAAAGAGTTACATGTTAGCTTGGCTTGAACTGAAAACAACGGCAGAAAAAACCTGGCTTTGTCTAAAAGCAACAAAATCCACTCAGCAGCTCTTTTAAATATCTCTAATTAACATCTTAAATACAAATATATGTTTTTGAGTGTTAAAGGTGCTGAATGGCAGTTTCTCTTGACTCACTGTTTTTGTTATTCCATGTTTTCCGTTATTTATTAAAATGTGTAGTAATTGTGCCGCAGTTGGTTGATTTAGAACATAATGATTCATAAAACAGGTTCCATTCATCAATTTACTGTGAAAAACGTGATTCAGTGTAAATCCCGACGTTACACTATACCTCCTAGTCGTCATGACCTTATAAAATCCAAGACCTTTGTGGGTATAAATGACACATAGTCTGATGGAGGAACTTGGCTGGGTTCGAGTTTCATAGTGCCAGTTTCAATGTGGTGTCACTTTGACCTTTTCTAGTCGCGGCAGATAACTTTGTCAGCATACAAAACCACAATGAGTCACATGGTTGAAAACTCACAGCTCTCCACACCGGTTTTTAGTTTTTTTTCACCTTTTGCTCTGTGTATTTATGTTGCCAGTGGTAACCAAGGAAGAGAAAAAAGGGCTGAGTTAGGCTGCGGTCTCTTTCTGGCCTAGATGCCGATAACACACACAGTTAGACTCACACGCACGACAGATTCTAACGCACCAATAGCTGTGTGGCACAAGGGCAATTTCTGCTCTTGACTTCCTCTCTCGTATCGTTCACAGAGATGAGGCCTTCTAGACATGAACAGCTGCAGACCCCAGCTTTCACTTCCCCTTTTATGAAACCACACATGTATCTGTTACCACAACAAGTTCCCCAAACGTGGCCTCCCATGCTCTCTGTACCTCCCCCCCCATGCCAACACATGCACACGTGTGCCTGCATGTGGACTCAGAAAAAACTTCTGCCACCAAGTTCCCCATGAGACAGTCCACTGGGCGAGTTTGTAAAGGCTGTCCTTCACGGCCATTGTTGTGAAGCAATGACGTTTCCAGATCTGCGAGAAAACATTGCAGGGTTTTGTAAGATTTTGTGAGATTTAGAAAATAAAAAATTGAGAGGGGAAAATGTGTTTTTTTAGCGTTGAAGGGCGGTGTCAGTAACCCGCACTTCCTGTGTGCAGGTCTCTCAACGTTAGTTCTTCACCTTTGTGCACTCGCTACAGCTAACCACAGCACACATACCTAATTTGGCATACTGCTGGTACCATGGACCCCAAAACACACACACACACACACACACACACACACACACACACACACACACACACACACACAGACCCGAACAGAGAGGCATTGCGTGACTGAGGCTTCACACCTCTCTTTCTCTCTTTCACTCAACGAAAGCATGAAGAAATTCTTCACCCGCAGAAATGTGAGACGTGTGTGTGTGTGTCTGTGTGTCTATGTCTGAGTGTGTGTGCGTGTGTGTGTGTGCATATGTTTGTCTGGTGTGTGTGTGTGTGTGTGTGTGTGTGTGTGTGTGCTTCTGGGGCACAGACTGCCATGCCCTTGTTTGGCCTCTCTCTTTAGGAGAAATACGGAGAAGTGGCTACAGCCTTTACCCGCAGATTGCCTTTCAGACATGCACAACGCAGCGGGAGGTTCTCTGCACAGACGTGTTCACAACAGCATCAAATCCTCTGCATTATTCAGGTGAGAGGTGAAGCAGCTGGGGACAGCCGGGCAGAGACAGGAAGTGACGTAGTAACTCCGCTGCAGAGATCATATGATAATGTGTACGGCACCTCGACACCACAAGCTCTCTTGATATCATCGTCAGTATCTTATACTTGTATGACTCTTTTTTGCCAGGAGATTATTATCATTTTTGCGTCTATAGAAGTCTCATCACCCCCCCCCCCACCCCCCTCTCATGCACTGTCTGTTAGCTCACAGTCTGCGACTTCACAGCTTTGTTTTAAAAGCAGCCCAGAAGAAGCGTCTACACCTTCACCCTGCATCGTGAGAACACAGCGAGTGATTTGTGAATGAACTCATCCTCCTCGTTGTCTCTCATCGTGCTCTCCTGTGATTTCAGTGAAAGCGAAGCAATGCAAAGGTGCGGGCTGAAGAATAGTTGCTGGATGATCTCATTCCCTCCACCAGCACTCCTGTCATGGAGACGGCTTGTGCATGATGAGGAAATAAAAGCAACCAGGATTTTAACAAAATCTATCAGCAAGGAAGGTGTTACCGTAAGGCTTGTTTCTGCAGCTGGGAGCTGTTGATCCACTGCTCCTCTGCCCACAGGCTGGAAACCTCTGTGTTGTGATAGGGAGCCGTGGCCATGTGGCTAATTGAGCTGTTCCCAGGTCAGCCTGTGACAGCGTGCCACCCTGTGCCAAGGTGTTGGGGTTTCCCAGGGCTCAGTAATAGATGCTTTTAGACCCCGGAAAGTGTGTCCAATCGCCCTGGCCCGCTGGCACACAGAGCGGGACAAGGGAAGGACGGAGTGGTCACACTTATCCCAGCGGAGAGATGTCGGGTCAAGTGAGCCTTTTGATAACTTGGGAGATGTGGATTCAGCGAGTGGTTGTGCATGCTGAGTGTGGTTATATGAAAGGAGGAAAGAAAGTCTGCATCCATGCGACGACTATCGTTTCATTTTCAAACAAAAATTATCTGTGTCCACATGAATGCATCAGTTTTAATATCACCTGACCGTTCATGTCCACAGGGCTACACAGATGGCTCAAACAATCGCTTCTCTCCTTTGCATGTTAGCAGTTGTATTATTGTAAAAAGCAGAATTTAACTGCGCAACGGCTGCTAGCAAAGACAACAGGGTCAACAACGCTTGTAATTGATTATGCATGTTGCGTTCTTCACTGGAAGCCGAGGCTAATGCCGGTTGTTTACGTCTGAAGGGGGGTCATGTGATAGGAGCCTGACCAATCAGCAAAGGTTAAGTCGTGACTGAAAGGACAAAATCAGCAAGTGGACATGAGAGTCTTCATCATGGTTACCAACGTCTCCGTTTCTGTCCGTCCAGATGAAAACTCAGCCCCTGAAGCTTCAAACTAAAAGGGTTTCAACAGCGTCTCTAAACCAAAACAAATTAATATGGATTTAGCCAAAGATGCTAAATAAAATGCACTCAAGTGGGGAAGCAAAATTATCACTAAAATTTTGTTTGTTGTTACAGGATAAATAAATGTATGATCTCTTCTCATGGCGTAAAAGAATTAGAATCCCATTATTTGTGATTTGATGCTGTAACGTCATGATTGACAGCTGAGACTCGCTTGTGATTGGTCGAGAACGTGTATTGACAGTATTTCTGACTCGCTCCAAATGTGCAAGATGGCAGCGTTCGTATTTGCGGAATACAAATGCTGCAATTTCTGGAAAGTGGGTTAGGGTTAGGGTTACCATGGTGAACTTAGCATTCAGGTGGATGCGGTGCTATGTAGTGTACAAACTCAAAGAGTGTCCTTCCTTCGGCCTTCTCACAAACATACAAAACTTTGTCACCTCTGACTCTCATTGACAGATTTAGAGTTTAAATTTAATACCACAGCCTTTTGGTTAATATAAAATGTGATTTGATCTTGAGGCATAAATATTATTTCCTCTACTGGAGCTGCACTCAGACTTTTAATCAAATTACCATGTAATTAGTTAATGGGTGATCAAAGAGATGTGGCAGAAAACTGATTCTCACTTCTCGCTCTTTCCTAGAAGCACTCGACCATGTCTGATCCTCCGACATCGATGAACAACAGCTTGTTTTGCACTTTCACGGCTTTGTGTTCCAGTTGTTCGGCCTCTTCCCTCAACCGAGGTTTTCTGCGGCGGTGGAGAACCGAACCGAAACTTGTGCAAATTTCCGTCTTAATAACGCCAGGGCTTTCCACTGAGATCGCAGCAGCGTTTCACAGAGAAGTGGAACCAGCTCGACGCGATCGCTGGAAGCCGCCTCTCGAATGACATGTGCTGCAAAGTACAAATAGACATTTGAAGCATTCATATATCAAAACAGTAATTTCCTGCATAGTTTCAGTGTATGTGGGAGTTTAACGTTCTCTTTTTTTCTGAGGTTCCTGGGGAGTGGCGGGGTGGGGGGTAAAGCTGGAGGGAGCTTTGCCGGCTGTGCGGGATCAGTTTCAGGATTGTAAACATGGCTGGGTGCCCCCCCCCCCCCCCTCCCACCCATCCCTTCCACCCCAACTCTTTCCCAACCCCTCGAAAAGTGCCTCTTTTGAAATGCTTGAGCCTTTGGGTGTGCCCCCCAACCCCCCGCAAAAGAAAACCCATCCCACCCAGCAACCCCCCCCCCCCCTTTCCTCTTCGTGTTTCCTGTTGAGCTGGCTAGACTCCTTTGACAGATTTACAACTCCGGGGTCAAAGTTTTCCGACGGCAGCAGATAAATCTTACACGCCCCCCCCCCCCCCCCCCTACCTCCTTCACCTGATAAAAAGACACACACTCTGAACTGCCCACACACACACACGCACACATGCACACCCCTACCCCACATCCTTTCATGTGTCAAGTGCCAAAGGTTCTGTGTCTATGTGCATGAACATGTGTGAGGACGCCTGCGTTTATATGTTCTGGAAGAGGTGTGTGCAGATGCCTTTGTGCACGTGTGTGTGTGTTCTCTTGTCCATTTTGAATATGTGTGTGTGTGTGTGTGTGTGTGTGTTTGCGTGTGTGCGCACTGGAGGATAAGTGCCTTGCAGTTTTGCGGTCAACAGAGAGAAATGCAGGACATTGTTCTGAAACCATAGAGGCAGGTTCCAATTTTTTTTCCCTTTTCGTCTTTTCCCTCCATCACATTTTTATGTTTTGGTCCCAGTGTGATGCTGAGTCTTTTTGTCTCCTCTCCTCCTCCTCCTCCCCTCGATAGATAGGAAGAGCAGGAGTGTGCGGCATCACGCCATCACTCCATAATTTTTATTTGCTAGCCCCTCTCTCTCTCTCTCTCTCTCTCTCTCTCTCTCTCTCTCTCTCTCTCTCTCTCTCTCTCTCTCTCTCTCTCTCACACACACACACACACACTCACTATATCCACCCCCCCCCTCTTTCTCTCTCTCTCTCTCTCTCTGTCACACACACACTAACACACACACACACACACTCACTATATCCATCTCTCTCTCTCTCTCTCTCTCTCTCTCTCTCTCTCTCTCTCTCTCTCTCTCTCTCTCTCTCTCTCTCTCTCTCTCTCTCTCACACACACACACACACTCACTATATCCACCCCCTCTCTCTCTCTCTCTCTCTCCCTCTCCCTCTCCCTCTCCCTCTCCCTCTCTCTCTCTCTCTCTCTCTCTCTCTCGCTCGCTCATCCCACCCAGTGTAACATCAATTTCTATTCATTCAACTTCCTTTTAGCAGCGTAAACGTCTTCAGCTCCACAGAAACGGAGACAAGTATTGAGGGACACAGCCAACAAATATAAACCCACACAGATCTTAGGGCCATGTCTCTCCTCCTCTTTCTCTCTCCCACTCTTTCTCTCTCCCACTCTTTTCTTCCTCCGCATCTACTCTGGTCTCTGTTCCATCCCCAGGTTACTAAGCGTTTGTCATTTTTCTTTTCGAGAAGCCGCACATGGAAAATAACTTGGATGTTTTTCCTGTCCATTGATCATACACCATGAACAGACTGAAGACAGAAAAGGACCTTGGTTGTATACATTTTTGATTTAGTCACAGACATTTTCGTTATTATAAAGGGTAACAAAATGGAATGTAGCATATATAGAGTGTATAGAGACCTTGGCTCAGCCTTGGTCTGCTCAAGTGGGCTGAAAAAGTATCTTTCTCACTGAAGGCCTTGTGTAGCCCATGCTGTTTTATTGAGTAAGTGGAGAACAGGCTCCCTTATTTTCCCTTTCCTTGAGCTCCTTGAGCCTCGCAACCTTGTAAATCACTATCGACTTTCCTCTAATTTTAACCTTACAGTAATATCATATTCTTTATAGCCTGCAACAACAAACATTCCCCAATATACACACACATTCGTCCCGTGGCGTCGGATCAATGGACATGATTGATTTGGTGGTGCACTGGCAGCCGGTCCTGATCAATGTGAGCTTGGCTGGCGGCCGCAGACCGTACGTCACTGTCGCTCACAATGTGTGTCGGTTACTCCCATCACTGATAGATAGATATTTGCTGTTTTTTTATAATATCATATTGAACATATTTGGCTTTGGTCATAATGTTGCAGACGGGAGAAAAGTGATTGGAGGGGTTCCCCGCGTTTCACTTTTAGACTGTTGTTTTGGGCGTTTTTGCCTTCATTTAATAGCAGGCAATAAAAAGGGAGACAGGAAACAAGGAGAGAGACTGAGGTCACATCCATATGACTGCAAGTATGTTTTTGTTTGAAAAGTTGAAAAGCTTTTTGAAACCAAAACGATCTCTGTCCACACAAGTGTTCTGGCTCTGTATCAGTTTTAATCCTTGCCCATACTAACACGCCTGAAAACACATATCATGTGAATGGGAATAGTCGCAGATTGCTCCGATAATAGTTAATCGCATGTAAGCAGTTGGATCATTGTCAAACTTTAACTGCACAACACTAGTTAAGTTTTAAGCTTCAGTATAGATGTTGCTTTTCACACTGGCAGCCAAGCCTATTGTTGGCTGTTCTCTTCTGGAAGGGGTCATGTGATAGGACCACTATTTTGGATGTCGAGACCAAAAAGACGTCGGCCTTGAGTGTCTACGTCATCGTTTTCAAACATCTCAGTTTCAGCCCATCTACCCTGGACGCCAGGCGTGTCTGTGGCAGAGTTTATGCTTTTTCAAACAACAATGTAGTAGTGAGGATGTAACCTGAGGAGTATGACTGGCAAAAGAGGTCCCGAGCCAGAGGGCAACCCGGAATGATATATAGGTACAGTATGTGGAACGCTGTCAGGACATTTCACGTCCAGCTCAAGAATCACTCTAAAACTTTTCAAAAAGAAGTGCACTGGATGTTAGGCAGCTCTATCGATCAGTGTCCTTTCTGTAAGGTCCTGATTTCAGAGACACCAGTTAATATGTGGCAGTAGACAACTAAACCCACGTGAGTCAACTCCCTCCGAAAAAGTGATGAGAATCTCAAAGCGTGTACACACTTTCGTTGCTGAGACACACCCTGTCCACGGATCATCCTGTTTTGCAAACTTAGCTCACACACACACACACACACACACACACACACACACACACCCACACACACACACACACACACGCAAACACCCGCAGACCGCGAGCAAACTATCAGATTTGCAGTGTAGCACATCAAATATTACAAAACATCACATGCCTTGTGAAACACTTCATGCGCTGCAGCGTACACGCTTTGTCAGGCAGTGACCTTGAATACTTAAGAGGCCCCTCGGTGCAGGTTTCTCCCCCAGCGCTCTTCACACACCAGCGCCGGGTGGGATGAGTGATATGATGGCGGCGGCGGAGGAAGAGAGGAGCGGAGGGACTCAGCCAGTGACAGAGAGGAGGGTTAAAACAGATAAAGGAGAGGAAACGAGGTAAAGGGAGGAGGTGGGCGGGCGGGGGGGGGGGTGGGGGTTGAGTGGTACCATCTGACTCTCTCTGGGGAAATCTGATCATGGCGTAGTTGGGGGGAGGCGACTTTCTATTGGAGCGAAAGATTGGGATGAACAGATCCAAAGTAGGGGGGGGGGCTTCAGGGGATAAACAAATGAACAAACTTGTTTTCCTGTCCCCCCACTCTCCCTCCTTTCCCCCTCTCCCTCCCATCATCCTCCTCTCCTGCCAACAGGACATGCTCTCTATATCCGGCCGGGTCCCCACATAACCTCTCTGGAGTTTTTATGGTCAGCGTGTCTTTTCACAAGACCTGTTATTGGATTACAGTGCGCTCCAAAGACTCTCTTCTCCTGCTCTCGTGTTCTGTACTCCCTCTCTGTCTATTACCGGCCGTGCTACTCATTCCTGCTCTCCTTTAAACCACTCTCTCTCTCCCTCGCTCTTGCTCTAAGCGTCCCTGTGTTTGTTCTTGTCCTGAGGGAGGAGGTGCACGGATGGACAGGGAAGGGTGGAAGACAGAGAAAGAGAGCTAATGCAGCCATTTAGTCCGCTTCAGTTTGAATATTTTCTCTCTCTCTCTCTCTGACTCTCTCTCTCTCTTTTGGCTCTGTACACCTTGTGCTGTTCCACTGGTGCTATAATGGTCATAATATCAAGCGACAGGCCGGGTTTCCACTCCGATAAGCCCGTGTCCTTAAAACAGGGGACAAACGAGGAAGCGAGTGGATGACAGTGAGAGGGAGGGATGGGAAAAGAGGGGGATATCAAAAAATAATGAGATGTTTGAGCGAGGGGGGGGGGGGGGGGGGTTGGGTCAGGGGGATGAGGGAGGAGAGGATAAAATATACATTCGGCTCACTTCCTCCCCCCCTGAGCAGCACAGAGGTCGACTCTTCTATGAGAGATCCTGTGACCTTTCGGAGCAAACTTTGATGTTAACTTTGCACGATGTGTTCGGCTGCTCCAATGTGGTGGGAGAGAGAGAGAGAGAGGGAGAGGGAGAGAGAGAGAGAGAGAGAGAGAGAGAGAGAGAGAGAGAGAGAGAGAGCATGGACTGTATTCCTGAAACTAGGCCAGTCACTGTCTAGAAATTTGGACTCATGTTCCCGTTTCCAACCATTTCCCGGAGGAGCTAGCCTGCCTGTCGTCTACTCGCACGGCCAGTTCTCTGTCGGCTGTGCTGCCTTCACTGTCCTCTACTGTTGTTTCCTGTTGTATGATGCGCTGCAGGATGATAAGTTAATGGATAATATGAATCAACAAATAATAATTGGGTTTGCATCTCTTGAAAGGCAAAGCTTGTGATATTTTAGATGTACGGCGGCCGAAACAGGAATGCAAAAAGCCACACAACGGAAACACAACTACAACGGAAGTGAGTGACAATTGATGTTGACAATGAAACGAGCAGAGTTACTCACTGCGGTCCAGCCATAGATGTGTGGGTCAAGTCAGTCACTGCGTAAAATTGGATGCTTGTCTCTTTGAGGTATTACGGTACAGGTGCTCGGAGCAAACAAATAGGAAGAACTCACCTGTGCCGTATAAGCTCACAGAGTCAAGCATCTCATTATAGTCAGCGACTGATTTATCCAGGTTCACACACACACCTGCCTTCTTGACCACAGCAAGTAAGTCTGCTCGTTTCATGGTCAACATTTGTATTCACTCACTTCTGTTGTTGTTTTAGAGAGATACAAAAAACACTATTCAAACAAGAATGCCAAATATTTCCTGGTTGCAGCCTCTGAAACATGTTTCCCATTTTTTTTATATAACTGTAAACTGTATATCTTCTGGACTCATATTTACATCTGCCAAAGAGGTTAGGTTTCACCCTTGTACATTTGTTTGTTGGTTGGTTGGTTGGTTTGTATGTTTTTTTGTTTGTTTGTATGTTTGTTGGTTCGTTGGTTTGTGTGTTTGTTTGTTTGTTTGTTTTTTTGTGAGTGAGATTACACAAACAACTGTGCGGATTCACATGAAACTTGGTGAAGGGAGGTGGTATGGGTCAGCGAAGAACCTCATTAAATTTCCGTGCGGATTCATATCAGGGGGCAGATCCAGGGATTTCTTTCTTTCACATTGCGAAATAAGGGATTTGTTTTTGACATCTTCACTGATTGTCTCAGGAAATAATTCAAGGATCTTGATGAAATAAAAAGATTTGGCACATTAAGCCAACTGATATACATGATTGTGTGAAATTTGGTGCAGCTTTAATGAATTTAAGGGGACTGTTGAGTAATGATTCCATGTCATTGGAGATTAGATTAATTAGGATGATTACTAGCAGATCTTAACACTGGAAATTATCCTAATTTTTGTTTTAATCCCATTTGACAACTTCATACATGACACACTCAGACAAAAGCTTGCCTCGGGTGTTCCGCTGATAAACAAAAACAAGAACAATATTGCGTTGCCGGAGTTGCTCTGCACACTGTGCTGTGTTACATGCACTTCACGTGTTTTGGTACATGATGTTTGTCCTTTGTCCTGCTCTACAATAATCCTCGACACACGCACACACACACAGCACATGCAGTTATCTCTCTGTGCTCAACTCCTAGCTTCAGTGCCTTTATCTGCCTGCTTCTTGAGGGCACAAACACAATAACATGTACCACCTGCAGAGTATAATAAAAAGTAACCCAATACAACACCACAGGAAAAGTATGGGCTTGCAGGCTGAATCGGTGCTTATCAGATGCAGTTTTAACAATAACTCAGCATAATAATCTTCACAAAGGCGGTGTTTATTGCAGGGCTACTGCGGTGAATCGCAATAGCTTTTGCAGGTGTGCGTTCCACCCATGTGTGTATCTTTTTATAGCACCCAGCAGGTAATGTTACCTCGGTGTTCTTGCAGTTTCCTGGTTGGAGAATATTTATTTCTGAAGTGAGCGGAGGAGACGTACAAAGTGACAGAGATGTAGGGCGCCCAATGGAAGAAGGCCATCTCTCAATCCAGTTTTAGAGCAAAGGGGTTGGGACCTTCAGGTGTTGCGTCCTCTTTCCTGAGCTTCTGCCACCGAACCTCTTATATCATTGCTCATCTGCTTGGGCAGGGTGAAGTCGGTTTGCGGATGGGAGGAGGGAGGGGAGCGATGTGATGGAAGGCCTGGGCACAGACATAAAAGTATTGTGTTGACATCTGTCGGCCTACCTATGCCTCCGCCCCGCCTGGCACTGCCAACCCATTAGCATCATGTGCGCCTGGCACTAATCCAGCCCAGGACAGTGCGACCTTAATCTCTGTCACTGAGCCTCTAACACATCTGGCTATCTCTCTCCAGATACAAGAGTCAGGCCGGTTGCCCCTGTGTGCCCTGTGGGCGGCGTCATAATCCCTGAGTGTTTTTACAGCCTCCTCACAACATCACTATAGGTTAGCCCTCATTAAACTGCACTTCCTAATCAGCTCTGACAAAATGAGTGGCTCAGACTTGTTGTGGATTAACATGGACACACGGCGCTGGTCCAACCTGTAGATACTAAATCTATGCCCCCTTTTTGCCACATACAGGATCTTGCCACTCTTTCGAGAGATGCTCTGGTCCTCACAAACATGTGACTGTGGAGTTATAGAAAACACAGACTGGTCACATCTTTGAAAAGGTAACTCGTGCTGGGAACCTTGTAAACAGCATTTCTGTTTTGTTTTCCTGCTAACGTTCATTGGCTTAAGTACAATGTCAATAAGCTCAGTGAGTAATCCACTTACAAGGACTGTCACCTTGGCTATCAAACTGTAATGCCAGACAGACGCTGCAAGGATTTGGTCCCGTTTTAGTCCCAAACCTGTCGTGCTGGGCTTATTTGGAAAGAGTGTTTGCTAGACGATTTGAATTTCTGTCAGGTCAGAACTTTTGTAAACTCTCGCGTGTGAGCATTTCCATGGTCAAGTTCCCCAAATGTGCTATCACTAAAACTGTAGTGTTGAGTTTCAGTTATAAAATTGACCTTCACAGCAGAGCAGACAATATTCTCTGTATCTTCCTGTCATTTGGGTCCCCATACTTATAAGTCTTGCTCTATTTTCGTCGAAGAATCCCACAAAGTAATGCTGGCCATCTCTTTTCCTGTCAACACTGAGGATGCAGATTTCTTTGGAACGCGACAATGCCGACTTTGAGCTCTGAGCTTGTGTTTGGTGTGAGCTCTCGATGAGCCGTGCGTGAGCTGAGAAGTTTATTCCTGGAGGAGAGCAGATTGAAATGTGATGTGTGAGATTACACATTCAATAAAAATCTCAGAGGGTCTGCCCAGTTTTAGAAAATGAACTGTCTGCCCACGGGGGACATTTTCGTTTAGAGTCTAATTGGGATAATTGCACGGCCGCAGCCCCAGGGGGTATCCTGCCAGCTTCGGATGCTTTATATTGACACAGCTGATAAAGAATTGGTTCCGCAAAGAGAAACATGATATTACTTTATGTATTAATTCATTTTAAGAGGCATCACAATTATCTATTGAAATTGTCTGCAAACAGTATATGATACTGAGAAACTCCGCAAATATAGATAAGAAGCTTCCTCCTGTCTTCACCCTTAGACTCCTACAAACCACATGGCCAGTGGCCAACAGAGAAAACAAGTATTAATGGCTATATCCCAAAAAGTCCATTATCAAATGTGTTTATTTATGTTCTTACACTCAAGAAAAATCTTTTATGTACACAGGAACAAAATAAATCAAAAGGTTTCAGTATCTCCACTCGTGCCAAAATTCCTGGTGTTACTTGATACTGTATCTACACACTCAATAAACTTGACTGTGTTGTCCTTGGTGACAAGAGATAAGGTTAAGCAATAATATGCAAACATGCTGCAGCAGATCTCTTGCTGCCCTTGTGTTGTGTTTTATTTTTTTTCTTCTTGCACAGCGAATTCAGTTTCTCCCCAACAACATGCAGATTGGGGTTAAGTTAACTGGAGGCTCTAAATTGACCGTAGGTGTGAATGTGGGTCTGATTGGCTGTTTCTCTCTCTATGTCAGCCCTGTGATAAGCTGGAGACCGGTCCAGGGTGCACGCGACCTCTCTCCCAATTCCAGCTGGGATGCTCCAGCTCCCCTAAGGATTAACTGGTATTGATAATGGGAGGATAATAGATCATGGAACACTAACCTGCAGCGTTCTTACAACAGAAAACAAGTTATTGAATATTTCTGCTTTACTTTTCTCTTTACTACAGTGTGACTGATGAAGCTGCGAGTCATCAGGGGCACATTAAGGTGACTTCTACACAGGAAACCTAAAGAGAGAGAGAGAGAGAGAGAGCAAGAAATTTGGGTGGTGATAAACGACCAAAACCTCAAACTTCCTCCCCCGAGTTCAAATGGTTTCTCGCTCTCTCACAAAGGAAAGACACACTTGATGCCCAACTTGGCAGCTAGAAGTTTTCTCAGTTGCCCTCCTCCGTCTTTTGTTTATCAACATTTTTAGAAGCCTATATTACTTACAAAAATAAAAAAAAGTCTCGCTTTAAGGCCGGAACCCTTCTGTGAGAGGCAGGTTTTTTAAAAGACCTGTTTTATTTACTCTCCAGCAGAGTTTACTTTACATTCGGCGCCCTCTGAGACGCTCCCCTGCTCAGCCATGCGTCGCACCCTTCAATTCTCATCACTCGCAGGTTTTCCTGTTTGTTCCTGTTGTTTCCCCTGTTTTTGTCTCAGCGTGACACCGTAATCAATAGGCAATTAAAAAAGGCAACATGGCAGAGGGATTACACGTTTTAGCCTCCTTAGTTCCAGTGAGGGTTTAGCCTTCTCAGGGATGTGTTGCACTGTGTGTTTGAGGCCTTATATTCCCATTATTGGACCAAAAAACACAAATATAGCTCAAAGATTACTTGTGAAAGCTCACCACACTGCTTTAAGCATTCGTTTCTGTCATCGCAGGTATGATAAGGCAGTGTTTTTATTGACATTGTCACATTATTCAATGTTTTACTGACATTGGAAGAAGTTGACAACTTCTTTGAGTAGCGTTTAGAGCTGCGGCTCACGATCACTCTGAAACGAGGAGGAAGACGAGCCAGCTCAAGGTCAGATGACACTCAGCGGTAATCTTAACCAGGAAGAGGTGTTGAAACCACCCATCCTGTGTGTGAGGGAATAGCTGCTGCTGGTTGGCAAGGAATTCACACACACACAAACACACACACACACACACACACACACACACACACACACACACACACACACACACACACACACACACAAACACACACGCACCAGGCAGTCACAGTTTTACAGCCTTCATTACATTAACAGAGTTGCAGCTCATGACATGAGCCCATGCCCACCATTACAGCCGTACACACGTACCTGAGGAGCAGATCAAGCATGTGTCACCTGACGGTTTCAACTGTGTTGCCTGTTTGCTTGGATTGAGTTGTGTTTATGCAGTGGGTTCTCCCCCTCCCTGCACCATGTGTGTGTTTGTGTGTGTGTGTGGACTGTTTTTATCACAATGCGGACACTTCATCAGATAGACCTTTGACCCTGGTAGATAGCCAAGCAGAGGATTGATGTCCTCCATCAGCCGGATCTAGTCCAAACCCAAAACCTCTGATATGACAAACCTGCCATCTTGGATGTCTTCTGGGAGAAGCTTGAGAGTGTGGAGGTGTGTATGAGGTGAATGTTTGTGTAAAGACACTTTTCCACTAATACCCGTTTAATCTGGCTGTTGTTCGCGATGGGAATGTTTACCATCGGCTTGCACCCCTGGATCAGATGACACTGCAGTAGACGCAGGTTTTTATCGGCTCCAGCTCCAGTGACGCAAACATGACACCTGGGTGAAAGAGCTAATTTCGTCCTCTTCTTTATTTTGCCAGTCTAGACGCTGACACTGCACCTCTTCTTAGCCAGGTTACGATGCAAAGGAGTCATTCACCTTCTTTAGCGGCTTTACCCACGTTTATAAAACCTGTGTGATAACCCGCTCATTTGGGTGTAAAAGAGGTTCAAGTTTAGAAAGAAAAAGATCTTCATGTGACATTTTGTGAGTCCTTGTTATGGCTGATGATATTTTATGCTGTTAAAATTCATGGTAAGTGTGAGTGTACAATTCTACACTCCCCTGCAAAAAAGCGAGTTTCTGGGTGTCTCTGTTTTTGCATGTGTGTGGTACAAGCCCAGGAAAAAGTATGAGTGTGGTATGTTTTGCATTATTGCGAGCGTTGAAAAAAAAAAGAAAGAAAGAAAGAAAGAAAAAATCACTTCTGGCGAAGTCCAAAAACTTCCACTTCTCCCCTCTCTGCCTCTCTCCCTCTTCTCCTCCTTTCTCTGACACTATTCACATTTTACAGGCTGCCATTTCCACTAAATTAGTGCCCAGGGTTTTAATTGCAGTTTATGAAGCTCATTTATTGGCACAAGAGTCCGTGTTTGTGTGATCTGGCATCTAGCAAGGCAGGCCTAGTCCTCTCCAAGCCTCCCTGTGGTTTTGCATTGCTTCCCCCCTCTGTTGTTTTTTTTCTCCCCCTCCTTCTTTTCTTTTTAACACCAGAATGTTGTTGGGCTTAACCGTACACGCTGCTGTTTTTATAGAGAATTAGCACTTCTCTACCCAGCACTGACTGTGCGGCTCCACACTGGAAGTGTTGCCTTTAAATCAGCCCGACCCCTTTAAAACCGCACAGGCACGTGCCAAAGAGTCGCACATTTACCATGCGCAGCGTTTCTCGCTTCATCAAAGCACCGACACCGCTAAGTAATGTTGTGGTAGCAAAACATGATACACAATAAATGTAGCATGTCGTTTATGATCGTTACGCATGCCATAGGTTATAGCGCTGGTGATCCTCGCGGAAAGAGACGCCATTGCGATGACCCGTGACAATCTCGCTCTCGCCGAATTTATCTTCCACTTCCCCACTCTGTCTCTCTCTCTCTCTCTCTCTCTCTCTCTCTCCTCTGCATCGTCCCCTCCCTGGCATTCCAGTGACACCCTGGAGGCTAATTAAGCCTTAATTACATTTGTTGGAATTGATTTGTGATTTAGACTTTCCTCTGTTGTTCCAGCTCATTGGCCCCCATAGAAATGTCATTAATGCACCATTATTTTCACGGGCGGTCTAATTAAAGGGACATACTCTCTGGGCTGCCTCTGATGAGACGCTGGGATGGGAAACATGATGGCGACTGGCACCCCGATGATTCCAAAATGGAAGACGCGGTGGGAGGCAGAGGGTGTAACATCACCGTATGTGTGGGTATGAAGTCGCTGTGCGGATGAAGGCTGCCAGGTGGTTAGTTCGGGATGGAAATCGAATTCATGCTGCATGACATGTCATTATCATATGACCTGTTTTTGTGGGATTAGATGATGAGGAGATGGATATGCATGTATGAGTTTTTATCAGTTAACAGCACTACCAGCTGTAAAGGAATAGTTTTTGAGAAATAGGTTGCAGAGAAATGGGAAGACCAATACCACAATCATCTATGGTCAATATGAAATATGAAGAATAAATCAATCTAGAGAAATGTGTGCGGAAGAGGTTTGATGTTTCCCCTTATTTCTAGTCTGTAGGCTAAACTAAGATCAATCCTGGAGCCCATCGGCTATCATCTGATGACGAATTATCTTCTTCCATTCATTGCATTCTGTTAACAGTCCGACTAGTTTCTCACACAAGTTGAAGGTTTCTCTACACAAAACATTAACACAAACAAGATACTTTTTGTTGGTGTTTTAGGTCCACACCACATTTTGACTAATCATTGTTAACAGCTATCTGCATATGAATGGAGCTTTAATTAAATTGCAGAAAGCCGATGCATTTCGGTCTATGTGGTCCAACTCTTTTGCTCCCTACAGGACTGTTTACCTGCAGGCAACCAAAGCCTGCTCAAACTCCAACAAGGACGTGGCAAAGCTTTTGAATCTTTCAGGATCTCAACAAGAGAGTAAATCGAGGACATTCTCAAAATGAAGATAACTCCTGACCCTTTGAAATCACAATAATAATGAGCACATTTTTTCACATGCAGCGGAAATTTGATGGGAAGAGGTGGAAATGAAAGACACACAAATGTAACCCTGTCGCACATTCATCTATATTTCCCTCTGGATGCGTTCCCAGGCCTTAAAAAACTCGGTCTCAATGGGCGACTCGAGCATCTGAGCGTCAGACCGCTTACTAAGGAGGGGAACGCACGCTTCATTCCCCTTTGCAGAAATAAAAAGCAGTATTTGGAGTTGCCCGATTGTTTGTGCTTCTTTTAAAACACTCGGTCTTTCCTCAGGGAGGCTTGTGGGAGGGAGGGGGGAGAAAAAAGGGAGAGGGGGTTTTGCGGTGCGTTCACATGTGGAAGCTCAAAGCGGTAACAATCTTTCCCAGCCTGCTCTGGCCTCATATGGCCTATGGTATCCTGCTCAGAGCCTCACAGCACAGGACTCTTCCCTGGCTGCTCCCTTCTCTCTGTGTCTCTGCTCACGAACACGCCGCCTGCCACTCTCCTCTGCCCTCGATTTTTAGTGCACTTCTATCAGCATGTACCCTCTCTGTCTGCTATGATTGTGTATAATGAGACCCGGGCCAAAATGCTGGCTGGCAGGCTGACGGGTGTGTCAGACAACTGCTTCACAGTTGGCCAGGCTGGTGAGAGAGAGAGAGAGAGAGAGAGAGGGAGACTAAAAGGCAGAGGGAGGGAACGACAGAGCTGGAGATAGAGAGGGAGAACAGGGAATGGGGTCACTTGAGTTTGTTGCTCATAGGATATCAAGCAGCTCACTCCCTCCACCCCATTTGGTAGCTTGGCTGCGCTGTTGCCTCCCTCCCTATCTCATCAAAACCGCCATCTTTGGGAGTTTTACTACAACAACAATGTCCTTCATAAAACGATCCAGCAGCCCGGCTTCAGAATCCCGGCTTAATCGTGCCATGTAAACAATGATGATGAAGTTCAAGCGAAGCATTAAGTAAGCTTAAGTCTTGTATTTCTTTTATATGGCATTGGCAGAGCTCAGCAAACGATATTAAATGCCCCGAGAGACGCGGCTGATAAACAAGAAATGTTCTGCTTTGTTGCAGGTTGCTTTGCAGGGGATGAAAACCGCCAACAAAACCGTCTGTTGAGCAACGCAGGGAGAAGTTAGCCGTGTCGGGAGTATGAACTGTCCCTCACAAAGGTGTTTTCCTTTAACTTTGTCAGTTCCCTGCGATTGCTGAGTCATCTGGAAAAAGCAGCGCTCTCACATTCTTTATTCTTGGGTAATGCAGCATAAGAGGACTTCCATTTTTAGCCTTAAGGCAAATTACATTAAGCCACAGTTCAGTGAGCCCTAATGCTTTGAAAGTAACAAAAATCGACGGAGAGGGATGAAAGTTTTTTGATACTGCTCAGACATTCTCCCGGCGAGGCCTCATTTATACCTCCTCCCTGCCGCTGAGCGGGAAAAGAATGGGTTAAACCTGTCTGCAGCCCACATCTGGGAATCATTTGAAACATTCCAGAAGGCTTACCACATGTTTTCAGATGGACTTAGTCCTGCGAACGGCTCGGCTGTCAGAGGTTTGAAAAATCATCTTTTTTTTTTTCGCCAGGAGGGAAAAAAAATGGGAAAGAAAATTAAACTGTATAATGGGTTTTCTCTCTCGCAGGTGAGATTAGGCAGGGATATGAGTGCGTTGCCAGGGCTGTCCCTGTGTGGGACGGCTGCGATGCTGGTGGGGGGGCGCGTTGTGTCTGGAGACGTATGTTGTGTCCCGCGTGTTGGTGGCATGTTATTCGAATGTGTTCCGAGTGAAAGCTGTTCCTTAACAGCCATTCGCAGTTCAAAGGAGGCTGTGGGGCCCGGCTAAATGTTTCCATGCGGCTGATACAATCTCGTCGGCTTTCTCTTTTTTTCTATTCTTCACAACCTAGCACCATAAAGTGAACCAACGTGAGAGCCGTGGCGCCTTTCACCACGCTTGTCCCGACACACTTGTCCCGACATTCATGTACTCCCAGGGTAGCTCCTTTTGAGCACAAGAATGGTGTCATTATTGGTACATATCTAGAAAGTCTCATTTAACCCAATGATGCAGCTTTCAGCTTTTGCCAGGACGAGCCTTCAATGGTGGCAGCTTGGTGATTTCACCATTATGCTCTGGACCATGAATGACATACTATTAAAGGGGAGTTGCAAACTGCATGATGAATAGTTGGTCACTGGGACTCCCAAATGAACACAAGGCTTTAAGAGGGCAGCAGCAGAATGGATGATGGTGAGTGACCCCCGGCGCTTGGTACCTTCCCGGTTCTCTCACTGCTGGACCGCTGGCCTGTCTGACTTCAGGCCCTGTGGCTCTCATCTTACATGGGTTGCATTAGACGCCCCGCTGTAAATGTCAGCTGACATTTGGGCAACTTGAAATGTTTCTCTTGGGTCCAGAGGAGCCCCCCCCTCCCCCCTCCCTTACCCGCTTGTCTCTGCCACCCTCTTTTTTTCTCTCTCTCTGCGAACCAGGCCGTGACATGTGGTATGTGGCCCCACGCTGGGGGTGAAAGCATTCATCCTGCCGGCTAATGTTACCGCACTTTAGAAATAGCACTGTATTTCCACACTGGACAGTAAATAGGCACCCGATGTTTGGAGGCGGAAACCGAGCACCTGTTTGGGGGCTCAGTGTGGGCTTTGTAAAAAACGAAACACGAGAGAGAGACACGCCACTGCGGTGCTGTAACAATAACCATCAAGTGGGACTATTTAACAGTATGCTATGTGTTATCAAAGGAGGGAATCACATGATTAAGCTCTGCAAGGCAACTGAGAACGCTTAATGTTCAGCCGCTCAGTGTGAGTCTGCGTTAAGTAATGCTCTCAGCCCTCTGGGCTTGTGACGTCTGAAAGAAGTGGGAACATTATGGAAAATGGGCTGAGTACGATATCTGTACATTACTGAGCCACAGCCTGCAGCCCGTTAGTTTCCTGGGAACAGAGGGAAAACCGCTGTCCTGGCTCCGTCCAAACCGAAACTAAATCTGCCAGCATCCCCGGCTGAAACTCCACGAAGTGTCTGCTCTCAGCCAAGAAATAGTCCAGCACAATTAGTTTATCAATTAGTGAGCTTTAGCGGCACCGGTAGCCAATTTTTTGGTAACCGCGGGATAGAGCCAGGGCAGCTGTTTACACCTGTTTCCAATCTTAATGCTAAGCCGAGTTAACCAGCTGCTTGTGGTGGTACACAGACATGGGGGTAGTAACAACTTTTTCAACCAACTCTGAAAGAAAGTACATTCCCCAAAACTTTGCAACAACATCCCAGGTTGATTAAATTTACAGGCTGTGAAACTGTTATTAAATGTTGAATTATCGTTTTGGGGTCGTGATTCTGTTATGTAAATGTGTTATGAGTTTTGCACTTATTTATATTTGTTTATCTAAGACAAGTATTACACTTAGTATTAACTTTAAACTGTCAAGAGTCAATGTGTTAAATTTTAATTTCCACTTTGCCTCAGCAATAAAAAAAAAGCTGTTTTTCATCACACGATACGCCACTTTTTTCTTTTTGATTCATTTTAAGAGGATGAAATCTATAAAATAATATATTCATAAGAACAAAGCTCTCATTCTGGAAACACTTTCAATTTTATATAGCATATATATATGCACTCGTCTTCCAATATTCTGTGAATCATCCCAGGAACACTTACATTTATTGGCTGACCTCTTAAGCGATCCTGAGACAGGGAATCACAAGAGTATTGCATTTACTTTACTAACCACAAGCAGGCAAATATACATCACTGATCACTTCAAAAATGTAGAGTAGAAAGTTCAGATATTTGCTGATATATGTAGTGGAGAAAAACTAAAGTAAAGATGCATGAAAAATGTACCAAAGTACAGTAGCATAGTAAATGTACTTGGCTACATCCCACCACTGGCATTAGACATGTTGGATCTTCAAAGGTTTTCCAAACTGATGTTCTCTCTGTACAGTAGACACACACACACACACACACACACACACACACACACACACACACACACACACACACCTCATGCATGAGCCTTACAAGCCAACACTGTGTCCGACACTCCGAACGTTTGCCTGCGTGCGTACATGGAGAGTATGTAAAGCATTAAACAGAAAACGCATCACAAGACCTTTCACTATGCTTGGCATGTCCTCGTGGCTGTACAGTACACGCTGAAACACACGTCTATATCTGTATCTGTATCCATGAGTGCAGGGGAGCAACACCAGACTGGAGAGCCATTAAGATTCAACTCCAGTAACTTCCAGTGCAAACCAGGCTACAAGCGGAGGATGCAGCTGGGCCAGGGAGACCCCAGAGGCCTTTACTATCCAACCTTGAGATATGTAGAGGAAACCCAACGCTACACAATACAAATCCCCGCACTGACGGAGA
The DNA here is from genome assembly GCF_963576545.1 of Limanda limanda. Taxonomy (NCBI): domain Eukaryota; kingdom Metazoa; phylum Chordata; class Actinopteri; order Pleuronectiformes; family Pleuronectidae; genus Limanda; species Limanda limanda. The sequence goes on from NC_083656.1 coordinate 12,679,738, forward strand.
GTAAACCGAGGCGAGCCGACCCAGGCTACATGAACACATGCTATGCACACACCCGCATGCCGGGCCCTGCTTCCACCTGTCACGAGTCAGTGAAATAAGACAGCCCCACGTCTTCAACCAGTCTGTTATGACAGCAACTATATCCACCAGTACATGCTTTTGGAGTTTGACGACTCCCTCAGTCCATGGTTACTCGCATGCCTGTGTTTCTCATGCACCCCTCCAGCCCCAGACGCCCCCCCCCGCCCCCCGAGCTGCATTCCTCACTTGTGTAGTATGTGTGACAACTGACACAGCTTAGTGCCAGTCAGAGCTTTTGTATAAGAACGCCTTGAAGGCAGCGGGAGGAAACAAGGAGGATACTGTCATTCGCACTGTCTGTCGCAGTGTCAACGCTCCCAGGGAAAGTTGAAAAAGCAACTAAGAAGGTGACACGGAGGTAAAGTATGTCACTTGGTATCTTGTTGGCTTTTGTCCAATCATGTGGGACTCCGGGTTTAACATCTAGCACCTGTCACAAAACTGTGCTTTTCTGGGTCGGGAAGCTATTGAGTGTAGCCGCTATCTCTGAGAGAACCTGAGCGCTCCCCTGCTCACAAATCCCTCGCACGCAAACCCCACTCACAGGTGCATGCACTCCTTTGCACCGACTTCTGTATGCACACACACACACACACACACACACATGAACACACACGGACACACACACACACTTGAGTATACAAGGGAGCATTAGGGCTGCAAATAACACTTGTTTGAGTTATTGATCCATTTAAACTTTGATGAACTATTTATTTGCAAAGTCAATAAACTCTTGAAAATATGTAGAATCACAAATTAACAGGAAGTTCAAGTGTCTCAAAACAAACTTTCATTGGTCTGTAATGAAAAATTCCGAGGGGTTTCTCAAATATAAATAAATTATATATTTGAAACTGTAAATTATGTATTGCTAAATGTGCAACCAATTGTTTTACAGTTCAATGACACCATATGCATAGATGCACCTAAAACCACCTATTTATCTATCGTATAAATATATTTATACTATTTTATATGTATATTCTACTACTTTTGTGAACCTAGCACTTTGATAAACCAGTTTAAGCCTCAAAACTATTTATCCACATGAATAAAAGTATATTTTCACAAGGGATATGAAGAATTTCTACAGACATTATGAGTTCGGTCTTAAACTAATAATTACATATTACAGAAACAATTTGACTTTATTTCTTTATTTTCCTGCATTATAATTTTTTTTTTTTGCAATATCATTTCACAGCATCTGCTGTTAAAACACTGACCCAACAATTAGCCGAGAGCAAATTTCACACGGCGTCTCTTTGTGGGCCCAATTAAAAACATGTTATGACATCCATCAGAAAAAAAAGAGGAGAGCTGCTTTCAGAGATACACTGAACTGAGGATGTAAGAAGGCAAATGTCAGTTGCTTTTGGAAAATTTCTGGAGTTTTTCTTGCCAACCCCTTAAAATGTCTGGAGTCCAAGTCAGCGGAATACTGTCTGAAAAAACCCCAAAAGAATACAAATATCTCAGGATGAAAAAGAGGTGCCATGAATTAAGAAGAAGCCGACGAAAGTACCAACATGGAAAGACAATGAGATTTGAGAGCCTTTGGGGAAATGGGCTGACCTGGGTGTTGATAGTGTAAAATAAAATAACACATTTTCCAGTGTTCATGTATGAAAATGGCTATAAAGTCATACACAGCAGAAGATCACATATAACATATTTCAGCTCTTTTAAGATGTAGATAATACAAAATGTCTTATTTCAAAAACAAAAACCAGCATCAACACACAGTGGGGTTGCTCTTATGTATAATTTGGTGGTGGAGCTGCTGATGGAGCTGCAGCCCTCGGCGGCTGCTTTGACAAGAGAGGCTGACTTCCTAAATGCAGAGTGACAATATGGGGCAGTTCAGTCTGTGATATTTTAGAGGCTTTAATGGTGCTCTCAGCAGGACACGGAGGCACAGTCACGCAATGAGGAGGGGCCATATTGTTTAAACTTTCATACAAAAGATACATATTTGAATATCTGAAAAAGATCTAGAGAAACGGCCTGTGAGACGGAGGATGTTGAGGTGGAATTTTGCAGTTTAGGATTAACTCTGTAAGGGACGGCTGATTGTTAATTATATTAAACATTTGAAACAGATCTTTTCAAATAGTAGAGTCCACAAATTTGGGGGTTGTTACATTTTTTTAAATTAAATTCCCTTTATTTTGGGGACAATATAACAGCGGTGTTATTTGTGTGTGTAGAGTCGTGTAATTCACGGGTATGTTATAAGATTTGTAAATGTGTAAAAGAAGCTGCAAATGCAAATGTGTACAAGAGTCTGCAAATGTGTGTTCAGAAATGTATTCACAAATCTCAAATATACTACTTCTGTATTTTACACATTCACAAATCTGTTTGAAAACAAAGAATTTTAACACACATCTGTAGATTATGTCTCATATTTACATGTCACATTAGGCTGTAGACATTTGCATATCTCAGTACACATTTTCAGATTCTTCTACATGTTCACATATCTGATTACACACACACACACAGATTCTAAAATCACATTTAGAGATTTTCTGGGGCATTTTCAAATTTGGACGCACCCACAGACTCCAAACACACATTTGCAGATTTCAGTGCACATAAGCAAATATCAGAACCCATTTGCAGATTATATTTCCACATTTACAAATTAGAAAACTCATGAGAGGAATGAGAAACAAGTCTCCATACACATTCACATATTGAATCTCTACAATACCAGCCCCATATCTTTTTCTTTGCACTCTCCTCTGCGAACCTGTTTGGTTGCACTACACCTTTATCTGTTAAATAATGATACACTCTCCGGAGACCACGCTGAGTTTAACCTCACTTGAAGGGTTAAGCATCAGGCTCGTTCCCCCCCAACACCAGACGCTGCTTGATGGAGCTCTTGTGCATCTTTTCAGTGAAGCTCAGAGGAGCGGAGAGGATGAGAGGAACAGTGAAAGTGCAGTAAAACGAACATTGTCTTGTCCTCCTGTCGCCTCACATCCGTCCAGCGGAGCAGGCAGCACATCTGGAGGAGAGCGGGGACATCGTCCACTTTTTCCTTTCCTGTGTTTCTATGTGAGGGACTGGCCCCCCCATAAAAGGAGAGGGGCGGGGTTGGGGCTGGTGTTGGATTTCACAGCCAGAGGACGCAACTGCAATGGTTTCCTCCGCTGCCTCCGAGCAAAGCTGTGCCAAACTTGTCCCTGCGCCCTGAGACGCGGCTCTTCACCTCCGCCTGAGACCAAGAAGAGGAGGAGGAGGAGGAGGAGGAGGGGGAGGAGAGGGAGGAGGAAGAGAGGAGGCTAATTTCACTCGGCGGCTCGGCGAGAGGAGAGGGTTTTTGAAGAGGCGACGGGAAACTTTGAGGAGAAATAACAGAGAAATACAGCTGCAACTTCCAGCAGCAGCAGCGAAGAAGAAGAAGCAGCAGGAGGAGGAGGAGGAGAAGGAGAAGAAGAAGAAGTTTCCAGCAGCAGGAGCAGAAACAGTCCGAGCAGGGGACCGGGGAGGAGGAGTCAACAGGTCCCAGGTATTATCCACATCCACTTGTCAGTGACAGCTTGTCAACATGTGACAGCAGCCCCCCTCCAGGTGTTAGCCTGTGGCGGGGGGGGGGGTTAACCGTGTGAACCCCTCTGTTCATTCACCTGGAGGGTTTTAGATGCGTCACGCTTGCTTGGGTTATGTTACCGTTCTTTTTTTTTTTTTTTTTTTTTTACCGCTGACAGAAAGCGAGTGAACAGCTGGAGGGGAACACCCCCCCCCTTGAAGTTCACGACCACTTCTGGCATTGTTAACAAATAGGAAAGTAGCTAATAACAAGCTAACCGGCTAATGTTCGGTGCGAGGGACGATGTTGTGTTGTGTTCAGTGGCCGCTGGTTAGCACGCCAAGCTAACGCGTCTCCTCCGCTTGTAAACACACGTCCAGGCTGACACTCGGAGTCAATTAGCACCAGAACAAGCTGCTAACCACAGGGAGGGCTGCTCCACTTTAAGTGGGGATATGTGGAGTTAAAGGCGTGTGACAAGGTGTCTGAGCTTGTTTCTGTTTTTGCAGCGTCAGCTCAGGTCTAGGGAATGTGCAGGAATTGGATTTCCACATTGTGCCTTCTGCAGATTTGGCTCTGCGTTGCTTCCTCGCAGATAACGTGGTGAACTTTGCTCTTTTGCACGATTCAAGTGGCTGTGGATATGATATCAGGATTCATCTGAGTTAATGTGAGATTCAAGATTCACTTTATCCTCCCACAAAGCTCGACCCACCCCTGCAATTATAGAAATACACATATATGTGTACACATGCACGAATCCTCATCATCAAACAAACATGGCAATCCATCACATGGTGCTAAAGAGTGCGTGCATGACCATACTGCAAATACATGCACTTATACATGTACAAAGATCCTAATGAATGCAGTCAACAAAAATCTGTACAAAATAAATACATATAAATAAAAAAAGGCACAGGCATAAATAGATAAGCAACACCAGGCGAGCTGAGATATCATCATCCTCCAGAGCCAATTCTGGCTTTATCAGTCACTATATAAAGTCTTTCTCGGAACAGAGGGCAGCGGCTCATACTGAAGAATATGAGATGTGTCATTGACAAACTCATTGGCTTGTCTTAGAGTAGCCTGTTCATAAATAGTCTGCAGGGATATGTGCTCTTTAATGCCAATGATTTTCCATGCAGTATAAATCAACCCGGTAGAGTTTGGTTCTAGTGGATGAGCAGGCAGCAGCTCACTCCACAGAGGGGGCAACCACAGCCTGCATTCTTCTCATGTGCTCTAATAAAAAGCTGCAAACTTGGTGACCCGAGACACGCTTGCATTCCTCCGTTGCATCAACACAACACAAACTCTCGCACACAAAAGTACCTCAGCAAATTGACAGACATCTCAACCAATTTGTTAACACCTTGTGATTAACCCCTGTCAAGATAATGTGCCAACGAGAGGTGTCTGGATCCCGGCAAATAAAATGTCAGCGCCGTGTTATAACATTTATTTTACATGTACCCTGCAGCGCCACAGACCTGAAGTGTTATCTTGTAAAATGTTGTCTTGTAAAAAAACCACAGATTACAGTGCTCATTACCCTTCATTTACGGCTGTAACAAGCACTTTGCAAGAGTTTGCTTTTGTTTGATTCCGTTAAGTCGATGCCCTGTGCACAAATATGCTGATTGAAACTTAAGGATACCACAGATTCCTCTCTCCACTTCTCTGATTCTGGAGGCAGACGTGGAAGTGTCTCTGTGTGTGGGGATGGAGGAGGAAGATGCTCTTTCCTGTGAAAACCTGTGACATTTAGAACAAGATGCACTAGAGGACAAGTCACCCAGTGGGAGGTGTTTCTCAGGGTTTTCCCCTCTCTGTCACGTCATCTTTTTAATGATTCACGTTAGACACATTTGCTGAGACAGCATTGTCTGATGACCTTAACCCAAATAAGGTCATACCCACAATACATAATTATCAAAAAACTTCTTGAGACAACTTTAATCACATTACCACAGCATTTTGTGACATCAACATACTTGACAATGCTTAACTGCACATGTCCTGGGTTCGAGTGTACACAAGTAGTAGGACATACTTTTGACATGAGTCATAAACACACTATGCTGTATAACATGTAAAAGAGGATATCAATGGAATATTTAATTAGCAACTCATTTAAACATCATGATCGAAATGTTGTTGTCTGGTTCTGAATAATGTCATTGGTTGGAGTATTGCTGTCCATCTAATTCTAGTCAATGATTAACGGTTGTGCCATCACTATAATTGCTTTGGTTAAATGTCAGATTTCTTTACCTGCCTGGTACACTGTCACATTAGATACTAATTTGAATGCTAACCTTTAGATGTATTTCATAAGTGTTTTAATGTAATGCCTGATCCCATGTCATGGCCGTCCTGAATTAAAAAAATGTGGTTTCTTTCTCAGTGGTAGGGATGTGGTGATCTATCACTGAGTAAATCCGATATATTAATTTGTGGTCTGACGTAATGAGAGAAATGATATCCCCAAATCATCATTGACAGCAGCTCTAGTCACATGTTCCTCCATGTTGCCTCCTCTACAGTATAGAGGAACATTTAGAAGAGTTTTTACAACGATGTATTAAAAACCAAATAACTAATGGAATTATATATGTGTTTATTCAAGGCGATCCACCGCTCCGTGTAATAAAAATTCAGTGCCGTTCTGTTCTGTAGCACAAGGCGAGAGATTTAACGTGATACCGTCAAACCCTCTCGGTCGAGCGTCAACGGGAAGTCGTCTCTCTCTCTTCGTGAGAACAGTGCCAGTTAAAAGCCTCACAAGTTTCACATGGTACTAAATGTGTCATCGTCGGGGAGGCAGTGGCACACTTACATCTCCCCTCCCCCCCACCACGGCCCCTCTCCTTCCTCTGCAGATTGTAAAAAGTCAAGTGCGAATGACACTGGAAAGGAAATATCTTCTTTTTTTTTTTCTCAGTTAAACACTGTGGTAGTGAGTCAGTAGCTCAGAGCTTTGTCAGGTTAATTTGTCACATTTTATGACAGTTCCTTTTTGTTTGCTCATCTTGTGTGGAACGAATAACTTTATCTAATGAAGGACAATGAGTGATGAAAGGCGAGATGTGACATATTTTGGGTCAAAGTTGTACAGGGAATTTGAAGGTTCAATCTAATTGCATTTAATGGACACAAATTATGTTGTTCTTTTCTTCTGTATAAGGAAATTATATAAAGTCTTTTTGTGTTGAATTGTGGGTCACTTATAATCATTTGTGTAAAAACGAGAGTGACTGCAGCTTATCCTTCCTTCTATTATTATCAGTTGCAAATAGAGGCTGTCATCCGTGCAGGTCACCATATTGAGTCATATTAATTTTGCTTTCGACCCAGCTTCCTCTGAGAAAGCCTGGTGTGTCAGGTGGTGCAGTCTGTCGTGATAGAGGCAGCCTCACCACAGTGGCCTGCTCCCCGTCTCTGACGAGCCAGTCTGACTCACGGCACAAACTGATCAGGCACTGACAGATGAGACATGGTCCCCACGATGGCAGGACACCCCAGAGATGTCAGAGATGTAAACACCTCTACCCAGTCCCACATGCTCAGTCTGTGGTAGCTTTGTTTCAGTGAAAACAACCCTGCAGAATTAAGAGTTTCCCTCTGCTGTAAATAGGAAAAAACACAACATGCTTTGTTGTTGAGAGCCAGTGTCGATGTGTTCATGTTTTGGTTCACCAATTTATTGATGTAGCAAATAAAATCCATTTGGTTTCAGCAAATAATGTTTTTGGCTAATAGAGAAACAGTCCCACAAAGTCCAGTGAAACCTAGCAGAGTAGCTTTGCACTAATAAAACCAGCCTTGACCTAAATGAAACAGGCCCCGACTCTGTCAGAATAAGTAGAAATAAATTGGGATATTACAGTGGTTTGGCAGTTGTGCCCGATGACGTAGTCATTGCCTCAGGGACTCGGGCGAGTGTGGGAAAAGGAGGAGAGAAGAAGGGTGGGAGCCGATACCAGGAGAGTGTAGCGGAGTCTGAGTGGATTTTTTTGGAGGGGGAATGGGGCCGCTGTGATGTTGGGATGTGGGAGCTCCACTCACATAGGCCAGCGGCACATTATTAGGTAGGCTTTTGCATACTGATTCTCTTATACTGCCGCTCTCCACACGGCAAACTGGCCTGCACGGCCCTGTCAGCCACATGAGAGTTAACCCCCCTCTCCTTTTCACACCACTTCCTTTTATTCCTCTTTTTATGGCTTTGATGGTATTAAATAATCTTTACATGTCAGAGTGCACAGCTCCCAGTGTTCATGTCGGGAGAGCGAGAGAGCAATTAGGTCAGAGTGGTAGAATAACTTGGTTTCATCCCAGTCTTAAAGTGGCAGGGTACCTCACTACAACTTGTGCTTTTATATTCACCTCAAACCTTTGGAGTAAGACTTTCAAAGAGGTCCAAGGCCAGTGGGGTTATCAAAGCACTCAGAGAAAGAACTTTATATCTTTCCATTCATAGCCTCATAATAAAATGTCCCAGAATGGATTATCGGTTGTGATATTTTAGGTTTCTCACTACGTTAATTTGCCTGAAGAATCAGGCCAAATTTGTCTCCTTTTCTCTAATTAGGCTGCGCTAAAGCCCAATATAACCTCTTATCCTGGTTATTGATTCGGGGGTGTTTTAAGTTTTAAGTTTTTGGCAGACCTTCAAATTATCGACATCTGTAACTGCAACTGTTGGACTGATTTCTCTTTTATTTTATTTATTTTGAGAAAAAGATCAAGATGAAGATCATACTGAACAATAATAAATGGAAAGCTCTGTATTTATTTTGTCATCAATTCGGTTTCGCATGATCTGTCCTATAAAGTTTCCCATAGGATGTTGTCACATGTTCAAGATTTGCATTTCTACCATTTGGCATGTGAACGTTCTGGCCCGTGTTACTGCATTTCATTGCCCTCTTCACAGAGTTTCATATTATTTTCCACTCTCATTTTGTACCTTGGCTTTTTATGAAAGTGTCTCTGCCCGGTCGGACTGTCCCCCGGCGTGACGGCTGACATTTCCAGTGAAAGAGGCCTATTGTTGGATCTTAATCCCCCTCCACCCTCCTCTCCATAAAACAATGGTATCAATTGCTTCCACTGAGTACATCCACAGCTCTGAGTGAGAGACAGGCTGGCCGGGCTCTTGGCGAGCCTGCCAGCCATCCTACCAGGCAGCCAGACCGACCTCTTAATTTCCAGTGATAGCTCTGTGCTTGGGCCCACAGATTCCTCTTCAGGCATGTGCACTAATATTATCTCTGTAGCATGACAACTAGCCCTTGATCGTGACTGCCCTGCTAGCTCGTAAAGTCACAAATAATTGCTTGTGTATATATTTATTTTCCCAGGGAGACAGTTGAGCAGACCTGTGGCTTCGAGACACTCCCCCATCCCCCATCGTCTTAATGAATGGTCTCCATTCTATTTTTCTTCATTTTCCCCAGGACACTGCCATTAACTTTTGACAGATGATATGTTCTCTGCCCGAAACAGTGATCCTGAGCACACTGTCACTGGAAATTGGATTCGCACACCCACCCCTTAGCTTGTTGCCTTTTCTCCATCTCTCTTTTTCTCTCTGTCCTTCTTTTTATCTCCTGTTGGTCTCTCTCTGTCAGAACTGGAGGACATGCTGCTAATATTCCTTTTAGAGCAACGTTGAACTGCTGAGCTGCCAAGTTAACCCTCTGCTGCCATGAGTCAGACAGCGAGCCAGATAGTCGGTGTCACTTACACAGATGTCTGACTAGCCAATCTGTCCTTAAGCGCTCTTTAAAACACCAGTACTACTTCGAGCCAAGTGTGTGTCTGCAGTCAGTTATTACATCGTCGTGATTTTTGTTCAAAACCCTCCATCTGCTCTGTTGACTTTGGTTTAATTTCAGTTTCTCTTTTTTTAGTAACTTGAATCTTTGACAATAGAATATATATTCAAAAGAATACAGCTCAGGTGCCAGATAGAAAAATATAAAAGAAGGCAAAAAGATTAGACTTGTCACTCTGAATGGCTCCAGATTATGTCTGCAACTAATGGTTATTTTCTTTATCGATTCATCCGCTGATTATTTTCCCTGCAACGAGTCCAAGTTGATGTCATCAAATGCGTTGGTGTTTCCCGCTTACAGATGAAATTGTTCAGTTTAAAGTGATAAAAAAGCAGAGAAAGGCAAAAAAGGCTCACAATGGAAAAACCTTGGAATGGTTTTTGTGGTTTTGCTTGTAAAAAGCAAATGACTTGAATGAATAAATGATTATCAAACAAATCCACCAGTGCAGGGGTGGGTAACCTTTTTCCTATCAAGGGCCATTTTAGTTTTTATAACATCCTTCGAGGGCCATACAGGCTCATTGAACACAAATTACACTAACCCCTCTAATGCGATGCCTGGAACTGCTTCTCTTTGGCGAGGCGTCTGATGTCTGATGGTGATGTCAGTCACAGCTGGTTTTTGACAAAATATCTTGTTCAAACAAATCCTCACCTTTGGTAGAGCCTTGCATGCCTCACAAAGATAGTAATTCATCCCCCGTATAAAATTCAACAGTAGTAACAGAAACATGTCTAATGGGGTCATATTTTTTATGTTTATTGTTTCATCCTAGGCCAGACAGAAAACTTGAAGTTATTACAATGGCATTCCACCCAGTGTACCTGCATGTTTCCAGCTGTAATGAGGTTCCAAATTGGCCTTCTTCATCACTGCAAGCGCATCCCCTCAAACAAGGCACACTGGCTTGTCTATGACTTCAACAAATGAATATATGTTTGTCTGGAATATATCTACAATTCTTGATCAAAATGCTTGTCAGTGATGAAACATAATAACCATGTGTGTATCTTATTCACCCTCACCGTGACCTCATTGGCATTTTTTTTTGCTGAATAAAATAATATATTTAGTTTTTTGTACTTTTATAAATGATATCACAGGCTGGATCAAACGGTCTTCTGGGCGGGAGGTTTCCGACCCCTGCTCTTAAGGCTCTTATATACTTCTACGTATCCGTTTCTCGGAGAGGTCTCAGCGGGAGACAAAGAGTCTTTTTGATTTTTATTTCTCCGACGACTATCCGTCTAAAAACAATTCCCCGCCAAACCCATAGGTGGCGCAACGGAAGACGAGCTCAGAGAAGCCTACCCCATTTGGGAAGAAGAAGTCCACGTGTCTCTGTTTATATGTTAGCCTGCCTCCCACACACTGAATCATGGCAACTAATAGAACTAAATAAAGTGACACCCAGCGTGTCAAGATGCTGATGTAATCGTTTCTTAGCGCAGCGGTTCTCCGGTCTTGTTTCCGAACTGTGTTGCTGATTCCACAGCTTGAATCTGCTTGAGGCTACATGTAGCTAGAAGCTACCCGGAGCTAGCTCCCCCCCAGCTTCCACACACAGTCAGCAGGGACTCCCGGCACTAACTACTACTATCCAGTGTTTGCTTCTAACCTGACGGTATTATAGAAACAGTGTCATGATAGAAGTGGAATTAAAGTCGTGACGGCGGGTTCTTGCACTGTTACCACCGCAGTTAGCATGGTGGCTAGCCTAGCCTGCTAGCGCCGTTTTGAAAGCTCGTTATAACCGTATGTGACCGTGCACACATGCCCTCAGTGCTCTAACGAGCCACCGTCAGCCGGACAACTCCGCTGGCTTAACACACACGTCACATTAATCGTAGAATCATAGTTGTGTTCGTGTTTGTTGCTACAAGTAAACAGAAAGTTTGAGGTCCGGAAATACGGAAATGACGTAATACGGAAATGATGTCGTTCGCGGACCAATCACAGCCAAGAGCGGTCCGTCGGGTCTCCAACATGAAGACGGATAGTTAGAAAAATCAGACGTGTACGAAAAGCTGTCCGAAGCCCTCGGAGAGGGCGTTTCACGACGGATAGGGCGGTCTTATCTGTCCGTAATAGAAGAAACGGAGAGGCATAAATTGGCCTTTAGTTACTTATCGCTTGGAGTTCTCTTCATCGTACTAGATCTCAGCTTACTAATTAAGACTCTTGACAGGTTCTGTGTCATTCTTATAGGCAACATAACATGTGAGTCTCCTCTGCAGTGGCCATGTCCACTTTCAAAGCACTGCACAAGCCAAAGCATCTTAACACTGATTTGAGTGGAACAAATCCTCTCCATTGTGCCTCCTGCGTGGGCGTATGTGGCAGTTGACAGTGTGTTCTGCATCTACTGGGGTTGCAGCTGCCTGCACATTAGCTTGAGCTGCTATAGGCCACATCTATCAGTGTGAAGTAAACGCCATGGGGAAGACACAATGGTCCTGAACAAGGATGATTCAGCTTTTGCTGCTTCTAGCTTGAACGGCTAGCTGGGCGTAAGTGGCTCAGCTCATAGCATCGTTATTGTGCTGCTCTGCTGCCTTGGCTTGTGCAAGCAAAGTCTATGTAGCTAGTGAGCCGCTGCTACTTATTCTGTCTCCACTGGCTGTCATCATAGTGCAGCCAGACACAGGGAAGAGCCATCGCACCAGATCACTGTCATGCTGCACTGTTGAAGTACAGAGCCTGTTAGATGAGGGTGTTTGCAAGAGGAGTTGACGTGAAGCTAAAATTACCACCAAAAACAGAGCAGCAAAAGTCCATTATGGACTAATCACATTTACCTTTAGTTTGTTTTTAAAGCGCTAATTAATCTCCCCTGTCTTATTTCTATAAATGCTGCAGAGATATTTGTTGCGTTTGTATTTTTTGCAGTTGACGGAAGTAGTTTAAGGAAGTATCAGATATGCACCCAGCAAACTCAGCCTGCAGATGTTTGCCAGCAAGGAGGCATAACCCGTGGGTATAAATTATACCCATAGTCAGTGAGACTGTGAGACACTTTCAATAATGGCGGATCCTTTGATTTGTTTTTTTGTTTTAATTTTGTGTCAACATAATTTTCATTTTCTTGGCTTTATGTGTCGCAGTAATAATTCTGTAATATGGCGCACCAGGCAGCATATGGCTGCCATTTATGATCAACAGCCTCAGTAAAGAGGTGACTGGAATATGCAAATGCCTGCATGCTAATGGAATAGTAATGTAATGAAGCACGCCGTATATGGCCAATAATGAGCTCTGGTTATTGAGGGTTGATGGCTTCTTCTCAGCCTTTGTTGTTTCACAAGCTGCAGCTTTTTTATTTGTATTTCATGGCACACGTACACACCATCACCCAAAACACGCATGAACACAAACACATACAAACACAGACTTGGATACATGAACATTGCATTCTAATTGATTCATGGCGTCGGTCGAAAAGCACATTGATAAATACCTGGAACGCCTATTGAAATCATGAAACTAAATTGGCCAGAACTGAGACAGATGCAGTGCAGTAAATTAAACAAGCAATCTTCAATGTTGGGTGACAGCACAATGGTGATTAGGGTTTCATGTGAGCTGCCCTACATTATTTATAGCTGTGCTGTGGGCTGCCTGCAGTTGAATAGACCCACAGTCCATTGACTGGGCACATTACAGGAGGCCGACTCGTAGCGAGAGGGAGAGTTAAAAATGACTCTATTTCTTCTTGAGGAGGTCCATTTTCATCTAAATGAAGGTGGAAGCCCCAAGCGTATTGTTTCCAGGCTCTGTGAGAAATGTGTCGTCTGTGTTGCACAAGGCTTCTGTGCACAGCTCTGCTCTGCGTTCCAGGGTGATTTCTGCAGAACCTCCCATTTGTTCCATCACTCGTTCTCTTAGTCACTGCCTACTCAGCTGCCCACTGCCCATTGCCAACTCACAAATTGGCTGTTTTTTGTTCACAGTTGGACTTATGGATATTGGTTTAATCCCAGATTTCCTTTGATATATATTTGTATTTTCCTACATGACATTCCTGGTTGGAATGGGCTGTTTGTTTGGACTAAAGCGATGGTTTCAGCTTTCCACTGCTGCTGCACAGAGAGCCGTTCACATGGTTATTCAAAGTCTGGTGAAGCTCGACTCAGTGCACAGGACCCCAATGTGAAGATTCAGATTGTCGTGAATGCGCTGTTGACGTTATCAACGGTGTCACTTACATTGAAGAGTCACTTCCTCGCTTCTACAGAGCGTTGGTCAGGTGTTTATTAAAATGTTACTTATACTGAACATAATGTGTGAGCTGATTAGTTAAATGCTTTGCGATGTATGCGTTTCACAGACACACAGACAGACAGACAGATTTCTGGAATATAAGATGGATATGCGAAAAAACAGCCTGTTCTAGATATTCTATATCAAGATTTTTTCTTCTCAGCTAGATGAGAAGAATGGATTTTTCTGTTCAAATTCAGCACTTGTGTTTCCACCTTCAAACGCATGCTATTGCTGTTTGTCTGTTATATTATATAAATATTTATGGTAATTCCTCTTTATTTGTCCATGCTGCTTTGCAGTTCTATCATTTGCAATGCAACCCTTTGCATAAAGGAATAGATTTCAGTGCTCAGATTATGACAAAAAAGAAGGATTGGAAGGAGATTGAGTTTTAGTCCATCAAAAATGCCTTGATGGCCTCAATCCCTGCTGGATCACTCCGGGACACACCTAGTTTGAGCTTGCTAAGCATGACAGGATGCAGTTCGTAATACAAAAAAGATCCACACGGTCAACAGGATTAAGGCTTGAAAACTCCTCTTGAGTGGTTTGTGCTGTAGCCCCTACAAGTCAAGTTCCTGCAGCAGACAGTGGCCGTCTTTGTCGAGAGAGTGATCTTTACCACATTCAAGGACTGTGAGTGACTCACAGATTTCACTGTCAAACTGTCAAGAGAGATGCGGAAGGCAAATACAAATATTTTCCTATCTGGCCTTAACAAGCATGTTGTGTACAACAAAACTTCCGTCACACCCCAGTAGCAAAATATAAAGCGTCAGTGATCATTAGTGTTAGATCCATGAAAAGGCTACAGATGATAGATATTGCCCCAAGTGTTTGAGTTGTGTAAGTGTGGAGTAGAGATTTAGTGAGGGTTTTTTGATGCTGCTTTCACTTGCTCCCCTTCAGTTTCCTCTCTTGAACCACACTGTTCCTCCATCACTACTCCAACACAGAGGTGACTGGTGTAGTTCAGCAGTGAGCTCAGACAATGGAAGCAGGAATATGACAGTTGATGAGAAAACGGTTTGCAGAGCATTTGGAGTTCTTCTCATTGTCACACAAATGAGTGAACATACTGCTTACTTGACTATTCATGCAGCGCTGATCCCTCACATTACTGGGATGCCTGAAGTGTTAAATAATCGTGTTTGTCTCAGTGTTACGCTATTTATATTTATCAGTTACATTTTAAGGTTTCAGTGGTGATCATATAATGTTCAGGGTTAGGGATAGTTTTTCTTCTCAGTGCATGTGGGATATTAAAATGGAATACCATCTCTAATTTGTGTTCTGTTTGTACATTTCACGTCTAGTAGCATCATTGTAGATTGTCTGCCCATACACAAGTTATTAAGTGGCTAACAAGAAGGCTATGTTTGTTTTGTTTAGGAAATTAACTGTCATCTTCCCTTTGATGGATGTCTGTTGCGTGAGTGTGTGTCCTAATTGTCCTTGCACACAACAGCGGGTTTTCATTTTCAGTTGGCCCCTGGCCCATGATACCGACTCGAACTCAGGTCCACTTGTCCAGAGCAGCGAAACAAAACTGACCTGCCGTGCTTCTTCAGAGAGCCACTGTCCTGGCGGACAGTCCCCTGGGGGGTGGGGTGTATTCTGATAAGTCTGGGCCAAATTCAGTCCCGGCAGTCAATTGCTTCTTTGTCATTTCCACCATGTGAATGTCAGTGTGGCTGAGCTGTGGCTCCACGGATTCCCTGCTTTCAGATACCTTGCATGACTCTGATCAGGACTTAAACAGCGCGGCTTGCCTCCCCCTTAACCACAACCGCAGCCCCTTCATCCTCCAACCATTGTTTTCCTATGGAGTGAAACTTACTTTTTAGCCTCTCTCATGAAGCATGAAATACAAGCTTTTATATTGGCACTGGCAGGTATTTAAACTTCTGATCTAATCCAGGCTGTGCTCATTAAATCGTCAAAATGATGTAACGTTTCGCTGCCGCTTCTGTGTGCCAGCATGGCATGTTGTTCCACTTAGGGATTCCAGTATTTGTCTCTGTCATAAACACATGGCATCTGCTTGACTGCAGTGGGCCCAGCCTTCATTTGGACTTTGACATAGAAATGTGGCTAGATTCTGTATAGAGAAGCTGCCTGGCTTCTCATTTAGCAGCTCGCGAAGGTATGATAAATGTTACTAATCACCTATTGACCCACAAGGGTCAAACCTTTGCCCTGTTGCCCATCACCCTCCTCCTTCTCGCTGTCTTCTTCCTGCCCCTGTACACTGTGGATATCCTTTATCTTGCTCAGGCCATAGTTTTCCTCTCCTAACACTGCTTGTCCACTGGCAGCTATACCAGGCAACATAAGTTTTAGCTTTCCCTGTTTGCAGTCAAATACGATAATTTGTTTCGCCTTCTACTTTTATCTCTCCAAAAATATGAAATACACTTATGTTGTGAATGTGATTAGATACAGCGAGCTAAGAGATATGCTTTCCTCTATTTCTCTCAGCTTTAGTTTGGAATTTGCACTTCTAATATCACAGCCAGTTTTTAGGACCTTACCAAAGAGATAAGTAAAAAGAGGAAAGTGTGAGATTATCAGAGAAATAATCTTCTGAAATAAATGAATTTGGACAAAATACCAAGGACAGGGAGCTATAAATGTGTATGTGCACACACAGAATGAGCGTGTGTGTGCTTGATGGGGTTTCTGTTCCGCTTTTTTCCACTGGCAGAGTGTAGTAATCGAATAGGAGCTTTTGTTCTTTTGAAAATCCACCTGATAATGTTGGTAGCTGGCTCTTTGCCTGAGCTGGTTGGATTTAAAAGACGAAATAGAAAACAACTCTGCTCCAAGCCCAGTGTTACACACTTTACACCCAACACAGTGGCCCAGATTTCCTACAATCCCCTGGTGGAGCAGCTATTCTGTTTTTGGCACATTTCATTTTCAAGGGAGAACCCGCTGAGTTGAAGAGTGCAGCACAGGTACGAATAATAATGCTGGCAACACAATAATGGCATCAACACAATGCTACATTTTCCGGGTTCACAGCTAGGCCCTTACTCCATCCTCCCCCTTCCACGTTCTGACTTTAATGTTCCACATGAGACTGATTGAGCCATTTCGTATATGGCTAAGCTGCGTGAAGAGTGCTACTTTTATAATGAAAGAATAATGCTAAATCAAGGCTTGACAAATCTACTTTCTCCATGTCTCCACATGGAGAGTTGGGCGGATTAGGCTCTAATTTTAGTGCCATTTATCTCTTCAGCTGCTTTTGAGAATTAGTTCCAAATAACAAAAGTGTGAAAATGTGAAGGGTTTTGGGGGAGTTGGATTGGAGGGCGGTTGGAGTAGGGTATTGTCAGGGAAACGAGGCTGTGAAAAAGAGATTGTCTAGTGGTGGTGAAGGCCTTTTGCGTAAGAGTTCAAATTTATATACAAATCGCCAGGATTTTTTGTTGTTGTGGTGGTTAGGCAGCAGGCAGCTGTTTGAGCAGAAATGCTTGAAGGATTTTTCAGTCGCCATCGGTCCCAGCAGTGTCTCGAATTGCTTCTTGAGATCACAGACAGTGAAAATTACAAAATGTTCCTCTCTCTTTATCTCCTTTTCTCCCCCTCTTTCTCATGTTCAGTTCTCCATAACAGAAAGTCACATCCTGGGTGTTTGTTATTGAATGTGTGAGTAGTAAGAAGACTGCTGAAACAAACACACAAAGTTCATCTCAGTCAAAATCACTTCTCACTAAGGCACTAAGGCCATGATAGTTTAGACCTTCTCATATCACCTGTATTTCGCTACTGGGACACATCATCAATACTAAACAACCATCAATACCTCTCTGGAGGCAATTGCATTTAAAACAATGGAGGACACAGTGTTGGTGTGCATTCAGCACTTTTGAATAGCCGTCAACTTATCGATTCTCCTTCAAGGTCGGCATCAATTCCTCTCTGCCGTGTTTTTTCTGTTTGCGACAGCGGAGGGCAAACACATGTACAAAAAAAAATAAACAAAATAATGCTCAATTGACTCGGGAGGGGACGACCCATTAAAAAAAAACTACCATGGCAATTTCCACTCATAATTTCTTCGCTGGGAGAGGAGCCTTTGTCATTGCGGGCAGTGTTTGGGTGTGATTATGTAATCTATCAGGGTATTACCATAAAGGGGAGGGGGGTGGGTTGTGGAGGGGTTGGAAGGTAATAGCGGTGCTACTGATGATCATCGTCTAGCAACTGCCCAAGGGCAGGAATGTTTTGTGCGCCGATGTGTCCGACAGGTGGCTAGGAGACGCTAATTGATTAATGATCAGAGTGATATATGAGCCCCTGCGGCCAGCCTAAACATAAAAGCTCAGAGCACCGGTGTCGCTCTAAATCATTTCCAACCAGGCCAGTAAACCCAAAACAGTTCCCTCATTAGCATATGAAAGACCAATCAGAAGCTGGACTGTGCCTTCCAAGCCCCTTTGTGGACTGCCTATTGTCAACATCCTGAGTCTGAATTAACAGGCGAGCATTTTATGCCAGATGAATAATGACAACAAAGATGGTTTTATAATAAGGGTCACTCAGCGCTAATGAATCATTAACATCTCCACAATCTATGCCTTTGATATTGTTGGGTTTTAGCCTCTTTTTCTGCCTCTGCAGCGCTTTGAGAAGAGCAACACATTTGCCCAGATGACTGTATATCGTACAAGGAACTCTTGTCTCCTAAACTGTAGGAGATGCAACCTGCTATTTACTGCAGAGCATAAAATGTTGCTTTCAACTTCAAAGTTGAATTAATATCTTCTCACCGTTTGTTATAACAACTATAATTCCTCATACCTAGAGGTGAGATCCTTTTACATTGCTGTTCTTGCTCTGTACATCACACAGCTGACATATTTTCAATTCAAGTGGTGTCAGGTTCTTGCTGAATGATTGAACATTAGTGGAATTCACCTGCTCCCAGTTGGTCATATTTTGCACTTGGTGTTCCATGTCACACTGTCGAGGTGGATTAGTTTCTCTGTCTCGCTTCTTCTCTGCTTCTGTCTCTCTGAATCTCCCTCCGTCTCTTCCTCTCACTCTCTCTGGTTATTTACCATTCCACGGGGGGCCTTTCGTGACCCTCTTCATTGTTTTGTTTGGATGACTCTGAAGGACAATGGCAGTCTGGAGCCTTGGCCGGCACTCAGCGTGTGTGAATCTGCGTCTTTCCATTGGGAGTGCTGTCCTCCGATGTCAAGAAAGGTTATGTGATCTATGTGCGAACAGAAGGGGGTTTCCACCGCCGAGAGTCAGAGCCTCAAAGAGAGGGATTTATATTGTGTCAGCGTGTGTGTTGGTCAGTGTGTGTTTGTGCCTGCGTGCATACGGCCTGTGGAATTTAACACAACAAAGTGAGTTAAAATAACACATTGTGTCTGTTTTAATGTGAGCTCATGACTCTCGCCACAGGGCTGCCATTCCCAAGTAACCACACACTTGGAGGCTGCTGGTTGTACCCTCAATCAGATTTTTAAACATTTGTAGTGAGCGGCAGTGGAGGGGCACTGTTGTCAGAAGGAGTAAGCGAATGTCCCAGAGCCGATCAAACCTTTTTAACCATCAGCACTACAGCAGCCCAAATCCCAGTCCCAGTTGCCGATACTAGACTGTACACATAAGATCGGATGACCCCACTGTATTATCCTTTCAGGCTCTCTGCTCGGTGAGTCTGTGTGTCCCAGAGCAATTGAGGTCTTCTAGGTGCAGTAAAATGGGTTCAATTTGAAAAGCAGATGGACTTGTCTGGCCAGGCTCCAGCAGTGAGGGCCCCCTCTTCACTATGTGTGTATGTGCGTGTGTGGGTGTGTATGTGTGTTAAGGGTGAGTGTCTGCATTGACTTGCTTTTGCCCATCAGCAAAGATAAAGATGCGATTACCCCAGGCTACTCCTGTCCACTCTCATCAGTGTATGGGCTCTGGGCTCTCACACACAGATACACACACACACATGCATAAACGTTGTCCTCATTTCATCCTACCTGCTGTCTTTAAATTAAGCTGTTCCCGGTCTACTGGACTGACAAAACCTTGGCTGTAATAACAAACACCATCTCATTATATCATATAGTAGACTGGGTCACTGTCAGTCTGTCTAGGAATTGTCGTCATACAAAGCAATGCACCAGAGTCACTCTTTCAATGAATGGAGGTATGGTCTGATGCAATGAAATGAGTATTACTGTACAAGGAAAAGGAATCACTGCATTAATCACTTGGACTTTGTTGACCTGTCACTGATAAATGAAATGAAACACGATGGACCAGGCTTGTCAGGTTATTTAAAGACATGTTGAGAAATTTTGTTGGGATAAACCCACACATACAATAAAAAAACGCCACGCAAGACAATGCAAACAACACACTAGTAAAACTTATAATGTTCAGTTTGTGGTGTTGACTCAGACCTTTGTATGAAATTACAGGATGTGGTTTTGCATTATTATCATAAACTGGGCAAGGACACATATTAGGTTGTGTTTGATACAGGATATTTGCATTCGATTGGACTGAGGTGCAGCTATTCACGGTGTATTTGTTCAGTGGTTAAACAAACTTTACAACAAAGCCATGTGGAACCGGGATTTGATTGAAGGTCTTAATATTGAATTGAGGCTTGTCCAACAGCTTGGGAAGTGTGTCGCATGGATATTAATATTTTTTAGTTTTTTTGGGAAAAATGCTATTTTTACATCTCTGCAGTTTGAATGTCCTCGGGAGCTTGTGATAACAAATTAGTGTGAAATTCATTTGCTTCTTGTAAAATGGCACTAAGGCCACTCTGACCTGGAGGGAGGGGATTTTTTTCTGTGGTGGTATCATGACACATCTTAAAAGCAACCATTACCATGGCTGTCAGAAAAGCTCTGTCCTGATATAACTTGCCGCATTCTTTTTTTAACTAGCTATTACAATGTTCTTTTTATTGTGACAAGTGCCTGGTGAAGTAAAATAATCTCAAATAGACCATAATTTTAAATGTCATTGGTTTCTCTTGAAAATGCCTTCGGAAAAACTTGGTCCACTCCAAAGTTCTGCAGTTAATGGGAGCTGGATGGATCCTGTAGCCAGGATCTGCTAAAAAAAAAAAAGATGGTCTGCTTTCTCTGTTTTCCTCAATGCTTTTGAATGCTTTTGAATGCTTTTGACACAAACCAATTTTCTATTCCAATATTATTGACCATGAGTGTGCAGCTTGGCATTTATGTTGAACACATAAACCAACAAAGTGCCTTTTTACATGTGCAAACCACCACCCTGTAATTGCCATCCAGTTGTTTTTGGTTAAAAACAATTCCACAAAGGATTTTCCATGCTTTCTGCAGCACAAAGGTGCTGTTTATCAGAGATTCTAAGTGCCATGTGACTCCTTCAATTTAGAACTGCAAGCGGACATGTTGGTAAATACTTCTGATGTTTTCACAACATGCATAAACAAAATGGCATTGTTCACATAAACCAGTGACGCTAGATCCTTGTGTGCAGCGGCCATTCATCTTTCCAATATCAGCCAAGGTCTCCTTCTATGAAAAGATGACACGCCACTTTAGTCTGTCTCCATCTTGGCAATGAAGGCGCCTCTGTGTCCCTATTTGTGCATCAGGCCGAGGGGATTTCTAGGCAGCCACCTGATTCGCATTGCTGTAATTGAGTTGTGGCCATAAGCACTACTGTGCCTGCCTGGGCCTTAGGTAATTCTCACACCACAAAAGCACTGTTTTACTCCAGTTTTCACATGATGTCTGAGGCACAAACATAGTGAGTGAGAAAGTCCAATCTATCGGAAAAGGGCGGGGAGATTACAGGCAGCATGAGAGCGAGGGAAGGAAAAAGAGTGTAAGAGGTTTGTGTAGTGAAAGAGTTCTGAGCCAGAGAGGCTAGGGAGTCACTGAGTCTGCAGCACGTGGATAAGGACCACAAAGCTCTTGGTTTCAAATGTCTCTCTCTCTTTCTTTCTCTCTCCTCAGAGCTTAGGAGCTGCAATCGATTCAAGGGGAGATTTCCTTGGACAAGGACAGGGAGATTGACGTTTTTGGGGTAAGCCCGAATTTGTCACTCCTCTCATCTCTGGGTAATTGGACCTCTTCACACTCCACACATGTGTGTGTAGGGTACCAAACAGCATCTTGGTCTCTATAGTAGCGTTGTTTCTCATCATGTGACTGCCATGTTAGGTTTGTGGTCGGGTTCACACGATATGTGGCTCATGACCGAGCGTTTTGTCTGTTGTGTCACATCTTCTGCCTTTTACTACCTCGGTTAAACGTACTGTTTGTGTTCAGCTGAATGTCTTTGCAAACCTGTGGATAAATTTTCAAATCACGTGTACACACTTATACGCTGTGTACTGTTTAGAGGACTTACTGAATCCTGTGGCCTGCATGCTGCCAGTGGTGGGATCAAGTCTAATCCCTGATCTGTTGCATCAGAGTTGGAGCTGGCAGCTAGGAGATTTGCTCCGTCATGTTAAAGTGACATAGACGAAACAAAAACAGCCGTTTATTATTAAGAACTGGCTTGAAGAACTAGGACCATCACTCAGTGTGTGAATATAGACTTCTTTATTGTGTCTGATCATCTTACTTGTATCAGCTGCAAAGCATTATGGCAGCTGAAATAATAACACTATTGATTTTAGTCTGTCATTTCCCTTTATTTCATTTCATGCTGATTTGCCAGGATGTTGACACAATAATGACTGACAGAAAGGAGCAGAAAAGGTTGGTCAGTTCTTCTTGGCTGATCATAGCACCATATCCCCAGGACTGAGGCAGAATTTCTCCTGTCCTGTTTGGTCTTCTCCTTGCATTTATCCTTTCCTGTCCTGCTCTGTCACGTCACAGTTTGACCTGTCCAATCCTGTCCAGTCCTTTCCTTCTTGATCTCTTACCACAGAGGAACAACATCCACCCCCACACCAGCCTTAAAGCTAAAGCAAATAGGATGGTATGTCCAACAAAACCCCAGCCGATACTGCTATCAGAGGATGGCCATGCCAGTGAGGTTTTGTGTTTTTTGTGCATCTAGCGTCTAGTCACGCTCCTACAAGACATCCATGTGTTGTAACTGGGAATGACAAGTGGTCTGGCAGATACACCGCTGTTAGCAACCGGTCTGGCATACAGCTGTCCTGATGGACTACGGCTGACACTTTGGTCATATATGCGTACAACTCTGATTTCCTGTTTCTTCTTTTGTCTTTCTACACCCTTTGATTTGTGCACTTGGAAAACCTCATCCTACTGTGTTGATTTAGCTCTTGTGAGGTTAGAAGTTGGCTAAGGCAGCCGGAAAGACATGGAAGAATAAAAGTAGGGCAGCTTTCTTTTTGAACTTCCTCCGCTCGTGATAAACCATCACGTTTTTTTTTTTTCTGGAATCAAGCAATTATTCAATTTGCTTCTTTATTTGTTTATTGGTAATTTATTTAGTGAACGGGGGGGGGAGGTACTTGCAATATTTCTAGGAAGTGATTTTCCAAATTCTCTCGTCTCTGAGTTTGCATGTTTTTATCTCCAAGTTAAGCACTATTTGACCCCCCCTTCCCGTTATAATTTCGATCCCGTCTCATAAGTGGGTTGGGAAGCGACCCCAGCAGTTGATGTGGAACACATGCCTTTAATGATTCACACTCTGCATGCGGTAGGTCGGTGGTGGCTGCCGAGCCCGCAGCCTCTCCCTCTGTCTAGAATGGAACTCCTGTGTTTTCTTTTTTTTTTTTAAGTGTTGTGTTTTTCTCTACTCCACACATGGAAACTTCAGGGAAGTTTATATGTGTTGTTTATGCACACTTGTCCCTGTGTAATGGAGCTTCTTCCTCCCTGTAGAAGCTGGACAGAGTTCCCCATGTTGTTAAAAAACTGCCTTACTTGTGTGGCCGTGCCAATTTCTGTGAAACTCCAGTGGCTCCTTAGGCATTTCTGTTATTTCATTGTGACAAATGTTACTGTGGTGTTTGTTTTGATTGTTTTCCACATGTGGGCTTTCCAACACTCACATCCTCATAACCAATTTGATTTGTTTGATTTACACAAACCTCCAAATCTGGAGAGTTAACAGTTGAATAAACTGTTGGTGTCAGCTTATATATCTGCTGCTGAGCCCATTTATTGTGAGGTGTTTGAATAGCAAGATATCGTGTGGCACCTTACTTCCTCTGCCTCAGCGGAATAGCAGAAGTGTGCTGCAAGTTCTGATGCTCAATTGATTTTAAGTTTTCAGTTGTGTGTTCTCCACCCACAGGGAAAAAATGGGGAAGTTTACGACAACAACAACATGAATCATATTCAAACAAATGCATCCAATGCGTTTCCGCTGTGCATTCTCAGCCATCGGTGTCACTCACATTTCGTGCTTAGATAGGGAATTTCTGTCTGCATGGTTTAGGAGCAGTGAAATGTACCAGCACGTGAGGGGGAGAGGGCACTGTCCACCCAAGTTGACATAAATTGCTTCCTGTTTTTGCCTTTACGCAGCCCCCCCCCCCGAAACCCCAGCCAACATTTTTCCATCCACGCTTCCATCTTTTGTTCTTCTCCCTTCTTCTCTCCAACTCTTCCTCTGTCTCGCCATCCTGGGTCCCACGCCCCTTTGTTAGGCCTTGTCTGACCCTCTCCTTCCTCCGCTCACACATATGTACATCTTGCAATTTCCTACACACACTCCACATCACACATGCATGGTATGAGTGTGGGCGATCTCATGTCCTTGACTTAACTGCATATGTGGAATTCTTTCCTTTTCGTGCTGAGCGAAACTTTCGGGTGGCGGCAGCACTCAAAATCTATACCACCGCACTTGCTGACCTTGCTTGACAGAGGAGCTGCTCATGTGCAGTGAGATGACTCAGGAAACGGCTTGTTCTGTAAATGCCAGGCTGAGGCATTGTGCTTTTGTGCAAATGTGATGCAGTCAGTGTTTCTCAGGCTACAACAGATCATATTTTGTCACGATTCAAAGACATGTTTCTGTGTGTTGTTGGAACGGGGGAATGCTTTGCTCTTTGGCATTAGTGAGAGAGTGATTTTGATTGTAGCTTTTTTCCCCCCACAAGTGGTTGATTTGATGCCCACGAGTTTACCAATCCTGTTTAGTGTGTTTTTATGTGGTGGTGCTCAGTTTTTACAATACCCATAATCCAAAGCAACAAAGTGCCACTCGTAAAGCATTGCTTTTATGAAACTAAGCTTTTGTGCTTTTTTATGTACTGTGTTCTGAGTAAATTGGTGTTAATCTTTTCGGGGTAATAAATTAAGCTTATGTTAGAACTTGTTTTATGAAATGTAGTGTTCTCACAGCTGATTTTGGAGCAACAGAGTAGGTGCTTGAAGTATGGACTGTGTGTGTTGTGTATATGTTTGTGTGTGTGTGTGTGTGTGTGTGTGCTGAAATTGATGAAGAGACCTCCCTGGATTTGAGTGTTGCTATAAAGCACCACCCGATACTGCCTGTAGAAAACCCCAGCCACTCTAGGCGAGAGGGCGTAGCTAACAGTACTGAGCAGTCTGCAGTTCCTCTTTGGGGCGCCTCCTGACAGGAACTTGGCAGCAAGGAAACATAAACAAATTCCCTGTGGTGGGCTGGCAAGCTGGGCGGCGCGGTTCCCCCCGCTACCATACATGCACAGAGCAGCACGGCCCGGCTCGGACTAGCCCGCTCAGCTCAGCTGTGCGAAATACATCTTAAAGGGACAGTTGCCGCCCGCGCTTTTTCAGGGGGCACAGGCCCACTCTGCATCTGTAGTCTGTTTTCCCTGTAGTTGTCACGGTTGCATAGGCCGACATGTTTGCTTTCCACTGTATTGTTTCAGACTGACAGTGATGTGTGTAACTCCTGGTGCAATATCTTCTCGGAGGTTTCCTACAACACCATTCAAATGCTGCCTGGAGGAGGGAAACTGCTGCCAGGGGTCCCGAAATGGTTGTTTGTGCTGAGGTAGCAGAAAACAGTCGCAATGATGTAACGATGGAGGTTGGGGAGATGGGAGGGAGGCCTCTCAAGCCACTATAGTAGAGGGGTGTGGGAGGCCCCAATAGTCATAATACACACACATCCACATGCTCACACAGAACATACATGCTAGTACAGAACAGACATGCTTGCACATAAACTTATTTATACCCGTGTGTGTGTATGGACTCATGTGCTTATAGTTTTCTCGTTCCCTCTCTCTCTCTCTCTCTACCTCTATCCTCTTGCTCTCCAAACACAGTGGTGTATTGTGCAGCCTGACCTGGTCCCTGTCCAAAGGCAAAGAGAACCCAGATTGCTGAAACAGAGCGCCCACTGCTAACATGCCGGCCAGGCTGTAGTTGTTATAGCCTGCTATGGCCTTCCAAACCAATGGGGACCGCTAACTGCGGCCCAGAAACTGTGTGCATGCATGTGTATGTGCACACAAACATAAACTTTCTTTTTGATCAGCCACTGGAAGGGTTTTTTGGACAGCGCTTGCAGGAGCCGACATGGCACCTCACTGCAATTTCATGAGCACTGGTAAAGGCATTTGCCTGACTTTTAATAGTCCTAAGTCTCCACAACATCATCCAAATGCACTATTTTCATCCGTCGTTTAATCATGCTGCTGGTGGAGATGGGCCGCGGATTCTGCAATTCTTACAAGATGGATTCAATGTCAACAGTGAATCTCTTTTTTCACTTTTCCCCTCCAGAGTAGTGATGAAATCTGGAGCCAGCTCACAGTCTGCCTCATTTGCTTCAGTCGTCTGCTTGACTGGCTCATCTGTGTGGTCTTCTCTGTTTACGTAATTGAGAAGGGGAATTTGTCGATGTATATTATAGATTTTGTATTTCTTGGTGTAAATAAAGCCTCAATTATAATTTTATTTTCAACATTAACTTAACACATTTGTGTGACCCAGCTGTTCTTAATACACCTACATTAAATGAGCCCCTCACACATGTCATTTCAGGCATATAATTGCATTGGACCATGAGTAAACCTTTATGCAAAAATCATTGCAGACTTCTTAAGAACATGTAAAACAGGAGGCGGCGGGGGATTATGTCACTGCCACACTTTTGTGGAAGTAACTGTCGTTTCCTCAGCACTGTGTGTATGTGTGTGTGGGAGATAGAATAGAACAGCCAGTGCTCTCTCTCTCTGTGAGCAGCAGAGAGGTGGAGGAGGAGAAGGGGGTGACAAAAAGTCTTAGGATCAAGCTGTTCCACTGACAGAGCACAGCACAGGCAGCTCTGGTGACACTGCAGTGCACTGGAGGAAAGAAAAGCTGAGGAGGAAATAGAGGAGAAGATGGCACCAAAAGTGAGTTAGAGAGATAGGGTGAAGAAAACTGCAGACGAGGACAATGAAAACGGGCGATTTTAGAGACGAAGGTGAAGGTGAGCACTCCTGGTGTGGCAGCAGGTCTCCTGGGATGCCATTAGTTGCTGTGTGTGTGTGTGAGAGAGAGAGAGAGCGATCAAATGCGTGCACAGTGCGTAACGTTCTCTATTAGAATCATAATGTAAGTCTTCCTAATGCATGTACATCTACTGTATGTTCTACTGCTTGTATTTGTCCAAGCACTTACCCTCCCACTGATGAGAGAAAGAAAGAAGGCATCAAGGGCCCAGATGTATCTTCACCCCACCTACACCTCCTCTCCAAGGTCCCACTAGGCACATCTCTGTAATGGCTCCTTATCGATCCTGAGGCCTCCTTGTCCACACTCAATGCCCATCGATCGGCACCTCACAAAGAGTCTCACAGGGCTGCTTCATATTCTGTGGCTTGCGGGTAGATGGATAGTAGATGTCGGTGTGCATGTGTGTAAAACAGTACCTGTTAATATTTTAGAAAGGAAAGACCGGTGTCTGCTTGCCTGTGCCTTTCTTTCATCTGTGTACTTCTTTTTGTGTGTGTGCATCTTCATACCTCACCAGCAATTTTCCTGTACCCCATTAATGTAGCCAGAGACCTCCAGTGACCACATTAAACTCTGAACGATACAGGCCTCCATGTCTAAAAACCTTGCAGCATAAAGACATAAACCCCCGACATAAAAAGACTTGCTCTGCCACTCTCTGTAGTCTCAGACCAGAGAGACAAGACAGAGAAGGAAGAAAAGACTTCCTCGCTTCCCATGTCAAAAAAAAGCCTGATTAATCAGTCAAGCCACATGAAAACTTTGCTTGTTATTGTTGCTGCTTGATTTATTAAAAGGCCTGGATCTGGGTCAAGCATCCCCCTTCTCTCTCTCTCCCTCTCTCCGTCTCCTCTCTGTCTTACCCTCTTTGCCTTTTTTTTTTTTGTACCTAAACAAGGGCCCACCCCCCACGTCTCTTCCCTTTGTCTCTCATCTGGTTTTCTGTTTTTGTTAAAGGACAGTTGATTAATGATGCCAGAGACAAAGCCCACAGTCTGCTCTCAGCCCGGGCTCAGATAGAGCTCCTCTCTAGGTAAACCAAAACACATGTGCTCCGGACAGCCACTGCGAACCCCTGAGGAGCGAGCGGGAGAATGGGAAAGAGAGGAGAAATTAACGACAGTAGTCACTGATGTATTATATACTGTAGGCTTTTCCCTACACTGGAAAATGTGCAGCAAGAGGAAAGAGAGGAAGGATGATGGAGCAGTGTGTAATACGCTCAGGGTGTGGCCTTTTCACAGCGTTTGTGGTTAACTAAGATTTAGCTGCACCATTCCAGACCATACGTGTTCATTAAAGTGTAAAGTTATCCTTTGGCTCAGGCTCAGTATCACCTCTCGTGGTTTGAAATTGCACATATTTACTGATTTTAATGTAGCATAGAGACGTTTTAGTACCTTAATATTGTTGCCCGCCCGCAGGCTCCTGAGAGTCTTGTAGAGGAGAAGTGCCTTATTGAGTTATAAGGGAGCATATTATTCCTGTGACTGAATTGAGAGCTTTATTGTCAGTTGTCTTCTTAATGGCGGGGGCTTGACATTCATGTCATACTCTATCGCTACATACTGCCCTATGTTTGTGTATGTGGGTGCATTTATGTTTGAATGCGGTGCTGACATGCTCTAATTGGCTGTGCCTGCCGCCTATAGTTAACATGTCATCTCAGGAATTATTACCCAGAAGGACTACAGGCTAATGACAATTATGTGTTCACTTTTACTATGTGGTATTAACCTCTGCTTCAGTTCAGACCTCTTCATGTAACCATAAGCCCATAGCATGTTGATTGTATTGTGTTATGGCGATGTGCCTCAGGGCGTCTCTTAACTCTTAACCTGAGCAGTTTGTGAAGTGGTGTTGCATTTGAACAATGTCTATAATCCATTTTCTGAGTATTTTGTTACCAAAAACAAACAGTATACAGCTTAAATTAGTAGACTTGATTTTATAACTGTTCATATTGGATTTTATTAGGCCACCAATTGACAGTAATGTTTGATTAAAAGCTGCTTTGGTTAGTTTACACTTTTGTAGCTGTCTTCACCAAGAGAGAGATATTTTTCAGCCTTTATATCACAGACATGCAATCACAATAACTTTTTACTCCGTTGCTTAGGTCTCATGTTACATATATGCAGTGTAAGCAAAATAGGAAGAACCACTGAAGGTGTTTATCTTAGTGCTAACCCTTTAGCTGCTGTTGTTGTAGCAGCCAATGGAGGTTATGTTTTCACCCCTGACTTGGTTGAACGATGCAGTGTGGATCAGTGAAGATCAGATTACATTTTTGGTGCAGATGCGAATAAGTGGGTGGAGCTTTCATAAACATTGTGAAATCAATTTATACCATTTATCCAAGAAATAATTAATGGATCTTGATGACATTTAAAGGGACTGTTGTGCCTTGGCGAAGGCATTTGCTCTACTGAGTGACATTCTAGTTGTAAGGTGAAACCAGATTTCAAACAAAGACTGTGTCGCTCCTATAGCATGAGCTGGGTTAATTGTAGTGTAGTATAATAGTATTAATATAACATATATACCTTATTTTGATGTAGGAAGCAGTGACAGTGCAATAGCAGCCAACAGTTGGATGACATGTCTACAGAGCAAGAATCTCTGTCAGAAGTTTCCGATACCTCAGACTTGGAAATTAAGTCAGGTGCTTATGAGAAGGAAGAGGTGTTTACCCTTTGCCCATTAACTAATTTAAACAGATTTTTAAATTGAATAGATATGACCATGCTCTGCCACCAGCCAAACTACAGGTTGGGCCAAAGTAAGCCGGTCTTGAATGCTGGTTTTGAGGCAGAGAGATCCAGGAGGAGTCTAGCTGGTCAGCAAGGTCACCACCCAAGACCAACAGCAACATCACCAGCACTTAACGTAGCTGTGCACACCCAGGGGATGGATGGAGCTCTCCTGACAAGTCGGCCGCAGTCATCCACTGCCTCTCACCCAGACGTTATATGCCCACCAGCTTCCTGTCTTTTCCAGCTCACACATGGGATTATCCCGCAGCCTTCCTGTGGGTCTATGAGGGATTAGCAGTGGCATGTGGACAACCGGAAGAGGAGGCAGGCTGAGAGCTGCCGAGCAGCGACCGTGGCCCTGGAGCGACATTGTGGCAGAAAAATGAATCTCCATCTCCTTCATCTTGTCCTCCGTCCCTTGGTCTGGATTTGTACTAGAGAGAATCATAGGAGAGGCTCACTTAGGGACACCAATGAAGGCATTTTGCATGTTAGAGCAGGGCGTACTTTGCAATATTCACATACTGGTAGTTATTCTTGACTGGAAACGAGAATTGAAAAAAAGATGTCTCCCGCACTTCAAGTCCTTCATTGACACAGATTGGCATGATTTTACAATGAGTAATTGCACTGGGGAATGTTCACAGGGTTAGTGGGACTCACTGTGCAATGGGACTGATTTGGGTCCCATAGTCACTTCAGAAAAAAAAGGTCCCTATGCTCTAAATCAAGGCAATAAATTGTGGTCAGCAGGTCAGCTGAGCCTCTGCTGATGGGTAGGAAAAAAAGCTAATGAAATTGTGTGTTTTTCCTCTTTTTCATCACCCTTCTTTATTTGACCAGGACGCCACCAAAAGGACGTGTTGTGCATGAAATCTAAAATAGTATTAAGGTATTCAGAGCAGCTCGTATTCAGAGCAGCTCGGCGTAGGCGACATGTCACTTGTTGACACAGTCTCCTGCTGTGGGGCCTGAGCACGAGCGTGAGTGTCTGCTCTTATCATCGTGGAGCCCAGCTCATCTCCACTTCATGAGACTGAGCACCTGTTTATAATGTATGCCCCCACTTTACCTGGAAACCAAACCATAGGCTCAGCTGTGCCTGTCTGTCCGCGTCCCTTGTCACCAGACATTTAAGCCTTTTACCCGGTTTTGGACTTGGAGCTATTTACTCAGCCACCCCCCACCCCCCACCCCCCACCCCCCAACCCCTAACCTGCAGTATGCACAAGCCTGGATGAGCTGATGATGCTATAATGCCAGAGGTGCAGGTAGAGCAGTTTTGATGTGTGTGTATATATATATATATATATATATACAGTATATTTTTATCTTTACTTTTTGGGGGCTTGTTTTTTGTTTCTGACATTACCTCTCTCCTCCAGCGTTGTTTCTGGAAGAGGATGTGTACCCAGTACTTGATGTACTGTCTTCCTCTCTCCCTCCATCCCGAGGGAGTGTCTGTTCCCTTTATATTTCAATGTTTTTTGTCCCCCCCCCCTACTCCCTCCTTGCTCATCGTCTCGTGTTGCATGGCGGTGTCAGATTCAGTTATGTATGCACCCCATGTCTTTGATCCCCCCCGCACACTGTGTTGTGTACATTGCATAACCCCCTGCTGCTAAACCTAGATGTGTACCTCTACTCTACTCTCTCTCTCTCGCTCTCTCTATCTCACACACACTCTCATCCCTCTTTTCTTGACACCCCCTCTTCATCTACCTTTTGCCTGTTGGCAGCAATCCAGGTCATCCATCCATCCCTCTCCCCTTCAAGCTGCCCCCCCCTTCTTCCAATCCCAGAACCTTGAAAGTTTGCTCTCCTACTCTCTCCGTGCATTTGTCTTTTTTCTCGCTATTGCTGCTCCTCTCATTTCCCCTCGCTATTCCTTCCTTCCCATCCTCTCTCTCTCTCCTCTCTCTCGACCCATCTCCCTGCCTCCTCCTGCTCTCTCCACTCTCCCAGTGGTCTCATTAGGCGTGAGGGAGGTTGCCTGGTGTTTGTGTGTGTGTGTGTGAATGTGTGTTCTCTCTTAGGCAAAGTCTCACTTGACTGAGCATGCCACTTGCACTAGCAGAGGTCCAGGCTCCATTATTACCACAAAGCTGTCACAAACAGTATATAAAGTAGCCTCCTGTTGCTGAGTTGTGGCTGAACACAGGGCACTCTCTTAACAACAGTATAGCAGCCACTGTACTGCCCCCCCCGCCCGTCCTATAGCTGCAGAATGTGCGTGTGAAGAATGTAAACAGAACTGTCAGAAATATATGCACAACCGTGACCGGCCATAGTTTTTCCAGCACCTACGGATCCTGACACTGAAAATCACATACCAGACACATCTGTCTCTTCTCTGTAATGACACCCCACCTATGTGGTCCAACCTGTGGGATGTCTGATGCCCCTCTGTCTCCCTCTGTACTGAGTCAGTGAGTGATTATGTGTGTGTGTGTGTGTGTTCGCACAACTGTTTTGCTAGTGTCTAGTTACAGGTATGGGGCCATGCGCAGGAATGAGCCCCCGCGCTGCCTCGCTGGCAGGCCTGACCCCGACAGGTCATCGTCCATTACCACATGAAACCTAAATGTCAAGCAGGCCCCCCACAGCATGGAAATATCCCTTTGTCATGATTGCCCCGATACATAAATATAATGAGTAGTAACAAGGGATTTTTTTTTCTTCTTGCTATTGGCTGACAGAGGTTCACTGGACCCAGCTGTTGGTTAGCAGTTGTTTAGTTTTAGCTTATCTGTGATCAGGCCGAATAACCTTTGGTGCTGATCTGGCCACAGTGACATAGGGCTCAGATGCAGCTGGAAACGTCTTTAGGTTTATTTCATCTGCTGTCTGATGATTATGTTAAACGGCTTAAAACCATAAAAAGGGAAAAATGTAGGTTTCATATCTTACTAGCCCTTCATGGTCTTTGTCTATTGAACTTTTTGTTGCAAGGTCACATCATGAGAGCGACGCATTCATTATTCAAGGATGTGTTATCTTGGAGGTGATTAAGCACGGAAAACATCTTGAATAACTGAACGTTAAACCTCATTTGTTCCCAGTCACCTCGTGCATTAAGTCCTCTCCACCAGGGGAAAGAAAAAGCATTTTTCCTCCTGTGTTAAACAACCTGAATCTCTGTCTACAGTGATGAGTCCTAACCGCTGTTATCAGAAAGAACACTGGCCGACTCCATCACCCGGTCCCCACATTACTGAGCCGCACTCATCCATTTTAATAGATAAAGGACACAGAGACCAAGCACTTGGGTGTGTGTCTCTCTGTGTGTGTGTGTGTGTTATGATAGCTTTTGTAAATGCTACAGTGAGTGTACATACACACACATGCACATACATAAACACACGACTTGTTTACAGGAAGCTGTCAGCCATGTGTCCTTATGATAAATAAACAGGGACGCGTCCCCTTTTTAATGATGGCATCTACAGGCCTGCACGCCGAATATTGACGGAAAGATTGAAAGCGTTCTCAAGGGCCTTTCCAACATGACGTATGGCTCTTGCTCTGTATTTTTTCTCCCCTGCCCTTCATTTTTAAACCCCCACCCCCACCCCCCCACCACCACCACCACGTTCAGCTCTTCTTTTATTTATCTTAAGACGGCGGCTTGCACAGGCGTTTGTTGACATGAGGGATGCTATAAACACATTCATCAAGGGAGACTGCCAATAGGGGAAACATCAGGTTTGTGAATGAAAAGAATGTGATAATAAATGCATAATGCATAACAGAGAAAATTGCCTAACAATGAGTTCCTCGGGGATAGCAGAGGGCATCCACACAGTACAGTGCCGAGAGGGAACAGGTTGTTTGCAAGTTTCGTGCAAACACGAAGCACGGCAGCTCATTGTCTGTGAGCGGTGGCAGCTCAGGATACCACAGCAACAATGCCACCTGCATTAGCAGTCTGCCCGTGCACGGAGGAAGATGCCGCACTCCTGGCTTTGATAAATGTTTCATTGTTTATGCTGTCTCCGTCTCTCTCCTTTCTTCTCTCGTCTGTCTTTCTCTCTCCTCCTCTCCATCCCACATGCACACCGGCGAGTCTGTTCGAGGGACTGGAGACAAGCTTTTTGCCGAGTGTTGTTTCAGTGTTAGTCACCCGTTTGATGTCCGTCTCAGTTGTTGTTCATCGGCCTCCCTGAGCTGAGATCACACGGCGCATTTATTAATCTGCAGGTTCAGACTCACAGCCGAGGGGCCGCCAGCAGCAGGTCCTCCACATGCCTGCTTCTTTTTTTTTTTTTTTTTTTTTTTTACTTAAAAACTGTATGCTACCCCCACTTTTTGACTGTTGGCAATTGACCTACTTTTTTGATCTAAACTTAGCTTCTCTCAACACAGGGCCATGGAGTTTTGCTTGTGAAAAGGAAAGTGGGGGGGGGGGTCAGAGTGTTTTCTGTACTCCACAAAGACACGGGGTTAATTGATGCACGCTGGTGTCACTGTGCTGATTGCTCACTTTTTTGCCTCTTTGGCTTTTTTTCCCAACTACTCTATTATCTTATTGGCTGTATGTGTGGAGGGTCAGGGAGTATTTTTGAGTGTACGTGTGTGGTTGTCTCACAAAAATGAAGAGCTCTCTCTCTACCTAAGGGGGATGGGGTTTGACAGTACTGTAGCGCCCCTAGCCAACCTCCATCCTTCTAACAAAGACCCCACCTCCCCTCCGCACCCACCACCACCACTCCACTGCTGATAAATGTGTTTTTCTTAAAGGAAGGAGGTGGTTGGTCGAGAGGAGTCTCTTTCTGTGTGTGTGTGCGTGCGTGTGCGTGTGTGTGTGTGCGTGCGTGTGTGTGTGCGCGGCTTGCTAATGCAGTGCAGGGCCGACGTGGCGCGACTACAGGCAGGCTGACTCGAAGGCAGGCCCGCAACCTCGACCCCAGCATCATTTGTTTGGACGAGGGCCGTCAGCGCCTGTCGCGCAGCCCATGATGAAGTGTCAGTCGGTAATTGTCCCCACGAAGCATCCACATCTCAGGGGGTGATGGGGGAGGGAGGGAGGCCGGGGAGGCAGGGAGCTGACAGAGAGAGAAATGGCACCCTGGGCTCCTCCTGTTCTCCCTCTTTCTCTCTCCCTCTGTCCTTTTCACTCCCCCCTTTTCTCTCCAGCCTCTCCTTCCAGTCCTCCTTCACCAGCAGCTTATACCGAGGTCTGCCTCAGACCAGTGGCCCCCCCCCCCGTGGAGCTTCAGCTGGGGCCAAGTGGCAACATAATGTGTGGTTGTGCATCTGCTGTACATTTGTGTGTGTGTGTGTATAAAGTTGCTCAGAGCAGGACGGAGTGCCTCTGTGTACGCACATTATCCACAGTGTTTAAACCTTGCGTATGTTCCTTCCTCCATTATCCATGAACCACTCCTCCTCCTCACTCAGCCCTCCATTTTCCTATCTTTATGCTCTCCACATTCCAATTAGCCCGCGTGCCTTGTACTTTAAATGGGCCATTTATTTTG
This sequence comes from Limanda limanda, assembly GCF_963576545.1. Taxonomy (NCBI): domain Eukaryota; kingdom Metazoa; phylum Chordata; class Actinopteri; order Pleuronectiformes; family Pleuronectidae; genus Limanda; species Limanda limanda. The sequence continues at coordinate 12,715,117 of NC_083656.1, forward strand.
GTAAGCATCCTTTTGAAACCTCTTTGGTCAAAACAGTGGCTGCCTGCGCTTCCCTAACCGTCCAAATACATATATATTTTTTAGCTCTGGTCGTTTTGGTAATTAGATTTAGTTACGGGCTTATATTGATTGAACGGTGTCTCTATGTAATGAAAAGCTTTTACAGGACGCACAGCGGCTATTTATAGTGCGAGCCATAAAGCGCCACCGTACGGCCGGGGCCCTAATGCTCTCCGCCCGGGCTCCTGTACATAAATTGCCAGCGGAGGTTTGACTTCAGAGCCGAATATAAGTGGCTCCATGATGGAGGAGTGGGGGTCGAATAGACAGATAAGACAAGAGAAAGAAGAGATGTAGTCGAAGAAATTAAAGGAAAAGGGATGAAAAAGGGCAGAAGATCCAACATGGAGAAGAAGAAAACAATGAATACTGAAAGGTGGGCAGGGCAGGAAATGGACGTGTGAAAAAAAGGAAACCACCTTGAAATACGAGTCATATAATTCCTTTTTCCTCCATAAAACCCCTCCACCCCTCCCACCACCACCATCTCTTCGGTGATGGGATGAATACTGTAATGCATGCTAGATCACTGATAAGACTGCCTATAGGGGAACGGTGGGGAGGCAAGAACGGCTGAATTGAGGATAGGAGTGTAAAGAAAAATGATGAAATATGGGACAGAAGCAGAAGTAGAGGAATACAAAATGATGTAGAATGACAGAAGAGGGAGACTCCATTGTTTTGGCGTGGGGCTCCCGATGACGCCCCGAGGACAGCAGGTGAATTGGGAGGAGGCAGACGAGGAGGGGGCCTCGCGAGTCTTCGTCCCACTGTCTGTCTGTCTGCTGGTGGCAGGTGGAACACAGCCTGCCACTCCTGCTGTCTAAATGAGGAGCCACGCTTCCATCCCTCCTTCTCACACTCCTCTCTCTCTCTCTCTCTCTCTCTTTCTCTTTAATGGGGCACTGGCCTGAGGCGCTGAAACAGCTCCCTCCGGAGTGGCACACACACAGCATGCACACACACTGATCATACATTACAGACACTACTGGATGCCCTTGCACATGGTGTGATGTGCACATGCACACACATACACACACACACAAGGGAGAAGCAGAAGCAGGGGGAAACCACAGCCCCCCCCCCAAATTATGCCTGAGATGATGAATCTGGCTGGTGATTAGTTAGTTGAGGAGAGAAGCACACTGCTTAGGCCCTTTAATGGGCCATAATTTGGAAGATAACTGTATTGTACTATCTCTCTTGACATTTAAATCTAATCAGACCCTGCTGGTTAGCACTGTGGTCCAAGACGAGGGAGCCAGGGACGGGTGGAAGGCTGCTAGCGGAGAGGGATTGGCCCATGGAAGAGCAAGAGGGAAAACAAGTCCCACACGCGTGCACACGAGCAAGTGCACACACACACACACACACACACGCACGCACGCACACACACACACACACGCACACACACACACCTTCCTGCGTTTCTATTTAATTTATTTTTTATTTACCTACAATCACTTCGTGGAGCCTTAAATTGAGCAGCAGAGGAGCACAACAGATACACACAGACACTCTCATATCACTAGGGAGCCACTCCAAGGCCTCTTGTGCGCTCCTTATTACCACAGATGAGATGTTCAGTTTGATTAACACTTCTCTTTCATCCTCTTCATTAGCAGAGGAGAAGCCACTGCCGCAGCCGCTGCCCATGAAAACGGGGCATGAATTAGAATCCACTTATTCCATACAATGGTGGTTAATGGTGGGGAGTAATAGGAAAAGGGTGTTTCTAATTGTTTCTTTGGACGGTGCCGTGCGTGCTGCAGCAGCTGTTTCCGTACAGCGGACCCAGTCGCTCAAAGCGCCTGAACAAAGGCCAACGCCGGCATTGGAGGGCCCACACGACTCTATTCGATAGAGCTCACTTGCAATAAATGCGTGTGGAGGAGCCAATTTCCTCTGGCAAAGCATCCTGCTGAGTGGAGGAGCTGGGCCCCAGTCAATGAGAACCACCTGGTGCTGAGGGAAGTGATTAGGGTTGGCACCACAGTGAGCAAAGAGCTGTTTTGTTAAGGAGGAATGAGAGGGGGCGCTCACCCGCGTTTGGTCTGTTGGAGAAATATTGACGCAAGTCAGATTGAGATCTGAGACACAGTGTTGTTCTGTTGGTGCTCAATTAGGGGGAATTATTTTGGTTACAACGTGTGTTTTGGGTTCTGACATTTGTCCTGATTGCCGAGTTGGTTGGAGTGCATTGGACATGCCACAACAGTGGGGTTGTGGGTTTACCCCCCACACAGAATACACACATACCAAGCAAGAAGTCTAAGTAGTTCAGCGAGTGGCTAAAACCATGGAGAGGATGAACACCTAACACACACGTCTACTGTTTATAAAAAATGTGTCAGCAAAAGTACAGAGAGTAGTGAACATGGTAAGACGTTCAGTTGCAGAAAGTCCCAAGGAAAATACAAACAGACTCTACTGAACAGTTGAATTCACTGTACTTTATTACACCATGTCACCACGAAATTAAGGCCCTGTCTACACTACTGCAGATATTTTTGTAATGGTTTATCTTTTCGTTTTTATATAGTTTTGTTCATAGTTTTTGTCTGTTACATAATGACTGTACTCACCAAAGTAGCAAGAACATGGCAACAGTGCTACAACAACGTCAGATGATGGTTGCAAAGAAACCAAAAGGACAGTTTGGGTTATAATTTTACTGCTTCCCTTCGTTTCATCATCTGAATAAATTTGATCACCATAGGGGTTTGTTTAAAAGTCAGATAATCATCTGACTGCTTGTGTTTCCTGCTCGGTCTGATTTCTCTTTTAGTGATGTGGCCGCGTTCCCAGATCTCAACAATTAACTCGGTGAGCACAGTTTTGTTATTAGCCATAGAAACAGCGGCCAAAACTATAAAAACGAGACCCAAGTTGTAATAAAGTGGAATTATCCTTTAAATTATACAATAAATTATATTCTAGTGCTGCTCATTTTCTTAGAGACAACCCCCTGGAGCTCCGCCTCTGAGGCGCTGCACTACTCACTTTGATGTTTATTTAATTTATTTGACCTTTTAATTTACCCAGGCATGTCAGATCCTTCTCTGCTACCTAAGCACACACAGTGCCCCCCCCTGTGTGTGCGTGTGTGTGCCGTGGGAGCGTTATCACAGTTGAGTGAATCTTGGCTCGTGGATCGTAGCGCTGATCACATTTGATGATGGAAATGCACACCACAGGGGGTCCTGTATGTGTTTATGTGTTTTTTGAATGGGTGTATGTGTGTGTATACAAATGCAGAGCGATGGCAGCCAGGTGAAGGAGGTCAAGGAGGTGATGGTAGCCCTGGTAGTGTGTCTGGCTGGCATTCATCTATTTCCTCTGCTGGATCTACCATTCTTGTACCACCACCTTCATATCCTTTTATCTTTCTTCATGCATATCATCGTCCATCTCCCATATTCAGATGTTCCATCTTTCTTTCTTTGGAATTTCCATTAGGAGATCTATCTATTGTCTATATCCTAACCCTAACCCTATTTCAATTTTGGCCTACTTGTCTTCTGCTGTCCTCCTATCAGCCTCTGTTCTGTGTCCTCTTTGTTCCCCCCCTCTGTCTGTTTCTCTTTTAATCGCTGTTCATCTCTGTTTCTTGGCATTTAGGGCCTCTAATTGAGCTGGCGTCACTTGAATACTTGGTAAGGCAGGAACGGCAGAGAATCGCATCATTGTTTTCTGTGTCCTGCACTCGGAGAGAGGGCAGGGCTGCTCCCTCTCTCCCTGTGTGTGTTTGTGTGAGCGAGAGAATTCTACTGAGAGGGAAATAGAGAATATAGAAGATAAATATAATTTAAGACCGCAGTTTTATGGAGATGGATTGTATGTTTATGTGTGTATTGCGCGTGCATATTCATTCAAAGATGGCAGTTTTATAGCTTTCATTTTCTTTACTCTACATTTTCACGGAGCTACTCTGTGAACTGAATGCACTTTTGCAGGAACAATACAATCCACTATAACCTTTATGAACAGATTATTGCCATAATAGATCTTAAAGTAGGTTTGGAACATTTTCATATACATTGCTGTTGGGTTATATCGACAGACAATTTAATCTGCCTTAAAAAGTCTTAAATTTGAATATAAATAACATTATCAAAAACATTTCAGTTTCCTCTGTCACACATAAAATAAGTTATATTAAATGAGAAATGTTTAGCACTCCTACAGAGTTTTGTATGTTTAGTTCTCACCACTCGAACAAATATTATTACTCTGTTATAAAACTACATCCAAGACAACATGGAACTGCACTACACTCAGCGATGTCTGAATAGAGATGGAGAATAGGAATTAAAAAAATAAATCAAAATGAATCAAAATCATTCCTCACAACTCACATTCTCCTCCTTCAGGTAATAATTAAAATGTCTGCGTAACATCCCTTGTGAGAAAGTAGATCCGAGAACAAAACCCTGAAGGTACCAACCTCCACTGTTAAATCACCGGCTGTTCCTCCTCTCAGCTGACAAATCATCCCCAACGCTGTTTCCAAAAAGTTGAATGAAGCAATAGTCTGCTTCTTTTCCAAAATGTGTTTGACAGCTACCTCTCTACACTAACAAATCCCAGCACACACACACACACACAAACACACACACACACACACACACACACTGCCGAGTCACTGATCAATCAGGGTGAGGTTGTGGTCTCTGTTTTTTTGATGCAGCACATACTGAAGCCAAAACTTCACTATTCACTTTCTGCCTGCAACGCCTCAGGTTAGTGTGTATGAATGTGTGTATGTACGTGTGTGTGAGAGAGAGAGGGAGAGGGAGAGAGGTTGCTGTACTTGGGGCTCTCAATCTTTCAATGTGTTTGGAGAGGTAGAGGAGGAAAGAAATAGTGTGACTGAGAGAGAGAAAGATGGAGAGAGAGAAATGAGAGAGTTCTCAAGTTGCAAACAGAAAAAGGAGCCACTGCAGGATGCCCTAGAGGCAATTAATGGAGCCAACACACACACACACACGTATTGAGAAAACCTGGTGGAAAAAAACCAACAGAAATATGAAACAGTGACAGCACACGTCAGCACATACAGTAAGAGATAGAGAGCACACGTGCATGTACACGCACGTTCACCCAGCAGTGTGTGTGTGTGTGTGTGTGTACATGTCTTTGTTCTGTCTGGCTGTCCTCTTGGCACGTAAATCATAATGGATCTCATTATCCAGCTGGGTCGCTTGGTGGGGCCTGTCTGGCGGGAGATGATAGCTGGATGGCTGAAGGGCTGCCACCACACACGCACACACACATGCACACACTCAGAGTGCGTGTTATTTAGCTTATATTGCTGTAGGTGAATACACTGCTCATTCTCACTCACAGTACATCAGCAGGCCATACAACTACTACACACTCACGTGCACATTCACATGCACGCCCAACACTCGCAGCCCATCCAGACACAATGGACATTAGTGGCTCAGCTTGCCGTCAGACAGAAGGCGAAGTGATGCAGAGCGGAGGGTGTGACGGATGAAAAATGAAACTTATCGTCTTACTCCCTCGCTCTTGTCACCCCCCTTTATTTCTTTTTTTTTTGCTTTCCTTCTTGCTTACTTTCTTGCTTCCCTCCTTCCTCCCCATCTCCTCTTCGTCACTCGCTCGGAGGACGGCGGCAGATGTTGGTTTGTCCCTGGAGGTGAGCAGGGTTTGTGTGCTGCCATCTTTTTTCCTCCTTATCGCGGCGCAGTCTCCCACACAGGACACCAGCGAGTCATGAATCACTCATTCGGAACGCATCAGTTGTGCGTCTGGGGTAAAAAAAAAGCAAAGTGTTGCCCCAGTAAATCACGTGTGTTGTAAGTGTTGTGCACAAACACACATGCGCGCCGCAGCCGCTTGGTATCCGGGCAGCGCTGGCTCTTACACTGGGAGCACAGGCGGAGCAGTTGGTTGCTCGTAACACGGTTAGGGCCTACACCATTTGTCTGGACATGACCATTACCCAAGCCAATTACTGACTGGTGTACAGGCGACTCGCCAACAGTCTAATGTTTTCCCGTCATGCCTGCCCCCCCCCCCCCCCCCTCCCCTTAACACACACACACAAACAGAAGGGGGGGGTGTAGCGGGGAGAAATGGATAGAGCGGAAGGATGGAGGGCCTGAGGCATAACCCCCCCGCCCCACCTGACTGACTGATACAGCTAATAAACTTTCATTTAAGCTAATGTTTTTTCTGTTTTCTCTCCCCTCCATCCCTCCCGTTCTCTCTCTCCTTCCTCACTTTTCTGTCCCTGCTCTATTTTTACACCTCTAATTCCCACTTTCCTCCCCCCTCAATCTCTCTCTGTATTTCTGTACGTGCACCAGAAGAGGGGCTCGACCGAGCAATCGATGCGGGCGGTCCACCAGCTGAAAGCCCAGTTGGCCAAACGGCATAGCACTCAATCAGTCTGAACAGCAGCACACGGGGCTGCTGGCGACCAACAGAGGTAGATGCACTCTGTGCACACAGCAGCACATCCTGAGCTGAACTCATTTTATATAAACGATGCGCACACCTTGCAGCGGCAGTAAAAGTGATGCACTGTTTTTATAAATCAAAACAAAGCCGACTTAGTCAACAGCAGCACATTAAAGATTCAAACCCATCTGTAAAACAGCGCTGACAGGCGGGAACACTTTGGCTCACGTCTCCTTGCCACTGCCAACACTTCTATCTTTGCATACTGTAGGTGCTGTGCTAATTAAACTTCCAGACAAAGCAACCGCCATGTTTCTCCTCTGTTTTTAGCAGCTGAGTGGTCTTTGTCTGAGACCACAGTGAGCACACGTGTGGGTTTCCCTGCGCTGGTTACGGTGTTGGTACGTGTCGACAGCGGTCACACTCCCTACAACCACACTGCTTCTAATTTCCATGGTTTGGTTGAAGTGTGTTTGCAACCGATGTAGTATGTGTGCTTTCTAGGTTCCGTTGCCTTGTGTGTCTATGCTTTTGTTGGAATACATGTGATGCCTATGTACACCGGTTAAACCCATAAACCGCAAAGTCGTTTTCAGACATGAACTCCTGAAAAATGTCGGGAAAAAAACCGCTGGAGAGATCCCTTGTTTTTGTTTTCAGCACATTAACACCAGCTTTGGCTCTATCGCAACAAGCTCTCAAATGTTGTTATCGCTCTAAGTTGACATCTTTGTCTTCTATATGTATTTCTCTTCTTTTTCATCCTGAGACATTTAATTAAATTGTCATCAACACGCCAGATCGCTCGCTGACAGTTTCCTGCTGTATTGTGGTCTCTCTGACAGGAAAAGTTCCATAAAATTATGTTCTCACGTACATCCCCCACCACAAACTCTGAAAGCGGCTTTTAACAAAATCTTCCATTAAAAATTGTACTACAGTGTTCACAGATGCTGTAAGCTTGTTATTCGTGTGTGGTGTTTCACCCTGCAGGTTCATATATGCTGTTTTTTAACTTTCAAATTATTTATTTTTTGTCAGAAGAGCATCTTAAACCATATCACAATTGATCTTCGACCATAATCTAATAACTATTGGTTCTCCAAGACCTGAGTGTTTAATAACGTGCAGGCGTATCCATTTAGAAAAACAACAACGTCCTAAGTCTCACCAATTTAAATCAACTCATGTGCCACAAGTCAGGATCCATTAAGTCCGATTATGCCGCAGCGGACGGTAAACTGAGGCAAATTAGGGTCATCGTATGGCGTGGCCCGTCTGAGAGGAGAGGTCCCTGTGCACGTGCTCTCTCCAGCAGAAGGACAGCAGAGATGTGTTGTCAGGGAGCGAGTGGCACCAGTGCGGCTGTTAAGTACACTGTCGAGTTCACTCCTGTCAAGAGTCGTAACGTTTGATATGTGAAAGCAGAGTGTTTGAGTGCACAGCAGCCTGGAGTAGAATTGCCTCTTTCCCTCCTTACCCACTGACCTACCGGCGGACGCTCACCCCCGTCACTCTCTGTGCTCTATTCCTTTCCCTGAACTGCTCCTGATGGTGGAAGTGAGAAAATAGAAATGGCACCCTCTGTCCTTTCTGGAGAAGAGAGGAGACGAGATATTTCCCTGTTGTGAAATCGTATGTTTTCTTATGTTAAAAATGTTGCATCCAAGTTTTATTATGCAACCTTCATGTGGTGCCATCCTGGTGAGTCCTCATTCACCCAGAAGTGTTAGGGGCCAATAGAGCTTAACAGTGTGGCTCTGGAAATAGAAATCCTATAGATTTTCTGAATAGAGATATTGATTATTGGCTGTAATGTTGTAACCATTCAGTGTAGAACTACCACAAGCTACGAGACTGTGGATCCATGTTTTGTTCTGTTGTTGAACCCACAAGTCTGTATGTTATCAGCTGTGTTTCAAGAAAAACGAAGAAGGACTGCATTACCCACAATCCTCAGGTGTAGTAGCGACATCTCTGATTGGTTGAACTTGCTGTTACTATGGAAAGGTTCACTACAACCGTGAAAATCATGACATCTATATTATGGTTCATCATTACTGCATTAGGTTACTATACTATACACTTTATGAAACGCTTTTTGCACACATATAAGATACAAACTACAATATATTGCAACACTGTATAAAATTTAAGAAGAAACTCTGGAAGTCGTTGGAAAGGGATAATTTGCAGTGGTTCCTTCACTCTTGAAAGACTTATGTGCACAGTCTTAATTTTCCAATATTTTTTGATCTGAATCAAAAATGTAATGGTCATGAATCATCTTGGAGCTGGTCGTCCTGGTTCCGTGCTCGGAACTCTTTTTATAAGGATTCTTCAGAGATGTCAATGGAGAAAATTAATGGGAAATTTACTTTCGATACCAGAAAAGTGGGCGGTCACTTCTGCACTGGTGTGCTACAGTAGGCGAGGCAGACAGTCTTAGTATTTTTTAATAAGACAGGCAATAACAATAAATCCTACGGGCTAATCACCCACTCACCACTCTTCTTCTCTTCGCACCCCCCAAACCCAGAGCAATGCAGCATTACCCTGCCGCCGCCTTCAATTACGCCATTCATCATGCGTCTTATCTGGCCGCTGCTTTGATTGAGTATGCAATGGGAGGCGTCGCAATCCCCACACTCTCTACACAAACGTGTGTGTGTGTGTGTGTGTGTGTGTGTGTGTTGGGAGCGCTGACAGGAATGGAAAACTGCATTGAGGGAGGGTGGGGGGAGGTGGTGGGCATGTGGCAGTGAGTGCATGTATCGGGATGTATGGGTGTGTGAAGAGAGGTTGAAATACAGAAAGGGTGTTTGTATGTGTGTGTACGTACATGTGTGTGTATGCACGTGTGTGTGTGTGTGTGTGTGTGCAGGCCACATCTACAGGAGTGTATAAATCAAACCAGATGATCGTCCCCGACTCTGATCTGCTCCGTCTCAGCAAGAACCCCCCCTCCCCTCCCCCTCCTACTGTCCCTGTACTTCCTTCCCTCTCCCTCTCCCTCTCCCCCTCTCCCCACCTCTCCTTCTTCTCCTCCTCCTCTGGAACAGATTTGTCTGGGGGCCCCTGTCTAATCTCCAGCAGTGCCGGGTGTTGGGAGACGGGCGACAAATTTTAATAAGCAACTGGGCGCTGTAATTTAGCAGCCTGGGAGGGAGATTAGGCTGATTGATGCCGGGCTTGCCTAATGGTCCAGCCTACGGCTTCTGGCCCAAATTGGTGGTAATGAAAGTTTTGTGCAAATTGAGATGGAGGAAAATAAGGCTTCCTCTCATCCTCCCTCTCAGCCTCTATCTTCATTCATTCTCTGCATTGCTTTCACTGCTTTCCGTCTCCCTGCTCCTTTTCTCCTCTGCTCTCTCAATCTCTCTGACAAGGTGTGTCTTTCTCTCTTTCTCTCTCCATCACATCCTCTTTCTTTCCTCCCCACTCCTTCTGTTCTTCATCTATTTCATGTCCTCTCTTTTATGTAGTTCTCTATTTTCTACATCTCCCATTTTGTATTTCCTTCTTTCTTTCATTTGTTCCAGTTTTTCTCAGGCACTGAGAGTCTGTCAGCCCCTGTTGAATTTAATGGAGTAGGTTATTTACCTTCACCCCACCACCCCTTTCTTGGCCCAGCTTGTAGGAGGTGTGTGTGTGTGTCTGTGTGTGTCTATGTGTGTGTTCAGACGGCGCAGGAGGTGTTTGTGTCTGAGTCACTTCTGTGTTGTCAGGACAAATTAATCTCGATCTACAGAGAGATGGGACGACGGGGCTGATGACTTGTCTCCCTTTACCTCCACCTCTTTTTGCTTGTATTCCTCTGATTCACTCTCACTTTCTCTCTCTCTCTCTGCGTTTTCTCTTCATCTCACCAAATCGTTTTCAGCAAGGCTGCCACTCTGACAAGCTCCGCCTGCCATGTGTTATTAGGCTGTGGAGATTTTCAGGACACCTCAGGATAAAGCAACTGCATGTTGATGTTCAACAGCCTGTCCCACCACTAAACTTTGTATTATTCCGTGCATCTGCTGCTCTCTGTTCCGGTTACAAAGGCCTACTTTGAATGAGAGGATAACATGGCATCAGAAAAAAAGTTCATGTAAAAACACAAACATATATGGAAGGGAGAAGACATTGCATCACAAGATACTGCTACTTATCTTTGTGCTGCACAGCAACGAATGCTCTGCGGCAAAGACGTCAAAATAAAGTCCGTGGAGATTTTTCGCTTGTGGCACTGGAAGCCAAGATTTTTTGAATGAGCAAAGGAGCATCCTTACTGAATTTCCTAATTCCTCTGACCACTGATACGTCAAGAAAGACAAAAACAGACAAAGTAAATCTCATGAGTACTGAACGCAGGGAAGCCAAGAGAGCGACTTTAGGGAACAACAAGATTTAGCTTGTAGAGTGGATAGGGCTGGCAGTCATTCAAAATCCCTTCACCTTGATACTGAATTGAATGATACTATTTTCAATCCCAAATATTTAAAAAATATTCGAAATATAAATCAAAATGATAAAAATACATTGCTTAAGACAGTACATATTTACTCTGGGCGTGACCTGCATGCCTTTGACCTGTTTGGGTAATGTTACGTTAAATAGCCAGCAGTGCTAGATCTTTGTACAAGCATGCTGCATTCTTACTGGCATCCCGTCTCTGATGAGATTTACATGTTACTATTAGCTTTTAAAATTTGGTTGCAAATGACGAGGCATTCAATAGTATCTAAGCTGTTTGGTTGGTGCCATAAAAAGGTTGGTAACTCAGCCATAGGGTTGGGCAATGCTAAGCCAGTGGTAATAGAAGACTACAGCAAATGTAGCATTTGATATTCCAACTATTATAAAATCCCCTGAGAATGGGTTTGATGGTGTAAACTCGAGAGACTTCTGGCCCTCTAGGAGTTCCGCTTATGCATGTACTGAATACGTTTGTGTGTGATGTGTGCACTTGCAGTTTGGCTCATTTGTGTCTCACATTTCCCTGTGTGGGTGCGTAAGTGTGTTAGCCAGCTATCCAGCTCTGATTCCCCAACAACAGAGCGAATGTCTTCCGGCACTTTTCAGTCCCCTTTTCTCTCAACTCCCACACAGCTCTCGACTCATTTTTTTTTTTTTTTTAAAAAGACGATGCTGCCGACTCGTCCTCCTCCTCCCTAGCTGCCACCTTGAGTTATGCACTGATCTATCATTAATAGCTTCATTAACATTTTTATCCCTCTGAGGTGCTGGTGTATATAGTTCAAACCGCTGCACGGATGTTCACATCATTAAACGAGCTGAAATCTTTCTATAACTAAAGCGGAGGTGGATGATAACACCAATACACTTGGACATTTTACAGAATTCTGTGCGTTCACTGTCCTCGAATAAGCATTCCCTCCGCTGTTCCTCCTCAAGGCCTCCTGTGAAGTGTGTTTCCTAACTCATATTGCACAACCTGTGTCCTTTTGCGATATCCTGGACAAGATGTGAACAAGAGGAGCGATTATTTCAAACCCAGTCCGCACTCCTACCGAGGCTGCAGAGAAAACCAAGTACAGAAAACCAGTTTGATGCTCAACAGCAACAATGCAGCAGAGTTGAACAGCCGAGCCTGCAAATGAATGGCGACCGGCTGTGAAGTTTATCTAGGCGAGAGGCGGCCCTTGTTGATTGCTCACCAAAGTGTGTGGTTGAAATCCCAGACAACACAATACAGTCTTGCCACCGGAGTCTCAACAACTGTCGAAATGCAGTTTGGTCGGAAAGCTGGTGTTGGTAATTTTAGATTGGATGTGGCCTCTTTCCTCAGGAGCTGTTAAGGCTTTGTATGGTTCACACTTGACTGGCCAAAGTGGTTTGTCGGAGTTGATTGTTTATTTTTTGGGGGGAAAAGAGAGTGAGAGAGAGAGGGAGGTTTGTATGAACGAGATGGATGACGGAAACATCGAGTGTGGTTTGGACCGTAAACTAGTGGGAATTTTTATTTCCTGGTTTCCCCTTTTTTACAGCTCTTGTTTGCTCAAAATGTCCGGTGGTCAGGCATGCAGTAATTTGGCTCCGTTCAGCATGTTGCACAAGTGTCTCTGCAGGCCAGTGTACCGAGTTGTTTCTGGGAGAGGCAGCAAGACGGGGCCATTTTAATAAATATACCCGAGGGGCAGCAGGAACAATGGATAATGCTTGGCTGCTCCCTCTACTATTTTCTCCTGCCTTTGCCTCACTGGATTTTGATTTCTGCATGGTGCGCTTGAAGGTTCTTAAAGATATGGAGCGATAATAGATAATCTTCCTCCCATGATACAGGCTAGTGGAGGGGCAATAATGCAAGAAACCGAGAGCGTATGAATTGCCTCTGTTTGCTGAATGCTCTCCTCCCACCTCATAGTTATATGGTGGGTGATGCTGTGAGATATTAAATGGGCTGACAGAGTGCCCTGATGTTCAAGTTCCCCTTCATATGATAGTGGGATATGTCTGATGGTATGAGGTGCAGGGAAGGGGGGGTTGTCTGCTCTCCTCGCTGGTGTCGGAGATGTGAAGCATGGGAAGGGGGAAAATGAGGGCTGCATGGTGGAGGAGGGAAGGAGCAGGGCGAGGTGCTGATGGGAAAGAGACAAATGGCGTGCCAGTGTCAGAAGTGGTCATGTGCCGAGGAAAGAGTAGGGGAGAATGAGAGGGAGGATGGAAGGAGGGCTTGACTGATTAACCTGTTTACCTCCCTGAAAATGCTCCAGGCGCCATTCTGATTAAAGTTCAGTCTTTCATCTATCATCGCCGTGGCTGGCTTGAACCTTCAGAGCTGCCGATACCAAACACCGGCAAAACGGTCGCGCCTCCGACCTGAGCCACAACCACAGCACCCTCCCAACAGTAAACCTCATGCTCTCAACCAACACCCTTCATTTGCATCTCATCCTTCTTTCTCATCTCTTGACTTTTCGGAAATCCACCTGCCCATAATTTTTTTTTTTCCTTCTGCCTCACATGCTGAGTTTCTATATATGTATGAGTTTTGCATCGTTTCCTCTCACTCTGCTTCTCAGCTTCTTGCTCTCAAGACTCAGTGGGAACGGTGCTTGTGTGTCTCAGTCTGTTTCCTCCAGTGACGTGCTTTCCCAACTCAAGGCTTTTAGCACCTCCAGCATAATGCGATTACACCCGTTTGGGGATGTGATATTGTCAACGGCTTTCTATAAATATCCCTCCAGTCCAGTTGCAGAGGCACAGCAGCACATGTGAGTGGACTGGAGGCAGCGACGGGCAGAGGCAGCGCTGCACACAATGTTCTGGCCAGTCAAGCACAAATGTTAGCCCTTTTAAAAGCTTTTTGCAACGTCAGAAGTCCAGTGTGTAGGTGTGTGTGGTTGTGCTTGTGTGTGTGTGTGTGTGTGAGTGTGTGTGTGTGTGTGAGGACAGCCATATGGGAAAGTAGAAGACAGGAGTTAGCAATTAGATCCAAAGTGGCGAGTGAATCTGAACAGGTGCAGTGGACAGGCAGGCTTCACTCTTTCTCCTCCAAGATAAACAAAAGCATCAGTTATTCCTTTTAACACTCAAAAGCGACAAAACTGTATTTTCTAAGTTCAAGTGATAAAGCCCTCTAGCATCTGTGGTAATTATGAGTCTCAGGAGAAGAAAAACATCAGTTAACAGTCAGTCTGGGAAGGATAGACATTTCCTGTTTCCCATTATATTGCATGTTTTATTTTAAACCATAACCATGTTTGCTCCCTTATCTAACCAAGTGGATACTATTTGAAACAGGTCCCCTAATTTGTATTAGAGCAAGGGATGCTAATCCTGGAAAAGTCCAGGCTGTACAAAAAATGGTGCAGATACATCCCACCCTTACCTAGCAGCACTCTTGTCAAAGTTACGCCCCCAAACCACATGCATTTCAGCACCAGGCTGAACTGCCTGTCTTGTGGTGCAGAACAGAGTATTAGTTTTGTTTCCATATTGGGCTACGAGTTATTTTTATTGGTTTTTATATTTGCTCCATAATGTAAATGTAAGGGGATGTTAGAAACAGGCCCAGTTTGGTAACAGCCCAATATAATTCAAATTTCACTGGGGTTCTAAAAACCTTTGTGTATGGCTGGGTGTTCTCTCCACCAGTTATCCCCCACCACCTCTCTTGGAAACGTCTGCTGATGTCCACCCTCCTGTTTGAAACTGTGAAATGTTGGCCTTCTCCAATTTCAGCTCCTTCTCTCCAGTGTTGAGCTTCTTGGATCCCTCTCTCTTTTTCCTGCTTCTCAGCGATGGCAGAAAATTAGGTCAATGCTGTGTTTGATCACGCTTTCGCTCATTCCCTCGGAGCCTTCCCCGCATCCCCTACCCAACAATCTTATTTTAAAACTGCCTCTTTGTTTTCTTGCTCATTCTCTCTCTTTTTCCCTAAGCTTTGTCTCATTTTACTTTCCATGTTCTTTCTCTGCTTCTGCCAAGGAAAGTTTACTGAAAACACATGGGCATGGGTCCGCCTCGCCATGCCTCAACACACAAGCCTTCAGTCACGCCAAACAGCTACACAGACCAACTAAAGTCATGCTTCTTGCTCAGTTTTTCTCCAATGCAGAGGTTTTTGTAGTCTGTGCTATAGTGAGGGTTTCTGATAACGAAACCAGTTTCAGAAGTGCCTCTGATTGTGCCAAAAATGTTGGGTTGGGCATTGGTGAATCTACGTATAGGCTACTGATCCGATAGAACGTCATTAAAGTTTCGCCCGGATAAAGGTGCAATTTTCTTTTTACAGAAATCGCTTATTCTTCTCCGCTCCAAAACAGCAGGGTTTAACCTGAGCCAGGCCGTACAACAATGATACCAATCATCATTTCCATACAGGGTTACAGCTGTAAAAATACTTTATATAAGTTGTTATTTTTTAAATGCATTGGTATCTGATCGGTACTCGGTATTGTCCGATTCGTAAAATCCAGGTATTGGAATCAGTATCAGGAAGGGAAAATGGTATCGGAACATCTCTAGCTACAGGGAATAAATTAGTTTCAAATAGTTACCATGGATATGAGATGCATAACTTTGTTGAAGGTTTTGTAATATACAATTTTCTGAAGTGATTTAATAAGTAGGCTGTATAAATGTTATCAATTATATATGGCTTATGATCTGCTGAAAAACCCTGGGATTTTTTTACATGTGTTGTTGTAGATTTCTCTATTTAGCTGTCTATTTTCTCTAACTACCGTGAGCGCACACAAACGTGGCTGTGTCGTGCGTGGCTTTTGTTCCATCCCGAGCCAAAGAGCACATATGTCCACGCGTATCCACATCTGTGTACACAAAATTAGCTTAGAGAGTGCTATTACTGGTCTACGTGGACCCTAACCCCGGGGGCAACTGGAGAGGTTTAGGTGATTTCACTTCAGCCCAGACAGCCTATATGGTGTTATAGCAGCCTGTGATGGACTGATTTAATCCCACTGATGGTGCTCGTAAGACACAGGAAGAGGGATAGACATGCACACACACACACACACACACACACACACACACACACACACACACACACACACACACACACACACACACACACACACACACACACACACACAAATGCACACACAAAGTCACCCTTCAGTCATACATGTGGACATAACAGGGGTTGTGGGCGTGTGAGTGTGTGTGTGTGTGTGTGTGTACGTGCGCGCGGGTGTGTGTGTGTGAGAAAAAGGGAGGTCAGCAGGGCTAACACAGTCCCCTGGCTGTTCTCAAGGTTAATGTGAGACTGACAGCGGCTGCTATTAGCGGCCTTCAGATGGCTTCCACCCCCATCTGCGGAGCTGATTCATCCCGGTGGCAGCGGTGCATTAAGATGTAACAGCTCCACTCTCAGGTGTCACTCACCCCTTTAGACTGTGCCCTTCATCATAATTTTACATTTCCTATTAACTCCTATTGTCTACCGCTGTGCACTAAAAGGATAGGTGCTGTCGTTACCGCCTGACGCTCACGTGTCACTCAACACTTTCTTAATGTCATTATTTCATGTCGCCCCATTGTGTGTTAATTGAAATATCTCAGACATTGTCTATATGGTCCATTAAAGGGACAGGAGCCTTGTTCCTACGTGTCTCCAGTGCTTTGCTCATTCGTTTATATATTCATGGTTTCACTTTCTACTCGCATAAAGTGTAGCTGAGAAGACGGGGGGAAAAATACCATCAAGAAGAATTGCACTCTGGCATGTTGTCGTCTGCACCCAAACCATCTAAACCTCATTTACATTTTAATTCAAAGACATTAAGCAGATGCTCTTATCAAGTGCAGGTTGATGTTTAGTGTCTTGCTCAAGGACGCTTAGGTGAGGAGGGTTGTGCAAGTTAAGTGAAAGCAATCAAACAGAGATGTTGTCTTTTTTCATGCTTAATAGTCAAATTCTATTTGTAGTTTCTATTATAGTCCCCAATTTTTTGTTATTCCATTTGATCTAATGACCAAAGTGGAAGCTTTAGAACAAATTAGGATTCAGCTTTGGTGGGAAAGACAGAGATACTAATTATATTGCATTTAGAAAATAACAATCAACAGCATACAGACCTAACCATTCAATTAATGTATAAACATTATTTAGATGGATTATTGAAAACAACTAGCATCAGCCTCAGCTACCAGTGTAGAACGTAACATGTATAATCAATTACAAGCGTTGCTGACCTTGTTTTCATTATTAACAGTTGCTGTTACATTTTGCATTTTACAAGGATTTAACCGTTTACATGCTTAGGAGATGAACTAATGTTCCAGCAATCTGTGTACATGGAAACATGCATGCCCAGTGTATGTCAGTGGTCACATGATATACGTTTTTTTAGCATGTTAGTATGGGCGGGGATTAAAACTGATACAGAGCCAACATGTTAGTAAGGACAGAGATAATTTAAATCTGGAAAGTTTGGAAATTTGAAAGCATCCTGATAAGCAGGGCTGGCAGAGAGTGGAGATGAGGTGGGTGGGGGGGGGGTGCCTGGGCCCATATGAAGAGTGATGATGTTGTTGACTCACTGTCGGCCGGATGCCAATCAATCAATTAACCAATCAATAGTCATCTGGTGAGCGCCTAAGGACTCAGGGGAAAATCTCCCAGAAACACTCGAATCAATTACTTTCCGCCACAGCCACAGGCTCACACACAGGTGCACGGACCCATACGCACATACTGTATACACATTACTACACTTACCTGGTTTACATAATAAGGCCACTGCCTCCCGCCTTTTCTCCCACATGCCCAAATGCCATGGCCTCAGATTGCAGTGCCTTGGGAAAAAAGAAAAATTAGGAAATTCTCTCTTTCCCCTCGTTCCTAATGCCTCATCCCTTTTTGTCTGCCCCCTCTCTTCTTCTCTGTCTCTCTCCTCATAATGGGCAGCAGCATCACCGGCTGCTGTCAGCAGCTATATCCAGCTACACTATACCACAGTTCATAGATAGGCCTGGCAGCTTATGGAGCCCATGCATTTTTAAATGTAAGTTTTATGACTCCTGGAGAGGAAGTGAGGGAAGAGAGGGAGGAATGTGCTTGATATTTGTTCCTTGAGCTTCTATATAAGAAAGTGTGCCTGGAAAGAGAGAGGGAATATGGAGGACAAGAGCAGTGGAGAAGTTGAGCATCAGTTTAGCTCTTGTTTGCTTTCTCTCTTTTTCTCTGTGGGGCTTTTTTATCTTTTCTTTGCACGGTTTTATTTTTACCTCCTATCTCTCCCTTTACTTAGGTGCAGTACGTAAACACACACACTCACACATACAGGCCTATCTATAAGGTCATTGCGGTCATGAACCCTGTTATTAAGCAGTATATAGCTAAATCCATCCAACTGTTTTTTTCATATTTTGATATTGTCCCGCATGCTTCCAGATGTCAAAAGGGATTTATTTTCATACATATACTGCATGTATGTAGCGTATGCATTAGGCTAATGTGAGTTTTTTAATCTTGCAGCTCTAGATTAGTACAGTGACCTTTGGGAATCTCCAGGCAGCTCAATCTCATACACACACATGTTGTATGCTTACATATGCGTGTGTCCTAGAGAGGTCATAGCATGTTGACCAACAGACTGTAGAGTTCATCTATGTATGGCCTGACCCACAAACCCCTGCCTCCACTCTGGTTCTCACATAAGCACAAACACACATGACTACACACACACATGACTACACACAAACACACACACACACAGCATCAGGCTCTGAGTGATCTCACTGTGCCCCACATTCTGCCTCTGTTGGCGCGCTTGTCTCGCTCATGGCACCAGTGGTGAGCTATGAAGATATGTGTTTCCCCTTCGGGGGGGAGAATGGCATGCAGAGTGTGGCGCAGTTTGCTCGGGGGTGTTAACCACAGACCAGTACACCGCAATGGGCAGCAGCACTATAGGTGATGGCAATTCCATTCCATATTGACATGCGGGTACAATCATTAGTGACGGTTGAATTACTGCACTGTACTGAGATGGGTGTGTTTGATCGCTGACATGTTCTCGTTCACATCGCCACTCTGCTGCAAATGGTGCTAAAGCTGTGACCCTCCGAGTTAAGAAGAAGGGACTGCAGCTTCATTCTGTTGTATTATTCATTGTAAACTGCTGAGTGTGATATAGGTTATAAACATGAAATGTACTGTGAGGCCTACGAGGTGATATAAGGTTAACTGTGCCTGCATATACTACCTGCAATATAGTGGGGACTGCAGTATCAATTTTTAAACAGTGTAGCATAAATATATTTCGTTTCCAAGGGCCCTGCTGCAACTTTTTGTTTTATTCTGCAATACAAATCCTCACTTTGTTTACAGTAAAGTCCTTTATAAGTGATAGCGGGTCATTTAATTTAGAACAAAAGAATTTTAAATTTATTGTTATTATTTTTAATTACAATGATTTAAAAACCTGGCTATATCTTCACATGACTGGTTCCATTTTGCTGGTATTCATTCAGTTGGCCCCAAAGCAATCCAATCTCCAAGTTATTGCAATTACTTACAACATAACTACAACATACATTTTGTGTTGGAAATGGCTGACTGGCTCATGTTCCCAGGTAAAACTACAACACAACTTGAAATCACCTGCCAATCGATGTGGCAGCCAGTCAGGTACATTCATCTACTGTATCCCGCTCATTAGGGCTAGGGGTTGAGGATGAGATAGGATATGTAGGATATTCTGCGCGCTCTGGGTCTAGCCTGGGTTCTCCTCCTGGTTTAGTGTGCCCAGTAAACCTTCAACGTCAGGCGCCTAGGAGGCATCATGACTAGATACTCGGACCACCTCACCTTTCCCTTTCAACGTGCGGGAGCAGCAGTTCTGCTCCAAGTTCCCTCCGAATGTCTGAAGTCCTCAACCACAGAGAGAACTTATTTCGGCCAATTGTATTCGCAATCGCAATTTTCTTTCGGTCACTACCCAGAGCTCATGATCATTGGTGATAGTTGGTTCGTCGACTGACCGATAAATCAAGAAATTTGTCTTGCATCTAAACTCCTTTTTTACCAAATTGATCCTGTACATATTCATCCTCTCATATTTCTGCTGTTTACCTGGTTCATTCATTTCGTAATGAAAGAGAAAACACGTAATTTGTCCATGAGATGTTATCCACTTCTCTGCAGTGGTGTTGAGTAAGAGTCATTATTTGAAAAGCTTATCAAAACATGGATTTCCTGAATTGAATTTTATCTTTTAACATACACCACTTGTGTCGCCCCATGTGTAGTCATGCTGGTCTTTTATTGGTTTGAACAAGGGACAACAGCGCCAAAAGATGTACCAATTGTAAGTCCACCTAGTCACTGTGCTGCTCATAACTGCATGTATTTTTCACATCTTGCCTATTGTAGCTCTAAGCCTATAACAGTATGTTTGCAAAGGTCAAGTTTGAAGAAATGAGCCCCTGGTTTGTTAACGTGGTGTGAGGGGAGTTATCAATTTGTGCAATGGAACCTTTTTATCCAATTGCCTCTGTCAATGAGAAACAAAGATAAAGCTCTGTGAATATGCAGATTTACTCAGTTTTAAACACCCAACGTTTGATCATTCAACTGATTTAGACTTATAAAAACAAGAAGCTGATGAGCCCTCTGGAAATAAAGTGACATTTAGGCTGGTGAGTCAAACTAGCTTTTTGCTACACACACACTTACATGTATACACACAATGGTTAATACAAATACATCCACACTTCCACAATCATGGCTGCAGCAAACAATGAATTCAAATCTAAAGAGGCTCATATGGGTACACACTGCTGCACAGAATAGTTGTCTCACACGTACAAATACACACATTTAACCAGACAAAAATATCCACCCATACATACAGAGGCAAACACTGAAGTATTACTATGTGTGACTGTACTCTTACTGAAATACTGGTATTATCAGCAGGGGCTGCCTGGAGGAACCACACACTGTCCTTGTTAAGACGGCACACCCGCTCAAAGGAGCAGATCTTGTCTGATCCTCTGGCGGGCAAGTGGCGGCATAAACAGGAAGGGGCCCTGCACTTCAGTACGTCATTTGCTCTCGTGTCATTGGATCTTCTGTGTTGAAATGTGCTGAAGTGTTTTGCATAACATTGTTCGCCCGATATCCTGAGTAGGTACACACACACACACACACACACACACACACACACACACACACACACACACACACACACACACACACACACACACACACACACACACACACACACACACACACACACACACACACACACACACACAGTGTGGAGTGCAGCAATTAATAACTATATATTCCATTTATCAGATGCCCTCAATTTTCTCTATCTCTGAATGGGATCTAATTAATTTTATATATATAAACATTATTGACAATGGAGACTGTCCTTCGCTCTCATAGAGATGTTCTACTTCCTGAAGCAGTAGTTGAGGATAAGGCATCAACTAGTCTCAAGAGGAGACTGGCCTGTGTAGAGTATCCATAGTTACGTGTAATTATTAGGTGACCTCCAGCAGCTATAGCTATTATGATGGCTGCACTCCTAAATCTTAACTGTGTTAGTTATTGTAAATATGATGTTGAAGGACGTTAAACCTTTGATTGTACTTATTTGAAACACACACTGGCATCTGGCATGTGCACTTTCTTATTGTGTTATTTTGATTGATCCTGCACCAGTTGGGACTTGGCTCCAGGAGAATTTGGGCAAAATTGGCCTTCAGGACATTGTAATGGACATTTTTACTATTTACAGACAATGATTATCAAGAAAATCATCTGCAAATTAATCATAAGTGAAAATGATTCTTAGTTGCAGCCCCACGTTGTTAAAAATTTGTTTTCATTTTCATAGCAAGGATAATAATAATAGCATACACAGGTCGTAATATTGTGAAAACTAATGAAATATGGAGTTATGCTTGTGTGGTGCTCGTCTGATGATTATCGGGCCACTTCCCTTTAAAGAGAACACAAGTCTTGTCCTTGTGATACTGTAAATTGTCATCCCTGGGCTCTCTTGCTGCCTTTGTGAAAAAACGCATGAACCCACCACGACTGGTTTTTAAAACAAGTCCAAGTAACACATCAAAGAAACTTTATAGCCTGAGGTTTTGTCGGATGAATTATTAAAGTGGGCAAGTGAAAGACCTAAGGAAGCGCGGGATCGTCAGGACAGCACCAGAGGGCTGGTGGAAGGAGCAGAAGCGTAGTGTGTCTGCTGGGGAATGAATAACATGCACTACAGACCCCAGACCGCAGGAGGCATGACTCCTTTACCACCAGGAAACCTCAGGGCTTTCTGCTCTGTGTTCGGTTTGCTGTCACTTTACTTCTCATTTAGTTTGCCTCTTCTCTTCTTCCGAGATTTAGTGTTACCATGTTATTTCCTTCTCGCTCACTGCGTTGTTTCCTTTAGAGTTTTTACCACCCTCTCTCCCAGCATGCTTCTCTTACTCTATAGCCCCCTTTCCACTGGTCAAAAACCCCACCAACACCCATGAACATCTGGCTTTTCTCCGGAATGGGAATGGATACAAACCTTGAAGTTCAAGGTGCGTTATGATGTAAATAGCATAAACAGTCATTAAAGTTTGTTTAGTTATTGTTTTTTAAACCTTTTTTCTTTGTATTGTGCAAGATGCAACCACTGGCAAGACGGCGAGGTGAGAGAGCTTCTCAGTTTCTGGCGAGTTTATGACATCAAACATGACTCACCAAGGGAAAAACAAACAGAAAGGCAAACTTTACTGACAACGGGAATTGAGTCAACCACCTTCATTTAGTGGGTTTACCCCATGTTTAGAAAACATGCTTATAACTGCTAATTTTGTTGTAAAAGAGTTTCTGTATATATCTTTATTGCTTACTTCCAATGTCGCCCAATCCAGAGCATGTTCAGCCTTTAACTCCCTCTCTGCGTTGGCCCTTTTATCTCCTCCCACCCCACCCCTCTCTCTTGGCTGCCTTCCATTTTTTCTTCCCAGCTCTCTTGCTCTCACCTCTCCACTCTCTTCATATTTCATATTAAGCAATCCTTTCCACGGAGCAAGCTGTGTAAACAATAGGGACCCGGCCCTCCATGTTTTCTCAGAACGAGGGGAAAATGCCGGAAAACCTGGATGCAAGGAGCTCGCCACACGCCGTCCACACCGATGATCTATGGCCCTTTGTCTCCACGACCTCCTTTGAGCACGAGTGGGACTTTCTGGGCAGTGTGTTGATTTTTGTGTGTGTGTGGGGCTGAGCGTTAAGCACACAGCGCAGTGTGTCTATGCGGGTGTGGGAGCTTATCTGTTACCATAGCCCCCTGCAAATATTGACCAAACTGAATAGCTACAGTGAGTAGCTCGAAAGCAAATGCAGCATGTCCTGCTCCGCCACATACGCCTGCAGTTTTTTTCAGCAGCGGCATTCTCACCGGAAATAAACTGGCTTGCTTCATGGAGAATTTAGCAAGAACACCCCCTATACCCCCATTACTGATAAATAAAGCAATCTCAGCTGTGCTTCACATTCTGCAGCTGACCCATATTTAGCAGCACTGGCTCATGCTCCTTGTCTATGTATAGGTCTTTAAACGGTCAACCTATGCTGTAGGCAGCCTATTTGTACAGGGATGTTCCTAGAAGCTGCTGGTGTTCCTGTGATTTAACACTCTTCATCTGATACTCTTTATTTAATTGGTGGGTTGGCTGACTTACTTTGGTGGACACGGTTAGCTAAAGTGTGGGTGTGCATCTGTCAGGGGTTTGCTGTGTGTGCGTGTGTGTGTGTTTACGGGACTACACGCATGCATGCAGGTGGGCAGATGGTCCAGTTCTGCACCGACAGCCACAGCAGCGCTCATTTTGTGTGAAGGAAGAAGGCTACCATCTTACCCTGACACACACACCACTCATCCCTGGGTTTATTTTTTGCAGGTGCAGTGCTTGTTGGCATTTGAGATCATTAAAGGCTGACCTTTCTGAGGTGAGGCAGAAATGTCACCTAGCCTTTGCTGACAAGTGGACTCACCCCATAGGGGGCCGTGGCAAAACGGCTGAGGCTTCTCACCTCCCTGGATGTGCACTTAGCACCCTTTAGCCCTCTAGCACCACACTGTCTGGCTGTCATCGAGAAGTAGCTCCCACCTCCGGCGCTCTCACCCGCAATGCCTCAACTCATGAGGAATCTGACCATCTCGAAGCAGCGCATGTGGAAGGAGCACTGAAGTGGAAATATTGTTGGCTCACGTAGTTGCAAGGTTACCTTGCGAGGCAGCTGGATTGTCCGACATTGGCAAGATCATGTGAGAATCATTTCTGTCAGACCAATCAGCAGAACTGTTGACAGCTACGAGTGTGTGATTGGTTAGCCGAACCCAGGACATCGCCGATACATGTTGGACACATGAGTTTGCTGATACACCAGGACAACTACATAACATTTAATCTGGGGAAACTCCTCTAAATGATTTTAGTTATATAATTAATGGGCTACTCGCCTCAGCTAACTAGTACAATCATAACTTTTCAAAGTGTCCCTACCTGCCACCCACACACACACTCTGCTGCACATGTGATATGTTCTTTTGCGAAACTCACCCAATCTGAACTAGTAACTTACAGTAAATGCAGTGTTCTGTAAGTCTCTCCCCAATGGCACATAGATGATATGCACTTGTGGTCCAGGATATGACTTGGACACACACAAGAACACACAAAGGCTGCGTGCGAGGCTGCACACAGCACCCTTTAGCTTAGACACTTGTTGATACACACACAGTATACAAACTTGTGTGTCTCACACATGTACATCACGGCACATAGAACTAGACACACACGTACATCACTGCACATAAAACTACACACACACACACCCACACACTTGCTCTCAAATGTGCAGTATGCACACACTGAAGCGTGCACACATGCTCATTCCCTCTTGCCATGTCCCGTCTCAATTCGGAGGTACAGTATATGTCCACCCACGCTGCTTTGCTCATAAAAATTTGAGTGCATCGTGCTTCAGCGACTTCCATTATATGTACCACTGCAAACCCAGACAGAGCCAGAGTCAGAGCTCACTCTGTGCAGTTAAAGACTGACAAACCACTGCGGGCCAGCAACCTGTGGTCTTACCTGTGGAGAGATGTTTGTACAAATCCATGTGGGTTTTCTGCTCAGGACATTACAGTGAAAGTGTTAAGTCTTCATGTTAAATGGTGAAATACTGTTGCAACACATTGACCATAATCAAATGACAGGTTCAGGAAAGCAATGTTATTCATAAAGTATCATATACAACACAGTAGCACTTGATTTGATGTTGTGTTTATAGTTTTTTTAATATTTGTTAGTGACTACACAATAAAGGGGTGAGAATAATTTTACTGTACCGCCTTGGTTTACACATAACATCCAATAATGCTGTAACATTCAATAACATATCCTTAAAAAACAAACACTGACTGTATTGTTTAAGCAGCTAAGCTTCTCTTATCAGCTGCTAACGGAATCAACAGTCATGCTTTGTGTAGCATTGACATCACCATGTGACTAGTTTTAACTCCTTAGTACTGAGGTGAAGTGCTGCTGCCATGGACCACCAGCTGCACACATCGGTGATATGTAGCGCTGACAGCACCCATGTCAGAGATAATTGATTATATAGGAGAGATATAGATTATAAATCTATGTGTGTGTGTGTGTTGTTTTTATCTCATGCTTTGCGCTGTGCTTTTCTCAAGCTATTGAGAACAAGTGGTGTGTGTTAAACTTTCTGCCACTGACCTCTCTGAAACTTGGACAGTATGTGCACGCACCTGTTAACATGTGCGCACATGTGTGTGAGTTGAACTGCGTGTATCCGTGGTCATGTGTGCGTTTGTGCTTTTTGAACTGTGTGCACATCCAAACATGCACGCCCTTGTCCATTTACGCGCACGCCGGAGCGTCTTGTGTATGCCACGCGTTGTATCTCCCGTCCCCTGTGGCTGCGCTCGCCGCGTTATCTGCCCATCCACCGCGACCTCATGCTGCCATTTGCTGCTTTTCCCGATTATTAATTCAGCGTTTGCTGTCACAATCAATTACCGTCTCTCGTGCCCAGCGACCTCTGACTCTCCCTTCTCTCGGCCCGTTACATGCCAAACACAGAGTTGAGACCAAGTGACCCAGATTGTTTGTTTATTTCTTCCTCCTGCTGTAAGTGATCACATACATTCCCTCAGGAGGTGTCCTCTGTACAGCACCTTGCCTGTTTGCTCCTGAGTATGTTGAAATTAATTTGGCAGATATAGGTTATCTGTATATGGTAAAGGGGACAGATAAAGCTATATAAGTAAAGGCTGTAGAGGAATTGTTAGGAACTCTTTGAAAAGATGTACATTAATGGATCCATTCCTGGCCCCAGGGTCCCTGCAGTGCACTTCTATAGGCTCAGCTATTGCATTACCTCGTCATCTCAGACTCCCGTACTCCATCATGTCTGTTTTTAGACTACGGTCTGTGCATCAAGCCAGCGCACGAGTACATTTTTTAGACGTACATGTATCACAGGCGTTCAGAAAGTGAACATTCATGCATGCCTTACCATCCTCAGTGTTTGTACTCATGCATGTTCATATGAGATGTATCATGTCGGCCTCGACAGCACTCAGGAACATCTATACTACAAGAGAGACCAGCAGCTGCACGTCATTATACACACAACTGCTCCCGTTTCTTCTTCTCCATATCAACGACCTTGTGTGTCAGCCGCACCATATAGAACACATACATCATACAGTGGGAGGCTCCTGCTGCTGAGATTCGAGTGCGCCCTGTCAGAGGAAGTGATGAGAGATTAGTGTGTTTGCGTGAATGCAGTTGTATGTGTGGGTGTGTGCTTCTGCATGTGTTAGGGTGGGTGAAGGACAACAGGAGAGAAGCGATGTGTGCACGATGAAAGATAAAAATTATTAGATGTCTGTTCGTGTGTGTGTCTGTGGGTCTGTGTGCATATGCTTTATATTTATGCACATATAAACACGTGTATGTACAAACTTAAAGTGCGTGTGTGTATGTGTGATAGGACATGTTGCATGTTAACGGTCGTGTGCCAGGATTTCAGCGGACACTGTCCAATGCAGGATCAGAACATCCAGCTGTTTGTGAGAATTGTGATTGGTTTGTGTGCGTTGACAGGAAGGAGGATGTGAAGTGCATGTCAGCAGCTTTACCCAGCTTTGGTGTTGCGTGTGCGATTTTCACAGCAGATTATACTGACCCCCCCAGTTGTGCCTTGATTCCTCATAAAGTGGCGTGTGTCTGATCTTTGTGCCTCCGATGTGAGTGCGTGTGGTTTGTCCGTTACTGCTGGTGAAGGGATTATACAGGTGCTCAGTTGTGTTCTGCTGCTGTCCAGCCTCTGTCGTGTGTGGTTGTGGTTTTGTGTGTGTGTGTGTTCCCCTGTGCATGTGCAAAAAGGACTTCTGTTTGTGTTGGCCTGTCTGAAATGCTTCAGCTGTACCACTCAGACATTGTTTACATCATGCATCAGAAAATGTTTGTCTTTTCCCAGCTGTGGACACTGGGCCTCATTCATGGAAATCTCTGATGCCACAGATTCAACATGAACTCATATATATACTTCTATTGGGATTTTTTGTGGAATTAATCAATATTTACAAAGGTTTAAAGGTACTAAAATAATAAAATGGGTCCACAGATGCAATGTAATGCAGTATACTATAATAAATTAAACAATGTAAAATGTTAAACAATTTAACAATGATGTCAAGCTTGGTTCTGACCTTGGTCCTTACTTTCAGGTTTGAAAACACCCTCAATTTAAATCAAAATGTGAGTTGGAACTTTTCGAACTACCTTTACGTGTCTGCACCTATCCCTCAATAAATATATAAGAAGCTCCAACAATATCCTTCGCTATCTCTGCACTCTTACACAAGTACAAATAATCAGTTATGAAGGTACCACAACAAAGTTACTGCAGGTGTAAGTGCATGGTAATGTGTGATGCTGCTTATCATTCAGAGTAGCCTCTCATGGTGCCCGCACTAGATGCTGTAATGATAACGATGAAGGAAGTGGCCCATTTCCAGCCAGTCAGTCCTCTTGGTGTCCCAGTGAGTGGTATAGTTCCTCATTAAAGACCCAGTTCACCATCTGTAGCCTCTGGCTGGTGCATTAAAATACATTTTATATGGTTTTACATCACTTCGCTTTATATTTTTGACAATGCTAATGCATTTTACATGATCGTGAAAGTGTACAATGTGGAGTGTATCCAGGCTTAGATTCATAACGCTAATGGTTGTGTATTACTCTGTGTTATAGAACCAGAAATATTATTCTTATATATTCTCTTCCACTCTTAACTCTCTTCTGGTTTAATGGGGGGCTGTTCAGGAGAGAGAGAGAGAGAGAGAGAGAGAGAGAGAAGGGAGGGGCTTTAAAAGCAAATAAAACTATACCCAACTCCTGTGAGCTTTAAAAAACGCTAGTAAAGCTTTTGCACTAATACAAACTCGTGCAGCTCTCAGTCCTGATCACCACACACACATGACAGCTCACCGTGACAGGGTGAGGACAGAGCAACAATCAATAAAAACAAGGCGTGTAATAGAAAGCCAAGCCAATAAAATCGGCTCTCCATCTGATTAAGGGACATATCGGGACTCCACATCCACTACCTGCAGTATACACACTCATACATGCACAAACTCACACATCTACTGCAGTTTGGTGCCTCGTTCCCATAAGTAATTACTCATTTCTCTTATGTGCAGGTGTATAGTTACACACATGCACACACATGCTCAGGTCCTGCACTGAGCTCATATGGAATCAGCTTTCAGACAGATACACCCAAAGAATGTCCCTGTAATCAAAGATGGTTATGATGAGCCTGGGCCGCTGCCTAGACAAAGACTCACAACACCAACATTGTTTGTTTAAAGATAACACGGTTTCATTCATAGTTACTAAATGTTTTTTAATACATCAAATGCTCCAGTGAAGATGGTGTTCAGTGACAAATAAGTGTTCTAAAACATTTTTGGGGGATGTATTAGGTTTGTAAAAATGTACAGTTTTTGTTAATATTGCTTTACTGTCATTTAAAATGATTGAGTGTGCCCGAAAAAGCTCATTTTGAAATAACACACGGAAATAGATTTTATTAGCCATCCATTCATTTTATATACAGCATATCCTGTTGTGTCGTAGGTCTCCCATGGCAAGCAACCAAGCAACCAGTCGTGGGAGAAACCCACTCCCAGGATTCTAAAGGATTATAACCAAGAACTTCCTTTTAGTGAGATGACAGTGCCAACCACTGCCCTGTTAGAATCATCTCTAAATTTGAAATTGTTTTGTGTTTTTGCAATATCGACAGACAATATTTATATCACTGCGATAGAGGGTTGCATTTTATTCAGACTTTATATTTAATTTTCATAAATACTATTATTTTTTCATGAAAAAGAAGATTGTCTGGTTTATAGACACAATTGAAGAGTTAAGTTTTCGAAGTTACCACAAACAATGATGCATCGAGAAAGTTATTCCTCTTGGTAACTATTGAGTTGTTTCTCGACAATTATTTCATGACTTTTACTGTTTTTTGGACTTTTTGGACTCCACCACATTATTAAAGCACCAAATGATGCAATATATTTTGTAAGAACGGTGCTCACCTCTCCAGTAGAGTTTCAGAGGAAGAGATAAATTATGCTTTTTTTCCTCTCATTTGTCACCCATCTGCACAATGCTGCCACCAGCGCTCCCTGCTCCCCTGTCATACCCTGATGCTTTATGCACATCAGACAAGTGGGAACAGGCTCACAAACGTATCTGACTTGACCCCTCACTCTTTGCAGGAGTTCATCCATGATGTCCTGGTGTGATTCATGTTAGAGTAGCACATTCCTGAGCAGAAATACTGCTTGTGCAAAAGACACATTCCCCCTGCTTATTCAGCGTGTGTGTGTGTGTGTGTGATGAAATGCTTCTTAGTTTTACTGCTGTGCATTGCATCCACTGACTCATAAAAGGGTCATTACAGTAAAATATAAGTTATTCTCATGTTATGACAAGCTGTTTGGAGACATAGCTCATCTCTTACTGCTGCTTATGTTGCGGTGCTTGTGATGGGCTTTATGATAATTGTGCTCTCAGGGTGTTTGTCAGTGCCCTTGTGTGAGCTCATGCTTTCCCCGATGATCACAGGTCTGTTTGTACATGTCTTGGTCCTAATTTGGAAGTAAACTACGTAGCAGAAATCTCTAGTGGTCCCAGAACGGCGCTTTGGGTCTCACCTCTGGCTCCTGCAACTGGTATAATTAGCAAAGTTTTCTTTTGTGTTGCTCCCTTCATTTATGTTTTGGCTTGTCTCACGCAGTATTTGTGCTCTGTTACCGTTAATGAGCGCACGTATGGGCACACAAAGCGGCGCTGAGACATCACACGCCCGCTGCTCTCCTCACAGTTTTAACACTCCATTAGATAATTAAGGCGGATGGGGTGTTTTTGTAACATTTCTGATGAGACATTACCATTAATTAGCATCAAAAGACAAGCGCTGCTTTGCTCAAGTGCTTAAGTACAAAGGGCAAATGATCTCTTTACCTTGTCACTGCAGCCACCAAGATGATCTCTCTCTTTCTCTCTCCCTCTGTGTTTTTCCATAGGCAGAGGCTGTGCAACTGCAAAGAGGAAGCCCGTCCAAAGAGGAGAGCTTTGTTTTGGCATCATGTGATCTGCGCATTCCCGAGCACAACTGCAGTGGAAGAGTAAACCTACGCTCCCGTGGAAGCAGCGCAACCACTAGCGCCCTTATCACCACTATCACCCCGCCTCACTGCAGTCATCAAAGTCACCTGTTCCTGACTCAACTTGCCTCCTGTCTCTTTCTGCTCCTTCATCTTGAAGATAAGGAATGGCCGTGTTACTTTCCAGCCTCCCCAACGCCTCTCGCAAATAAGGCTTTTCAGTTTGTTTCACAATACCAGAGAAAGGAAGGATAAAAACTCTCTACAGTCCCCTTTTATACCTCTACCCCGGATCTCTTTTTATCTTTGTGTCCTGAGTAACTCAAGCCTGAACACACACAAATCGGCAGGATTTTAAGGACCAGTTTCCAATCCATAAGGGGATTTTTACAAACTTCATCTGACAAGTCTTTTGGAATATCTACTCATGCCGCCTCCCTATGGGGGATTAAATCTGTCCAGGAATCCACACTGACTCCTCTTTGGTGCTATTAGCTCTTGTTAAGGTGGTTTTTCAGTGAAGTCTGTTTGTGACTGGGGGTGGACTGAGCCATCATGGCTGGGAAGGGCAACCCGCTGCCGGGCCCCCACCTCAACGGCTTCCCTATGCCCACCTACTCCTACTTCTTCCCCCATATGTTGGGGAGCCTATCGCCTCCAGCCATGCCAGGACTGTCCCTCAGTGGGTACAGCACCCCTTCGCCAGCCAGTAAGTAAACTATGCCTTTTCCCTTTTATTTCTGGTTCATGTTCATGCTGTCGTTATTGTGCAGGTTGGCTTACTTTCCCTTGTGTGTGTCCTCGTTTGCTCGTGAAGCTGTGCCTCACTGTTTCCTGCATAACTCCCTAACAATGAGTGTGCCCATATATATGCGTGAGAGTCTGCTTGTAAAAAGACACTTTCATCTCATCCTGTTTGGATCATTCCTAAGTAAAAATGTGTCTGTGGTAACAGAGAGTGGGACACGCACACGCACATCGCCTCCAGCGCTAGCCTTAATTTATACGCCCACACACATCAACACACACATAAACCCTCAGAAACATCACAAGCAAATGAGGCAGGACAGCCAGAAAGGAGCATTGTTTATCTGGGTAACACAAATTTGGCAAGAGTTGTAAAAATAAATCTCACAAATGCCATCTCTGCAACCGACCTTCATGGTGCAAGTCCTTTACATAATCAATCAAAAAGTCACTTGCAAACTTTCTTATTTTGTAAAGGATAAAGAAGCTGCTCTGTAATTTATTATTTATACTCGAGAACATTTGTTTAACCATGAACGGTGGTGGAAGAAGAATTCAAATCATTTGCTCAGGTAAAAACACCCGAACCAGTAGTATTTATTAAGCACAATGGCCCTTTGCAGTGTTATAAATGGAAAAGAATAGCACACATTATTTCTATTAATGATGTAATGATGTATGAGCATTATCTTTATATTATGGCAGGTGGAGCTTTGTAATGAGCAATTGTATCAACCTTATTGTATAGTGTACATGGTGCAGCATAGCAATATAAGTATACCCTTTGCATTATAAGAAAATGTTTAAATAATTGTTGAGTCTTGATGAATAATAATTTTCATACCATGAAACACAGACTAAGAGATTACGTGATACTTCTTTCACCACAGCAGATCATTGAGCAACACACTGAATTTAAATTTGAAACAGAAATGATTGAAGCATTTGTATTGGAAATAATCGTAATACTCTGCCAGATCTTAATGTATAGAAATAATTTTTGTGCTGTCTACAAACTTTAAAGTTGAAACTCTGCAAAGCAACTCTTAATTATAGATGACACGTTTATCGGTTTAATAATTAAATCATGCAATTGGAACTCTAGTGGAGTGGAAGTATGAATTAATCCAGTTTAATATGAAATGCGCCACTGACTGCAGATCAGAATCCCATAAGAGCTTTGAAACTCTTCCGCTGGTACAATCCCTGCCTCTCACAGCACACTGAGTAACACCGACAAACAGGCAGATAATCAATTAAACGGCACTGGCAGCAGCAGAAATATGAACTAAGGGAATGCAGTTAGTGGTGCAGATGTACAATCAGGTGGTGTGTATTGGCGTGGACAGGCCTGGCAGACCGCTGCCGCACTCTCACAGGTTCAGAGGGGGTCAGTGTATTGACTTTCTATCTGCTGGAGTTTGTGTTGGCAGCCAACATGGAGGGAAGTGAAGAACAGTTAGGGCCCAGCCCAGTCACTCCCACTTCCCCAATAGCATATACCCCGCCTCACTCACAAAGACTGGAATTCCCATCAGGTTCCTCTTTTTACACTGCTGCGAGCGTGTGTGCTTCTGTTTATGTCTCTGTGTGTGGTTCGTGTGTGTGTGCGTGTGCGTGTGTTTGTGTGTGTGTGAGTGTTCACTCTCCCAGTGTTTGCCATGCAGGGCGGCAAGGTTCCTTCCCTCTTGCCTGGACAAACATTTCCTGTCTGTAAACATTGGAGAGGCATGGACACCACAGCTTCCTGACGAGCACGACAACAAACACACACACACAAACTCATGCTGGCTCATTTTATCTTACTCCTGCTCCTCCTCGCATGCAGATAACTGCAAACATAACTCACACATGGTCTCTCTCACACACACACACACACACACACACACACACACACACACACACACACACACACACACACACACACACACACACACACACACACACACACACACATATAGCAACAGAACCACATGTGTCTTCCTTCCCTCACTTACACTCCCTGTGACACAGACACACTACTTTCCCCACTTTCTCTTCCTCCTCTACCTATCCACTTCTCTGGCAGATCATTTCTCTCACCCTCCCTCTTGCTCAAACACCTCTTCTTTTTTTCTATTTCGCTCACATTTTCACACACTCACACTTGAAGCCAAGCCATTACCGACTCCGGTCAATGCCGAGCAGTGACGAAAGAGAGAAAGACAGAGAGTGAGTGCTGAGGGAGGGGGGAGAAGAGAGAGAGGGAAAGAGAGAGAGAGAGAGGTAATCTGTTTGTGTGGAGCTTACAGAATGTCAGATTGGAAGCAAGAAAGCCAAGTGTTTGTCTGGAGGAATTTCAGTTCAGGCCAAATCCACACGACTACCTGTTTGTGTGTTTGTGTGGAATTTGTGTTTGTGCAGATAGTTGATGTAGCTTGACCTTGCGATTGTTGATTTTTCCTGCTATTGTCCAGAATAATAGTTTTGTCCTCGCTATTATGACTTTTCACTGGTCATGTTGTAGATGCTGTGCAGTGCAGTTACGATGTTACAAGTTACCATGCACTGTCACTCCGAACAATGCTTGTCCGGTTTGTGAAAACCAACATTTATCATTTATTTATTTGAATCAGGGGAGAGAACCAAATGAGAATGATTAATTAAAATGAAATTAAAGTCACGAGCTTGGGATCTGAAGCAGACTTCCATGGAGCCTATAGACACTGGTGGTGGTGATGAGGAGGATTGGAGCACGTAGTTGGGAAGACTCATGAAGGCTTCTGATGTGATGGTTGAAAGGAGATGACCGGTTGTCTAGAGTTGAGGTGGTTCAGGGGTGGAGGTGGAGGTGGAGGTGGGTCACCTGGTGATCGATGTAATGAGTCTAAATGACAATTAATGTGAATGAGCAGCGTTTCTGTTGATGCTTGCTATGAGCTAGAAGTATAATGGATAATGTAAACAGTCATAGAGTTTAGATGCTTTTTTCTGTCTTCTTTTCCATCTGGTCTCTCACTCATCTTCCTCCAATGTGTTCTCAAAGTCCTCCACCTCTTCTTCCTCAGCTTCTTTTAGCAAATCACAATAGACCAATTATTTGGACCATGCAGAGAGCAGAAGGTTAATGTCAGCCTCTCACACACTCTTTATGTGTGTGTGTGTGTGTGTGTGTGTGTGTGTGTGTGTGTGTGTGTGTGTGTGTGTGTGTGTGTGTGTGTGTCTCCAGCTAGAGACTCCTGGGTTATGTCTTCACGTCACATTATCTGGAAATCATCAGGTTAGGTTATGCACCAGAGCAGATCGGTTTCAGATATTGATATTACATTTATTGCCTGAAGCTTTATTAGTTAACTGAATATTATCACTATCGATTGATCACACGCACACACATACAACGCTGCTGCATTGAACAAATATCCACATCCAACAACATGGGCTCATTACGCCCACACAGATATGCACACATTTCATTAGCGTTTTTGATTAAATCCTTGACGCCACACGCCTGTATGAATACAAAACTGTCTTCCCATAGCAGCCTAACTATTGATCCTGTTATTATCACTAAAGCCCTCTGCTGTCTGTCACCAGCTTGAACATGGTGCTATTACATTAGCATGGTGTTATGAGGGATCATAATGAATGGAGCCAGCTTGCTACCTGCTGCCACAGCGGACTAATTGGCTTTTCCCCACAGAGCGCTCTTGTTTCCGCAGCCACAGTAATTGCTTGGTACAGGAGCGTTTCCTACTGTGGCTAACACACATAAGCACCATCGCCTTTGACTTATTAGGGGGCACAAAATGGCATTTATGAATGTACTTTTGGACCAGTAGGAGAGATATGAAAGGATATGTTCAGACCTCAAGGAAGCTTGTGTGTGTGTGTGTCACCTATCCCGTATCCCATTAAGCAGCCGGTGGTGGAAAGCATTGACCACGGGTAAATATGGATATGGTAATGTTGGCCAAAGTGTGTGTTTGTCAGCGTGTGTGCGCTGGTTTCTGGACAGACAGGTGGTTCCTCTCTGCCCCGGTGGTCTGCAGGAATCAAGGGAGCATGTCAGTACACTCCATGGGTGGCAAAAACACACACACACACACACACTCTGACTTACTTTAACATACACACACAAGGCTCGTGGATAAGGATAATGAGTTGAGGAACTCTTGCGATGTGCTTCCCTTTGGCAGCAATCCAAAGTGTGTGTGAATACCACGCAGGCATGCACTCTATTGACTGAGGCAATTTTTTTCAATCAGGCTACCAGGTACCAGCCGTTTAGCCACTTCAGAAGGACGCACACACACACTCACACGGAAAACAGCACCTCTGGGGAGCTGCTTGTCATTATTGGAAAGTCATTTGAGGGGTGCCGATACTCTTGATGGTGGGGACGCAGGCTTATTAAACATGGCGTGTAAAACACATCTAGCATGGCAGCGTAGCACTCATTCACCCGAGCTTAATGACCTTGTTAATTAACTGCAGAGCACTGGGAGGCTGAGAAATGAGCACAAGGACTGTCCTATTCTTACATTTTCAAAGAAGTAATTGTCTCTGATGCTACTTTGAGATAATTGCCACATCACAAGTAGCTGAAGTAGTTGTATCCTTTGTGCTGAACCAGATAAGAAATAAGTTAGTTTCAAAAGGTTTAATGCATGTCTTAATTGTAACAAATCAAAACATAAAGGCTACAACTTTCTCCACCGACCAATTAGATAATTCTGTTCCTGTTTCTCTGAAAGCAGACAAAAACATGAATAGTCTTTTGATGTTTTTTTAAATTAATTTATCAAGAATAACTTGATTATTATAACCATATTTTCATTATTACTGAATTATTGTAGATATGTTAGAGAAATGTGTGTACATTAATGCACTGCACATGTAACTGCAGCATCAACCAACAGGAAAATACAGCAATAAGGCAAATAAGTGAATTCATAACAAATTATTAATTTAACAACGTTAAGACAAAGTTTGCATTTTAAAGCACAGCTGACGTGTGCATAAAGGCCACATTGCTCAAAACTAATGTAATTGTAGAGGACACAAAGCTGAGGCAGGAAAACACACTCCATCTTGTGCAGATATTGAAAAAAAGATGTAGATGCTATGAATGCTATACCAAACTGAATTAGACAATAACTCAGTGCTGCTCTAATCAATACTGATGCTCTAGTAATTACAAACTAGGTTATGCTCCTGGCCTCACGTCTTACTGGCAGGAACAGTCCACACGGATACACCAGTGTCACTATACATTATGTGGAGCTGGTTTATGTGTACATCTGATTGTGAGGGGCCAAGATGGGGATTCTGTTGTGGATCAAAGTGTGTATGTGTAGGAACACGCCTGGCAGAGAGAAGAAATAGGGTGAAAGCAAAGGGGTGAACAGAAATATCAGAGAGGCCGACAGAGAAGCAGGGAAATAGAGATGCAAGCCTTTCTGTGCAGATGTGACAGAATAGAGAGCCCTGGGCAAACACACACACACACACACACACACACACACACACACACACACACACACACACACACACACACACACACACACACACACACACACACACACACACACACACACACACACACACACACACAGGCTTTGGCAAGACCCGTGTCCTGTGCCAGCCTCATGTGCCAGCAAGCTTTGCCAAGAGGGGCTCCCTCAAGAAAACACATCACCTTCTCCACCGGCCCTCTGGTCTTCCCCCGTATCTATCCCTCCTCACCCCCTTCTCTTTTGGCCTCTATTTTTCTCTTGTTCTCTCCCCCTCATTTCTTCAGCTCCAGTCTTCTTCCCTCCCGAGTATTTTTCCTCTTTTCTTGCCACATTCATCCACACTTAGCTTTCTTTCATCTCGTAAGCTCAGATAACGTAGGCCAGTCTTATATTTTCAGCACCTGAAAGTGTCTAAATGAATAAAAGAAATGAATTGAAGTGTTAGCACACAAGGGTTCTGTGTGATGTAAAAGTCGTCATCAGAGTATGTACATCATCTGAGTTTTTCCAGGTAGTCTGGCTTTCTCTTAAGACTTACAGATTTGTGTTTTAGGTTAATTGGAGACCATCGGTAGGAATGTGAGAGTGAATGGTTGTTTGTTTCTGTATGTCAGCCCTGCGTTACACGGTCAACCTATCCAGGATGTAATGGATCGGTGCAAGGGCTCTAGCTGTCACTCTCCCTTCCAATTAGTTCTCCACGCAGACACCGGTTCCACGACAAGGGTTCTAGCTGCACATGAGTTGAAAAACAAAAATGGATGCTAAAACTCAAGTGAATCCATGTGAGGACATCTTGTACTACGCCCAACACTTCATCTTTAATAGAATATAAAAACATCAATGTATTGGCTTATGCATTGGTTTTAGGCTGTGCATTGATTGCCATTTGACTTGATTCATAGTGCGTATGCCTAGAATATGTACTGTACAATAGACTGTGAACTACTCCACATGTGGAACGTGGACTCAAGTGGAGTCTAACACATACAACTTTGTGTCTATGATGTCAGCAGCTGTTCGTTTACATGTCTGCAATGGAGTATAACCCAGGGCTCCCCACCTCTCTCTCTCATTTACTATGATCCCTCTTTCTTCCCACCCTCCCCTTCTCCACCTTAGGACTTGACAGAGCTATCATTACCCTGCCACCTATTTACTCGCAGCCTGTTATTTTCCATTTGCTTTGAGGAGACCCAGGGCCAAATCGCTGCCCAGAATACTAGATCCTTGCCACAGGATTTATCCCAGAGTGGCTTGGCAAGTGTGGTCCACTATCCCTACAACCCCCAACCCCCTTTTTTCTCATCCCCCCTCTCTCTCTCTCTCTCTCACTCTCACTGCCTGTCTTTCTTTCTATAGGTTTTTTCCCTTCCATGGCTGCTTATGCAAATACTGTCCTTCCTTTTTAAAGAGCTGTCTACTCATAATCCGATGGATGGCTCCATTTTCAGAGTGATACACACACACACACACACACATACACACACGCAAAGAAAGGCAGATTGCACCACTCGCTCTATTAGAAATACAAGGACACACCCTATCTCTCATGAACATTCACACCAACTGGCACATACATGCACACATGCGTATAGTTACACACACACGCGCTGACAGGCGAGCACAGAGAGAAACCCTCCTCTGCAGCATGGGTGTTATGTTTCGAGCGGCGAGCGCTTTAAGCTGTAGTCGGGCCATAACAGCTTCACAACTAGCAGACTGTCGCCAGCAGCCATGCAGCACTCAGTTGGGTAAACACTGGCATAATCTAAATCTCTCTCTCTGATGTGCCAGCGTATCTCTATTTCGGCTCTCTTCAAAGGCCCCGCAAGGAAGTCAAGACAAGGGTAAAACGATAAGAAACCCCCCCCCCCCTTTTTTCCCCCCTCTCTCTTTCTCTATGGCTTTCCTATCCTTTGCTTCAACCCACTCTCGCACTGACCCTCTTCTCCTCCCTTTTATCTCTTTTATTCCCGCCCCAAAACACACACACACATACACACACACACACACACTCACACAGGCGTACACGCACACATGCATACACACAAATATATCTATCTTCTTATGCCCTTTTTGCAGCACCCATTGCACACAGCCATAATTCACACTGCCGCATACATTCAAATGTCAATGGCTCTCTCACAGGCATCATTCCTCTATTGTCCTTTGATAAGCAGCAGGAATGACAGCATCTGTAAAATATAGGCCAGTTACCTAATGGAAGGAGATGAAGGAGGGAAGGAAAGGAGGGAGCGGAGGAAAGTTTCTCGGAGGTTATGCAGTTTTGCCCTGCACAGCTCAAGAGAGTGATTGAATTATCAAGCAGAGCTTTGCTTGTTGTCCGAGGGGGTTTCAGAGGAAAAGCCCTTTTCTCTGCGGCTAATGTGCTTTTTCAGCCTAGCACAATGGCTAGCTGTGTTGCGCAAAGGGGCTAAGAGAGCTCTGTTCAGCCAAGGCTTATGGGGCCACCAGCTCTCTTTTGGCAACTCTCTAAGGGGCCCCTGGTTACACTTAACCTCAGGCTTGTTAGCTAGCATTAGCACATAGCCACCTTTGAGTGCAAATATAATGCACTTGAGGCAGCATGAGCACATTGCAGGGCGAAGCGTACCACTTAACCAATGCAAAATGAATTGTGCTGTGTTTAGATCCTCCTTAGTATTCCGGTGACTGGAGACCACACACGCATGTAAAGCTGTGGAACCTTCTGAATCAGTCTGGTGTACTCATTACTCTTTTCAGTTTAGGTACAGCTTTGTTATGGCACCTTTTTTCTCATCCTAATGCTCATGCTGCCTTTTCCCGTCTGAATGTGAAGTATCATATCAAGTTGAGTAGGGAACTCTTCGAAACAAAGTGCTTCAAATAAAGGAACCCTCAAGGCAAATTAAATGTCATCTCTAGGAACATTTCTCATTCATTGTTAAGAAAAGACATCACTTTCCTCATACTGTACATCCCTGCACCTCCTCTTTTCAGTCTGAAACCCTCTGTTCTAGCTCCTGTCTCTGTAAGCCCCCCCCAACCTCTGTTCCTATTGGCCAGCTGGCCCACTCTGGAGGGATTGGTCAACAGCTTCCAGTGCGTGTAGGAAATGTTGGGGGGAGAGCCAGACTAGCTGCCAGGCGTACATTATGGAAATGTTGGGCATTATGATGTCATGTGACATCACACTGGTGCAGACGTATTGGTCAGACTTTGGACGAGGGGTCTTAGGAGCTTCAGGAGCAGTGTATTCTGGGTATTGCTTTAGAGTTTTACATGAACAAAAACCTATAAAACACAAAAGGAAAGATAAACTGAAAGAAAGTCTCATTTAATGTGCTGTGTAAATACAGTTGGTGAATTCAGTTTATTTTACTTAAATAAAGAAAATCTAATGAATGTGCCAGAAATTAATAGATATTTGTTTCTGTTGTTTTTACTTTGATCAACATGGACACATGTGCTCCAGATGGGATTCAAATCACCAATCAACACTTGCAATATTAAAATCAACGAGCTTTCCCCTGCATTAATAAATCCCATGTGAATAGTGTTTCATCTGCGAATGTGCTGCGTGAAACACAAATGTGGGGTCTAATTTCTTATATTATATGAGGTCCACAGATGATTCTGGTTTCATTATACTGAGCAAAATATGACTTAACTTTTCCACTCTTTTCCCTTTGAGTTATCAAGTGTATGTGTCGACAGCCTGACATTCCTGGAAATCAATTTCTGGGCTTCAAAACATTAACTGCAGCCTCATTTTCTCTCTCTTTGGTCTTGACTTTGCATGCTCTCTTTTCACTCTGTGGCCTTCTCTCCTTTTGTGTTAACCTGTGTGAATTGGTGTGAAGATGCAACTAAAGCCTGGACTGACACTCTCGACATCTCATTTTCATACTTGACTTTGCATTCACACAAGCACAACACAGCAGGAGGTTCTCTGCACAGACGCAAAAAATCCTCTACATTATTCAGACGAGAGGTGACGCAGCCGGTTGCAGCAGGCAGTGGCAGAAAGTGACGTATTAATTCCGCTGCTGAGATCACATGATCAGGTTTAGAACCGTATTCAACCCCCTCACTCGCTGGCTTTGTTCACACATCAAATTCTCCTGACTTTCTATAGACCCTATACCAGGGGGCCAGGCAGAGAAAATCGGTAGAAACATACACATTCAGGAAGTATGAGTGTGATTAGTGACACATCTTTACTCTCCATTTGAAAATTGCCTTTGAAACAACTGGTGTGCATTATGCCTTGATTAGTGCCCTAATTTGGCCTGTCCCATGCAACAAACAGATGTTCACACACTCTCACAGTCGCAGCAGCTACAGAACTGTGTGCCAGGAGCACGCTGTTACTCTGGAGTTTTTAGTCCTCTGCTGTTTTTTTTAACTGTCACTGTCATAACCTAATTATTCTGAGCTATATAACAAAAAATGAAGTGACCATGACATACCTCTTCAGTGGTAGCCTCCCTGCCATGGATTATGTCTAGATTATCGTCTGTTTTTAACCCAGTGTTATATTAGATGTATTAGACTGTGAGTGATTTTCAGTGTAGCTCTCGCACACAAACTGTTGATGGTTGTGAAACTGATCCGATCCGCTGGAGCTGCCTCGGAATTCCTCAGACATTGACAGAGGTTGATCGCTGACTACCAAACATTTTCTTTGTCCACTAAAACAGACAAACATGCGGTACTACTCAATAACAGATTGTCCAAATTGGAATTGCTGCAGACAACCAGCCCGTGGTTTTTCGCATATCTCGTCTTCCTCCTGGCTGTCGAAGCTTACACAATACCCATTGACGAAGCACCAGCACTGCATAGTTACACAACAACCGCAACAAGCCTTTTGATCAGCCGCTTGTTTTGTGTACACTGTGCGCTGAAGAAAAACCATAAACAAGGTATTCAAGGAAAGCTGCGGTTTGTCATCGGAAACGTTCTTCTGAGGGTGAGGAGAGGCCAGACCAGCCGCACTGTCAGGGGTCATCATGCTTCAAATGAAACGCTTGTTGGACGGTTCCAACAGCATCGGAAACCTCTTCCCCTTGAAAGAGGAGGAAACAGTGTCTCAATGTGTGCTCAAGTCGCCAATTTTAAATGATTATTGCTTCACACCACCTTCAAATGTGACTGTTTGCAAAAGCCATGAAGTCATTATCGTTTACCAAACTTATTTGGGAGAGAACAGATTATCTTTAAAGTTTTGATCCAAGCTCTCTTATAAACATGCATGCTTTCCAGCAAAATTTGGCTCTGGCTAATGCTACACTAAAATAAATCACTTATTCTTCACTGCTCTAAACAGTACCGTACTGACTAGAGACAGTGCAGCGTAAATGCTGTTGTGGAGCCGTGAAGAAATTAAATTATTTATGGGAAAAGAAAAATGCTGTTTGGGTGAAAATATACTTTAAAGAAATGGTATCAGATTGATGCATAGATTTGCGTACTCCCCTGCATTTAGGGCAGTGTCAGAGGCCTCTCCGGTGCTGGTATCAGTATCATAACATCTCTACTTAAAATCTGACAATAGAAATGATGGCTAGAATAAAAAAAAGGTCCAATTTGTGTTAAGTGAGCACTTGCTCTCAGGCTCTGACTCACACATACTCATGTCTGTGAG
Source organism: Limanda limanda (assembly GCF_963576545.1). Taxonomy (NCBI): domain Eukaryota; kingdom Metazoa; phylum Chordata; class Actinopteri; order Pleuronectiformes; family Pleuronectidae; genus Limanda; species Limanda limanda. The sequence continues at coordinate 12,757,716 of NC_083656.1, forward strand.
TCTGTGGTGTGAGACAGTATTTAAAAGAGGACATGTGAAAGGTGACTGATCACAGAGAAAGTCACAGACCGACACCGCATACCTAAGGTCAAACTCAAGACCTGCCTCTCTGACCCTGAGCCCCCTCTAATCGTTCATTCTTTGAAAGAAAGAGACAGGACTGAAGATGCGGTTAAAAGGAGGGAGAGAAAGATCAAGCGCGAATGAGGGAAGTAAATGGCCCCTGCAGGCATCCTAAATCACAGCAGGCCCAGACACAGCCTTCACCGAAGAATCAGTAGCAGATTCACATGTTACACAAATGACCACGGACTTTACTCAAATACCTCCAGCAAGATGCCGGGGAGCGGGGGTAGCTTTTAGTTTTTTTATCTTTCTTTATTCAAAAAATCCACACAATCCTGAATGCTTCTGTTTCTTTGATGTGTGTCTGCATGCAATTGTGCAAATGCCGCTCTAAATGATGTCAGCTGACTTGTTTATGCCCCAGACTGTACGTTAAATGTCTGTGTTTACTGTTAACACAGAGAAGAGGAGGAACAGAGGGAGGCAGAGGTCAGGCTGTGGCGGAGATGGGATCTCGCTGATTCAATATTTACTCATCAAACAGAACTATTTCCTGTAAGCACTTGGCCAAACTCTTGCTCTCAGCACCTCAGATCTCAATCCACCTTTGGTTTTATCCCACTCAGGTCGTCTTTCCGGCCGGTCTTAGACTTTCAAAGTACTTGTTTTCCCTTTCCCCAGCCTACGTATCTTCTTTCTCCTCTCCATCTCCCCCCACTGTAAGCCCTTCATCTTTCTCTTCCTTTATATTTTTCATTCTTTCCGTCTTTCCATCTCCGTCCCCACCATCCAAAAGAGCAGCATCCATCTTTCCACCCACCCGCCCACCCATCCAGCCAGGCATTCCTAGAGGCTGTGAGATTCAAATAGGGACGATAGCTGAGCTGTGTACACAGTGTGTGAGGGAGTTGGTTTGCCTTAAGTCTTTTACCAACTGAGGTTGTCATGGGTGTGTGCAGAACAAGTGTGTTTTAGCATTTGTCCCGGAAAAGTCCACACCTTTTAAAGTTTGTTTGCAGTTTTTTTAATCTTTGAGGTTTGGTTGTTAAACAAAAGTGGTATATACTGTATTTCTGTGTGCATGTGCTACAGTTGTGAACAGAGCAAAGCCAGTAAGTGCATGTTTCTGGACTGCATTAGATGTTTTTTTTTGCTGGGAAGACAAGTATATGGCCTCTCGGCTCCTCCCCCGCCCAGTGCTGAAAAAAGAAAGCCCTCAGTCCTGGCAGATGTGTTGTCAAAGCCAGCGCCTCTCAGGCCTTTGAAAAATAGCCTTTATGTCAAAACCAGATCACTTGGACAGAAGGTGCACATGGAAAGTAGTGGAAGAGCTCCAGGGGAAAACGTTTTGAGGGGAATATTTTAAGTCTTTATCATGAAGGTAGTCGTCTGTCTGTCGACACGTTTGCTCTGGCTGCTCGTACTGTATGCCCAGAAGCTGACGTAGTTTTCCCTTTTGGTGCTTTGTGTGCGCGTGTCTGTGCACGGGCATGCACATCTGTCCATTTCTTACTTTGTGTGTTTGGCTCCGGACTGAAAAAACCATCCTGCCCAAAGTTGAGCCATGTTGCTGTAGCTGAATAGACTCGTCGAATAGGCCTCGAACGAGAAGGAGCGTCCTTGGACATTCATTTAGAGACCTCTTCCATTTTTCTCTCCATAAACAGTGCTGTTGTTGTTGTCTCTGAGGTCAAGAGCTCTTACTGCTCTTAGCACTCGCTTCCTTTATTTTCTCTCATGTTAATGGTCGGCCTGTGGAGATGGGGAATTAATTGTATGGACAAAATGTAATACTGGCACTAATAAGTACTCTTTATATAGCAAAAGCAATTTTGTATTGCTCAACTATAGTGACTGGAAACAGGGGTAATCACCTGAGCTTAGTTTATGCTCGCCGTTCCTACTTGTACACAGCAGCCCGCACAATTTACATTATTTCCCCTAGTGCGCTGTGTCGTTTTGGATGGTTATGTACTTTGCAACTTTTTTTAACCTTGGCGTATACAGCTCCATTAGCGCAACATGGATGGAGCTGGAATCTGCAAACAGGTCTTTGGAGCATAGAGACTCTGCAATTTCTCCTGGAGGAAGATTGCAGAGACTCTCGATAAAGACAAGGGTAATTTGAAAAAAAAACACTTCAACTGGTTTGTCAAGGCAACAAGCTGGTGCCAAGACTTTTCTGTTTGTGTTTCCTCTTCTTTGCCTTTTGCCGTTGGTGTGGTTTATTTTTTCTCAGCGGCGAAACCTATCATTTAGAAAAAGACTGCACCTAGCGCGAGTATGAAAAGGAGAGGCCTTATGTCGTCATCACTGTTGGCGCGTGCAATGACCAATATATCAAGCATATGGACGGCTTCAGCCTCGGTACAGAGTTAACAAAGTCCACCTATTAGAACCAGAAGTTCACTAATTAATGTTTTATACTCATAGCACTTAGCATCTCATATATCTAACCATCTGCTGACAGTAGCTTCATATTTACCAAACAGACATGAGACTGATATTAATCCTCTCTTCCAACTCTCTGTGAGACAACAAATAAGCATATTTTCCAAAATGTTAAATTATCCCTTTAATCGAACGTAGCAATGAGTCATGTTCCTCTTTTCTCTTTTCAGTTAAGTTATGAGTTGGTCTTGTTGCCATGACAAGAATTTGATTGTGGGTTTGTTTGTATCGTTTTTCTGCCTCCATCCGTAGCTGTTTTATTTGCCGGAGCGACCACATGCAAAGGGCTTCACAGGGCTTTGACTTTGGTCAGGAGCACCTCAGGTGTTGAGTTTCAGGACTTTGAGAAGGCAATGGAATGACTGCTTACACACAGACACACACAGACACACACACACACTGAGGGACGTTCGCTCCTCCCCTCGCAGACTTCAAAGCTAGCTGTCCCTTGAGAAACTTCAAACGCTGGGGAGGCCATTAAAAGACAAAAATTATTTTCTGTAAGGTCGTGATTTATTTGATTGAAAAATGAAACCACTAACCCAACAGACATTATTTTTCCTTCCCAGAGCCTGCTTTACCAGGCACAAACTAAATTGCTACCAGGTGGGAATCCTCTTAAGAGCAGAGAGGCTCTGCTTGAGGAGCCGGAGCTTTTTTGCTTGCTCTTGTCTTCCAGCCTCTCCTTAAATATATAGCCCTTTATCCCTTTATTTAGTCTCTTTGCCTCTCCATTTTTCATTAGGATGTCATTCCCTCATAACTGAATACAGCTGATTCAAACTGAATTTACAAACACACAGGAACTTGTTCGTTTTAAGCTCTTTTGTATGGTGTCGCGTGAGTGAAGTCTTGGCCTGCACTGCTTGCAACAGCCCCCCGCGACCATCAGTCAATGGAGGAAAGATAAAAGAGGTGGAGCAGGAGTGTGCTGAGTGTGTTTGAGAGAAATGGGGCGGCTGTGAAATTCGAGTGAGAGAGCAGCGGACTTGATGGAGTGCGTGTTGTGAGACAGGTGAAAAGTTTGAGGGACTGAATTAAGAGAGTGGATGGGTATGGAGTGTCCTCTCAAGGAGAAGAAAAGAGTTGGGAGGAAAGAGCACTTGAAAGAGATTAGAGATTGATGGAGACAGGGATGCAGAGCGAAAGGAAAAAAGTAGATGATAATAGGCTCAGAATGATGAAATAGAATCCTTGCTAACTGAATGTTAATAGTCACTTATATAATAATAAAGGCTGGAAAGTATGGCTTTGGAACAACACTTGAAATAAATACAACATTTGTTACTCACAAGGACGTGTCTTTGTCACAAGCAAATGTGTGTTTTGCTCCTCTCTGAAGACTTTGAAGGCAACTGTGTTTCTAACATTTACTTCATGTTCTGCTAACGTTCTGTACACCTGCTTAAGGCTCATTTATCCTGTACTAAAAGTGATATGTCTGCCAACATACGTCCATGTGTCCTTTAAGTTGGGCAGTGTAGAGGTGAGAGTTTCTGCCAACAACAAATGAAGGTGGAGGTGTTTGTGATGTGGTCTGTTTTATATGAGCATAATTGTGTGTCTGATGTAACAAGGCACAAAGAAGAAGAAGACATTGAACCAGCGAGAGGAATGTAGGATCCGGCAAGACACTGCACTAGGTTGTGCAGTCTTGTGATAAATATATCTAAAGTACAGTAAGTATATGGTATGCAACCTTGGATATACAACATGTATTTTTGAAAAAAGAAGCATATGCTCTATGCAGAACAATAGGTTATTGATTCCTTTAGTGGTTAGTCTTTCTGTGAATGTAGCCTTGGGTTTATTTATCTGCGTGTTTGAAAAGGGGGGAAAAAATCTCTCTCACATCTTAAAGGCCCATATTATACCAGCTTTCTTGCGGTTTGAGCGCACTGGCCTCTCATCACATGAATCACTTATTTCCAGTGTGCTGCTGAGTCTATTTCATTCTTCCATGTGGATGTTCCCACTGTTTGCCTATGAGTGCGCCTGTGCGTTCCCTAGGTTTGTGTGCGTGCGCCCCACTGATGAAATTGCGTCCCCCTCCTCCCACTTCTCCTCCTCCTAATGTTATCTCACTTCCTCTGGGCCCCCCGACAAACCCACCAAACAGGGAGAAAATAGAGCGCTTTATTGGTGCGCCTGTCAGGACTCCCCCTGGATTTATGGCCAACAGACAGCGTTTATCACTCAGTGGAGAGAGGCGGAGTAAAAAGGGGCGTGAGCGGGAGAAGAAAAAACTGGGTAAAGCAGCAGAGTACTCATATCAGACATTTGCATAGAGTCCTGCTCAAACTGAGTGGAACCAGCTCTGGGAATGGATCATTAAAACATTACACTGTTGCTGTTACACATCTTGAACACATTCGCAGGACAAACCAATGCCACTGGAGATGTTTGTTGAATCTATTATGTCAACTGTTCACCATTGTTGAAAAGTAATTGCACATTTTTGCTTGTTTGCAAAAGACAAAGCCAGGGGAATAAACATGATCTCTGTTGCTTTGATTTATCAATAACTGAAAGTGCTAACAGAGATGGGATTCATGACGTTTTTAATTAGCATCTGTTGGGACTTATGATTGTATCTGCAAGACTTTTGTCCACTTCACTTTGTGTTTACATCTCCACTCTGTTCCTGGATGTCCTCGCAAATGGCTTGGGACGTTACTGAGTTCCAACCGCAGTAAATCACCTCTGTAAATAACTTTGAGCTGTGCTGTGACGTTGTGTATATAAATTTTATTGAAACAAATTCTCCAAACCAGACTGAAATGATCATGTACTCAGAACTCTGGGATACATTAGGTGCTCAGAAGAAGTGCTACCGCATCTATGTCTTTCATGCCAACAAAATCCGCAGTTTAGTGTCTTTATTTTCACTTTTTTTTATTATGTTAGTCCTCTGTTGGTTAGTTCTTATATTGAGGATGTTGCTCATGATCCAGTAAGAGCTGGTATTCATTGGAAATATGTGCTAACTGCATAGCAAGCTGCTGCTGACTCCTACGCTTCGATTGCAGATTTAGATGATTGTCTCTGTAATCTATCTTGTGGCAACTGTGGTCACCCAATTTGTTGTTATCTAGGGACTGTCCCCATGCTGTGTTCCTTTTTTAGAGATATATTTTAGGCATTCCACCTTTATTGATTGGATAGTAAGAGTGAAATGGGGAGAGCGAGCGAGAAAGACATGGCAAAGGGCCGGCAATAATTATTGCATGGCACATGTAAAGAATGGGTTTCAGAGTGTAGTGGTACTGCTGTAGCATTTTATATTCTAATATATTGTAGTAAAATTTCCCAATTTTCTGGTTTGTATGCTTCTTATTTGTGTTTTATTTTTCTATTCATTATTATTCTGAGGTCTGTCTGTATATTTTTGCATTCTTATTTGAAGCCACTGTAACAAATCCTAATTCCCCCCCAGGGATCAATAAAATACTTGGTTTCAGATTCTGTCACATATCAGTACCAATATCCATCCTGCTAAGCATAACAACACCATATCTGCTCAGTGCAGAAGGCACATCATGTTTTAACTATCCATGCACCTTGAAATATGCCAGGTAACAACACCTAATGGCACATAAGCATCAGTGAACCTGTCACCCTTCCAGTCTGTGCTACAACTACAACTAGCAAATGAGAGAAAGCAGAAATGACAGATAAGAGTCCATGGCGGCAACACAGCGATCAACCAGAATGACTCGCTCTGACATTGTAGAGAAGCCGAGATCTTATTGGCAGAAACTATTTCTAAAAGAGTCTCTGGAGAGGAGTTCACATCCCTTCATCTTCTACCTCCCTCCACCGTCTCTCACCATCCTCTTTCTCTGTCTACCGAGAGGATGAATTAGGGATGATGGAGCCTCTGCACAGGCTTTTAGTGAAGGGGAAAGGATGAGGGAGGGAGGGAGGGAGGGGGAGAAGTGGGTTAACAGAGTCATTAACACATGATGATTTAACTGGTTTGATTTAGTGCTGCGTTCTGCTTTTCTGGCATCTTACACCATCCTCACGTGGATTGGAGAGGAAAGAATTTTCTTTTCCCTCACAACATCCTTCCTTCGTGCCCCTGAGGAGTTCCCCTGTGTGCACTTATGCAGCTTCTCCTCGCTCACCTTCTCTCTTGCTCCTCTTCTCTTTTAGCATCTTCTTCATCTCACACAACTCCTCCATTTCATCATGCACCCCCCACACACCTTTTAAGCAGACTCTCATTTTCTCCGTCTCCTCCCCTGTGTTCCCGTGTATTAAGATTTAATGCCTCCAAACAAGCTTTCTGTGTCGTCCCACTGAGAGTGTCAGCAGGGGCGCTCTGTTCCCCCTTCTGTCTCTGCTGTGAGAATCACTCTGAAAGCTGCTTAGGGACACAAACTCACTCACAGGGCACTTGTGTTGTTGGCATGAACATATGCACTCTCAGTCATACATGCATTCAACCCCGCTGACTTCAGAGGGCTGTTTTCCTGCATACTGCGTCTGAGAGAGGTGTCATGAAGCGTCTGACCAGGCCTCCTTTCCGGTGTGTGTGTGTGTGTGTCTGTGTGTGTGACCAATCAACTACCCCATGGTTCCCCTCTCTATAGGCGGTGGGACTCCCTGCCTGATGATCAGGAATTAGATCATGTAGTCTCATGATTGGATCTGAGCTTTGATACATACACATACACCTGCAAACACACACACAAACACACACACAGGCTTGACACTCCTGCTGCCTTAGCAAGAACTCGAAAGCCCCCTTTCCACTGGTAACACCCACTACAAAGCCACAAACAATTGTGTACTTTTTTTCTTTTACGATCTTGGCTACAACATGCAACAGGACATAGAATAACACGAATAACAGAAAGGCAAAATCCTCTATGGGCAATGAGAAAGGAGTCAATCATCTGTTTTTATCAGGTTTATCCACGTTTAAAACCCTTGCGTATACTTGCTAATTTTGGTGGAAAAGAAATAAAAGTCTTTGCCATGTATTTCCACGTGCTGCCATGACTACCTGCTGTTTCTCCATGAGTTCCAAACCCCACACATACTGCTGCCCCATCACCACTTGCTCACATGCAAAAAAGACAAGAACTAGGGCAGGAGGTGTAGCGCTAATCTCCCCCTACATCTCCTCTTTCTCTCTCTTTGCTTATTCTTTTTTTTTTTCCCTTTTTAGTCTTTTTTCTTCCCCAAAGCCCTTAATCAGAGGGACCCCCATCCCTCCGTGTACCACCCGCGGGGCGTCCCTATTCACCAACCTGGTGAATAATTAATGCCGGCAGGGCAAGTTGATTAAAATAACACATCAGGTCTCCTTCATTCAGAAGAGGCATGGCTCCTCTGTGATGTTGCCACTGGTTTGGGCAAAGTCACAGCAGAGGGGAGAGTTATTCTTCATATTCATTTTGATTAAGATTTTATGGGGTTAAGACCATATGTGGGCCCTTGTGATTTTCATATGGTGGTTTGGGCATCTTGGTCTAGAGTTTCCCATCTTAACCGTTTGCCTCTTTTTTTTATCCTTTAAATATGTTTATTGAAAGTTATGAGCTCAGAAATGTGCTGAGAGAAACATTTTAAAGTTGAAAACTTTTCTAATTAGAATGGCACTTCGAGCACATACCTCTGCTACAAGGCTGAACAACCCTGCACAGTAACGGCCTAGATCTTATATTAGAAATGTGAAATTCAAAAGAAAGTGGTCTGATAACCTAAATGATTTACAGAGTCGTATATCTCCCTTCTCTTCCTCCTCCTCCCTCACTGTCTCCGCCTGTGTTATTCCTCTCTTCGTAATGTTCTAAATTGAAGCAGATGGCATTCATGGGTGACACATGATGTAAGTTCATGTTGGCTAATTATGTCTTTGCTGTGCCATTGGCCTGCCTGCTTTGATTCCTCTCTCTCTGACAGCTGTACAGATGTTCGCTCACCAGTGTCTGTTAGAGCTGATTTACAACAAATATGAAATATGGAGGAAGGGCAATTGCGCATATGTGGGTGTGTGTACAGCTTTAATAAGGCACATTCCTTTTTTGGAATACTGTCTCATACAGGCAGAGGGTGTGTGTGTGCGTGTGTGTGTGTGCGTGTGCGTGTTTGAGTGTGCGTGTGCGTGTTTGAGTGTGCGTGTTCGTGTGTGTTATATTGTTGAGTGGATGCTCAAGTGAACTTGTTTACGATTCTTTGGTGCTGTGAACTGTGAGAGGCTGACTGACTGACCAAACACTCCTAATTATACGCTCACACACACACATACACGCACGCACTTACGCATGCACACATGAACACTTGTGGATGCACTGACACATCAGTGCATCCACTGGGGGTCATTGTTTCCCATAGCTCCTGCTCAGACTGATCTCTGCTGTTGTTCTGGTGTGTGTTTGTGTGTGTGTGCCCCTGTGTGCCTGTGTGCGTGGTCCACACCAGCATCAGTGCCCACCAGTCTCACACTGTTCACCCGCACCGATTACCACCTATTATTAATACATAACAACACACGAGGCTGTGAAAGGTCTGAATAAAAGAGCGACATGAGGTCACTTTTTTCTTTTAATGATTTATTCATTTTTGACCTTGTTTTCCCGAAAAGCACATTCTGATTCTGAGCATCTCTACTGTTTTTATTCACAGCGGTGCTTCACTTCAATGCTTTTTTTCCAGATCATTCTCCTTCATCTGTGTGTTTTCTCTCATTGAGATGCACCATCTGCTCTGATCTCTTTCGTTCGTTACCTCTGCCTCACTCTTTCAAGTTTCTCTCTTTTGTTCCTCTACTTTTGTCTAGTTAGCCCTCTTTTTCAGAATGGGAATTCTACTGGCTTTGACTGCCTTTAAAGTTTCTTCTATAGATACACGTTATATGATTTAAGCTTGTTATGAGACCTCCCAATAATCTTATATTGTATCTTATTGTCTTTCATTGGGGTTAAATACGCTCTGTGTAAGTGGCAGTTCCTGGTTTATATAATGCTGCTTCACTGCTACTAAGAGTTACCTGTGAGTTGGACGTTCGTACCACCTGTTAATGGTATTACCATCTGACCTTTGACCCCTCACAGCTAGTTGGCTAAGTAGAGCGCAAGCACATGATGGCTAGCGGATTAATTCTTGATCACTGGATGTACTAAAGCTTGTTTGGTCAAGAAACTAACCCTGCAAAGGCATTGGTCATATAGAGTGCAAAGGCAGGCACACACAAACATGCACCCCCCTCCTCTTCCTCCTCGCTCTCACTCTCTTTCTCTCTTTTTCTCTTTCTCACTCACACACACACACATACACACACAGACACACAAATAGCCAGCCAGGAAGCAAACTGACACCAAGTGACCGTGCGTTGTTTTTACTGTCAGCCTTCTCTGGATTGCAGCTCAGACAGCCCTCCTCCCCATCCTTCTCTCTCTCTCTTTTCATCTCTCACCTTCTCCCTTGCTCCCTCTCTCTCTTATCACAAAGAGCGGCTGCTTTACGAGGGTCTGGCTGCAGTAAAAGCCAAGGGTTGTAGGGGGGCACAGAAGGCTGTCAGAGAGGATGTAAATTACACAAATAAAACTCCACACTGGCACTAAGCTTCCCCCAGGAGAGACAGACAGAGAGAGGGAAGGGGGGATGTGGAAACAAGAGATATTTACTATAACTTCAGAGAGGAAAGGGCGGGGGGTGTCAGACAGAAGGAGGGGAGGAAGAAAATAGAATGAGAGGGTATGCACAGAAGAGGTGGTATGAGTTAAGAGAATCAAGGAGGAAGCAATGGTATCACAGAAAGATTCGATCTGATTGTAGAAAGGAAAAGAGATGGAAAAAAACATGATTCAGCAATTCAATATTACTGTCAGAGCCCTGTGCATGTGTCTCACTTGCACAATCGCACGTAACTATGGCACCTGTCTTCCTTTCCCGCTCTCTATAACCTCCTCCCATCCTTCCTTCAGCTTCCCTCCCTTCCGTCTTAAGGGGTTTGACTCATCTCCTTGTTGGGGCACCTTTTATGCAATGAGGGCGTCGTCGCCTGCATTGTAGATCTACTGTTTTTTACACACAACATGTTCCTCCAACGCAACAGCAGCTGTCACCAAAGTGAGGATGTGACGTGTGAGGTTGAGTAGGAAACCACAGGGCATGCATTGTGATGTAGGCATCATTTGGTAGCTTGGCAACATTAACAGTGAGAGGAAACCTGACTTGAACCAGGACTTCCTCTGTCCCAATGTAGGAGAGCACCCACACACCCACACACCCACACACCCACACACACACACACACACACACACACACACACACACACACACACACACACACACACACACACAGAGAATGTCACTTTTAGTCAGGCTCTTATTTTGTAGAGCATGGTCTAGTGGGAACGCTATTGCTACCAACTGCCCATTTAGTTGATAATTGTATTGTATATATTTTTACAACAAATATAACATTTGTATTGGTGTTAAATTTGACAATGGTCACTTTTTAGTTAAGCATCTTTTCCTTCGTCATCTTTGCTACGTGATCAGAACTTTAATACTTTAATACCTCATCAATGAACATAAATTGTGCCTAAGCCAAGTCCGGTAGATTTTCATTGATAAAAAAAAGAATGTGGACGTACATTATAGAATATATTGTCTGTTAAGCTAAGATACATGCAGAAGAAATCTTCTTTTGTTCGCCACTCAGTCAGTGTAACCAGCAAAAAAGGGAGAAATGAGCGGCAGCTGGCTCCTCTCACACTGTGTGCCCAGGCCCCTGGCTGCTGCACCATGCACGATAAGCTGCAGGACTACAGCCGTGTGACCAGTAAACCTCATGGCAGCTCAGCATAGTGGCAGACGGCAAAGCGGTTAAGTTGATTATATAGAGTTGTACATTTCCTCGGGGAACTAAGGGAGGAAGAGATCAATTGGAGGGGGGGAAATCGATATAGTGTAAGATATGCACAGACGGGCACAAGAGAGGAGTGGGAAATTATGTGTAGCGACAGTCAGAAGAGTTTACGACAAATATATAGAAGGAGGACAGTCTGGTAGAGAGAAGTAGAAAAAGAATTAACAGCAGTCCAGATATGAGTCAGTACATTTTTGTTAAGTAAAAATCTGGATAGATGAAGGAAATGTGCGAATTAGCCAACACAAACCAGCCTGTCTTTACACCAGGCAACAATACCTGATCTGAAGGGCCCATGTCTGAGCAAGTAGTTTTAGTAAAAGCTTTCCATAAGTAACAAATATTTTGACGAGCTGTTTTCTCTGATAAATACATGCTGCGTTGTCTGGATGACAAATTGACACACCAGTCTTAATTCCCTATACTTTTGACTTCTTGATCATCAATAACTTCACTTTGATGTTCAGGAAAATGGTCTCTTGTTAGGACCCATTATACCTCAACTCTCTGCTCTGTTCTGTTTTTGGAATTAAATGCTTACTTCCTTGAAAACGAATGCTGCCAAGTTGTTTTCTTTTTCGATTCACTCTAATAGCTTTTGTTACCATGCCAGCAATGGTCTTTTACAGGAAATGATTTGGTGTTTTTTTCCCGTCTTTTTGATTTTTCTACATCTAAAACCATTGATGGACACTCTAATCTGACTGATCTTCAGACATTGAAGGACATGCTGGTGTCAACCTTAGCTTTGGGGACGGCTGTAGCCTCTAGTGACGCATCTGCTTCTAAAAAGGAAAACAAAAAACTCTCTATGCACAACATCTGTTATGTCAACCAATAAGAGTATAATACAAACATTAGATTTCAAAAGTGCACAGATTTTTGTTCATGATATTTTTAGTTTTCGAACCCTGTCCATTGGTTTGTTTGTTTGTTTGTCAGCAGGATGACACAAACACTACAAAAGGATTTCCAGGACAGGAAGGATGGGATATTACATTCAGATACCACACAGGATTTTAACCTTGGCCCAATTTATCTTTCATAAAAAAGAGTATTTTATGAATGTTAAATGATGAATCCTATATGTTAGGGTTCATAAGGGACAATTGTATGAGGGCTCCCAAACTTAAAACAACTTTTTATGTATATAATAAAGTGAATAATAGTAATAATTTTACACTTTAACAGTAAAACTGTCGATTTATGAAGAACCACATTTTTTCACCGGGTGAAACAGGCTGCTGGGCCATTGTTGCTGCATGTGTGTGTGTCAGCCATATTGTGTGGCTCTGCTTTGGGACAACAGACATGCCCTGGATGATGTGTCCCACTCAGCTGTTTTGCCAGACTACTGGGTTGTTGGAACACACACCCACACCCCCACACCCCCACACACACACAGACACACACACACACAGACACACACACACACACACACACACACACACACACACACACACACACACACACACACACACACACACACACAGGGAAAGCGAGAGAGAGAAAAAAGGGTGGTTTCCATTGTTGTTACTTTGCTGGAATAATCTTGCACCTGCATGTTGCTGATGGTGGGGTTTGCAGCACGTATCTGTGTGACAGTGGTGGACTGTAACAAAGAGCCTTGTGTGGCTTGATGGCTGCCATTATTCTCATTGAGTTGCCAGCTCGTTTTTAGGAACTGTAAATCTGTTATTAGTTTTGAATTAAAATACCAAACAAGTGAAATATTCTTTCAAATTCTTCTGCTTGAGAAAAGCATGTTGTAAATATACGTGTTGATCTTCTGGTAATGGGTCGGAGCAGTTAGCTTCTAATTCACATCATCAATTGTTTGCACACATCTATTGACTCAACCTCCTTAATTAGCCTGAGTCTATCTTGACTCACGTGGAGCGGACTGTCTGTTTACAACCTGTGTGCGCCTGGGTCTGACTCAGTTTGTGTGTGTGTTGTTGTGTGTATGACGCTCATTAGGTAGCATTTGCATGGTCCTAACTATGGGTGTAACATGCACATGGACTCTGGCTAACTGCCTGGGTTTGACCATTGAGCCCTCGGGGGTAGTCTAGCAACTCCCTCAGCAGCTCCAGGCCTGCAGGGCATCGAACGTGTGGGAGTGGTGCATGAGAGACAAACAGAGGTAGAGAGAGTGTTTTGTGTACAAGCTGGCTGCGTCTTCGCCTGATCATAGGAAACTGCAATAAAGTGTTGCACATGCAAATATATGTAAATCCACTGCACACATATTACTGTAATAAAGACACCGTGTGAAAGTTTGTACGTGTGCCGCGCACGCTTCTTTGTGCTTTAAAACTTGTGTATATGTTGTTTTTATTTAGCCTCCATTTGTGTGTATTTGAATGCTGCTCCATACTTGGTGTTGTTTAATCTGAATTTTTTGGGGGGAAACAGCTGAATGTCGGCAGATCCATTATCCTCTATCTGAACTCCCCACAGCAGATAAAGATAAAGAGAGAGAGGGAGAGTGGATGAGCCTGGTTGAGTAGATGGATGGATTAATGTCAGTGTCTTGTCGCACACTCTTGTGTTGCTCTCTGTAATTCATGAATTATTCACCCACAGTCTATTCACTTGTGTCATAGGTGCGTTTCCCCTCCATTAGAAAAAGACTCTATTACACACACACTACACTTATATATATTTCTTTTTTATATACTAAAGGTAGGACAGTAATTGTTATTTATATCGTGATGTATTATAGATGATGATGATCTCTTAGCATGTTGCATATTGCAGAACTGCCTTTATTGTGTTACTATTATTGCCGTGGTCAACATATCACAATAATACCATGCAGTACATTTCCCTGGTGTTCATATTGTGAAAAAATAACAGTAAAAAAACACGCTGTATTAGATCCATAGAGGATTTGATTGCCCATAACCCTGGCAGGTCTCAGCTATTTGTGTGTATACTGCATCTAAACCTACTTGTTAGGAATGGGCTGTGCTGCAGTAAATGAGCCGCAGCAAGAAAATGTCTGAAGCCATGATGGCTGAAGCAGCACCACCACCAAGCCGCTGCTATTACAGAGAGCTGGTCACCCGTTTATTCAAAGTTTAATAATATTGAACGAACCAGGTGTCCGAAATTACACCAAATTCAACACTGTTTATTTGGGCCCTAAACAATACAAATGCTAAATGCGAGCCGCATACAGACAAGATTTCTGGAGTGATCAGATAGACTTGTGAAGCAAGTCCATTTGAGGCTTTAGACTGGAGTGGATGTGCAGGGGGATTGTTGCTTTGTAATGTGACGGATCAGACAGTTCCCGGCCTCTCACAGCAACAAAACAGTGGAAGTACACTGGGTGGAAATTCAAACAAAGGAGACACAGAGGACACTGTGACTGACCTGCTGACATTAACCATTTGTCAACTCTTACCACACATGTGTAAGCACACAAACCGAGGAGTTGCGTGCAAATGTTCGACATATCAATGTCAACCATTTTGCAACATAGAGAAGTAACAGTAGAATGAGGGAAGTTTAGAAACCTTTAGTCATCACTGTTATTGCTCATATGTTTTTCCCCCCATCACTTACTTTATAATGCCTCTGGGCAATCACTGCTATTGTGTCAAAGCTGCAGTTACGGGGTTGCAAAATCAATTTCAAAATGCTTTTATCAGTACAGATTGGACCAGTCCACTCCCTTTTTACTGATGAGTCGAGCCGTGATGCCGGAATCCAGTTTAGAGGCCGAGGGGTGATGGTGCTGGGGCGGAGGAGGGGAAAGGGGGAGGGGGCAGCACCTCCCATCACAGATGTTTGGTTGAATTGGACCCCCGGCACAGACCTGCAGCAGTAGATTCTTTTATCTCTGAACTCTTAAACCTTTTCGACTAAACTGACTGTTTAGCTACGACTAAAGGTTGTGATGTTGTAAGAGAAACCTCCTGTATCCCTCGTATCAGATCGTCCCTCCTGATAGCCAGATGGTCAATTTTGGGACCATTCATCTGTTACATGTAGATGCTCTCTAACATAGAAAAGTCTATTCTCTGGTGTTGATAAGATACCAGAATTAAAACTGTCAAGAAAATAACTATTGTCTTTTTTATGACCTTGAAACTGAAAACCATCACTCTTTCTGTTTTATTTAGTCACCTCATCTTCTTTCTGAAGGCTAATACTCATTTTCCTCACTCTATATAAGATGAGTTTGAATCCATCTCGTCGTGACCGTTATCTTTAATAACAGCTGTATTTGTGGGGCTAATGATGCTGGAAGAGCGAGGGAGTGTGTGATGCGTGATCCATCCAGAGAGTGAAAGAGATGAAGAGAAGAGAGACGGGCTTTTGTCCAATGAGGTTTTGCTGTTGATGTCTGCTTGGTTGCATAGTGACTGCCTCACATATACACACAAACCTGAGAGCATGCACACCTTACCTGGTCAAACAGAGTCTAGACAGTCTGACGCTTCGCCTGTGTGCGAATTGAAATATGCATCATCCCTTGTTTATTCGTACCAACACATCAATGACTGAGGACACGTAGGAAAAACCCTTTAGAGTGAGAGTTTGAAGGCAAAAAGCCTAATGGGGACATCACCACATTGTAAAAATGTATAACCTCAGTGAGACGTGAGGAAGCTTAGATTCATTATATTTTAAAATCTAAATGTCTACATTAGATCTGAAGCTACAACAACAATACAGTTGACCTCGTCTACATTATTCAGCTGCTTTCAGACATGCACCGAACTCTGGACATTTTCCTGAATTGTTCCTGAGGTGCAGTAAATTAGAACACAAATGTCATAATCAGTTGCTCCGGGACATTTTCTGAAACTTTTCCTGCCACTCCAGAAAATGTCTGTGCGCATGTGAGATTACATCAAGAATATCTCCACAAATTCAAAGCGAGCGAGTTGGCATGTTGACAATGCATCTAACGCACCACAAATGCAAAACTTGTGTCGTTGTGCTGTAAACAAAAAACATGAGATTTCCTGCAGGAGTCAGGAGTTCATGTCTGTAAACAGCGTATGCTATGTGCAGGTCATTGATGGTACAGCATGAAAGCATCTCTGCAGGTTGAGCAAATGTGCACTATTGTTATTGTTATCAGAGCTGCAGAACAGAAAGGACGACAAGTGGAAATGGTGAAAGAGGGGAGAGGATAGCAAACGGAATAATGACAGGTTTTACTGATAAGCTTTGACATGCCAGGCTTCCCAGCAGCCCCTGGCACTTCTGTTCTCACCTCTACACATGAGCAAGCTCATCTGTCAACTCCTCCTGCACCTTTTTACACATTTCACTATGGCACTTCTTTTTTCCTGATTAAACATGCAAACGCTGATACACACGGATCCATGCCAAGGACCCAGACACACACACACACACACACACACACACACACACACACACACACACACACACACACACACACACACACACACACACACACACACACACACACACACTCACACACACACATTGTCTCTGAAGCTAAGCCTTCACTTTTCTGCAAAGATTGTTGGCAACAAGGAGGGAAAGACAGGAAGAGCTCCAGAGACAGCGGGGAGAGAAAATAAGAAAGGGAGGCAGAACAGATCTCTCCATCATGCTGCCAGTTCAGCTGCAGCTTTTGCATTAGCGGGGAGTAAAGAGTGTTTTTTAAAAGGTGCTGGGAGGCGCAGCAAAAACAAGTAGGATAAATCACTTTTCTGTTTTTCACTCAAAGACCCCACAGGGTCACTCTGGGTGTGTGTGTGTTGCCTTGCTTTCTCTGAAGAGAAATGTACACATTCTCTGAAGAGAAATATACATCAAACAGTCAGCTGAATTTCACTCTCCTCTAGTTGGTCACTTTGTTGCAGACAACACTTGGAACATTAAAAATAAGACCTAGGATTTCTGTTCTTGGACCAACATCTAGGTGGAACTGTGGAAAATTACCCACTGCTTTTCCAAAAGTCTCACTTTAAGGGGATCTAGAATTCCGGTGTTGTGTGGTTGCCAAGTGTAAACGTCGCAATAATTATGCGTTATAAAACTCAAACGCATCAGTGTGGATGTAGCCTAAGAGTGTGTGTACAAGGCGAGAAACTGTGTCAGAGTTTGAGCTTGAGAATGCGTGCCAAACCCTGACTTTTGCCATGGCTCACTGGCGTTTTTGTTACTCCTGACACTATAACATATTATGTTTTTTTCCCCCCTCTGGCTGTTGCCCATCTCCTTTCACCGCTGAGTGGGAAAACTAATGTAGTTCAGGGGGAGCATGTTAGGTGGAACAATAGCTCAAAAATATTGAATAAGGAGTGAAAGGGAGCCTGGGTTTGAATGACAATAGGCCAGAGCTGGGGGTGAGGACTGATGACGGCAGGAGGGGTGGCGAGTCCAGATTGATGATAGATCTCCACTAGTTAAATATTATCAGGCTTCTTTTTCCATGTATTAACCGACCCCCTCTGCTCCCCCCACCCCCTGGTATCACACAGAGAATGGTAAGATGTGGACAGCTAATGATCTGCCCTCCGGGGCCATTCACTTTTTGTATTATCCTATTTACTTACTATTGAGATGGTCTCGGCTCTACAGGCTCACAACACAGATGGTTTGCGTCGCCATAGTGACCGCCGAGCTTTGTTTTTATCAGCCCAAAGGCCCTAATGTGCTTTTACTTTTACTTTAGAAAGTTTTCTCCTCAGATGGAGTGCTCGGATGATTAGTCCAGCTGCATATTCGGATCAAGTGTTTTTACTTTTAGATTTCAGATCGTTGACATTAGAGGCCTTTTCCTTAACTTTCTCCAAGAAAGTAAAATGGTGAAAAGAGTCAAGCCAACATCCATACTGATATGTTTTTAAATGTCGTTTGAAAACTAAAACAGTCTCTGTCCACACAAGGGATTTTAGATCTGCAGTAGTAATTATCCCCGTCCAAAGCAACAAACATAAAATCTCCTATCATCATACCATTCTCATACACTGCGCATTTGAATGCCGGTATCTAGGTTACAGAGAATACTACAAACGAGAAACAACAATGGCATGATGTAAGAAGAGGGAGTTAGCAAAGCTTTGAATTCACCACTAGTTTTCGAGTGGTGGCTCATAACAAACAATCAGGAAGTGGATGCGGGTGACTGCGACATTGACTGCGACCGACCTTCTCTGTTTTAGGGCCTTAAAACTGATACGTGTAAAACCAAAGCAAAACAGGTTCGACGTAGCCTAACTTTCTCACCTTTGAACCTTCAACCTGTTTGTGAAACCTTGTGGTCAGTGTCAGTCATGTCACTGAGATTGCAAGGAAATGTGTAACACTGTTAGGCAACAGAACTGCAGATAGATATTTTGGCAAATACGTGATGCTGGTCATGTTTTCAGTACTTCCCTATTACCCACTGTGTTAGTTGTTTCATTACTTCCTAAATATCAAGGGCAGGACAAGCCATGGCCAGAGGGCAGAAAGTTCAGTTTTCCGAGCACTCCTCAGGGTTTGTTGTCTGAGCCTGACAAAAGGACAAGCCTCTTCCCTGCTGCTTGTGGCTAAGCTGAATGAATACAGAAACATCCACAGCGCAGGGAAGGTCTGTGCTCCGAGAGGGCACTTTCTACTGTCAGGGTTGTCCTCAGCTTTCAGATGAAGCTGACCTATAAGGACCTCTGGGACTTGCGGGTAAAAGGGGCTGCCTCTCATCCAATTAACTCCTCTCTTTCATACACATAAATGCACACACACACACACTGGAGCTGGGGTGTGTGTGGTGGACAGTAACGGAGAGGGTGAGAGCTTTCAGAGAAAGAGCAGCAGCTTCTCCATCTCCTCTCCCTGCGCCCCACTCTTTTGAAATGTCGACGACCCTCCTCGCTCTGCTCCCTTCTCTCTGTTAATGTGGCATGAGTCATCCATTCCATTAACCCTCCTCCTGCTCCTCTCTGCAGGTTAGAATGAGGCAGATCCTCCACCCCCGGCCTCCACCCCCCACCTCCGTATAAAAGGCAGGCCAGCAGGGGCCACAGTATTGACGATGGCAGCGGGGGCATTTGTCATGCTCTGAGCCCTCAGTCTGTTGCTATATCCCGGGAGCCTTTGTTGTCCCCACCTCCCAACTTGCTAAGCAGGGGATTTCACATGTTTCATTAACATCTGAACCAGCTCTGCACTTTTGAACATCTCACATCCCTTGGCGGGACCGTGCAGGAACACAGCCAAGCGCGCACTTGAAACATAAAAAGCAGGATGCCACAAGCACATGGTTATAGGCCATGAGAGCCACGATCGCTCTAATGAAAGATCGAGGGCAAGACTAGAAGTGTGTCACACGAGCACACGCGTAGGCAGCTGTTGACATGCACATTCCGCCTGCAGTTATTCAACCTCTGCGCGGGCCGTGGCACACATTCGCTCTTTGTAGTAAGAACAACAATCAGCGTGCCCTGCCTGGCGCTGGTGTTGGGGGCACCACTCAAGTGGAGGTCACTTGCCGAGGCGTTATAATGCTCGGGCCGGGCACAACAACACTGAGGGCAATCCACTTAAAGCGAACCACCAGCCCCCCCCCCCCACCACCACCACCACCTCCTCCTCCTCTCGTATCCCCCCCAGGCCACCCCAAGCATCACACTTCTGAATGGAAAATGGGAAATAGGCCCTCTGCAGCACTTCAAAATCTGGACAGAGAAAGCAGTGAGGAGGAGGGCGGGAGAGGGGAAAATACAGTGTTCGGAGGGGTGGATGTGGGGGGAGGGGGGTCAAGTCAGTGATACAGAGCTGCTTTTCAGACATGTAAACTCGCCACCCAGACAGCAGTGCCCAAGATCTCTGTTAGAGGGAGAAACAGTTTGAACCAGGCTACATAAGCAAGAATCAAAGCGTGAAAGATGATGATAAAAGATGGTTTCGTCCTATATTTTTAAACTCAAACCTAAAGCCTTGAGGGCAAGGCTGTGATCAAGAATGTCGATATAGGAAATGGAGAAATACATAACATAATACATGGATAATCAGTGTTTAGCAACAGCATCAGTGGCCCTGTTCAGACCTGGTACTAACATCTGTCCTGAGACATGATCACAAGTGGTCAGCTCTAAGTTCATCTGTTCACACCTGATGTTAACATGCATCTAGAATTTGTCTCCATGGGAAAACTTTGAAACTTTCCCGCTCAACATGCAAGTAATCACATACTTCATTTCAGTTTTATTTGTTAATTATCAAGTTTCTACTCAATCTGAGTTAACTGATGTGTCTGATGACAATGATTTTGTGTGTGTTGGTCTGTGTGTAAACAAGAGCGAGCGAGCGGAGTCACGAGGGGCGGAGATAATCAATCAGCTGCACGTAGATCTACTATGAAGAAAGATTTTACCCATTTGAAAGCAAAAACAAATGTTTATGTGGTAGTCAGCGTTGATATCATGATAAAACAACAACGTTTGAATCATTGTGAAACTGTAGAGGGTCTGAGGAGGTCAGAGGAGGTCAGCTGAGTCGGCGCTCCTTTGTTTGTGGGCCGGGACGCATTTGCAGTGAAAAGAATTAGGCCACATGCGTCCCAGACCACATCAGAATGTGGTTTGGGGGCACGGCTCTCAGGACGCATTGAGGACACATCGGGGTGCATTCAAACCTTAACTTAGCGCCGACCACTTGTGATCAGATCAACCAGTACAGATGTTTATACCAGGCCTGGTCAGTAATGCCAATTTCTCAGTGAGTTTTGGCAGTGCAGAGATGTGGACCAAGCTCAGAGCTCTAACAGTCTCCACCATCCTCTTCCTGCTCTCCTCTTCATATCCTGTTCCTCTCCTGTCCCTCTCCCCCTCTGTTTCCTGCAGGAGGTTATATCAGCCCCTATCATACTTTACTCGATGTTCCCTCTTGTATTTCCTAATAGAATTAGTGGAGTGTCCATCCGTATGAACTAAACATCTCCCTGTCCCTGACAGCTAATGGGGGCCATTCCTGGTGCGGGATGACTTATGTAGGTATATCCTTCCTCCAGGGTAACATCCATAGCAATTTTCCCTTGATTTGCTGAGTGATGGACTCAGTGCAAAGGAACATGGACCTAATGATCATTGCTGAGATCGTTCTTTCTAACTCAAGGCCGTAGAGTGTGGATGATTACAAGCTATACAATAAGCCATGTCTCCTCCCTCCTCCTCTCTCCCCTTTCTCTCCCTCTGCTGAGGTATTTCTAGAATGCCGCCGGCCATGATGGATTTATGAGCAGGCCATACTTTGGTAAACACCGATGGTGGGCAGCTTTGTCCTCCCCCCTGTGATATAGTGAAGGTCCCCATAAAAAATGGGAAAACCAGGTTACGGCCACCATAGAACTGGGCTAAACAATAAAAGGCTTTATGGGCAGATATAGGCCTATACCATAAATGCTGGAATCTGCTGTCGGAGGGACATTAAAGGGATAATGACAGGGGGGGGGGGTAGCTTTCACAAAGATGCCTGCAGGCTCTAAGAGAGCCTTTAAGAAGGAAAAAAAAAAGACACACGCACAAATACAGATAGCAAAGCACTGAGATCTATAGAACAGTTTAACTTTAGGTCAAGCTGTGTGTGTGCTTGTGTGTGTGTGTGTGTGTTTGTAAGTATGTAGATCCAGTAGATTGACAGAAAGGAGGTGGAAGTTGTGCCGCGTTCATCGATAACTGCAGCTTGTTCTCACATTGAAGGGTTGGGCCCTCATTACACGTTGGCACGTTGTCGGGGAGCACAGCTGTTGGGTTTGGCTGGTGCTGCCTGTACGGTCTGCACAAAACCAGCTGTGCAAACAAACACACTCATACACACACACACACAAACCGTAATGGCAGTGAGGGGAGCAGAGTGGCAGCGGACAGGTTGGAAGGCGTTTCAGGTAGCAAACCTGCACGTAGACACAGGCGTGAGCAGGGAGTGGTAAGAGAAAGGTGGCTGCTGGGACCATGTTAGTGGTACAGGTGGGGATGGGGGGGATTAGGGTACTCATCATCACACTCATAAGATAATGCTGCTAACATGCAGACAGTATGTTTTCTCCCACAGCATGACAGAGACCTGGACAGATGCAATCGCTATCTTATCATCCCCTGCTGCAGCTTAAAATAGAACACATTGCTAACTCCTTAAAGCACTTCCTCTCCAAATTTCTCTTCTGCGTGCGTCCCTGCTGTGCTGCGTTATTAGGTCGCTGGGAAGATTTAAGAAAGATAGAAAGCTTTGCCGAGGTTTCCAAATTCTTTATCGTCTGGGCATTAGCCATCTGCTGGCTCATGTGCAGGAGAGCTCGGGAGGGTTGGGGGGAGCAGCTTTGTGTGCCTGTGTTTGTGTAGTAGTCGCTAAGGCAGACAGGAACTCTAAAATTAGGCCCGGGCCATTTTAACTCGAACACGTCTGCCCTTATCTCGTCAGGAGATAGCTAGTAGGTGAGCCAAGTGTTGTCCGAGCGGTACAGTCGGATCAGTTTTTTCCTTGGCCTTTGGTGTGTTTAGTGTTTCCAAGCCAACCAGCACTCAGTCGACTTTTCAATGACTTTGAGACAATTTGATTTTATTTTTGTTTTGATTTGACCGTCCACCCCGATAAAGAACACACTGTACAGAATCATTACCATTGAGAAAAAAAAGATGAATCCCGAGTGCAGGAACACAAGACGCCAGGGACAGCTGATCGCAGATGTTGGTGGATAGTGTCCAGAATCTGCTTCACATTCAACAAAAGTTCTCCCTCATTAGTTAAGATCTGCTCTGACTGTTTGTGTGTTTACAGAGAAGGCACTCTTCCTCCTCTCTTTTATCACGCACAATAATCCAAATGACATAATGACCTATTGTTTGTTCTAACCTGTCGGCTCATCTCCTCGGGGGAGGAATGGCAGGGAGAGCAGCGTTTACTACTTCCTAACACCCCTGATTGGGCTAAGAAAGAAGGAGAGTGGAGCAGTAAAAATAGTTTGACACCCTCAAGGTCCAGCCAGCAATCTCCTCTCCGCCCTTGCCCATAAAACTCTTTGAATTCCCTCCTAAAATCCTTCTCCCCTCTCTCTTACCCTCTTTCCCTCCCCCATCTCTCTGCTAGACTCTTAAGGTGCAGCTTTGCTCCAAATCAAGGACTCGTCTACTGCCCGCTGTATCCCTCTATTTCATTTATACCCATAACCATCTATAATATGGCCTACAAATTAAATGCAATTATTTTGTAGACTATGTTGCAATATATGTATTTATTGATATTTTGAAACCTGCTCTTAAATGCTCATTTTAACAATACGATGCATACAAGTGTTATAATGTCTGCGTTAAAACAGTCTTATTTGTATTCATTAGGGATTTCTATTCTAATCATTTTAAAGTTGCCTGCAAAAAGGAAAATAACAACCAATTTAAATTTAACAAGACAGCTTTTGATCAAATTCAATTCGGCATTTACACATAAGCTTTTATCTTTCTCTGGGTTTCTTTAAAGCCAGAATTGTAAATGGCTCTGTTCAGACCTGTAAAACGCCCTGAGTGTATCCTCATGTTGATTCCCAATATGTATTTACTAGTTCAATTGAGTGAAATCTTACGTCATTGTAAAGCTGTGTGAGGTTCAGTTATTTGCTCAGCCCCTCCTGGCACTGTCTTTCTCTCTCTCTCTCTCTCTCACACACACACACACACACACACACACACACACACCATCAAACACATTGAAATCAGACCCATCTGTAAACTGTATAAAATCTGTATCATTTGGTCTTCGCAATCACAAATGAGAATATAAACAAGAATGTTTTAATGCACACACACGTTCATTCAGCAGTTAGTGCATTAAAGGGAAATGTGGACACTTCAGGCCTCCTTTTTTTTGTAGTGGGTAGCATTTCAAACCATGAATGAAATGTGTGGTACTTCTACCTTTTGTGGCGATGACTTTGCAATATATTTTGCAGACAACTGTTGTTCTTGCTTATGTCACACGAACCACTTGCAGAAGATGGTTAAAGTGCTTTGTGCGCTGTTTCGGAACACAGAACAAAACAAGCCTTTTTCAGACAGGAACTCACAATATCTGGAAAATTGGGTCTGGATATATCAGTGACTGATAGCAGTTTATTTGTCACACACAGTGGCCCAGGTGGGGGATCTAAGTGGGTGGGTGAGTGTGTGTTAGGTAAATGTGTCATCATTTATGAGTTTATGTCTGAGAGGAAAAGAGCTGTAATAGAGAGCTAAAGAGGCAAAATATCAGGACTGATGGCCCTTATGTGACAATTGGTACTCAATGTGTGCAATGTAGTCATTTGCAACATCCAGCATAGCTCATGCTGTTATAAATTGAGTATATTTGAGATATTGCCGTCTCCTCCTGAGAGGCCTCCACATCTGAATGGTGCTTAAATCGGGCCCCCTGGCTGGTTTACATCAACTTTATGCAACAACACTTAATTTAAAGTCTCCAGCCTCGAAAATAAGACTGTCCTCCTCATGGTGACAAGTTACTGGATTGAGAAACAATGTCGTTCTCTGTGGCTTTGCATCGTGCCAGAGTACTTTTCCATGTTCTCAGGAGTGTAGCGCTTATTGATGCTGGAGCAAGAGCAGCCACCTGGACTGATGTATTAACGTGGGCTGAACCTCCCGTAACTCTCCTTACACAGTCGTGAAAATGCAGCAGGGACCTCAGATCACATTCACTCCTCCTATATTTACAGCACCAATTGTCATGTGCACTGTGTATGTCTTGTTATGTGTGCACAGTGACGAGTCACTCTCATGTACAGGCTGGACACCATCTGGCACTAGACCAGTGCTCATTTTTCCACTGATGTAATGGCATACACCTAATTCCCAAACTGTCTGGCCTGAGGAGCCCTCTGTTCCCCTTTCTCTCCTCCTGTGAAATAAAAAACAAACACATTTGTTTAATCGTAGGCGCCTTGATATATTAGGTTTTATTAAGCGAGACGGAGTAAATGTAAATGTGAGAAAGCTGATGTGGGAAAGGGACGTTTTTCAGGTCTAATCTTGTATTCTTCCCTCCCCCTCTTAATAACGAATGATCAGCAATCCGTTATCTCTTAGCTTGTTTTATGCAATCACAGGGTATTACCCGAGGATGAATGCTCCCCCCTTGGAGAAGAAAACAGAGCCACGAAAATTAGCATTTTCTGACAGCCATTACTCATAGTGCTAATCCTGTCAAGGAATGTGTGGCTGTGCTATCAGCACAGGCAAGGGGTCGCCACGGCCCAGGCCTGCACACTGGGCTCTTATCAGGCAGGGTAAACACACAGGGGTCTGCATTAAATAAGTGTCACAGTCAGTGGGAGCGGAGCAGCCCAACCCCCCCCCCCTCGGCTCCATACAGATAATCCCTCTCAAAAACTGTGTTGGTCAGACCCAGCTGTGGCCTGTGGATCAGGTACAGGCAACATGGGGGAGGAGAGGCATTGTTCACGGAGAGGAGCACATTACAACACGAGTCGCAC
The DNA here is from genome assembly GCF_963576545.1 of Limanda limanda. Lineage (NCBI taxonomy): Eukaryota > Metazoa > Chordata > Actinopteri > Pleuronectiformes > Pleuronectidae > Limanda > Limanda limanda. The sequence goes on from NC_083656.1 coordinate 12,783,580, forward strand.
TGGTTTTTGGTCACGTCTCCATTCATGTAGATGTGTTTGAAAAGGCACAATGAGATACCACATCAGTAGAGAAATTCTTTAAATTCCACATCCACTATAGACAGCTGAACCATCATAGACACATACCTCTCCTCCTCTTGACCTTGTCTCAGGCTTCCCATGCAGTCATGATTAAATATACTGGATATGTTCAGATGTGGGCTTCTATCTTGTGTTTTTCATATAATGTGTGATAAATCCTAACAAAATTGTGGTTTGTCCTTAATCTCTACCACTGCAGGCAAGTTGAGGTCAATGTTTATCAAAAGCTCCCTGTCGCCACCACAACACGAGTATGATGTTTGATTGTTGAATGCGTGCCCTTATTTGCCACTATATTCTTTCTGCATTGATATTTGCGTCAGTGAATCTCACATACCATACAGTTGCGCTGTGATAGCTCTGGCACGGCCTCACAAATGAGACAGCTGCATGTTACCATAACAAGCTGCAACAATGTTGCATGGAATGCTGCAGAGTAAAGGTGGAGTAACCTTTTCAGAAGGAGGCGATGCAGCTCTGAGGCAGAACAACTTCCTAGACGTTCCTACACTGTGGGAAAAGTTAAGTGTCACTTACCATGACTGGGTGACTTTGCTTTTGTGGCTTTGTGTGTGCCGGGTGAACTGAGGCGCCTCTCTGGGCCGCTCTCGAGGAAGTGAAACGGCGTTACACTGAGAGTGTGCAAGGTGGGAAATCTTGAATAATGTGGGATGAGAGCGAGCCAAAGAGGCGAATCCGAGTCAGCCAGTGGGTCACCAGGAGGTGAGGCTGCCTTCTTCCCTGGGTTCAGGAAAAGTTCAGCCGCATAGCATTAGGCAAATTAGGGAGACAGCGGCTGGGGGAGAAAAGGAATCGAGGGGTAGGGACTGATGAGAGCATGGGGGAGAGGGTCGAATTAGTTGGAAGGAGGAGCCCAAATCAAGAGTGTGAACATAGAGGGAAACTTCCATGACAAAAAGAGCCAGAGAGATGCCCATGAACTCTGTGTAAAGATATGAAAGACTCATTACTGAGCTTATATAACTTAATCGTGTCCTCAGATGCATTCCCATTTAAAGTCCCCGCACCTCAATTTGAGGGAGGGCGGTCCTTGGTGCGGGGAGAGGGAGATCCACGGTGACGTCCCTGAAGGGGTTAAGCGGAGGAGGGGCCACGCATGAGAGGAGATCGAGGGAAGGCAGGAGCAGAGGAGAAAAAGAGCCTGGTGGAGGTGGAGCTAAAGCCCTCAGCTGCTGAGCCTTGTCACATTTCTGCAGAACATGATAGCTGCTCGGTTCGGTGCGGGAATGATTTAGCCTCCTCTCGGCTCTCCTCATACACAAACCTCGGCGGCGGTGCTGCTCGTTGAGTGCGGAGCTGGATGTCAGGGAGCCGGGCAGTGAGCGAGGCCGGCCGCCGGTCGTTGTAGCCCGGGCGCACGGAGCCAGGCAGACCGCTGACGGGAGTCCACCTCCACCCACGGGACGACCGAGCGCAGCCCATCAGGACACACCGCCACCGGGCTGGAATCCCCTCCTCTGATACCTGCGCCTTCTCACCCATCGATCGTTCATTTTTCTTTTTCGACTTTGGACATTTTTCCTCTTTTCTATTTTGTGTTCCCTGGGATTTAATTCGGCTTGTGGGGGAACCAGCCCCTAATGTTGCCGTGTGTGTGCGCGTCCTGAGCAAGGCCGACAGGAGCGAGACATTCTGCTGAAGTTACCCGGGCTCGTTTTCCGATTGAATTAGTATTTTTTTGAAATTTTTGAAATTGTCCCTGTGCAGACGTGTCCCCGCGTCGGGCACCATGCTGCAGACTGTCCCCTTGAATCATGTTTTCAAACTGAGCGCAGCAGATTAGGGCTTTTTCCAGACACTGATCCTCCTCCTCCTCCTTCTCGGTGCGCTCGTTTGATCAATACAGCTCGGCAGGAAGATGCCAAATGTCCCGATGTCCCCGCTGTGTTTGGATTTACCACTTTTCCTCCGATTTTAATGCAGTTTCCTCCTCCGTGTGGCCCCCGTCACTTTCTACCTCTGCTGGCGGACAGCTGAAGACCAACCAGGCTCGTGTGTTGCCGTCCACACGACACTGTCGTAGTTGGTTGTGTGTTTTTTTTTTTTGTGTTTCTTTTTTTTTGCATATAATCCCCTGCTGTCGTCCTGCGTCGTATGATGTATGAGAGTGTGGACGTTGTGGGACTGAATCCCAGCCCGAACCCGTTTTTAATGATGGATTACTACAACCAGAGCAGAGGATGCTTGATCCCGGAGAAGGGACTGGTGCCCGGTGCGCCCCATCCTTACAGCACGTCCATCAGGAACCAGCACTGGAACGGCTCCAATCACTGTAGGTGTCTCCTCAACTTCATCCCACTAATTGGTGCTCGAGTTAAAACCCTCACTGTCCTCGCGTATAGATGCATATTTCTCAGCTATATTCCATTTTTTGTGTTGCTATTTCAACCAGGCCACACAGTCCTTAATATAAGGCCTTTTATTTCCGTGTTATTTCAATAATTGACAGCCCATAACATGCTCCAAACAGCGTTGCATGTTCCCAGCATCATTGAGCTTCATATCTGCATAATATATACTTGACCCACTTTCAGTTCCCTCTCTTCTCTGCGCCCAGGTTGGGTTATTTTTTTCTTGTTCAGAGGAAAACCTGTGTGTGACTGCGGCGCTGTGATCCAGGCCGCGTTATCCAAAGCTTTTTGTGTTCCTAAAATATGCACTAAATACAAACAAGCTTTTGCAAGCCATGCCAGCGTTAATCAGATCAAACTTTCCTGCCAGTTTTATCCCTCGGCTCCCCTGGTTAATCTGGATAGCGGCACCCACAGTTTCCTGGGCAGCCGCGGCCTTTTAAACTGGACTGTCTCGTCCATTTGATGCTCCAATCAGGACCTTGCCCGAATTAAATGTATTTTTAAACGAGCGATTAATGTTAAGTCAAGCTGGAGAAACAATTCTAACAGCGTGCTGTGAGAATTAATTTAATTTTGTAGTGTTTAAATCACATTTTGAACACATATTTTGCTGTGTCACACATTATAATATTGGAATAAATATTTAAACCCATAATCTTCCTGGAAATAATTTTGGTTGGCTGATGTGCCCAGCAGTGAGGATGACAGGCTGCCCATCATGTCTAAAAATAGCCCGGTGGTTTATAAATCTCAGTAAGACTTAGATTGGATAAGTGTATTTGGTGTGCACATGTCCTTCTTTGGTGTGTAGTTCTCCACCTCTGCCCGGCCAGGGGATATCTCCGACCCACTGATACTGTAGCTGCTGCAAAAAGAGAGTTTTATTGCAACAACAAAGTATCACAGAGGCCGTCCTCATTCTTTACCTCAAAGGAGCTGCACTGCACAAAGCTCGGAGCGGGCCTTTATAGAAGAGATAGCTCTGTTGTCTTTCACAGCTGAAGGAGCGTAAAAAGGCAGGAATCTCCACAGGCTCTTAAGGGCCAATTTCCTCCTCGTCTCCAGACTATAGAAACACATGACAAAGGGGAATTTTAAACAGGAATTTCTGATGTTTGGCAGTAACAACAAAAGCGTATTAAAAAATGGTTATGTTTGCGCTGCAGTCTTTCTCTCTCTCTCCCTCCCTTTCTCTTATTTCGCTGCTTATTTTTCAAAGTCAGATGAGATTAGAAATTCCTCTCGACTAATGGGACAATCCGCATAGATTTTTATTCCATGCAGATAGCGGGCTTGATAATATTTATCAAACTGGCTCACTAAAGAGCTCTAGTGGCAGCATTGATTCAAACCATGTGAGCTCGTCCGAGAGAGACTTTGTGTGTGTGTGTGTGTGTGTGTGTGTGTGTGTGTGTGTGTGTGTGTGTGTGTGTGTGTGTGTGTGTGTGTGTGTGTGTGTGTGTGTGTGTGTGTGTGTGTGTGTGTGTGTGTGTGTGTGTGTGTGTGTGTGTGTGTGTGTGTGTGTGTGTGTGTGTGTGTGTGTGTGTGTGTGTGTGTGTGTTGGGGGCGGTTGTAGGCCCAGGAAAAGACCTCTGATCCCTCACTCGACTCCACATTGTTTGGCTGAGCGGCAGGGTTGTAGGTTGGGAGGCTGGCTGGGTGCATGGCGGTGGCATATCTGCTCTGTGCCTTACTGCTTGAATGTAATGAAAAATTTAGTGCACAACCAGGGAGCAGTGGCAGTAGGGGGTTGTAGAGTAGAGAGAGGCACAACATCCGTTAGTGTCATCACGTGGCTCGGAGGCTTATTGGATCATAGGGGCAGAAAGCAACACAACAGGCAAAACGGACGGAGCAAGATTTTCGTTTTTCACCCCCGTTCTTAAGCAGGATTCCAAACCAGCCAGGCTCAAAAGCACGAGGCAATCCCCAAAACATCTGCTGGCTTTATCTTTTCCTGGTCTTTTTTTCCCCTTATAATACTAACTTCACAGACAGCGGTCTCATGGTGTCTCATCCTCTGCACGTGGGTTTAGAAACAGATTGCTGGTGGTGTTTAAACATTTTTTTAACCTCCTCAGTGCTTTCCCTTTTTGGTTCTCTGGCTTTTTTTTTTAACCTCTCCACGTTGGATGTAACTCTTCATTATAGGCTTTGCAGACGAGCTCTCTAGCTTTCAGAGTGCACTCAGTGACATCTTCGCCTCAGTCGATCTGGCCTAAAAAAGGCTCCCGAACCCATTAAATGGCCGGGCACACATCCAGATCATATGGCGGCCTTATCCCTGACTTTAGTAGCTCCTGTAAGATGCTGCAACTTTTTAATTGTTTGGCTGTTTTCATGTTTTCTGCTGTCTTCTGCACAGGTTTTCTCAGCCGCAAGCAGAGTCAGCCAGACACCTGTAATCCGGTTATGTTCAGAGAAACAATGCAAAATCTTTATGGTGAAAAGGCCCTAACCCTGCAGATTAAACACACTTGATTTTTCACTGAGCGCCTGTCAGAATCTTTACAGCAATTATGGGCTCATGCATGAAAGAATGTGCATGGCCTTGTTCACATGACTGTCACACACTAAAAAATGGGGCTATGAAGGAAAGAGGGATTGCATGGTGGGTTCAAACACTCACTAGTGTACAGGCTTCTTGCTCTTTTGTTTTTTTCCCAGGCTCTCTACAGTACGAAAGAAAGCGATCTTTTGGGGGTCCCCAAAGAGAGAAGCAAGGAGAAGAGCCAGCTTTAGCTAGTTTGTCTTCAGAAGACAGGGCATGCCAAGTGGGCTATTGGACTTGAGTGTGTCTGTGGGTCCGGCAACTGGTAGCTTAATCTGACTCATGGTATTTAAGTGCATAATTCCTTTTGCCTAGCAGGAGATGAGGCCCAAGAAAAACCAGATGGTATTTTATTGTTTTTCAGTGCAATGGGCTGTAAAAGCAGAAGCAATTTTGGGCAATGAGTGAATTTTTGTGCAAAGAAAAAAACCAGAAAGTTTGAGCTTTGCCGGTGAAGCGTAAACCCATGTGGTTTCTCTTTTGGCCTTTGAGAGGCTGCAGCATCTGACAGCACAACAAGAGCATGTTTATGCTGTTAGGCAGCAACATGGAAAACTGTGGGTGATGCGTTTGGACTTTGTTCAGGCCAGCAGATTGGTGTTGGCCTTGCGAAAGAACTGAGAATATCACTCCCCCCCCCCCCCCCCCCCCTATTTATTTATATATGCAGATCTTATTTGGCAAGTGTGTGCTGAGATTTGGGAAAAACACGAACAACGTAGAATAAACAGAGAGGGTCCTGTCCCGGAACAGATGGGCTTGAGTACTGTCAGTTTCTGACAGTGAAGGGGGGTTGCTGTTGTAAACAGCAGGAGAAAAGGGTCACCTATGAGGGCAGAACATAGAGTACCAAATGTATTTTCTTGATCAACCCACTCAGGATTTCTTGGCAAAGCTGCTTACAACTTCAGTAAAATTACAGCTTGTGACTTTGTTGACCTGAAGCAGTAATTCAAATCCCAGTTTTTAATACACTGCAGTGTTTGTACTTAATGTCAATTCCATGTCCCTGAGCGCTGTTACATTTTCTGCATACTCTTTAACATCCATAAACATCAGTGGTTCATGGACAGACGGATGAGAGAGCGGATCATTCCTCCTGGGATTTTGTTGATCCCAACTTGATGGAACTGGCAGGATGGATGGACAGCATTTAGGCAAGGTCCCCTGTTCAAGGGAAGCGTCAAGCAGGCTTTGTATTGCACCACATCGGCCTCACCCCTTTCAGCCATTGGCGACAGTGATTTAGTAGCCTGAGCGCCTGGAACGCCACAGCAAAGTGTGTGTGTGGGAGAGAGAGAGCCGTGTGTCCACAGAAACCCTTCTGCTTTCACCTTCAGGTGAACATCAATAACACATTTTGTCATCAAGGTATGTTTGTAATGTCAAAGGCTGAAGGGAGTTCAGTGCCGCTGCCGCCACTCTCCTGGGAAGGGCCGCAGGGCAGCATTTCACAACCTGCCATCACTTGCTCCCAAAATGGCAGCAGGCCACCACCCACCAGAGCAGTTGGTGCCGTTTTCAATGCAATTCATCGTTTACTAAATAGAGATGCCCACAGACATGGATGCTCACCACGGGACAAGGTTAACAGGAGCAACAGACAGACCTGTTTTTGTTTGATAGTGATCGTTTTTCAAAGCATAATCAGTGGGTGTGGTCCATCGCATCAAACACTGGTAGAATAACTGCCCCTTGGACACACACAAACAATGCTAAAGCTGACTAGCAAGGTTTATTTTCTCCTAGGGGTGACATATTGCAATGTCATTCCATATGGAGCATGTCAGAAATTCAGCATACTTTTGTTGGGGCCGTTTTTTTTGTGTACACATGAACACGCTCAAACCCACCGATGGGCCCCAGCTTGTTTGTAGAGAGAATTAGCCGGAGGCATCAGTCGGAGAGCACTGTACACCGGGTTGGTTTGACGCTAAATCCCCAAACAAGGGTCGGTGTACACTGCAAAGCTCAATTTGATGAACAAAGCAGGGCAGGCAGAAAAGATCCAGGCGGTGTCATTGATTCATCAGGGCTTAAAGAAGGCAGCTGATTGCAGACATTGTCACAATAGAGCTGTAATCTCCCTATCAATAATTACATTCTCACCTGAGTTTGTATTGTTACATAGGTGTGTGCCTGTGTGTGTTTGTGTGCACACGCTCATCATCATATATATATACACACAGGACTGGGGGGCGTCGAAACACTTCAGGTTAAAGGGAGGTTCTACCCTCTAAAATATTCATAGCTTCTTCATTTAAATCAATTCGGCTCTACGGGGGCAGTCAAGCATCAACTGTCAGAAATTGAGCTGGGCCTGTTGTAATCACTTCTTTACTTATCTCTACAGATGGCTTGTTCGCTATGGGCTCTGCATGGCTAGCTCAGCAGCACACTGAGAGGGGGCTCTCTCTGTCTCTCCCCCCTTCCCATCTCGCAGCCCTATCTCCCATGTTTCATCCCCACTCTCTCATAATAGAGCACACATAAATTCATCTGGGTATTGAACCAGGGACATTCATCACCCTAGAATTCATCTGCGAGCCATTTTCATTCCCAAAGTGTCTCCTTTCTCTCCCCCACTTTATCTCTATCTCCCTCTCTGTTTCCCATCTCCACGGTGGCATTCTCCACATGGCAACCCCGAGCAGGGCAGTCAGTGTCACTATTAATCTTTAATGCTCGCCTGCCCTAATTTTTCCTCATATTTTACAAGATTTCCTGCCCTCCAACCCCCCTTTTGCCGGCATTCGCTATATATAGAGTGATTACATGGAATGTTGCCTTGTTTCATCAGTTGCAGAGGACCACTGGCTGCCTCTGTCTCTCCTGTGCAGTCAGCCACACTCGCTCTCAGGCCACTAGCTCTAGGCCAAAGCACAGAACCTCTGCTTCCACCGACACACTCATCCCCAGTCGGCCTCTGGGGAACTGTGTTAACATCTCATGGACGGCAACTGTGTACACCTCAAGTAGCCCCACAAACACACACACACACACTACAATGGAATGCCCGCCTATTTAGAGAGTGGGATAACCGTGAAAATAGGGTAGAGGTTAGTATGCTAAAAATACAAGAGGCTGGCAGTTCTCCTGCCGTCTGGGCAAAAAATAGCACTGTGTTGCTGCCGTCTCAGTCAGCTTTGTTAACTAAGGAGCAAGAGAGCACTCTGCCTTTGCTCATGTTTGGGTTTCATGCCAGAATAAAAGAGAGGGGGCTCTGAATCACACACACCTACCTTATTTATTTGTGCACACAAAGTCCCCTCGGCTACAACTGTGCTTTTAAAGAGGTAGCAGGCCCAACTCTTAATATAGGAGACATGTTTCAGTGTCTCAGATGATCTAACAGCGGTTAATAGACGGAGTCCTTATTTGCCTGGCTCTCGTAATACCTGGTGTTGGTGTCTTTAACAGGCCTCCAGGGTGCAAACAAGGCACGTTTTTGGAGGGAGACAAACCCTCTCTGTTTTATTCTTGATTTATGGAAGCTTCTTTCTAAAGTAACATTAGATATCCATATTGTGTATCCTGCCCTCTTTGATCCCTGCCCAGGCCCGATCAGACCTTGTTCAGTCACGTCCCATTTGATGACTTGGAGCTCAGTCTGTCTGGACGCCACTATCGTCTCTTTCCCACAGCTCCTCTGAATCATTTCATACTCATTGAGTGTCTGGCTGGAGCCTGGCCTATGACATTTGACTCTTAAAGGCCCACCTGGGACCAGGGATGGAATAGACTCCCAACAGTTCAGCAGAGGTGGGAAGAGTGTCCTGCTGGATAGTGATGGATAGGACAACATGCTAGACTGAAGTAGGCAGACAGGCTCAGGTTACAGGCCACTTGTTCCCTGTAACCCTGTTTGTGATATTAGTATTGTGTGAACCGAGAGATGCCCTGTAGCTGAGCAGCTCCGAACACGTGTAGGTTAAGCGAGGTGATTGAGAGGAGACTGAAACAACTGGATCCTGTTTGTTATGAATGGAGCCTCTGTGTGTTGAAAGGGAGGTATCCTGATATCAGGAAGCCCCCTTCTTTACAGAGTGGTGCATTGTCTAACCTCTGCTGCGACCTGTAGCGTCTTATCTGGGCCATTGTTGGTGAAGTACCTTGGCTGGGAGAGAGATAGTTGCTAGGTAGATATCACAATAATGAAGTGGTCGTGTCAGATTCAGAGGAGCAGTCATTGTTCTGCGACAAATAAATAGGCTACCATCTTGGCTAGGGTTAGAGACCTGGTAGGGTTAAGTTGGTGACCTACCAGTGTTTTATGAATGTTTCAAATACGGAGATAATGCTTCGGGAGAGATACGGAGATAAAGCCATCAGGATAGCATGAGCCCTCTTTTCTGTACGAAGCCAGACAAAAAAATGTCTTAGTTGATTCCTCATTCCTAGTAATCTTTTTTAAAAGCCCTGCTGGCCTGAATGTTCCCTCAGATTGGATAAGGGGGGGGCAGGCCGATAAGGAAACATGCAGCCATGCTGGACTTAGAGTGCAGCGAGAACATTCTGATAATCCACAGGATTTTTCACCGAAACCTGAGGAATGCTTTTTATAGTTGGCTAAAAAGATGAAGGGAGGGTGGGAAAGAGATGTCCAAATTACTCAATGATTATTTCACAATACGGCCTTCGTGCTTTACCCTTTTGATTGATTTGTGCTCTGATGACAACTATGTGACCAAGGCAGAAGCCTCTGCTGTGCTTTGTACAAATACAAATGATAAGTACACACTGTGCGCTACATTCACAGCAAGGATTTATCCTCCTCTCCGCCTCTGCTGCTGACTAATGGAAAAGGTGGCAACAATTTGAACCACAGTTGTCAAGTTACGCAGCATGGCGCCGCGTAGTAACAGTGACCAGGCCCTTCGCTTGTCACGGTGCTGTTCTGTGCCACCGCCCCGACGTGACACCCTGCTCTGCCTTCGCGCCATACGTGGGAAACCTTTGCACAGTGCCGCTGCCACTGTGGCGGTTCCACAATGGAGCTGGATTATTGTGTCTGGGCTGTCAGCACCTCTCAGCTGAAAGAAAACGACAGAGAGAGGGGAGGGATGGGGTTTGTCTCAGGCACCAGGAGAGTAGGGGGGGGGGGGGGGACTCCAGGAGAGCTGGCATTTTCAAACCATAATCTCTGTGGAGCCTTTTAGTGGATTTAATGTCATTTTTGGCCTCTGGATTTTTGCCCTTTTCTCCTTTGAACAAAAAGCAGCGGAAAGCGACTGGGGAGGAAAAGAACGAGGAAATATGTAAAGGGAGACAACAGACAGACGAGGTGGCGAGGGGGGGGGGGGGCTTGCTTGGCTGGGTGACTGATATTATTAGTGTTCTAGTATGACTGATGGAGACTTGGCCTGCATCCAGAGGCTGCCAACAGGCCAGCGTTTGCAAATTGAGTCTGTTACAGGATGACCTATATCCTCCGTCCTATTTAGCACGTTATAGCATCTTTTCCCTTCTCTTTACCCATTTTTTTTTTACTTCTTTCATCTCTTTATTCTGTATCAAGTGTCATTATGAGACAAAGCTCTGTATAATCTCAGGTTCCCCACAGTTTTTTCGATGACCTTAATGTGTGTTGTCCAGTTGCCATGCCATCACGGCCCAGCCTCATCAGTTTTTATCTGACTCAAAACAGAGACATTTTAGCTCTCCAGAGGTTAAACAATGCAGAATAGACGTGACACTTATGCAAAGACACCAAGTGCTTTTTACATACCTTGCATGCAATCTGCATCACTTCCCAATTTGTCTCTTTCCAGATACAGGCAAGAGTAGCAACCCTAGTTTTCTATCCCCAGTGTGAATTATGGAATGGATGTACTCCAGCAATTATACACATGCACATACACATGTCCCTCTGACGAAGTGGTGATAAATTAGGTCCCCTCTTGCACCGAGAGAGGTTTATCGTGGCTTCACAAAAATATGTAGCCCATACTGTAACCCAGCTCCGGCTTCCCTGCTCACCTCTAATCAACCTCCATAGCTACATACATCCTGAAGCTACGAAGAGAAGAAATCTGCTCCCGCACATATGCTTGCTAAAGCCTTTCATGGTTGTAATCCCCAACGCCAGGAGGAGATGCATGGGAATCTTGGTCAGCTGACTTTAAAGAGGCAGGAAAGGAAGCGAGGGAAGGAGGAATAGCAGCAAGGTTGAAGGTCCTCCCCCCCCTCCCTTCCAAATTCCCCAAAGCCTGCTGGGATGCTCCTTGGGCTTGACATACCCAACCCCACCTGCCCTCACTGCTCAGCGGGATGCTTCATCACCGGCTTCTCCTGAGCTGGCCTACTTGGGACTGTTTGATCTCATTGTGGAAGCAAGCGAGCTCGCCCCGCTGCCTGGCAGGCAGAGAGAGCTCCTTGATGCTGAGGGTTGAGGAGGTGGAGCAGGCTTCAGTGGAGAGGCTTAATAACTGTATTAACGTCGGTGGCTCCCCCAGGACCTACGCCTACACAGCAAAGGGAGGAGGGGGTATAGCACTGCCAAGCTGCTTTCTCTCACTTTGAATACTCTGCCCTAATTTTCTCTTCTCTGCTGCTCTCTTGAAATCAGTGTGATTATTAAATCAGGATGTGTTAGCGTAGTAAAAAAAAAACATGCAACATCTTAATCTTCATGTCTGCATCACATTCTGTTTTCTAAACATTTTTTCACAACCATTCTTCGCTTCTCCTGCATTGCAGTCTCTCTCTTTTTATCAGTTTGTCATTTTATACCTCCCTGTGACCCCCAATCACTTAATTTTCTTTACTCTAATCGTTCATCCTCTCTTTCCCCCCGATCTGTTTATTTATTCATTACAGATTGACATTAGTATTGTTGCTCCATCCCAGCTCCCCTCTCAACACACTATGATGTGTCATGTTGCCTAGCAGACGGCAATATTACAAAGAACTTGAATTGAAAGTACCGTACTCTTTCCTTACCTGTGTGTGTCACCATTCATGACAGTCCCCCTAATCCCCTGAATTATACATTGGAAACTGCTGAATAATTGATGAGCCCCACTTAGCGTAATGGACAGAGTTAACCGGGAGAGGCGTGCATTCCTGCTCACAGTGGAACTGGGTCGCAATATACGGCACCCAGTCACCCCGAGGGTCATAATGAGGCCCCGGTCACGAGGCCAAGAGACGGCAGAGCAGTCGGCAGAGGCCAGCCAGGGTTAAATGGACCCCAGAGGGAAAGAGGAGAGGAGGGAGAAGTGGGAGTGTTAACACCAGGCTTACCTGGGGGCTCAGCTCAGGTTACGTCCTCTCATTGTTTTTGGCAGGCGTGCTTACTAGTGTGTTCATAAGCAAGCAAGCATAGTCCTGTATATGCATGCAAACATACATGTTGTCTTTGCACACTAGTACGTTTCACACACACGTTTGCACTTGCAGACAGAGGAGGCATGCTTAACTCTTCCACATGGACACACATGGAGTGTTTCTTTCATGTTCCTTATAAATAATAACCTGCTCTGTTGGTTCACTCCTTGAAAATCAAAGTTGCAGAGTTATTTAAGCGTAAATCCACCCTGCCTTACATATATTGAGGCCATATTTGAAGGTGTCATATTCAGCAAATAAAAAAAAAAACTAGTAATAAAAATCTTGACGTCAATTAATCATAACTTGCAACCAGATTTGTAGTGATGAATGGCACCCATAACAAAATCAATAAACCAGTGTTTTTTATTCTTAGCTTTGTCAATATATCTGAACAGGCCGCTGCTTCTGTGACCAATAAAATAGTCAACATAAATGTTTGTATCCCAATTATATAAGACATTTGATTCTATGTGAGAGACCATCTGTTTAGATAGTGGAAGATCAACATGGTCGCACTAAAAGTCAGTCCACTGACTGGTGGGCTGCCACATCACAGGAAGTGGTGTGTTTTGTGTGTGTGTATGTGTGCGTTGTGATCAAATGGCTCCCCCCAGGCCACACTGAAAGGTCAGGGATCCATGCAGGAAATTAGTGTCTGTGGAGGCATAGACAACACATGCACACTCACAGAGAGAAGTTAGAAGCACAAATTACAGTCGAGGAAGCTAAACATATCCTTCATTAAATTCTAGTAACATCCCACTGCGTCCCCTTGATGACTCTGCCTGCTTTCATCAGCCATTTTTCCTAAGCATGGAGCAAACTTAACCTCCTGGTGCTATCGACAAGCACCTCACTCCTATTCTTTTCTCTCGTTTTTTTTTTTTTTTTTTGCATTTGCGCTGACACTTAAGACAAATGAGTCTGCCTCTCCCCCGCCCACCCGGTCTCCCCCTGCCCTGCCCAAATCTTCTACTAAGGAGCCCCTTGACATTACACATCAGACAGCGGAATCAAATGTGTGTCATCAGTCATCATTAGGGGGCATGAGTAGAGGAGCCGTGGCTGGCGCCGCAGTGTTGAGGCCAAGATGTTTAAAGCTACCACTGACATCTTCGGTGGATTCAGCCACTTTGCAATACAGCCAGGACTCTGTCCAGGTGTGCGGCCAAGTTAGAGACGGACGTTTCAGCCTTGGAATCTAAAGAGTAACGTCCATATAGGTTTGAATGATGAACAACTAGAGGGGTTGTTTTGTCAGCGACTGTCTCATCGATGTGCAGCTAGCGTTTTTTCCACTGCGTCTCGCTATTCTAAATATGTCAGCTGTCTCCTAGGGGTCTTTAGGCCATTTTAACCCCTTCGCTGACCTAGCAACCCCCCCGAGTCCCAGCATTACTGAGCTCTGAAACAGAGTAGTGACGGGATAATCACCTCACTTGCGTACATCTACTTGTCCGCACCTTGCAAATACCTCCACTTACCTCCACAATAATATGTTTTGAGCTCCTGGCATTGGTACTCGTAGCTAATTTATGAAGGGGAACCAGTGTCATTATGGGTTTCGTGTACAGTAAAGGAATGCATGTCAACCCTGTCGAGGCTTGAAGGCAGAGGTAAATTACAAGTGTGTTTTACTATTAGCTCTAACTCATTTTGACAAGTACACGAAGTGACAAACCTAAATGAGGCTCTGGATTTAAGAGAAACAGCCCTGACGAGGAGGCACATTATTTAGCATTGTTGAGCACACGCGAGTCACGCACACACGCTGCACTTGCGACCTCTCCCCCACCTCCAGTGCCATTCTCCTTCTCTGAAGTTGAGGAGATCAAACCCTTGTAATCTATTCCCCTGTGATTGACTATTGTGTTATCCACAGAGAGGCAGAGAGGAGGGGAAAGAACATGGGGTCGAGAGGGGCAGTTTAACATGACAAAGCCTGTCCCTGGTGATCCCTCTCTTCTCTACCCCAGATCCTCATGAGCCTCTTCTCTTTCTATACTTTTCTCTTGATCCCTTGTTTCCCATTTTTTTCTCTCCACCACCTCCTGGCTTCTTCAAGTCCATTTCAGTGCTATAATGCAAATAGCTCTTTGCTCCCCTCCATATTTATGACCCTCTTCCTCCTCTGTTGAATATGCGCTTAAGAACGGAGGGCCATGAATGCTGGCAGTCACATTGGATTAGTGGGTATCAATGGGCAGATAACCTCTCTGTTAGAGTGAGTTAAGAGCAAACACTCGAGAATAAGCATTCGTGAGGGGCCTTTGGCTTTTCAAACATTAGCTCCCTTTACATAGCCTGTTCAAGGCGGGAAGGTCGCGCCTTTATTCTTCCTCGCCGTTCTGTACAAAAGGTAAGAACACACCATCCGTCATGTCACAAATTCCAGCATAGTATCTGTAATCATACACCAGGTTGGCAATATGCCAGCTTGTTTTTGTAAACAAGCAAAGGGAGCATGAAGATTGGGTCATCTTAATGGCCGCGGGATCTGAGGATGAAAGGGGCTGCTGAGGCCATGTGTGTGGCACTCAGCCCATTAAAGATGAATACGTCCGGTTAATGGGTATGGATGTAAATTCAGTGCCAGCGGAATAAATCATGGTGTATTTAATGCAGTTTCCAGTATTTCTTCACCTGTTATTGTTTGTAAATGCTGAGGGCAGAAATGTGTTCATGATTTCTCTACTAATGCAGATCATCTGTCCCAAATCATTTAGCTACGGTGTTCTTTATAGGCAAACCTCACAAACCCTGTTCTCAGAACATTTATATATCCCGTCCAGCACCAGATTATTTCTAGACCTTTAATCCTTGGCCTCCTTACAACTGGTTGCTTGTTATGTAGTTGACCTTGGACTTTACGGGAAAAATTGGAATTGAAGCTTATTTGCCTGTTGCACTCTCTGAAGTGGAAGAACATCAGTCAGACAACTAAACCTTCAAGGATTTTGTTAGCCCACATGGTGAGTTTCTGCCCGGGTTTAGTATTTCTTTGACATATTCCTGCTCCTAATATGCTTGAGTGTAGTCTGTTATCGCAGGAGGGAAAAAGCATGCACACAGTAATTCATTCACACACAACTCTATAATTAACCAAGAGAGGCTTAATGTTTTATGAGGCCATTTTCACAGTCAGAGCAGTTAACAGTTTTGTGTGTGTGTGTGTGCGTGTTATGATCCAATGACTTGATCCACCAACCTTGATCTTGAATTATGTGTCATGAGGTATCGCAGCTGTAAGTCACTCCGGGAAGGGTGTAGTAATTCACCCTGAGAGAGTTGACCGAGGGAGGTTATGCTGTGGTTACACTTTCTCCCTTTCTCACTCTGAACACAGTCTACGAGCAAACATGCCTGCATGCACAGCTTTTATTTGCAGCCTTCTTGCAAGTTGTTTGTCTTGCCTGTCATCGTCCTCCAGTAGGCGTGTCACTCAGCTCCTCTTTCTCCTTAGATGCCCCCCCCTTTATCACCCCCTGTTCCTCTTGCGACTTGTCTCCTCCTGCATCTCACTATTACCCTCCTTCCAGCTCTTAAATAGTGAAAGAGTGATGCATTTTAAAACTAAAAGGTATTAATGTGGCCGCAACCTTAAAGTGGGTCACTCATGTTGATCGTAGACAGCTGCGTGTGACCTGCTTCCTAACCACAATTCATAATGGCAGGTCCACGGTGGGCAATCACTGCCTATATTCATTGTTTGGATTAGCCACGGAAAACGCTCGCTAATCATTGGCTTGCATCTCCAATTGAGTTTACACTCCTGTCTTTAGATATTTTGTTGTGACAAATCATTTAGTCTGGCCTCAATGGCCATAATGAGGACATTTATCCCTGCTCAAGAAAAACACAAACTCCACGACCTGTCAGATTATCTCTCTCTCTCTCTCACACACACACACACACACACACACACACACACACACACACACACACACACACACACACACACACACACACACACACACACACACACACACACACACACACACACACACACACACACACACACACACACACACACACACATATGCTCTTTCAAGGCCCACCTTCTAGGATAACATGTATTACAGGTCGACGATACACACAGCTGCGACTGTCCACATCCTGGCATCCTCTGGTCAACACGGGTCGCCTTTTGCCCCCTTGTGAACCACCACCATGTCCCACACCATCAGCTCATGCCAAATATCTGCAGTCGCCCGGAGCAAGTGCCAGCTCGCATAGTCCCACTGTCAGTCAGCCGACAGACAGCTGCTGGCTAAAGTTGCACCGTGTTACTCTGTGTTGCAGGGGAGTGCTGTTGCCACGGGAACTTGTGGTTCTTTTCTGCAATGAAGCTGTCTTCAGTGGATTTTCTATGTTTTTTTTCCCCCAATTAGATCCATAAACATTGGATTCCTCTTCAGATTTATGACATTTATTTGTGGTTTAGACATCCTCTGCACGCTGCATTTGTCAGGAAACTCATTGCTAAGGGCTAGCATGTGGCGGTGCAGAACAGATACGCTGGTTAACTTGGAGTTGCCGCTCAAAGTCTAGAGCACCCTGTAGATCTCACCTTTGCCATCTGCTTGATTATTTGCCGCCCCACCCCCCATTCTCTAGTTTGTCCACACATGTTCTCAGTTCCAGTCTCCATTTGCCGGAGTTGCGGTGATAGGAAAACCTGGTGTGTTGTTATTTCAGAGGCCTGGCAGCGTAGAGAGGGAAGTTATCTTGAGCCCCTGGAGAAGGGCTTGGGAACATGGTGGGGGCCGCTGGGCTGATAAAAACCAGGCCTCACCGAGACAAGAACACAAACGAGAATCCTGCACACACACAGAGCAGATACCCCTCGACATGCGCTCAATTATATGAACAGGCAAATGTACACGTTTGCTCAAACATGTTCATTTTTGTTGGTTGTTTCTTAAAGTGCTCAAGGGGGAAAATGCATGTTTCGACTGCCGTATCTTACCCAGATGTAAAGATGACATAAATTACTAATACTAAACACAGCCTGGTGTTTTCTCCACCTCTGGCTCAAGACAAACACCACCATTTCCTGGTGCTGAGGGAGGGAATCGTCATAACAGGCAAGAAAGACTCCTTACTCTGCACCGCTTTGCCCTTCGGCCTCTGCTCGGACCCTCATCTATCACTTGCGTATGTGTTTTTCTTGCCGCAACCCTCTACACAGGGGAGTTATTTGGCCCCAATTTGGAGCGCTATCCATCAAAATTTTGTTTCAGACTCAGTTTAGCCTTCAAACATATACTGCACAGCCCTTAAAGAACTCTGGCTGTCACATCCATTTCTGCTCCCTGTGCAAAATTTTAATAACTGCAATGGTTGCGAAACCCTCGGCTGTCATTTCTGTGAAATGTAGACCAAAGCATGCTCCCTTAAGTGGAAGTGAAGTGTAATTTGCCACGGAAAATTATATTAGAATCAGATTAAAAGCTCAGTTCGTTTATGCCCATCCCGTCTTTACACCAGGAAAGTCATAGTGTCAGATGTATAAATTATAAAATATGTTGTGACTCTCTTAGAAGTTGTATGTCTTGCTGAAAATTGAATTTGTTCTCCCACTGCTGTTACTTTTCCTCTTATTACCGTTGTTACTGTGCAACCCTGCAAGCATGCAGCCTTCACAAAACCGCAGCATTAAGAAGGTAGACTGCACCATTGACATGGAGCAGCTTAGGTAGCACACAACCATGCAGGGAAATCTTCCATAATCCTCCTAACTTGTTGTCTCTGAAGCAAACACACACATTTCTGCACTTCTAAACATGCATGATATTAATTGAAGCAGCAACGATAAACATCAGATTTTGACCCCTTCTCAAATCTCACTGCTGTGATCTGTTTGCATCTTCACGTGGAACATGAATCAGATATTGACAGTCCTGTGACGTCAGACCGACTAACGCTTCTGGATTGAATTTTTTTCAATTAAGCAAGCTGACATCGTCGAGGTTGGACTTGTAATTTCAGCTCAGTCTATGATATGTATGAAGAACTCTGATTCGGCAACTGTTGTCCAGTCTGAGACTCACTGTCCCTCAAAGGAAGTAGAGGATGGAGGGAAGGATTCAAGTGACTTTCTGCCTTGCATAGGATTGTCAGGCTCAGTAACAGGGACAGGCAGGAATAAGGGGGAGATGAAGGGTGAAAGTGGCGGGAGATCGGGGCTGGAAAGCCTGGATTTAGTTACAGTGAATACGGGCGTGAGGCTCGCTGTCTGCTCTCCTGCCTCATGTTAACCTCCACGGGCTCGCCTTCCCCTATGAGTGTGTGTGTGTTTTCACTTATGCCTGTCTGCCCTGCCGCCAGATTCCTCCCCCTCTCTCATCCAATAACTGTTCACACTTTGTGTTTGAACACAAACACACCCCACTGTCGCTCTCCTTACAGCTGTCAGTCTGTGCACGCCGGCCTTGTGTGTGATCGCGCATGCCTGCCGTCACCCCGGCTCACATTCAGATGGCGTGCGTGGCGTCACTGTCAGTAATCTGTGTAATGGCAGCGAATGGAGTCACATCCCTTTTCAGCAGAGAGCTGTTATGACACTTTGCTAGAGAATGGCAGGATTTTCCTGTAAGAAAGGAAATAGTCCCATTTCCTCCTTCAGTAATTTAAGAGTGCTGACAAAGCATAATTGTGTGTGTGTGCGCGCGCCTGCATCAATTTCCCTGCTGCTTACCGTTCCTGACAGGGAAAACAGGAATAAAGCCTGAACTTTTAGCAAAGTCATTGCACATGAAAGCGCTCGAGTCGCTGCCAGTCGTTTTTATGGACATGCATGATGCATTGGCCTACAACTCCCAGGGTTTGCAAAGCTGTCTCTGTCCCTGGAGCTGTTCCATTGGCCGTCCCACTTCATTATTTTAGGCCGACTTCAAAGCGAGCCTTAATGCAGCAGTCTGTGGCATGGTGGTCTTTCTGGTGTCTCTTCTCCTGCACACTTACTGCATGGAAAGCAAAATTGACATTTATATGTTCTTCTATGTATCATCATCATGGCAAGCGTGTGCGTGTGTGTGTGTGTGTGTGTGTGTGTGTGCATGCGCTTGTGCATGTGAGTTCATCCAAATAACCTAATAGAAGCCAGAGGAGCACAATGGCCCGTGATTGAGTAGGATTCAACAAAGTGAAAGACACTGTCAAAGCCGTCCCTCTCCTCCTTCATCCGCTCTGCCTTCATTTTCTCCAGCTCCCTTTACCACAAACCAGCCAGCCTGCTAATGTAGTTAGCCTTCCTCTAATGATGGTGAATTCTCATTAATATGCTTCACAGCTGGGCCCAGTAACCAGTGGGGATGAAGGTAATCAAATCTCAGAGGACTAACCTAGAGCTGAACCTCAAGAACTACTCTGCAGCTCTGTGCCCAGGCAGCCCAGTGTCTGGAGGCTTGATAATAGCCGGTGGGCTTATGTGTGTGTGTGTGTGTGTGTGTGTGCATGCACGCGTGTGTCTTGGTCTGTGGTCTTTTGGTTGTGAGGGCTTTGAGGTGCTGATGTTTACCAGGCTATAATATGTCAGTAGTGCAGTGCGGGCTACTTTATCATCAGAATAGATTTCATTTCAGTCCTGTGCATATTTGTCCATTTAAGTCTAGCCATGCGGTAATTGCTTATGGAGGATGTGGCTGCAATAGCGCAGCTCTGCTCTTAGTGCACTTGTGGCTCATGATGTATGTAAAGTGAATCTGAAAAGCGGCATTACAGACCACTCACACTTGAGCTTAATTAAATCACCGGTGCTTTGGCTCTGAGTTTGAGAACACCACACCATGGTACATTAAGATATTAAGATGTCTTGGGCCTACACACACACACACACACACACACACACACACACACACACACACACACACACACACACACACACACACACACACACACACACACACACACACACACACACACACACAGAGAGCTGTTTAGAATACTTGTGTGTGAATGTGACGATCACAGGAGAAATCTAAGTATATATTATATTATGAGATAAATCTGTTGTTAATTTATTGCCAAATCGTGCATTGTTTAGACCAATTAATAATAAGAACATTCAACACAAGAAGCATAATCATTTTAAATACTTCACTACTTGAAAAAGCCTTTTCTGCCACAGCAGTGGTCAGATGTGGCACAGGCACAGCTGCCCGTAAAATGGACTTCTGGTGTCAGGTTTGTTTATGCGGGTTACACCTGACGCCCTTTGGACTGGACTGGTCTGACAACATACTTGGCTGACGTGTTCACCACAACAACCATTGTGGTGGGAGTATGGTTTAAGCAGTTTGGGTTTCACCTCTTCACGTAATCACGGTAGATCCCTTATCAGTAAATCCTCATTGTTTTTCTGTTTAGCGTTATTTTCATGGTTGCAGGTTCCTGCGCCTGTATCCCCGAGCAAAGCAGGGCATTATTGTGTATTCATGCTTGCTCTCTCTTGGCTAAAAGAATGATATTCTAGCTGTAGCTCATTTATTAGTTACTGTGGTGATTTTTGCCGGCACTGGATGGGCTCTGGCCAGGAAACCTTGCCCGACTCACTCATTTCTAGTGTTAACATGTTGCAAGGATATCGAGGGAAGCTCTCCAGGCCAGTATGAGTCAGTTCCTCCAGTGTTTGTGCGTTTTTGATTTTGTGGAGCACACAATAGACAGTGATGGTCGGTGTTGATCAGAGTTTGGATGCAGGTTGGCGTTGAATAAAGCCTCGGTTAGGGCTGCTGAAGGGCTAAGTAGCTCCGTCCTCTCTGCTGAGCCGCGCTGCCTCTCTGTCCACAGGCCTGCCATTGTTTTGCTCCATGCCTCAGCTTGACGGGGCTCCAGAAGCCAGCCATTGTATTTAATTACAGTCGCCAGCCCCCTCACAGACTCTTGTCCTTGTGTCCCAGATTTCCATGGGTGCTCTCATTAAGAGAGTGTGTATGTGTGTGTGTGTGTGTGTGTGTGTGTTGGTGTCTGTGTGTGTGTCCAACGAGGCTCCTCTAATGGTTCTAGGAAAGCCCTCAGCCTGCGTAAATGTCAGTATGGATGCCATTTTTGAGTTTATGTGTATGTGTGTGTGTGACACATCTGTTTGTCTATGTGTTTGTAATGAAGGCAGCTTTAATGTGGATGAATAACTCTGTGGTCGCGCTAATAACGCAGGGCTGTCGTCAGGCTACGTGAGGAGAGGCAGAAGAGCACTGTAAATTGTGAAGCTAATGAGAAAATATGCCATGTTACGTAAGGGCTGCTCTATTTACGTTTAATTTGTTTGACATGAGTGTGACGATGGCATCGCCAAGGCATGAGGCAAGAGGTGATGAGAAGCAAACTGCCCACAGTGTGTCCTCAAAATCAACCTCTTGTCACGTTGAGTCCAAATCACTAAATCACTGCCAATTTCTCCTCCACAATTTGACCCTCCATTTTCAAAAAGTAATTTAAGTAAAACAAAGGCTTCAAATTGAATCTGGACAGGTGTGTGGGCTGAGCACTACTACTTTGTGGTCTTTGCACATCAAGTCAGTATTTTTTCTCATGTAACAATGAGGCTGCGTGTTACATGGAGGAAAACTAATTTCTGTGATCTAGTTGATCCCAAACGGCTGAAAGAACTCTCTTGAATGCATTTGGCAGTATCAAACCTCTTCTGAAAACAAACGAAAGTTTCAGAGTTGATGTGAGGTCGTATTTATTAGAAAACGTCCAACAAATTTCATACATACTTGATATGCAGAGCCCTTTAGGGTAAGGGCAGGTTTAGGTTGAGGCTGGAGTAGTGACTAGAGGTTTGGCAAGTTGTGCATAATATCCTCTGAAGTCATGGAGACACAACTGTTTGTGTGTGTGTGTGTGAAATAAATGAATCTAAAAACCCGGGAGAGGAACATGAAACAGTAATGCAGCCTTGCTTTTACTCCCTGTGTGTTCCAGTTTCATCTGTTTTGTGTTTTTGTGTATTGCTCAAGCATAATAGCTCCCTCTGTTTTTGCATCCCTTATTTCCACCCTTCATCTCCACCCTCCACCCCCTGCTATTACTGAATAAAAAATTATTTTCACAAAACACGTCTGTTGAATGGGAAAAATAAGCTTTTGGAAATAAATAGTAAGTTGGTCTCACTCCTAGCTCCGGTCCTTATTGTTTTAATTCTCCTGGCCTGCCTTTTCTCTTCAACATTATTAAAAATCCGTTCTGTCGCAGCTCGTAATCCCTCCGTTCAACTCTTGACCCATATCAGCCCATTTACACCAAGAACTTAAAAGGTTGTAGCTGGTGTGAAAGTGACATCTGACATCTGGGCCTCATAAATGAAATGTCTTAATATCCCAGGCCTGATTGGGTGTCACTGTAAGGTGTTGCAATGTGAGCTTTATTGCTGTTCAGCTTAACTGTCCCCGTCACCTGAAACCCACTTGGATATGCGGCATGTTTTCCTGACGGCTGAGATAGCAGGCTCGTTCAGAGAGGCTAGATTTTGTTGTTGTTGCTGTGCGTTGCTTGTCGTTTATTTTTTTTCCAGGACGCCTATCTGGGCATCAGGTTGGTTTATTTTAGTTGTTCTGAGTGTAATCTTCCCCAACAGCATCTGCTGCATGTGCATGGAGATTGTCAAGCCGAGACCTGCACACCAAAACTGTAATTGGAGCAAAGTGTGTGTGTGTGTGAGTGAGAGAGAGCCTTCATCCTTGCTTGATGTTGCCTAATGTGGAGTGCAATTACGCTCGGGTGTGTTGTGTCGAGATCCAGTGCAAGCGCATGTGGAGAATGTTCTCGTCTGTAGTACGGTCGTGCTGCACCAGCCCACTCTGCTTAAATATAGATGACATAGTTACACATCCTCTGTGGGCTGATGACGCTGCGTTGGGCAATGGGGCTGCAGAGATGCACACATGCATATAATGTACCTGTATGGACATGGTCTGAAATACACACATGCATCCCTTTTTTAAGTTTGATTTGATAAATTGGAAAAATAGATAAGACACATACCATAGATAGATATAATGCAGTACTGTAGGATATATACAATATGATAGATATATATACGATAGATAAGATGATTACAATAGATAAATACGATATAATAGACCCGATATTATACAATAGGGTAGATAGATATGATACAATAGATACAGTAGATTGATACGATTCGATTGATAGAGAATACAATAAAAGATAGTTGCTCTTGGGTTATTGCAGATAGTATAGTTGAGAATGCAGATGGTGATATAGAAAATATTTTAATTTAAGAATAGATTCATACTTCATGTTTACAGATGTTGATTGATTTATAGTCTTTAATTTATCCTCCTGAATAATAAATAACCTTATCATAAAGGTAGAAGACTCAAGTTCATAGAGTTGCAAAACAGGCATTATACACTTATTGGTTTCCCAACAGACCACAGGGTGCTGGTCTGCTCTCTCTCTCTCTCTCTCTCTCTCTGTGTGTGTGTGTGTGTGTGTGTGTGTGTGTGTGTGTGTGTGTGTGTGTGTGTGTGTGTGTGTGTGTGTGTGTGTGTGTGTGTGTGTGTGTGTGTGTGTGTGTGTGTGTGTGTGTGTGTGTGTGTGTGTGTGTGTGTGTGTGTGTGTGTGTGTGTGTGTGTGTGTGTGTGTGTGTGTGTGTGTGTGTGTGTGTGTGTGTTTATTTGATTTAAGAGCCTTGTTTTGTAACACACAGGATATTGAGGTCAAAGTCCAATACATATTACATGAAGGCAACAGCAGCAGTTTACTACCCCGCAGTCCTAGCCCACTTTGTTTACCCTGTATAAGTGCACCAAATGTGGACACCTACAAAGTGCTTTTGTGTTTGTCTGGTAATGTTATCTGTTGTTGGAGGAAGACAAGAATATATTGAGCCAGTTTGTGGTCAGAAGCAGACGGAAGCTTTGCCTTCTCTGGCATATCTGCTGCTTAAGATTTTTCTGATGATGATGTGATGATTTGTCCTTTTAACAATTTCAAGCTCTCATCCTGCACGATTAAAAAATAAAAACAAAACTCCAGGTTTGATCAGGGGAGAAAACCTGTCTTTGAACCTTGCCGGCAAAATAGCTCATATCTGTATTTCACAGACACACAACTTCCACTTTCAGCAGTAAGGAAACCCGCCAGATGCTGCTTTCATTGCTGCTTTGATCATCTCTGGATGTATGCGTGTTGCCATAGCGGATCTGAAAACGCCTTATGAAGAAGTAGTCCTTGTTCTTAAAGCTTTTTTTTCCCCCCAAACACATTGTTGGAAAGTGAGTTACTTCCTCTCTCGCTGTAATTTGTATAAGATGTCGCCAGCAGTGTATCTCTCTGGACTTGGATGTCGATTAATGCTCCACATCTGTCAGTGCTCCATCTGATTATTCTTGTCTAACCCCCCTCTTTTTTTTTGCCCCCTTCTCTCCACAGCGATAGAGACCCAGAGTACCAGCTCAGAAGAGATAGTGCCAAGCCCGCCCTCGCCTCCCCCGCCGCCCCGCGTCTACAAACCCTGCTTCGTGTGCCAGGACAAGTCCTCAGGGTACCACTATGGTGTCAGCGCCTGCGAGGGCTGCAAGGTGAGACTCCCGGCCTTCCCCTCAATCTGCCAATAAAGCAAGATGTTCGTCAATCTTGTAACACTAATGTGATTTGCACTGGGGGGGAAAATTCACAACCAAGGCATAGGTGATGAAAATAAGAAGTCATTTGGCAGATGAATGTATAAAGTTAAAACTGTACTTTTCTGCGTGGAGAATGATTTACTATTATTATTTGTTGCTTTATTGAGCTGCCTAATCAGCTGTCTGGCCTGACCGAGTTGGAACGGCGTCTTACAACACGTTTACCCATGTACATTGGAAAACAAGATAACATATATGATGGACCTTCCCCGTATCATGTACAGTTTGAGAAACTTAGTCGTCCGTGCAGGTATTTTTTTGTCCTTTCCGAGAGTTGTTGCTCCACATATCTTTGCTGACGTGTCCACAATGGTTGTCTGTTATCAATACAGCCATGTTACACAGGTGCCGAGGAGGCCTCGTAACCCCCATCTGCTCTGTTATCAGTCGATAGTTCTTTTGTGCACGCATACATGCTCTCCTGTTCATGTGAGCACACAGACCTCTTTATCTCACTGCTCCCGACACTCTGAGCCAGAGTTGTGTAAGTTCAGAGGAGGGTAGGAATGAGATCCGTGGAATCGAATGTAGTGTTACCGCCAGGTGCACACCTCATATCTCTGCAAGGTCAACATTTCAGAAATCACCTTGTTTTTTCTTTTTTGTCTTTGGTTCTTTCTTGGCAATCGTGCATTCCTAAATCAGCCAAAGAGAATTTCCTCATTTGAAGACTCTCAGGCCACATCCACACTTCTGTGTATCGTTGGTAAACGACCCAGATACACCTGGCATTCACACTACACTGGATTTGTAGGCAGACGTTAAGAAATGCTGCTGTCTTTGCTAATAATTGTTGTGCAGTTAAGTCTGCATTTTACAAAGATAGAACTGCTTCCATACATAGGAGACAAGCTTTTATTGAGCAATTCCTGTTTACACCGGCACACACATGCTTACCTGTGCAATGTACATGAACAGTCAAGTGATTTGCGTTTTCAGGTCGGTTAGTATGGACAGGAATTAAAACGGATTCTGAGCCGAAACGCTTGTGTCGACAGATGCGTGTTTTCAAACTAAATCGTAGTAGTATGAAAGTAGCCTTATCCAACAACGCAGGATGTGAATCCTACTGTTCCGTGTATACCAGGTTAAAGGAGGCAGTTTGTGGTTAGATGAACACATGCAAGGTGTTGCTGATGGTGACAGGTGCCTACTCAACCATCTGACTTATTGACTTCAGAGCCAATACTGTGGTCTGTGTTTCCATATGCGCAGGACCAGGAGAGGTGAGAAGGAAAGGGGCACTAGAGCAGAGAGAGAAAAAAGCCACAGAGACGAAGGCAGGGGGCAGTAGCAGTAACAAACAATATGAAAGAATAATAAAGGGCACGGACCCCAGGGGGGGTGTAGAAATGCAGACAAAATGATACAGAGATGAGAGAGGCTGCAGGGAGAGGGGGAGAGGAACGAGTGAGAGGGCAGACTGTGCTCCTGGAGGCATGAACAGCCAGAGAGAGAAAGAAGTGAGTAGCAGATTAGGCAGACGGGGTTACAGCTGAACCCATTGACACCAAAAGAAAGACGGTCAGTGCACCAGAACACAGAGGGGGGGGGGGTTAAAGAATGCACAAAGGGAGGAGAGCACGGCAAAGCTCTGAATCTGGCACACACACACATACATTAATATTAGCCTTCAACACGAGCCCTCTGAGCGCTCTGTGAAACTTAACCTGCTCCCCAGTTGTGACTTTAAATAATTTAACAAAGTAAATAAAAGCTGACCCCTGTGCTGTTTTATTGGGGCAAACCAAACTGCTGCTGGCTGCGCTGCTTAGTTTCCCCTCTGCAGTGTGTGATGGGCCACATTTTTCCTAAAAATTAAATCCAGTTTTATAACTGTCTGAGTTTAGCTGCTTTAACTTCAACTTGACAATTTAGTATTTCAAAACAGTTTCTCACAGGTAGGAGAGTTGGTCATGAGAAACCTTGGAGCATGGAGAACATGTTTGTCTGCATGTGTGACAGGATGTTTCCCTCCTTTTGCTCAACGCTCAGACTCCAGTTATTGTTACAAATTGCAGTTTTCATGCTATTCATCAACACTTCATCTCAGAGCCTGTATTAGTTTTTGACACAATGCATAGTCTCAACCTGAAATCATTAAAACACATAGGTTCACGCTGTTGCACAGTGAACAGTTACCTAACTATCTGTTATGTGTCGTGCATTCAAAAGCATTGACTTTGAAAGTCTGCAGCCGTTTCAAGCTCTAATCTGCTTTTACTGCTGCCACTGGACGTTGCTCATCATTATCTAAACAGGGTTATAAGTGAAATAATGTTAAAATCTCAACTCCTGATTAGAGCGTGTCTGTGATTGTGTTTGACTGTTATAAAAGTACAGTGTGTGTGTGCAGTGGATGGGAAGTATGAAGGCTTATTTATGCTGCATTTATGTACGAAACATAAATGAAATGTAAATGTGTCTTTTGTCTTATTCGTAAGGTTTTAAAAGACGTACACAAACCAATAGAGACCACAAACCGAAATCTCTGCCTGTTTCTATACGTTCCTCACGTTGAGTGTAAATGAGCTTTAAGGACTCACAAAGTGGCACTGAACTGGGGGATGTTGGATTAAGTTATGGTTGTTATTGTTGTTTGGATGAAAATCTAAGCAGAATTAATGCTATATACTCAAGTTAATCATCTTTTATTTATTTATAGCTTAAAAATTGGATGCATGAGGCATCACACTTGTGAGTGGAGGGCAAAGTCTCTGCAACAGTGTGATAAACACCGAAGGAAAGGCAGACAATAGATGAGCCGTAAACTTGAGTAATTAGTTGTTTCTCCTTTGCGATCACGGCCTTGTTCCCTCCGACAGCACAGAAATCGTGCCAGACTTGACAGTGTAATTAGCTTTTTGAGGCTATTGTTCATCAGGGACGTCGCTGATGTTTCTATCTGTCAGCCAGCAGACAACGTGCGGCGCCGATTATTTAAGAACAATGACATACAATAATTTGATACATAGGTTTTATCACCAGCTGTTGACTCTCTCTCTCTCCCGCTCTCTGCCTTGTGAAACGTGGACATGCTGCATCTCAGGTAGAATTAACAATTTCAGCTACATCGGATTTTGGCATTGATTTTATTGAGATTTTTCTCCTCAAACCACTAGCGAGCTCTGCACGTCTCCCCAGCTGAATATGATTAGTTTCCAAGATATATTATGGCTCAGGTTGATTCTCTTTAACTTCAGAGAACAAACGACTACAAATTGAAACACATTTACTTTAATGATACACTGAATACGTACGATTACACTGATTAACCACAGAGGGAAAAGGATGAATGTGAAATCAAAGGTGATTAATGCAAAACTTTCCATTGTAATTTCAGCATGTTTGTCTGTGATAAAGTGTTTTAGGTCAAAGATAATGTTGACCGTTGCTTTCATTGCTGAATAAATGGTTTAGAGGAGTTTTTTAAACCGAGAGTTGTTTTAAATCTGCCTGTCTGCACACGTCTTGCCCCACTGGACTCTGTTCTCTTGGTTAGTAAATAGCTCATTAGGAGTAATCGTTACAAAATATTGGCTCCAACTACGAAAACATCCCCAGTCAGACATCTAGCTGCTAGTGCTCGGTCCTCGAGCCGTCTGCCTGCCCACTCGACAGCCGCAGTGCTAATTTGAAAAATTCAGGATGCCTTTGCCGTATCTCTGACTTCAGAGGAGATGACTGGGCATAGCACGCTCAATAATTCATCACTACAGGCATGTGAACGTATATGGTTGCCTCATCTGAGACTGGGGTAAGTCGAGGGTTAGCAGCGTCTGCTTTTGCTGCAGCATGCCAAACTACAAAGACGTTTCCTGGGGGCTGCAGCGAACAGAGGAAACAGGAGGGGGATGTTGAGCTCTGCTACTTGGAGACAGCTCGCTCGTTTGTTGTTTAAGTTCTGCCGCCCGCACATACTCACCGGCGTTGCATTTCTTTTGCCCCTGCAGATATTAGCACTAAAACATTAAATTTGCATGGCCACCCTGTCATGTTTATGTTTTTGTCTTGGAGGCACAGGAGCACGAAGCAGATAAACCTCCTTCTTATCAGCTGCAATGGGAGGCGGGCGACCATATTTCCAAAACTCCTAACTAATACGTCTTGCCCGAATGTTGCCTGTTTGCTGTGTTTCTATAATGGACCTGGTACCAACCATCCATCTTATGAATGTGTTGGCTGTAGCCATTGCTGCATTGTTGCTCCTAATAGTGGAAGGGGCACAGACACACACACACACATGCACAGACCCAGTAGGAGGCTGGGAATGCTGTCTTAATCTGGGTGTAGTGTGAAAGTCATGTTAAGAGGGGATTCCTGTGCTTCCCTCTGAACTCTCCAACCCCAAACCCCCCCTCACCCTCACCCCACCCACGCTTCCCCTTTAATGAAGCATTTCCTTGCACACAAGCGATCGGGAACGCACTCGCTTGCTAGCAAATGCACAAGGCTCATTAGGTTCTCCAGGTAGCGGGCTAAGAATCGAAGAGCAAGCGGCACATGCATTGACTGTTATCGTTTCCTGCTCTTTTCTCCCTCCCTCCCTCGTGCTACCGCTCTCATCTCTGAACCCTGCAGGGCGGCTGACAGGCCCGCTGAGGGCTCTTGTCGCCGGGTGGATTAAGCGGTGATACAAAAAGAGGCTTAAGGGCCGCAGGAAGCAATGACTCTTAAAAGAAGGAGGTGGATGGGTTGTGAGGGGGGTGGTCAGGAACAATCAACTGGCCCACGAGCCAGCGGCAACGGCCAATCAGGAGGTGCTTTGAGAGGGCACCTGAGCCTTATGGTGTCAGGAGGGAGTAGGTTAATCCCCTGGTGACATTGGGGTCAGGGTCGGGGCACTGTTGGATCAAAGAGGACATGATACACAAATACACACAGTTACACACAGTTACACACAGGCAGACAAAGACTGCAGACTTGCCCCCTAAGCATCAGCAGCTGGAACGAATGTCAACCTGCAGGTCTTGTTCTTTCCCCTTTATTCTCTGGGAGGTTTTCTGGAAATATTTTGCAGGTGTCTGCTGTTTTCCAACAATAATAATGTATGTAATGTTCAGTGAAGTCAGCAGGCGAGGGTTAGATGAGGTGACCGTATGAGGGCCGAAACAGCTCCTCCACCAGCTGGAGGCAAAGTCTGCCATGTGTAATCAGCGCCATCACACACACTGGCGGCACCAGCCCAAACAGATGCATGACAAAGTGTCGGCCCTTCCTCGGCGGAGTTCAGCAGAGGCCGCCTGAATCATCTCCGCTGCATGATGGCGGGAGGGAGGCCAGAGGAGAGGCCGGTGATCCGGGAAGGACAAATTGCGGGCTTAGGTCCACCGGCCATCTGTCGGGCTAGAAGAGCTAATCCCCCCGGCATGGGCTGGGGCTCCGTAGCAGCTACCACACTGCACCACACCCACCTCCCTCCCTACCCCCAGGCCCAACCCCACCCACCCTCCTACCCAGCAAAACATAACCCATGTCCCAGTGCGTCACATCAACACTGACTGACATTGACCTGTATAGCATTTGTCCCCGGCCTGTGCTTGCTGAGAGCTCACTCGGTTGTGGTTGATTTGCATTAACCTCTTTTTATCTTTCTGACACACAAGGAATGTTAAGCAATAAGGGCACAGAGGTCAACATTGATTTTATTGGGGTTGAATGGAATTGAATAGAACGCAGTCGTGAATGGCGTTCCAGCTGGTTTGTCACTGTTGTTTATATATAACACACTTCTCGGTTTCTCCATATCATAAAATCACAAAATACAGGTTACGTGATTAATGCTTTTTGACAGCGATATTGTAATTTTATTTCCTTCCTGTCAAAAACTCCAGCTGTTTTCCCGCTTCAAATTTGCCTCCCCAGTAAGTTTATGTCCCAATCTTCTGAGCTTATTTTTGGCAGGTGGAGCTGCTCTTAAAAGAGAGTTTTTAAATTATTACTAAGGGATGTGGGTTTCGTGTGGGAGGCATATTTTTGCTCTGTTCCTTTCTCACTTTTGTGCAAAACATATTTTGTCTTTGAGGGAATCTTTCATTTCAGCCAAGTGACCAAACATAAGCTCATTAGAATTTATCATTTGCTTCATATGACTAACCTTTTAAATGTATTCTCTTGTTTGTTTTGATCCAGTTATATTGAAAAGGGAAATGAGGGGGTTTTGGTTCTCCTTCCACATCATATGGCCTGTTATAATTTAATACATTTCAACCTTGTGAGTCATGGAGGATGGATGAAAAGGGAGACTGTAAACATGGCCTAGATATTTGCAATACCAAAATACATACAGTAATGAAAGCAGTGATGTTGGTAGATAACCATATGACAGGCGGATTCACGAGGGCAAACAGCACAATTATATTTGCACAGCAATTTAGCAATTAGCTGCTCTGTTTGCAGATACCGCCAATTTGCTGCCAATCCCTCCATCCAAACCTGTAGTGCCTCTCTCTGTTTCTTCTCGTCGCCTCATCTCTCTATCCCTTTCTCACGCAGGGCTTCTTTCGGAGAAGCATCCAGAAGAACATGGTGTACACTTGTCACCGGGAGAAGAACTGCATCATCAACAAAGTCACCCGCAACCGCTGCCAGTACTGCCGGCTGCAGAAGTGCCTGGAAGTCGGGATGTCCAAGGAGTGTGAGTGTAAATACCCCAAGTTACCTATATTGCCCTGCTCCCAGGGCGTTCTTGAGCATGATTGTTTTTGCATGATGTCTTTGCATAAGTGTTTACTAGTGATGCACATCAGAGCGGCGTGAAATTCCGTCATAATTTATTCACAACTGCTTAAGTATTCCAATCAGATTCCATACTGCTTATTACACGCTGTTGGTTGAAAATCCCATCTTGTCATTTCATTCATTATAAATAAATAAAATTCCTTGACTTCTTGGTGGCTATCATAACTGGTAACAGTAACATCAAAGCTGTTTCTATTAACTATCCCCTGTCAGCCTTTGAGTTGGCTGTTTAGGTTGTGAGGTTTTAGTTTAGTTTGAAGAGAATCTCTGCGGTGAAGGCGAGACAAAGGGCAGCCGTGGTGCAGGCTGTCAGTAGCAGTCAGGGTGTCGCCAGGCTTGGCAGGCCTCCGTGATGAATATGTTCTCACCTGCCGAGAGTGAAAGAGCAGGCGTCTGCTTCCATCATTGCACCCCGGGGGCTGTGTGAACATACACACTCGCACACACACACACACACATACGCACAAGCAGTCAGACTTGATAAAGTAATTGGTAGAGGTGTGACCGCAGAGAACTCCGAGGCCAGCAGGGTTTATTTTTTTACGTCAGCCAAGTCACATGACACAGACACTAACAAAATGTGTATTGGATACAGTTGTACCTATACATACAGTAGAAACACTCATTAATAGGGCATGTGGTATATTAAAAATAGATACGCTACTAAAAAGTCTAGCCTCTCCTCCTCTCACGGGCTCACACCTGTAAAAACACACATGCATACATCCTCCCTGGCTCCATGTGTCACTGCCTCCCGTCTTCCCAGCGCTATTTACCTCATCTTTCTGGTACGGAGAGAGCAGGGAGCGCTCCCCATGCCACAGCACTGTGGTTTACAGTAAAAGAAGTTATCCTCCAAGCTCCTTACCTTTGAATGGGGCCATTAATCATGGTTAGAAGGATCACAGCAGCCGGCTCTTTTAAACACACACACACACACACACACACACACATACACACACGAGTGCACACATTAAAGGAATACACTAGAGTTGGGGAGCCATCTAGTGGTGAAGATGCAGTAAAGAATAAGGGAACAGTTTGGTTTTCAGACAGGATTCTAGGCTAGAAATTTAGTTATGGGATGGATATTGACCCTTTACTCAGCTGCTTTTTAATTAATAGCTATTTTCTTCTATTCAATTGTGGTCACATATTGTGCACAGATTTTTCATCTTGTGTCGGCCAGCAGTGACTTTGACAAGTGAAACTGGTCTTAGCTGGTGAGGAAGGAGAGACTGACCATCTGGGGCCAGCAGGGAGTCTATCTGTCCCCCTTACACACACACACACAGAGAATACACAAACACAAAAATACATGCGCATGCATTATTTCATGCACACACACAAATTATGTGCATACAAGGTGACTGACACAAACTGGTATTTAGAAAAAACAGCTTTAACCTAAATACATTGAGACAGCTCCACTGAAACAGCATACAGTCTCTGTCAGACACACACACACAGAAGGTGGACCCCCCTGCCAGCTCTTGGGGGACGTCTGGGTGACCTTGCGTCTGCCGGCAGACAGCTCCCGACAACAGTGCCAGGCCTGCTGCCAGGTGGCAATGCCAAGCAAGATGGCGCATAGGAGAAAGGGAAAGGGGGTGTTTGGAGTAAGAGGAGGGTTACAAGGAAACGGCTGTAGTGTAGGCTGGTGGCACATTGTTATTAACCTGACAGTGTGTGGTTAGATCAATTATCTTCCCATAAATAAATCATATAAGTTAAAAAAAAACATTATCTATAAGTAGCAGGGGAGTTGGAGCCAATCCCAGCGGACATTGGGCAGGAGGCGGTGTGCACCCTGGACAGGTCGCAAGCGTATTGTAGAAAACTCCAAACGGAAAGAACCAGGATTCAAACCAAGAACAATCTTGCTTAGATGCAGCAGGGCTAAAAAAAAAAAATTACATTTCATATCTAGATATCAAAAA
This sequence comes from Limanda limanda, assembly GCF_963576545.1. Taxonomy (NCBI): domain Eukaryota; kingdom Metazoa; phylum Chordata; class Actinopteri; order Pleuronectiformes; family Pleuronectidae; genus Limanda; species Limanda limanda. The sequence continues at coordinate 12,817,259 of NC_083656.1, forward strand.
TTACAATAATATTACAAAGTAACATTCATGCTCACTTTGCCCTCAGGCCAGTGACGTACTTTGCAGCATGGATGTGGTCATGAGATGAGTAACAGGTTGGGAACAAACGCGTCTGTTACATAAAACAGTTGGACATTTCTTTTGATTTGCATTTTCCTCTTCGGATAGTCTGTAATTTATTTAAATTTAAATAGGGGAAATAAAGTATGCTAAGTGCTCATAGATATATAAGTGGTTGCAAGCCATGCAGATCCTAACCTAACCTTTGCTGTGTTTTAAAGGATCACTAACCCACCTTAAGTAGCCTCTGTGTATACAACGTCTAATTTAATTAAAAGCATATTCATACTATAGTTAGTTAATTCCCACTGCTGACATTTGCCTATTTCAAGTTTTTTTTGTTCCTGAGAGGTGATCACATGGTTCAGTTGCACAATCCTCCAGTGATAGCCAAAAGTAAAACAAGTAAAATAAGATGAAGCAAAGAATGATGTAGAAGTGAGGAAGGGGGAGGATAACATCAGCCTGGAAGGCAGGATAGTGGAGTGAGATGAAGGCAGAGGGAAGAGTACTGAGAATGAAACTCAGGAATTGAGAGAGAGGGAGCAGAGGGAGGGAGGGAGGGATGAGAGAGGCTGGAGGACAGAGGGAGGGAGGGAGAAAGTTTCATCACTGTCGAAGGTGGCTCTGCGCTGCGAGCAGCAGGAGCGGGGGGGAACATTGACATTTTTATCTTTCCATTGAATTTAATCTGTGTGATGGACGAGCTGCCAGTGCTTTAATTTTCCTCACACGAATTATCCCTTTCTGCCCACCTCTCTGTCTTGTACACAGACACAAACAGGCACACACACACACACACACACACACACAGAAATACATACACACTGAGGCACTAACAGAAATTGTCTATTAACTGCACGTTGCAGCTAAAATCCAGAATGAGAACAAATGATTGAGTTGTGTGTGTGTGTGTGTGTACACGTGTATGTGTACATCTACACTCTTACAATATTCTGTACACGTTGCACACTGGCTCTTGTAAATCATTTTTATGCAATGAACATGTAACCACAAACAATTCAGGATGCAAGTCCCCCCATTAGCATTCATATTCTCATAATGCATTTTGAAAGATGCATTGCTTGAAGTAACACCCACACCAACATAAAAATGCACACACACACTCGCGTACATAATAAAAAAGCAAGGCAGTATTTCTTTCATTTGAGCTCCCCTGCCACAGTCCCCCCCCCTCCTCCAAGTTATTGCATGTGGCAATTCGCCATGACAGATCGCCAGTCGTGCCTAATAGTTCTTTAATGACTTCATTAAATTGTGTTGTGCGGCTTATGATTGTGCTGCCAATTTGTCAGTGCGGGTAATGTCTGGGCACTAGGGATGCCCCACTTTTATTTGTGAATTAATTGGACATCGATTGTTTTGCGGCCCACCCGCCCCCCCCTCCCCTCGCGGCAGACAGGACGCAGATTCCCAATCGGTGCCACGAGCAGAGCCGGCCCAGATACGTTCAGCAGCTCTACTACCATTTTATGTAACTGGCCTCAAAAGCTAACGCTTGTTTGCGAGGGTGTTCCTCCGCTAACTAAGTCATAATTAGCGCATTACGGCTGTGTACTGATCTGCTTGTTTTCACTAAAATGATTTACATCCTGAAGTAGTGTAAAATATCAGTTGTCACACTTTACTGCTTTGTTTTCCACTGCAGGACTACATGTGTATGAGTGACTGTGGTTACGCTAAGCTACCACATGAGTAGCAATAAAATGCCGGAAAATAAAGCATTACCATACTCCATCTGCACAGCAGGGTCTTCTTGGTGTCTTGTTTTGGCGACAGTGCTTAGCAGTAACATAGTGCAGCATCAGACTTCCAGCCCCCGCCTTCCTCCTTCTCCTCATGTTCTCCCAGGCAGGGAGGCCTGTCTGTGGGCTGATGAATGAGCAGCAGCTCCAACTAGTGCATCCCTGCCTGGCCCCGGGCCAGGCCCCCCTGTCACAGACACTGATCTCCCATCAGCCTGAGCTCTCTGGCCCTTAATGGTAAAGGTTAGGATTAAGACGAGGAAAATCTGATCTCAGGTCAGCAGCTAGGGGGAGATTCAGGTACCCCGAGGGGAGGTAGAGATGAGAGAAATGATAGAGAGGATTTTAGGGAGGGATGGGCCGGGGATTTTAAGCTAAAGCAATACAATTTTAAAATGGAGACATAGCGTGCGCCGGGGAGAATGGAACAAAATGAGAGTACAACGAGGCAAGCGAGAGCGTGTTGTATAACCAAGAGAGAGGGAGAAATTTGTGACAGAGAGAGAAAGCTGGAAGGTTTTTTCTTTAGCTGAGCAGCCGAGCCCTTTAAAACCATTAGAGGCAGGATATTTGTCATATTATGTTATTAGATTAGCCGGGAACCCCTAATGAAAGCTGTGGCAATTTGTCAGCCTTATGGATAGCTCCATCCCCCATCACTATTTATCAAGTAGCACCCCATCTCACCAGACCCCCACCCCCACCCCCACCCCCACCCTCAACACACACATACACAACCAAGTCATAGCTAAACTGCACCCCAGCGTGGATAGGCCGGGAGAAATGGATGGAGCCTGTAATGGGATTCCAATGCTAAACACCCTGCCTGGTGTTTTTTGTCATTTGGGGTGAGCAGACTATTCTCAGCCAGATGCCCGGAGGGAAACAACACTGGATTATTTCAAGTTTTTTTTCCCCTCACTCCCATTACCATAGCTGTCTGACAACATTTATCTTATGGCCGTAGATAAGAGACAGGCTGCGGTTGCTGCTGCTCTTTGACAGAGAGGGAACATCCTTCCCCGCTGATGACTTTGATCATGATCTCAGTTTTCCTTGAGGTGGTGTCAGGTGGTGCTAATGTCTGACACATAGCAACCAGGTTGTGGTTGCTACACCCTTTCAAGCCATCTCATTAGCATTGCTGTTTCATTGCTTGCTTTTAACAGAGATACTGTAATAATCACTCTATTTAAATGTAGATGAATATAGCTTAGATGTTTGGTGCGACCACCATACCAATCCCTTTGTCCCCCCTCCTTTTTTCCCTTTAGCTGTGAGGAATGATCGGAACAAAAAGAAAAAGGACGAGAAGAAGCAGGAGTGCACGGAGAGCTACGTGCTGAGTCCCGACACGGAGCAGATGATCGACAGGGTTCGCAAGGCACACAAGGAGACGTTCCCCTCTCTCTGCCAGCTGGGCAAATACACTACGGTGAGTGGTGTGACAGGCACTCAGTTACAGTTACCTGTAGATTTGCGATCACCTGTTAATATATAGAATGTATATTCCCTTCCTGCAGAGTAACAGCTCAGAACGACGCGTGTCCTTGGACGTAAACCTGTGGGACAAGTTCAGCGAACTCTCCACCAAGTGCATCATCAAGACGGTGGAGTTTGCTAAGCAGCTGCCCGGCTTCACGACGCTTACCATCGCTGACCAGATCACTCTGCTCAAAGCCGCCTGTCTGGACATCCTGGTAAGAACAGCCCAGATTTCCCTCCCACACACAAAATGCCACCAAACACTACCTAGATCTGTAAAAGGAAACAGCGTAGTGGTTAGAAATGTCTCTCCAAGTGTCTGAACAATCTGTTCTGTCTCTGCTGCCCACAGATTCTGCGGATCTGTACACGCTACACACCGGAGCAGGACACCATGACTTTCTCAGATGGACTCACGCTCAACCGAACTCAGATGCACAACGCCGGTTTTGGTCCCCTCACCGACCTGGTTTTCGCCTTCGCCAACCAGCTCCTCCCTCTGGAGATGGACGATGCGGAGACGGGGCTGCTCAGCGCCATCTGTTTGCTGTGTGGAGGTACAACAAAAAAACCTGAAAAACCTACAACCAAAATGTTGCACGTGAATCCTCTTAACACCTAGTTGAAGGACCGGATGTCCCCTCTATCTATAAATGAAGTGGCCATGCTGTGTTGTACTCTTTCATTGAGCACCACCTAGTGGTTCTTGTTGATCATGACAGTAGGTGGGACACACAAACATTTTCTGTGTGTTCGTCTACAGATCGTCAGGACTTGGAAGAGCCGGAGAAGGTGGACGTCCTGCAGGAGCCCCTGCTGGAGATGCTCAAAATTTATGTAAGGAAGAGGAGGCCCCACAAACCGCACATGTTCCCCAAGATGCTGATGAAGATCACTGATCTGAGAAGCATCAGCGCTAAAGGTTTGTGGTCCACACTTGTTATTCGTGGTTTATCTGTAAATTGTGTTAGACGGATACTTTCATCAACCTAAGATTTATTTAGGCTAAAACATCACTGATAATTCTGAACATCTGGACATTTTAGAAATGTGTCTTGCTTTTTTCCATTTCCTATCAAGTTTAAATGGAGTACGATAGAAAGAATGAATTGGTATTTAAAATTGGTTTTGTCCGAACTTTGAAAGCTTATATTTTCTTGTCCCTTCTCCAGGCGCTGAGCGTGTCATCACCCTGAAGATGGAGATCCCCGGCCACATGCCCCCTCTCATCCAGGAGATGCTGGAGAACTCAGAAGGTCTGGAGAGCGCTGCCGCGAGCAGCCGGCCGAGCGGCGCCCCCCCGGGAAGCTGCAGCCCCAGTCTGTCCCCTAGCTCTGCCCAAAGCAGTCCAGCCACACAATCGCCATAGTAACGGCCCACCTTTTAAAAAAAAAAAAACATGTCCTCACAATGCTCTGTCTCCTCCCTCGGTGTTCTGAAGAGGAGGAGCGAGGGAGGGGGGGCCTGGACTCTGACTGCTGAGCACAGGAGACTGGCTGAGCCGTGCTCCTCCTCTCCCAGGACACAAACCCCCTTCACCTCCTGACCTGCTTTCCCTCACTCTGGAGCACCGTCTTGACTCGAGGGGAGGTGAGGCCGGGCCAGGGCAGGCCGGGGGGGGGGGGGGGGGGGGGGGGGGCGTCAGGATGCCTCCAGAGAGACCACACCGTAAACACTGCTGATGACTCCTCCATCTCCCTCCACTCTCCTCTCCATCGCTGCTCCTCCCCTCTCCACCTCTCTCCAAAAGACTGAAGAAATGGAATCTGGATGCAGTGGAGACCAGTGTTGAAAGGAACTGAGACTGGGCGGGACATCATGGGACAGATATGTGGACGAGGACAATGCATACCGACTGATTTGACGAACACCAGACACTTTTTGTTGTTGTTGTTGTATTCTGAGGCAGACTGCGAACTCGGGACTTGTCAAAAGACCCCCCCACCCCCCTCCTCCTCCTCCTCAAAGACTTTGGGTCTTTTTTTTTTTCTCTTTTTCCAACTTAAAAAAAAAACAGATTTCATACAAATATATATAAATATATATAGAAAAGATAAGGAACTATTGTGTTTGACATGTCCAGAAGAGAATGAATGGCAGATTGAAATGAGGACATGTCTCTTGAGATTAGAAACTGTTGTACTGCTTCACTGTTTGAATCGTTTCATACCCTTCACGAGTATTGAGAGAGATGTTTCCGTTTTATCACATTTGTACAACAATTCTAATTAACAAAAAGCAAAAATATGATAAAATGTCTCTCCAGTCTACACATACAGTACAAACACACACACACACACACACACAAACATACACAAACGTGCACAGAAAACAAGTCTCAATGAATATCACCTACTATTCCAGGTTGGATTTGTTTTCCTTTTTTGTTTTTCTTTTTTTTTTGCTTCCAAGAGAATGGATAAAAATGATTGTATGAACTCGGTTGTATGATATGGTCACAGGTCCTTTCAAGAAATCAAATTAATGAAGATTCATTATTAAGGTGTATTTTAAGTAGCCTTTGAGTTTGTGTATATAAGCTGTATTCATTTCTTTAAAACTATGAAGAGTTTTAGGCTTCACCTGATTTTTTTTTTTTTTTTAAGAATACCTTTATGTGTTTTTTTTGTTTATAGGTTTGTGATTCAAGAAAAGACATTTTGAGCACATTTTACTGAAGGAAGTTCTTTCGTGTTTCGTGTCCTACTAAATACTGGACAGACCCTTAACCAATCACTGGCTGTTCAGAATGTGGCTTTCACAAACAATTTCAACCTTTGCCCCCTTCCCCCTCACTTTTAAATCATGTTTTTACGTACAGTAGATAACAGAGTAGCACTCCACTCGGGGCAAAGCTTTTTTTTGTTGTTTTTCCGGCCATGTAGCAGAAAGAGATGGTGTTTCATGAAAATGGTGGCCACATGCAGCCAGCCAGATTCACGTGAGCTACAGCAGCCCAGCTTCAAACGGGAGTTAAATGTGAAGAATGGTGTACATACACACTGTATTAAACACAAGTGATTCTCCGTTAGTCCCTGAATGGATCGATAATCTGTAGTGGTTGGGAAAAGACTAGATAGTAGTGGTCCCTCGACGCTGTCAGTGGTCAGGCAAGTGAAGGTCCCAAATGTGATGTTTGTCAACCAAGTCCTCACAAATCTCCCTGTGGTAGAAACCAATATGTGACTTTTTTTGCCGGATCCAGAGCAACCTCGCACCCTGTGACTCACTTTTTACGCCAAAACGCCTTCACCGTCAACACACGTCATCGAGACCATCATTACTGTACACACGCCAATGTCTCAGGAAGGAATCATTTTTTGTGCTTGGCCTGTTCTTTGTATATGTTCTGTGCTGCACCCCGTAACCCTTCAATCACAGACGCACACACACATAAACACACACATACACACACACACACACTTCTGCTACTGAGCCCCTGGATTTTACTTCAATCACTCACTTTCGTTAGGCCTGGCAGAGCAGGACTTGCGCAGAGAGACTCTGACCACGCAACGTTAAGACATAGGATGCCAGTGTGGAGTCTCTCCTCATGTGTTACTTTAATTTGTACGGTCAAAGCTGCTTTCATCATTTAGGACTTAACATGTCCAGAACGGCGCACAACGTTTTCCCTCCACAGCTAATCTGGAATAGCAACAGACACACCGTCAGTTTGAGAAGTATGGAATATGTTGCAATTTTGTCAAGATTATCAAGCGACTTTGAAAAAAAAAAAACAACAAAAAAAAGATAAAAAAAATAAATAAAATGAACATTTAATAATTATGAAATGTGTCTGTGTTGTCCATGTGTCCTTCCTTGTCATTCGCTGCACCAGGGTTGTCCTCTAGGGGGCATTTGTTACACCCTATTCATATATTCTGGAGATGTTTTGAGATATTCGGATCATATAAGTTTCCTGGAAGCCTCGCAACCACTTTTATCATGATTAGCTATTGAATAGACTGATAACAAACACAGATCTACAGATGATGGATGAATCATAAATAAAGATGAATAACAGTTCAATGTTGTGAATTTTAAATAAGAAATTAAACGTTATTTCTCCTAAACGTTGAACTTCTACATCGTAAAACACCCTCGCACAATTTAAATATTCTGTGGTTTCGCAGCTACGACTTAACTGGTTTGGTTTGACCGAGTTTATGACCAGCTAATAAAAGCAGAGTGGGTAATTTTGCTGCATCATAGACCTCAGAGAATGAGTATTCAATATGTTTTTTATCCTATGTTTTAGAAATTGCCATTATCCTGAAGAAAGTCAAAATATGAAATCCTGGATCCACCACCTACTTCCTATCCATAGCTAAATTGAATGGTTTCCTTCTTCCCGGGTCTCCTCCCCCATAAGGTTTGGTTGACATTTTTGTAGTTTTGGGGTGATACTGCCAACCAACAAACAGTCAGGGGTGAAAACAGAACCTCTGTGGCAGAGGTGATATAAGGATATTATGTTTTGGAGGAAATAACATAAACAGAAGCTCTGTAGCTCTGTCTCTCTAGCAAATGAACCACACTGAGGATACATTTAAAGATTGACTCACCTCCACTACAGTGCACAGTACAATGATCATTTTCTAACGCTCATGTTCGTGTCTTGGGAAAACAACTTTATCAAAGACTGATTGTAACTTGAAGTTGTGCATTAGTCTCAAACAGATCAAACTGTGCAAGACTCAAGGTATTAAACTGAAAATAACATATATTCAGGGGCTCCTTTGTGCCATTACACAGCACAACCACAGCCCACACGGTCAAACACTGTAATCCATAGTGAAAGAATGACTGCTGCTCATAAAGTAAATTACAATGAATTTGGACAAATTGCTCAAATACACAACCTTTAGATAGATAGATAGATAGAGTACTTTATTCATCCCCGAAGGGAAATTAAGTTGTCATAGCAGCCGGTATATTTGAATACAATTAAATACAATACAATACAATAGAATAAAATTAAAAGGTAGAAAGAATAAAAAAACAGAAGCACAAGATAAAAATACAATAAAATAGGTAGATAAGGTGCATTGGCAAGATGATGGTAAAAGTACTGATGATATGATGGTAATGGTATTGTTAGACAGTATATAAGTATAGTACAGTATATATAGTATATAATATAACATAATATATATTTATATATGATAGTAATTATACCAATATAAAAGCAGTATATGGTAATAATGGCAGCAACAGTATATATAATAATAATAGTAATGGTGATATAATAATAGTAATTATAACATGTACACATAAATAAATATGTGTATATAGACTTATGTAAACAAGAATATACAGAGAGTATGATATGATACATAGTAGAAGTATGAATATGAATATAAGTATTTGACTATACAATAGGTAATATAATATACTATGAATCTAAGAATATGTATACAGAGTGTGCAAAAGACAATATTATTGTATAAAATGATATATAATATCAATATGGTTTATATGCACACATATCACATATGATGTGAAGTAAGTGTATATGGAGCGGTTGTACAGGTCCACAGTGCAGGAGACATGTTTAGTGCAGTTCTGTGATGGAGGCTCTGACAGAGGTAGATGAGTTGAACAGTCTTATTGCAGTTGGGAGGAATGATTTCCTGTATCGTTCCTTAGAGCAGCGGGGTTGAATGAGTCTGTGGCTGAAGCTGCTCCTTAGCTTGTCCAGTGTTTTGTAGAGGGGGTGAGAGGGATGGTCCATGATTGCCAGCAGTTTTGCCAGCATCCTGTCCTCCACCACCTCCTCCAGGGTGACCAGCTTAGAGCCAACCACAGACTCTGCCTTCCTGATGAGTTTTCTCAGTCTGTTGGCGTCCTTTGCCTTGATGCCCGCACCCCAGGACACCACAGCAAAGAAGATGGTGCTCGCCACAACAGACTGATAGAACATCTGCAGCATCTTGTTGCAGACGTGGAAGGACCTGAGCCTCCTCAGGAAGTAAAGCCGGCTCAGGCCCTTCTTGTAGACGGCCTGTGTGTTGGTGGACCAGTCCAGTTTATTGTCCAGAGTGACACCCAGGTACTTGTATGCCGACACCACCTCCACATCCGTCACACCGATGCAGACAGGAGAGGGCAGGGGCTTGTTCCTCCTGAAGTCCACCACCATCTCCCTCGTCTTCGCCACGTTGAGCTGCATGCAGTTCTCCCCACACCACTTCACAAAGCGGTCAACCAGGTCCCTGTACTCAGCCTCCCCCCCGCCCTCAACACACCCCACAATGGCCGTGTCATCAGAGAACTTCTGTAGATGACACGACTCAGTGCAGTGCTGAAAGTCAGCAGTGTATGTGGTGAAGAGGAAGGGGGACAGTACAGTTCCCTGGGGGGCCCCGATGTTGCTGATCAGACGACCAGACACACAGTTCTGTAATCTCACAAACTGCGGTCTGCCCGTCAGATAGTCATCGACCCAAGTGATGAGGGGAGCACTCACCTGCGTGCCCTCCAGTTTGGCCTTCAGCAGTCTGGGCTGGATGGTGTTGAAGGCGCTGGAGAAGTCGAAGAACATGATCCGGACTGAGGTGTTGGGTCTGTCCAGGGAGGAATAAGCCTTCTGCAGCAGGTAGATGATAGCATCATCAACCCCAACATGGGGCTGATATGCAAACTGCAGGGGGTCTTGTGATGGGAACACCAGCGGCCTGAGGTGTGCCAGGACCAGTCTCTCCATGACCTTCATGATGTGAGAGGTCAGTGCCACCGGCCTGTAGTCCTCCAGTGCAGCAGGACGTCCTTTTTTGGGCACTGGGACCAGGCAGGATGTTTTCCAGAGCACTGGCACTCTCTGAAGTTGTAGGCTCAGGTTGAAGAGGTGCTGGAGAACTCCACAGAGCTGGCTGGAGCATCCCTTCAGCACACGAGGGCTGATGCGGTCAGGTCCTGCAGCTTTCCTCTGTTTGAGCCTGTCCAGCTCTCTCCTCACCTGGCTGGCTGTGAAGTGGAGTCCAGACTCGGGGGTGGGGGGCTGTGGGTGATGTGAGGATGTCCTGGGGGTGGGAGGTGTGGGAAGGTCTGTGGTGAAGGCCAGCGGGGGGATGGGGGGAGGTGGTGACGGGGGGTAGGGGGTGATGGGGGGAGGTGGGGGGTTGTTGTTCGGAGAAGCAGAGGAGGCAGTGGAGGGTCCGCTGGGGGTGGGGGGGTTGGAGTTGAACCTGTTGAAGAATGTGTTCAGCTCGTTCGCACGTCCCTCATCCCCCGCTGCTCCCCCCCCTCTCCTCTGGAAGCCGGTGATCTCCTTCATCCCACTCCAGACGTCCCTGGTGTTATTGTCTTCCAGTTTGTGCTCCAGTTTTCTCCTGAAGTTGTCCTTGCTCTCCCTGATGCTGCGTTTGAGCTCCCTTTGTACACGTTTGAGCTCTGCACTGTCCCGTGATCTAAAGGCCCTCTTCTTCTCGTTCAGAAGGGCCTTCAGGTCGCTGGTTACCCACGGCTTGTTATTTGGGTAACAGCGAACCTCTTTAGTGGGAATGGTGTTGTCAATGCAGAACCCAATGTACTCAGAGACACAGTCAGTCAGGCCATCAATGTCCTCACCATGTGGCTCATACAGAGCAGCCCAGTCTGTGGCCTCCAGGGCTCCACGCAGTGTTTCCATGGCCTCAGGAGACCATTTCCTCACAGTCCTCACTGTGACTGGGTGCTGCTGAACCACAGGCTTGTAAGATGGTGAGAGCAGGACAAGGTTGTGGTCTGACCTGCCCAGTGGTGGCAGGGCAGTGCAGCTGTATGCATCCTTCACATTTGCATACAGCAGGTCCAAAGTCTTATTATCACGTGTTGCACATTTCACAAACTGGAAGAAGGTAGGGAGTGTGGATGAGAGGGAGGCATGGTTGAAGTCACCTGTGATGAAGATGAAGGCCCCGGGGTGTTGTGTCTGTAATCCCGCAGTCACAGTGTGGATGACGTCACACGCTGCTTCCGCGTTCCCGGATGGAGGAATGTAAACAGTGATGGCGAAAACACTGGTAAACTCCCTCGGCAGATAATACGGACGAAGTCCGACGGCGACGAGCTCGATGTCCGGGCTGCAGACACGCTGTTTAACCGTGACGTGCCCGGGGTGACACCACCGGTTGTTTACGAGCACGGCGAGGCCCCCTCCTTTCTTCTTGCCGCTCGCGGTGGTGTCTCTGTCGGCTCGGACCGTCTGGAAGCCGGGGATGGTGACGTTGGAGTCCGGTATCTGTTCGTGCAGCCACGTTTCCGTGAGACACACAACACTGGACTCCCTGTACTCCCGCTGCGTCCTGATGAGCGCTTCCAGCTCGTCCACCTTATTCGCCAGGGATCTCACGTTACCAGTGATGACTGCAGGGATGAAGGGCTTAAACTTTCTCTTCTCCATCCTCAGTTTAAGTCCCGCTCTGCAGCCTCGCCATCTCCTCTTTAACTCCTCCGGGATGGTGGGTCTCTCTCCGGCCAAGAGGGCTGTGTGCCTCAGGGCCATCAGCTGGTCGCGGGTGTAAACAAAGCCGGCGTGTGTAGCCGGCATGCTCCCAGTGATCCGAAGAGACCGAAGTGCAGTTAAAAGTTGTAAAAAGTGTAAAAATCAGTAGTAAAAGCACCTCGTCCTTGTGCGGTACGACGATGCTTAGAGCAGTGCAAAAATAAATATAAAAAACAAACAGCAAACCTAATAAAAACACAATAAACCGACGGTAGAACCAGGAGCTGCTACAACAGGCTGCTGTTAGTACGGCGCCATCTTTTACCCTCATCTTTACTCATCTTTATATTGCACATTATAAAAGCAGACTGGTATCCAATATTTCTATTTCTTGCAGATAGTATTTCTACGTACTTACCCCTTGGCCCTTGCACTGCTGGCTGCTACTTTCCCTTGTGCTGTTGTGTAAAATGTACATTTCCTCTACAGAGAATCAATAAAGGTACATCTTATCTAATCTTATCTATTTGAGTGGAAGGGGTCTGTTATGATGATGTACCACGAGTACAGGTATTTAAACTATCTTTCATAAATCATAGAGACAAACCAAATGTAATTATTATTAAGAGTATTATTACAAGTGTTATTATTATAATATTATTGTTATTATTATTTTGGCCCGAGCACTGACAGGCACTGACAGACAGTGAGGCCCTATTGAAATTGTAACGATTATTATTATTATTTTGCAGGCAAATGAATTTGCTTTTTTAGGGCTTTTTTTCAATTTAATTTAATTTAACTTTTAATGTACTACCTGCGCAGAAGTGGACTGCACACCTCCTGCCACTTCCTATCTATCTATCTATCTATCTATCTATCTATCTATCTATCTATCTATCGATCTATCGATCTATCTATCTATCTATCTATCTATCTATCTATCTATCTATCTATCTATCTTTCTATCTATCTATCTATCTATCTATCTATCTATCTATCTATCTATCTATCTATCTATCTATCTATCTATCTATATCATTATGCTCATAAGCATTTGTCCAAGCATATATATATATATATACATATATATATATATATATGATACATATATATATTGATACAATTGATACATACATTGATATATATGTATCAATTACTCTCCAGAACATTCGTTATTTGTATAGTACGTTTTCACTTGCAGAGAAAAAAATATAAAACATTTATTAGTATTTATCAGGCAACATAAACCAACGTTGCTTAGACTTCATTTTAATGTCTGTGTATAAACCTGCAGATTTAGGTCTTCTGGTGGAAACCATGATATGTAATGGTTTGATGTCTGTCATTTCCTGGAGGGAGAGGAGCAGCTGTCTACCCAGGTGACCTGCTCCCAGTATCCCCACACAGAGGTCACCATGTCCTGCTGCTGGTGTCACAGCAGAGGCCCGTGTGGACAGTGTCCTCTGAGGACACACCTACAAGGAACAGTATCACTGATTTACAACAGCACCTTTGAATCTTTAAACTTTAAATGAACTGTAAATGCTTGCTATTATTATTATTATTATTATTAGTAGTAGTAGTAGTAGTAGTATCACTATCATTTTTTATGAATTATTCTTAACAATGTACTACATCTGTGGTTCAGATCCTAGGACTCGTTTTCATGAAGAAGCCCGGTGATTGGTCGGCCTTATGATCCGCCTTCTTCAGAGCTGATGACGTTTCGACCAATCACAGCCCTTCGCGCGGAATTTCAAACAAATTCAAATGGATGTCCCTCCGCGGAAGCGATATCGTTCCGCCGTATTTCAAAACAAAATAGTCCCTTCTATACAAATACGCGTATTGTTTTATTCAGACACATACATTAATATTTAAAAACACAGTATAACACAATAACACGAGTATTGAATTCCAAACTTTTTGGTAATCCGAGTATTTTGTGAGTTTTTACTGCGTGTGTGTCGGTCGGCGGAGTGATACCACAGCGCATCTCAGGAAGAGGCACCGAGGCTCGGCCGGTTAAGGTAGCTCGAGTTAGCCGTTCGTCCATGTTGCATTTTAGCGTACGGTAGAATATCCACGGTCCTTTTAGTCGGACATGATATTATAGTGAGATTCCTCTTCGACGCGACCCGCTCGAAGTGTATGGACGGTCCGAAGTCAACGTGTCTTTGAACGGAACTACAGGTAAGGTCCTATATTCGGGTTTATTCAGGGAAGTCGTCAAATTGTAGTCGACACAGGATTCAGCTCTTTATGTCTCACTGGTTTTCATTTCCCTCTGTTGTTGCTAATGCTACATAACGACATTTAAAACCTTTGGCATCTGTGTGTGATGAGCTAATGTTTTAAAAGGAGAACACGGGGGAGACACGTGTGTTTAAACTCACACTAACTAATTTCCAATCACATACACGTTAAAGATGCTACTAGTTAGTCAGTTAGCGATCTGTTAAATACACGTTTCCCTTTGTTAGCTTCGTGTTTCATGAAGGTTAAACGTTGATGGTGAAATGTCCTGTTTTAAATCACCCTCCGCTGTGCTGCTGCTCTGTAGCTAGCTGTGTTGACACGTGTGTGCTTGTGTGCCTCTAGGTAAAGTAAAAGTAAAATGCCTCTACACGGGAAGATAGTGGTGATCAAGAGGAGTGGAGGCGATGGCACCGAGTTCCCTCTCACTGCCACATGCATGTTCGGAAGGTGAGATCCATTTAATTTGTTTTTTCTAGAGATCAACGTGTGTTCTCAGCCTTTCTGTCACTGGATTGTGTTTCACCATCAGATGTCCCTCTTTAGTGTAACACATATTACAATCACACAATGTCAGAGTAAACAATTTACTGTGTGTAGTGTGATGAAGAGGGACAAAGTGTTGTAAAAGTCCTCTGTGGTTTTGAGGCGGGCCATCAGCCTCTCACGTCACAATCCTACATGCGTGTTCTCTCCTGCTCTTACAAGAAGATCTGCAGACTCCATTTTGCAAAATTCAAACCTCCAGGTCACTTGTTCACATGTTGCAACATTTCATTCATTTACCATCAAAATGACATTAAGTACAATGACCGTCATATACACGTGTTGATGGGCCTCACATGTTCAACAGCTGCAAAGGCTCTTTGTATAGGAGCCAGGAGACGTCTGTCCTCTGTAACTATACAGCCAGCACCAGTCTTACAGTCCAGGGCCAACACACCCAGTTCCTTTTCTCCATCTTACTGATAGTGGTTCAGTGACACGTAGCACGGTGACGTTTAGATTACATGTTGCTGAATGTGTCTCTTGTTGACACACTTCTTTGTGATTTCACAGGAAACCCGACTGTGACATTCGCATTCAGCTTCCTCAAGTCTCCAAGGAGCACTGCAGAATTGACCTGAATGAAAATAAAGAGGTAACATTGCTTGTAACATGACAATATGAACATATCTGTGTTTTAACCTTAATTGTGATTGAATAGTTGCAGGTCAATTTATTGTTCAATTTGTAGATATTAAAGATAATCGGAATACTTAAATAATTTGAATTGACAACTGAAATTAAGTCTGACAAGTAGTAGTAGTAGTATTTTTCCTTTAGCTACTTTTAGACAGTGTTTTAAAGTGACTTTTATTTCTCTGTCTTCCAGGTTGTTTTGACCAATTTGAGCTCAGTGAATCCGACCCGGATCAACGGGGAGGCTCTGCAGCAGGCTGAGCGTCTGAAGCATGGAGATGTGATAACAGTTATTGACCGTTCTTTCAGGTGAGTCCTGTTTGTAGGAAGAGACATTTTCCCATTGTTTCCACTGAATTGTGTATTATAGCATTTACTATTAAGTAATAATATGACCCTTACATACATGCATTGTTGGACCAGTTATACAGTTATGTCTGAAGGTCTAACAAACCTGTATGTTTTTGTTGATTGCTCCTTTTCTCCACTTACCTTTGTGGTCATGGGTATTTAACATAAGAATACCATTTTTTATCTTAAAGAACATTTCCTGGACAGAATAAAGGTGTAAAATACACACGCTCTTTACTCAGGCGTTAATAATTTTCATGAGCAATGTGGGAAAGATCATGGGTACATTTTATTGCACTTTGTTGTTTCAGGTTTGAGTATCCTCCTGCACCAACACCAAAGAAGAGATCTTCCACAGGAGGCAAAAGTGAAACCCTCAAAGTAATTTAATTCCGATTAACTGGTTATCACTTCAACTTTCAGCCATCCTAGCTCCTCAAATTGTACCTTCCCTCTGTATAGTTTTATATATGTGTTAAGGAAAATGTCTTTTGCCTAGGTTCTTAAGGATCAGCAAGTGGTGGACACTCTCACTGCTGAAACAGGAGAAAAGAAGATCTCTGAAGTGTTCACAGGTGAGTTGTCTGATGGTGGTTAATTTGAATTAGGACAATACTAGTGCTACATTTGACGGGCAGGAATTTGATGCCAGTTTTACTTAAGCCTAGGGTATCAGATTTTAGTTCCAATTTATATTTGGACTGTTGGGTGTACTGGCCATTTACGCAACGTTTTTTTTGTTTATTCGCAAGATGGAGCTAATCATGACAACATCCGACGAACCCTGGACAACACAGTGGAGGTGGAGTCCATGGAGGATGCCACCCAGATGCAAAACAAGACCAACTCCCCATTCAGTGATCTGTATCAAATGATCAAAAAGTCTCTGGATGTCAAGACCCCTCGCAAGTCTTCTGCCAGTTTGCTTCAAACTCCGGCCTCGAAGTTTTGCACCCCAAAACCTGCGTCTGTCAGGAAAAGTGAGGTGAAACCTGTCGTTTTCAAAGAGGACCAAGGCACTCCTCAGATGAAGAATGAGGCTAAAGTAACTCCTGAAGATAAGAGTTGTAATCCTGAGACCCCAAAGTCTGTGAAGAAGCAGAGGAAGTCATCCCCAACATCATCTGAGAATCCCGGACCTGCAGCTGAAGAAGTTGATCATGTGATCAAGTCTGAAACAACTTCACCTCAGAGGAGAACCCGTGTAACCCCCCAGAAGTTCACTGCAGCTGAGGTTATGAAGCAGGTTTGTGTTGAAACTCCAAAGTCACCGGTGAGAAGAAGCAGCAGGGAGACCACACCAGTTAAACCAGCAGTGACTGCTGTCGAACCAGAACCCGTTCAGAGGAAATCACCAAGGAACTCGGGAAAAGCTGAACAAGGTATTGACAATCTTGTCCAAATTCAATTTAAGTGTTTTGACTAATTTGCAATCATTATTCATTCATGTGTGTTAAGATGTTTGGTGGATGACAACATGATCAATAACCATTTATTCATTTTTAGTAAATGAGACGACCAAAAAGCGCAAAGCTGGACAACTTGCGGCTGACTTGCCCACATCACAAATGAAGAGGAAGCGTGTTTCCTTTGGAGGTGCACTGAGCCCAGAGTTGTTTGATAAACGACTTCCTCCAAACTCTCCATTATGCAAGGGAGCCTTTCCACGGAGAAGCTTGTGTCTGAGTAAGCCCAAAGAGTCACTCCTGAGACGAGCATCAGTCATTGGACTATTGAAGGTAAGATTTTAACAGGTTGTGACTCGTGTATAAAAATGTGACCATAAACACAGTTATGACTCACATTATCTTGTTTAAAATGTATCTTTTCTAGCCTAAGGCCTCTTCACCTGGAAAGAAGTCGCCAAACTCTAAGGCCGCTTCTCCCAAGGCAGCATCTCCTGGAAAGAAATCGCCAAAGTCAGCAACTCCTGCAAAGAGATCCCCCAAGACCCCATCTTCTGTAAGAGGAAGTTCTCCCTCAACTCCCACAGTGCAAGGGCGCTTCTCTGTGTCCCGCATCAGCACGCCATCTCCAGTGACAGAAGACTCTGACACATTTACCCCCAAAATCCCTCTGAAGAGGAAGAGCATGAAGGGAACCTCAAGGAAGACCCCAATTATCGCCAAGAGCGCTGTGAAGGGGATCCGCAGGAGTGGCATCTCAAGGGCCTCTATGAAAGGTACATTATACCCTGAAATCTGTAAGATCTTTTATATTAGAAATGTTTCTTCGTGTTAATAACAGTGAATAGTTATATCAAACTGCATTTATCATCCGTGTATTATAACATGAGTTATAGTATTTCATCAGTGCTGTTTATAACTATTGAAACGATGGGGAAAAAATACATTTAATTTTGTTTTTCCTTTCAGTGCAAAACTCCTGGGTGGACATTGTGAAATTTGGTCAACCTAAGGCTCAAGTGATTGCTCCAGTTATAAAGATGGTTCCCAAAAAGACCACAAAGAAGACTGTGTGCAAACCACAGGTAAACAGATACTGTAACAACATGGCACATTTACATCATTGCTTCGTTGCAAGTCTTGCAACAACTAACTTGTTAGAGTTATTATAAACAACAGATGACTTTTTCATAATAAATCTGTCAAAGCAACAGTGACCTCTGCAGCCACAAGACGGTAGCAAAACAAGTTTGATCTAATGATGAAAAGTGTTAGATTATTTTGAAACTGCAGCAGGACAAAATAAATTATGGCGGGTCGTCACAGCCACAAAACACTTGCTCATTGTAGTTAATCATATTTGAAATTCAGTATACCATGACACATTTTGTGGATGGTAATAGTAACATAAGAATCTAATACTGTTGCAACCCTAGTAACAAACACCAAACTCTTGTAAGTTTTCATGCTGAATATTGGTGATAAACCCTGGTTTTAATGCCCTCATTCTTAGCATTATTTAAATGCATAATTGTTGCTTCTGTAAAAAGACATTTTATTCCTTACTGGAGGTCCCTCACTTGAGTATAATGTGTAATTGTATTTAAATAAAAATATATGTTTGCATTATTTAATAATTGTCTTTCTCAATTTCTTAGACACCTGCAAGAAACATCAAGGGCCACGTCAGCACCGGACACGCAGATTCACCTGCTACCATCGTTGTGGGCAGAGCGCACACAAAGAGCGCCTTACACCCAACTGGGGCTGCTCCAAGACTGGTCCCAAATATTGTACTCTTAAGAAAGAACATGAAAATGGACGAGGACTTGACTGGTATTAAGCTTTTTCTGCTCTAACGAATTTGATTGTATAGACCTTGTTCTTTACTGTATTGATTTATGTTGTGCATTGTGGTTTCAGGAATTCCCGAAATGTATAAAACCCCAGTAAATGAAAGGAAGAACAGATCTGCCATCAATGAAAGCGTCGACAAGACACCAGCGGGAGTTCTGGGCACATCTGTGGTTGAACCATCCGTTCTAAACACACCAGAGGGACCAGGTAAAGTGCTTGATAAGACTGGTTGTGAGTGGGGATTGAAATATCATTTTTCTATACAAATAAATGAATAATGAATTTATTCTCTGATGGAAACAACTACACCGTAGAGTTGACTTTTAAGTATGGGATAAGAAGACTTTTTTTTTTGCTTGTATCATGTTCATTTTTCTGTTGGACTGCTGCATTTGTTTTTGTGTCGTACAAGTTCACATGGGTTAAGCAGTGCTTGACATTGGCAATTCTTTATAATTACAAACACTGACAGGGTGTCAAAATTGATTTATAAATTAATGAAATGAGTTGTGTTTTACAGGGGAAATGGTGGTTTCTCCACTGAATCTGGCATCTGCAGTGAAAGACAGAAGTTACAACAGTGAAGCAGTTCAACGCCTCCTGAATGAAGATAAAGACTCCAGCTTTGTCAGTGTGATCCCTGCATTAGAGATTCCCTCTGAAGAATCTAGTGAGCAGCAGAGCACCACGGTGAAGAAGACCCCTGTGAAAACTCCCAAACAGAAACCAGAACAACCCGAGTGTCTGTCGGGATCGAAGAGGACCACAAGAACCCCAAAACAAAAACCTGAACCTGTTGAGGACCTGAGGGGGAAGATTTTGAAAACTCCAAAGCAGAAACCTGAACAACAAGAGTGCCTCACTGGAGTGAAGAGAATCATGAAGACTCCCAAACATAAGATTGAACAGCAAGAGTGCTTGACTGGAGTTAAGAAAATCTTCGAGACCCCACAAAAGGAAGCTCTCAAGGCTGATGATGTGAGTCTCTGTGGTGTTGAGGAACCTCAGGAGACACCAGCACATGTGCAAGAATCTGAGGACCTGTCTGAAATGGCTGACGTGAAAACTCTGAATGCAAAGAGCTCTCCAGTGCTGTGTCTAGAAAAAGGTCAGTTAGTTAAGTATAATAAGAATAATGCTTGAGATATACTGATGAGATCATTGTTTAAACTTTGTATGGCTTTATTCTCTGTTTCTCATAGAACTAGACTTTGCCAATGAGGATCTACAAGAAGACAAACCATCAGATGTGATCAACGTGGTTCCCCAAGTTGACACAGTAAAAGGTATTTTGTGGTATATTGAATTTGCCAGATGGGTTTCCTGAAGTGGAGAGTTATGGACAATCTGCATTGTGGTTGATCTTAAGGAATTATGTATTTTCTTTACAGAAAAGTGTTAACTTAGTGTCCTAATTTAAGTTTTTACACAATTTGAATGCACCCTAGCACTAAAGAAATGTGGAAAATTGAGGTTATTCACACAGAATGTTGCATGTGAACCCCTAAATATCTAGAACTACATAAAGTTGTTTATCTTCGAATATGATCCTTGCTGTGTAAATGTGTTCACAAAACATGTCTTGAACCTGATGCATCTATCTCCCCGGGACCTGAACTTGATTTTGTGTTGGTCTTATTCTAGAAGCTGTCTCAGATGAAGTTGTCAACGACACGGAAGAGGAGCCAAGTGAAAAGGAGTCCTCAGATGTCATGGAAACCATCTCTCAGGCAGCTGAAGATGAGAGTTTACCTGAGGAACAACCAGAAGTGAACACAGTTAAGAATCTGTCCGAGGAACAACCCGAAGTGGAGGCAGTTGTCAAGAATCTGTCTGAGGAACAACCCGAAGTGGAAGCAGTTGTCGAGGAACAACTCGAAGTGGAAGCCGTTGTCGAGGAACAACCGGAAGTGGAAGCCGTTGTCGAGGAACAACCGGAAGTGGAAGCCGTTGTCGAGGAACAACCCGAAGTGGAAGCCGTTGTCGAGGAACAACCCGAAGTGGAAGCCGTTGTCGAGGAACAACCCGAAGTGGAAGCCGTTGTCGAGGAACAACCCGAAGTGGAAGCCGTTGTCGAGGAACAACCCGAAGTGGAAGCCGTTGTCGAGGAACAACCCGAAGTGGAAGCCGTTGTCGAGGAACAACCCGAAGTGGAAGCCGTTGTCGAGGAACAACCCGAAGTGGAAGCAGTTGTCGAGGAACAACCCGAAGTGGAAGCAGTTGTCGAGAATCTGTCTGAGGAACAACCTGAGGTGATCGAGATTTCAACTGGCCAAGACACAGAAATGGAGACTGCTGCCGTGGATCCTGTTAAAGAGAAGAAATCTGTTCGAGGGCGAAGAGCAAAGACTGTGGAACCTGAGGCAGTTGAGGTTAAACAAGATGCATCACAACATACTGAGGAACCTGTCACCCCGGCGCCAGTCAGAGGAAGAAGAGGGAAGAAGACTGAAACCCCAGCTCCATCTACTGTTGAACCGAAGACAAGAAAAAGAAACGCAAAAACCACTGAAAGCAAGGATGCTGATCTCACAGTGGAAGAAAGCGCCTCTCAGCCTCCAAAAATCGACACCAAGCCTAGAAGAGGAAGAAACGCCAAAAAGGCTTCTGATGATCAAGCTGAAATAGTTGCTACTGAAACCGAAAATGCACCAGAGGCTGAGGGCGAACAGATCACAGCAGTTGAAGTCGACCACAAGGCAGATGAGAGTGTAGCCCCTCAGGAGAAAGTTGCGCCGAAGAGAGCGAGAAAACTGAAACAAGAAACTGAACCGTCTCAGCCAGAGCAGCAGGATGTAGCAAAGGAGCATTCAGAGGAGCCTGTGGTCCCTGCTCCAGTCAAAGGAAGGAGAGGGAAGAAAACCGAAGCCACTGCAGCACCTGCTGTCCGACAAACGACAAGAACCAGAAATGCCAGGTCTCAAGGAAACGCCTCTGATGATAAACCTGAAGCTGCCCCAGAGACATCACTGGAAATGCAACCTGAGGTTCCCTCTGAAGCTGTGAGTGAGCAGACTGCTCCCCCTGCAGAGGAAGCTGTAGTAAAGCCTGTTCGAGGGAGAAAAACAAAACCAACACCTGTTGCGCCTCCTCAACCAGAGCCGGAGAACGCTGAAGTGAGTGATGAGCCTCAACAGCCCATTCCCACTGCTGCAAAAACCAGAAGAGGCCGAAAGATCAAATCTGACACCACTGAACAAACTGGGGCTGCAGAAGACACATTGGTTACTGTAGAGACCAAGCAGGAGTCTCAGCCCCCAGTCAGGGTAAAGAGGGGGAGAAACGCCAAACAGGAGGAGGAAAAGCAAGAGAATGATGTCGAGACTATTTCACCCGAGCCCTCTGATGTCCAAGAGCCAGTTAAAATATCAACAAGAACCAGGAAAACCAAGGAAGAACGTGTAAAACCAAAGGAAGAAGAAATCAAAACTGATGAAACTATCGTCCCCGAGGAGGCTGAATCTGTGCTTGTTGCAGAACCACTGGAGAATGAGCAGGTTCCTGTCACTGAAAAAAAAACCAAGAGAGGAGCGCAAAAAGCCAAACAAGCCGCTGAAAGTGAAACACCTGTGGAGTCCACTGAGGTCGAAGAAGTGCCTGCTGTCAAACCCAAACGAGGCAGGAGAGTAAAAGAAGCTACTGAAGTTCCTGCTGAAGTACCAGAGGCAAAGGCTGAGGAGGAAACTGCTGAGTCAGACGCTCCAGTCGCTAAACCTACGAGGGCAAGAGGTGTGAGAACTGTGAAAAATCAAGTCTCAGAAGTCATTCCAGCCAAAAGAGCACGTCGGGGGGCAGCAACTCTCCCTGAGGACACAGAATCCACAGCCCTGGATGTTCCAGCTGCAGAGCCGGCAAAGAGGGGGAAACGGGCTGCAGCAGCTAAGCCCACAACAGATGAGTTGACAGTGAGCAGCGATCAGGTGAATAGCTCAGAAGATTCAACCAGCGCAGTTACAGAAGAGGTCAAAGGGTCGAAAAGATCCGTGAGGTGGAAAGCAGACCCTGAGGTCCTCCAGATTCCAAAAGCAACACCCGTCAAAGCTGTGCGTGGAAAGAAGTCCAAACTTGTTGACGCTGAGAGCAAAAACACGTCGAGCGATGCGGACAAAACTGAAGAGAAGGATCTCTCAGAGGAAGTTGTTGAAGCTCAGCCCGTCAAGAGAGCCAGACGAGTAGCAAAGGTCACTGAAGAAACAGTGGATCCCAAGAAAGATGCTGAAGCTGAGACACAACCCAAAACCCGCAAAGGAAGATCAACAAGGAAATAAAGGCATTTGTGTTTATATTTAGTCAAAATTACATTTTTCTCTTTATACATTTTGTATTTGTGATGTTTTAGATTGTTTTTAGTATTTTTAGATTCGTTTTATTAGGAAATTGAGCACTAGATTTTTTTTATTAATGAAAACTGCAGGGAATCTTGTCTTAACCATTTATATAAGTTGTACGTTATTCATTTTCGATCTTTCAACAATTTTAACAGTGGGGGGAAAATGTTCATTAAATTTTTTGTACAATTCAAAAGCTGGTGTGGATTTCTCATATTTTGGAATATACTTTTATCTGAATATGTTATATCTGGTACTTCATGTTTAAAAAGATTCATGTTTTAAAAATAAATCCTTAAGCCTATTTGAAGATTTTGGTGTGGTTTTCTGTTTACATTCATTTCCATGTGTTGTCAGTGACCAAAGGTGAAAACGACAGGAGTAGTGATGCAGGTCTCATTTTACATATGCAGATTAAAAAAGTACAAAACATTTTATTACAGCTCCTTGTGGATAGTGTCTTTGTGGGATCAGGTGAAAGACTTAATAGATTAAATGACACTGATTTAAATGAAGGTTGAGCCATAAGGAAGGAACGGTTTTCTGCTGCCTATTATGTGGAATAAACAATAGATTTTTTACTAATATTCTTATTTTATATTCGCATCATTTATTTAACTTAAATTGTTAAAGTACTATGAGGCATCTCAGCCATTCAAAACAAACAGGAACTTGTACGGTAGAACAGGAGAACAACCCGGACCCATTACGCGGACGGACCGGGAACCAACGCAAAGTAGACGCAGGAGGGAGATTTAAGAGGCGGCGTGTGCAGGACGCTCGGTTTCAGAACACAAGTGGCTCCTTTTTCTTACCTCCTCATTTTCTAGTGATTCTCGTCATCATGGAATCGAACATTGACATTAAAGAGACGCCGAAAGGCTTCAACTGCGTCCTGTGCAACGTCAACTTACCGAACTGTGAGTCACGAAGCTAACACACAAACTACTGAGGACACTTGAGACGTAACGTTGTCCGGGCAGGTGGTGAATTAGCTTCAAGCTACAGAGAAACTGCGCAATTCATTCACTGCACTTAGCTATCTGTTTTTTACCCTGTTTACATTCGTTTTTATTATATTCCCTTACACTTAAGTATTGTATGTTACTTATTATTACTTACTGATGGCTACTTCCTAAATAAATCCTGAATTTCAAACAAAATAGGTCGATGACGTTTCCGCATTTTGTCAATGTCCTGCAATGTAAAATCCTCTATCGTGATATTGTTTCAGAATATCAATCAGAATTGGTTTTACTTCATATTTATACAGCACTTTTCACACAGACAAAATGTAACACAAAGTGCTTTGTATATCTTTGTATAAACCCCCCAAGTACACATACACAGGAAGGGATTTAAACAGCACCATAAGGAAAAGATAAATAGGTTGGTAACAGGAAAATAGGTGTTTATATACTAAACCATGTATATTCCATGCATACACCTACCTGTGTACTTGCCGTACTTCATGTTCCAACCTCTGCCACCTCATTATATGTGGAGATTGACTTCTGCTGGTGTTCTGTCCTGCAGCGTCCAGTCTGGAGCAGCATGTGAAAGGGAGGAAGCACCTGACGCTGCGCTCGGTGCGGGACACCAGGAAGAGCCAGGAGGAGCACAGCGTGTTCGTCAGCGGCATCAAACCTCACATCTCACAGACAGACATCACCAAGCACTTCCAGCAGTTCGGACCGGTGGCGGACGTCATCATGGATAAAGACAAGGTCAGACAGGCAATGAGGAACTGTGAGCTCATAGAGACACTCAACAGAGCGCTGACCTCCACATTACATTACATTTCATTTAGCTGACGCTTTTATCCAAAGCGACTTACAATAGGTGAATTCAACCCCGAGGGTACAAACCAAGTACAACAAGAATCAAGAGAGTACAATTTCTTCAAAAATAAAGCAAAACTACAAAGTGATATAAGTATGTGCTACTAAATCGTTAGTTTACAAAATTGTTAGTATTTTTTTTAATTTTTTTATTCAAGGTATAGTCGGAAGAGGTATGTTTTTAGTTTGCGGCGGAAGATGTATGAAGATGAGGCCCAGCAGTCCTCTTATGAAATCTAAATTCACCAGATCTGGATTTTTATTTGGATCTGCACCAAATTGCACACACTCCAAATATCAGTCCCCTAACCATGGCTGATATTCAACATAAATGTAAAAGAAAGTGAAAAAAACCCAATCCTGAATCCGCCCCCTGGTCCACAGCTACACCAAAATTGAATTATTCCCTCCAAATGTTCACGTAAATCGGTTGAGTAGAAGAAAACATAACTTTCGCTCTGCACTCACAGGGGGTGTTCGCCATCGTGCAGTTCAGCGAGACGGAGAGCCTGCAGGCGACCCTCTCCTGCCTCGAGCACCAGATGAAGGGCATGAAGCTGCGCGTCAAACCCCGCGAGAAGAAGGAGTTCAAGTTTGTTCCCAAGAAGAGGAGCGACGCGGAGAGAATGCTAGAAGTTCTGAACCGTCTCAAGCCTCAGCTGTGTCAGCTGCTGTCTGTAAGCATCCTGTTGTCAGATCTGAAGTGTGTCTCCGGGCCATGAACGTGTGGGTTTGTGGAAACGGTGATTTTACACATGGCTGTACGAAGTGGAGCAAAACATACTTACTACATTCAGTACATATGATATAAACCATAGACTGTGACGAATATATAAAATGTTGACGATGACTAAATGATGTGAATCACATTAAATGAGAAGAACATAAAATTAAAACATAAATTATTTGTGTTTGATTGTATGTAACTATCTTTTCACAATATATTCAAAATAGATATTGCAATTATAGATGTAAGTAATAATGTAATAATGAGGTTTAATGTAAATAGTTTTTGCTATAATATACAATATTTATCTATTGCATACTAAAGAAACAAATATAAATCATGCCCTGTTAGATTGCTCTATATCTGGACCTATTGTAGCATGTTGTATGTTATCCTAGTGGTTTGTTAGGTTTTTATGGTTTTGTTTGTTCCCTTCCAGGTGGATGCACAGATGCAGTGCGTCGTCGAGCGGTTTCAACTGGGAGAGAATGAAAGAAAGACCAGAAGCTTACTGGTTGAACTCCTGCAAGAAGTTTTCGTAGAGTTTTTTCCAGGTGATGTTTCCAAACATACAAACAGTCGAGTCCGTTTCTGTCTTTCAAAGTGATCATTGTGCAAATGATTGTCATAGATTGGTTCTCTCTCTTAAAACATTTTTTGTTGGGTTGCAGACAGCCAGATTCTGCCATTTGGTTCATCCGTCAACACTTTTGGAATCCACTCCTGTGACCTGGACCTCTTCCTGGACCTGGAAAACACTAAAGTGTTCCAGGCTCGTGCCAAATCCACCACAGAACAGGTCCGATGCTTTTTAAGTACAACAAATTGAAGCGTTTATTAGATAATTTAACTTTGAATCATCCTTCTTTTATCTCCCCTCTTTCCTCAGGCAGGGGAGGGCACGTCCGATGACGGCCGCTCTGAGGACTCCATCCTGTCCGATATTGACTTGACCTCAGCGTCGCCGGCAGAGGTCCTGGACCTCGTGGCGGCGATCCTGACGCGCTGCGTCCCCAGCGTGCACAAAGTCAATGTGGTCAGCAGCGCTCGTCTCCCTGTGGCCAAGTTCCATCACCGCGAGCTCAACCTCCAGGGTGACATCACCATCAACAACAGGTCTGTCGGCTTCTCTCCACTAAGCAGCTGTAACAGACTTTAAAAGTGGCAAGAAAATGTTTCATCTTGAACACTGAGCAGAATTACTCTGTCTTTCACTAGACTGGCTGTAAGGAACACTCGATTCCTGCAGCTGTGTTCAGGGATGGACGACAGGCTGAGACCTCTGGTCTACACCATCCGCTACTGGGCCCAGCAGAGACAGCTGGCCGGTAAAAAGAAATAACTCAGCAGATATTATATCACTACAGGACAAGTCTGGTTTTAGTGTAAAAAACCAGATGCACTTTCTTTACAATAAAAGAGTGTACTCAAGTAGTTATTTCACATTTTGGCCAGCAGATGTCACTAGAACGTATCACTTATCACTCTGTGAACACAGTAAAAGTTTGGATACTGATTTGCAGAAGCTTTTAGTGCCTAGTGTTTTAATTAGTGTTCTTCTCCGTAGAGTGCACAAATTACTTTTACTCCTGGGGAACATTTCCTCTGTTCCTGTGAGGAGCAGCAGCCAGTTCAACTTTCAACAAGCCTCCTGTGCAGAGTCATCTGCAAAAATCAAATATTCATAGAAATACAATGAAATAAAAGTAAATAGCCTTGAACTACACACATGCACACATTCAATATGTAAGGAAACAGTTAACTAAGATATTATTGTTGTACCAATAACTCTGTGAAACAAACAATAATGAACCAGAGATTAATATCCAAAGGAGGACAAAACTGACAGTGGTGTCTGTTGGTGACATTGACTTTTGAGATCTCAACAGAATTGTGGCAAATCTATGATCAGTTTGCAGCATTACTGATATTTCACACACACAATGAATAACTAAGCTGGTTTCAAATAGAACCGATGTTGAAAATATTATATATATTTTTGATGTTTAATATTAGAAAGAACTAGAATACAGTACAAATGCAGTAAATATCTGAGAGCTGGCTACACTGGTATCCTTTACATTTCCTTATACATCAGTGTAACAACCAGTTTTTTGTTTCTGTTTGTTTTAGCACTCTTCATCCTGTATATTCTCATGTCCTTGTAACTCTGGTCTCATCCACACACACACATTGTTTGTTGTGCGCAGGTAACCCCAGTGGTTCTGGTCCACTTCTCAACAACTACGCTCTGACACTGTTGATCATCTTCTTCCTGCAAAACTCTGAGCCTCCTGTCCTCCCCACAGTGGAGCAACTTAAAGACATGGCCTGTGAGTACTGCACCACTGGACCCTGACCAGAAAGGTTTACTATTCATCAGTCTGAACTTGGCTGGTGCTTCAATTTACTGTGAGAAACAGATGACAGAAAAAATGCAGTTAACCCTGCAGAGGGTTTAAAGACTTTCTGCAGCTGTTCAATGCAGAGTTATCACTGTTTAACACTGTTTAGGTTTCATATTGTTTATATAGTCAAATCTTCTGTTTTGCTGCATGCACATGAGATGATATTCATTTACTTCTGCTCGTTAACCATCATTTCTTCACATCCTCGCAGGTGAAGAGGAGGAATGTGTGATCGAGGGCTGGAACTGCACCTTCCCCAGTCAGCCCATTTCTGTGCCGCCCAGCAAGAATACACAGGACCTCTGTAAGTGAAAGGAATTAAAAAGCAAAGAAACATATGTGATTTGTTATTCAGTGATTTCCGGTGACTCACTGAACCAAGCATCTTCATTAATTTTAATCCCAGCTTCATCTAACGTGTGTGTTTTCTCTGTCCAGGCACCCTGCTGTCCGGCTTCTTCTCCTTCTACGCCAAGTTTGATTTTGCCAGTAGTGTCATATCTGTCAGGGAGGGCCGTGCACTCCCAATCACTGATTTCCTCGGCCAGAAAAAAGAAAAGGAGGCCATGCAAGAGGAACAACCCACCAGGACCCCTCACCACAGTCCCAAGCTGGCCCCCCTAAATCTCCTGGACCCCTTTGAGCTTTCCCACAACGTAGCTGGAAACCTGAATGAGCGCTCGCAGCGCTGCTTCCAGACCGAGTGCCAGGAGGCCGAGAAGTACTGCCGCAGCCTGCAGTACAAGCGCAAATCCACCAAGGGGAAGATGTGGGGGCTTGTGCGTTTATTCACCCCCCACGGCGAAGTCCCACATAACAAAGCGGACGCCTTGACCATCAGCATTCCCTTCAAATCGGCGCGGCTCCCTGAAGGGCTGCGTAGTCAGCTGCACATGGCGGGAGATGACTTCCGGCCGCTGTGGTTTCAGAAGGTGTGCTCTGCTGTGGAGGGAGTTCTCACCAGTGTTCTCAGGTGTCACCTTGCTCCCTCCACAGGCCGCGAGGAAATGGATGCTTCCTCAGCGTCCCTCAACACCTCGATGAACAGCAGCTTCGGCAGCGTCGAATCCCAAAGCGACACCAGCCCTACAGTGAAGGCCGGTGCCAAGAGGCTGCTGTCATCAGGCAGCGACGTCTCTGTGTCACCTCACGGCAAAAAGCCACGGCTGGCTAAAAGAGGCAAGCCGGATATCCCTCCGTGGATCTGCACGCAGAAGCACATGGTGTGGGCTGGCAGGAGGAAGGTGAGAAGGGAACTGATCAAAGATACAGACACGAGGCCAGAGGGCAGCTGCATGGAGATGGAGACCCAGGTCACAGCTCACATCATTGACAAAGAGCCGGAGCTCAAGGAGCCCCTGGAGTTCAAGGTCCAGCCGCAGATGGTGGGCGGGACGGAGAGCACGAAAGCGGTTCTCAAGCTGGAGCCGACCAGTGACATGACGGGAGTTTTTAACGACTTCTTTCATTTCCTGGAAGTGTTTTTACCCAAGATGGTGGAGACATTGCTGGAGAAGGAAATAGGAGGAGTTTAAAATGGAGCCTATTTCAGATTCGATCTTTGTTTTTTTTGTTTTCAAAGATGACATCATTGCCACTACCTTTTGAGAGCGGGACATGAAAAAGCATTTATATGCCGTTACCAGCCATCTGTTATACTGTAACACTGTGTAAAGGCTTTGTCAGAAAGTTTTTTGTACACTATGATACTATTATACTATTAGTTTGTTTCTATGTAAGATTTCTTCTTTTATGTTTGAGACGTGGCTATGTTTTAGTGAACCTCTGTTTATTTAAAAGATGAAGCTCTGAAGGGAAACTGCGGTGGCAGATATTTGTTGTACAAAACGTCTGATGTCATCTACAAATAAATATTAAAAAAACTTTGAAAAATCGGCCTCATTCTGGCTACAGTAGAAGTCATTGGTCAGGTAATGTAACAAATAAATTTTACCTGAAGACATTCTTCATGCACATCGATGCTTGGTCGTCCTCTGCCAGAACAGGGCCGTGTGCATGGAGCTTTCATCCGGGCCGCTCTTCTTTGCTCACAGGACTGAGACAGATGAGAGTAATTACTCAGGCAGACTGCTTTATTACGGCAGGAGGAGCAGGAGCTGAGGGATGCACAAGGCTCCCGAGATCAACATCATTCATCTCCATTTTTAAAGGGAGGTGCAGATGGCCAGCAGGTGAGGTGGGGATAGGGAGGATGGAGATGAGTGTGATGATGAAGACGTTCAAAGGAGACTATCTGATGCTGCTTCACATCTCTGATTGTTTGCTGTGGCTGCGAAAATAAAATGTAAGACCTGATGAGGAACCAAAAGTATCTGATACTATTGTGATCCACCAGAAATCATAATGTCGTTTTTCAGTAAGAGTCAGAAAAAAGCTAAATGTAAGTAACTACTATAAAATCTGGTGGAAGGAAGTGGGATGGACCAGGAAAGAACCCGTTCAATATTTTTCTTTCACGTGAACATTGCGAAATAACGAGTTTTTTTAACATTTTCCTTTATTTCACAGGGAAAAGTTCATGGATCTTGATGAAAAAGATCAGATCTACAATAAAATTCTGGCACCGTGATATTCCTTCACATCTGTTGTACTGGACTTAGGTCTTAAATTTCATAAATTATGGCCTTAAAAGGTCTAAACCTTCCGTGTTGAAACTGTTGTCATTGGTGTTTCTAATTTTCTGTGGATTCGATGCCACATCACTTGAGCTTTAGCCGTTTCTATCTCCAGCCCTTGTTATTTCAAAGGTGCTGCTGATATATGGCCTCTCACACACACCTTTAAGCCACACAGTCAAAGTGATTGATAACAAAAGTGTGTGTGTGTGATTGCTTTTTTCTTTTTGCCATCGGCCAAAAAGCAAGAAAACAAACCGTTTTCAGATTTTCCTCAAGTTCCCTTCATCAGGAAACACAATCTGGGGTCAGATCCCTGTAAAGATGCACAGCAGCACATGGGAGATGCTTTCATTAGGTATTGACGACCAGCCAGTTAAAAAACATGTAGCTCATTTGCTGTAAATGCGATTAAGAATTGATTCTTGTGGGCATTGATGCGAGGCGTGTCCTTGAGCGTGGAGCCGATTCTTCATCTAGAGATCGCCAGAAACAAGAGGCAGAGAAAGTAATAAAGGCATGGTTATTGTAGTTGGCGTCCATTGGGATGAGATCCTGAGTCACGCCTCCAGAGACATGAAATCTCCACAGCTTGCAGGATTGTCCAGTTCACTATGACGCATGCATGCATTGATTGATGAATCATCTTGTATTGTAGTGTCATGCTAAAGGTTTACATCTGGTTCCAAGAATGTGGAGGAGAGGTGAGTAAGAAACTGACTCCATCTCTCCATTACAGAGGGCGGTGGGTGATTTTAATGCATGAGAATCACACTGACTTCCCAGCCCTGTTGGGACTTTGAGAACAGGCTGTGCATGGAGAGTCATCAACCTTTCCTCTCACACGCCTCGTGATCCATCCGAGTTACCTGAAGCTGCCGCGGCCGGCTCGTTCATAAACACATCAGTCGCTGGGATATTGCCATAATTGGCCGGCTCTGCTTTTTCCCAAAAAGACGGATGGGGTGAGAGATGCTGCTGCTCCGGGCAGAGGAGCTTCAGTCCGCTCGGGGGGGGCAGAGACTCTCATGAGGCGTCAAGGGTTTGGAGAACAAATGAGCAAATGAGAGGCCATGAGTTGAGTGATGTGTGATTAGAACTGACACGACTGCTGTTTTGTTTGTGCAAGTGTAGCCAAGACAATTATTGTATTTATTTATTTTATCGACCTACTTAGTCCACAAATGTCTGTCTCTCTGTGGAACACGTATCTCGAGAACCGTTCATCTTATCGGCTTCACCCTTTGTGTGTTTATTCTTAATGGCCCGTGGAAGAGCAGTGTCGAATTTGGTGCGATTGGTGCTACATTCAATATGAATAAAAACGTACAAACAGGTGCTTTGTAGCGGTCAGTGGGGACAGATGCCTTCAGTCTGTGGACCGAGTTGAACCCGTCTTCTTTTATGTCCTCTGGCGAACAACAGAAGTGGTCGGCAACTGGGTCAAACATCGGGTCAAAATGGCTGCCAGATCATTTTGTATTTGATAGTGTGACCCAGATATTCACAGGCGCTCATGCAACAACATTCACCGAATCATGTCCTCTTCAGCAATTTGTCTACAAAGTACAACCACATTGTGGCAGCAATGCTTTATATCAAGCTTAAATGTTGAGCTATTATTTAGAAAAATGGGAACTGTGTGAAATGTGAAACACCAGTTCAGTAAATCATTCCAACCCATGTATGAATCACACGTAAGCAGATAACAAATTAAGTTGTGTTTCACTCCATGACAAAATCTTCAGTGCAGATAAACCAGGAAGGAGGAACATAAAAAAACAGCCCAATCCAAACAGCCACTTTTAAAACGAGCTCTGCAGTAGTTGTTATTATTATGCAACATCTTTGTACAATAGATTTTACAGAAGTTATTACCTGGAACTTATAGGGCTGCATTGTCAATGTGGAACATTTGGTCGGGTCCTGTACCCCTACGTCCACTTATAGGGGGACCCCTCCTCATAAGGTCTCCCCGGTTCATCCACCTCTCTGTTGTTACAATCCATGGGAGAGGGGCTCAACTTGTGTAAAGATTGACCTGAGGATTTTTTTTTTTGCTCCGTTTGTCTGTATAAACTGAGATCACCTCAGACACATCTTCAAATAAATCCCAATGCAGACATCACTGGACTCCGGTAAAAGTTAAAAATAAAAAGTCTTAGTTATGTGTCGGGATTCTGACACTTTGTGGCCCCTTTTAGAGCCAATTATGCCTGTGAGTCATTGGCCTGTGGTGGTGGGCCGCCATCAACCCCTCATTGTGTCCCCTGAGCTGTGCAAACAGACTTGGCTGCACTGAAAAGCACTCTGTTCATATTAGTGGCTCCCCTACTCTGGAGATAAGGCTTAATAAAAACTCATACTCATTTCCCCCTTTCTGTCTGCGATGACAGGAAGGAGTCCGAGCCTCTCCTGGGAGATTGCTCTTACACCAGAATGAACTTCTGTGCAAACGTGTGTCTGTGTGTAATCTTCTTTTCATATTTGGACTCGGCAGCGTGTGTGATGCAAATGGAAAACGGAGGTGGTTTTACTATCAAAGGTGGAGGCAGAGGTTCAGGAGAAAAGCTTTTAGGGCCCCAGGTAGATGCGTTCTGTAAGTAAACCTCCGCCTTCCTGATTTGTTCAACTTATCGCTCTCAGATAAAATATTGCAAATTGTACGTGTCTTTCCTAACAAAGTCGCAGACATTGCTAGTTGGAAAAGTTGTTAAAAAAGAAAAAAAAGAAGCCTTGGCCTCCTGCAGCTCCTATTACGTTTGCCTTGATGACAACTCAAACCCTTTCCCGCTCTGCAGGAGCCTGTACGCCTCTTGTGGAGCATTAGCCGGGGTTTATTGGGCCGTGAACTGTCTGCTCTTCCCCTTATCTCAGGGGCTGTTACTTTCTCAGTGTTTACCTGCAAACACTGGAGCACGTTAATGAGTTTGTCTTGGGGATGTTGTTGTCTCTTGCCATTGACTTTTATGGCCTGTCGAGTGAAGGCAGACAGGTTGAATACTGGGGTAGAACAAACTGAACGTTCAGGACGGCTTTAAACTCGTCGGTTTTGTTATTTTGTTTTTCACCATCGCTCGGCACGGTGTAAAAACCGCTGCGCACTAATTGTCCCTCAATATCACTTTGAATTATGGTTCAACGATTGCCGAGAAATGGAAAGTGCAATCTAGGTGTAATACCACAATCCACTCGCAGCCTTTATGGCGAGGTCATATCCACTTTAACTGCGTGTTTATTGTCAGCTCTTCTGCGGCCGTCAGCTGGGATTTATGTCCAAATCAAGTTTTTGACAAGGGTTTAGGGGCAGACAAAAGAAAACCCCACGGTTTTTATGACTCTATAAACAGCACATGAGAGAGAGGGGGGGGGGGTGGCATCCTCAGGGAGCTCAGCAGGACGACATGCACATGTTATGTTGTACATGGCAACATGATGGTTCCTTTGATTCGTACATGAGCCTGTTAAATATAATTATTAAGTCTTCCTTTGTGTTTCTCTTGTTGGACAAGTTTCCTCTGCTTTCTAGATAATAATCAATTCTCTGGAGTATAAGTCTTTGATGTGTCCCTGCAGCCCAGTGGCTGGAGATGCATTCACCACACAGAGTGCTGGAATTACTACATCCTCTGATTCTCTTTGTCTCTGTCATGTGTCTTCCTCTCATGTCACTAAAAGCTAAAATGCCCAAAAATTAAATTAAACATTTAAATTAATAAATATAAGCATCAGTGTTACTTTGACTTTCCTGATGTTTCTGCTGTCAGTCACCTCAGCTTTAAATATGTTTAAACAGAGAAGAAACTAGACTCTGGTGTTACATTGCTCTCAGTGCAACTACACAAACATTGACTTACAGCTGTTGGGACGAGGACAACAACAACAAAGTCAAAGAATGGTACAAAAATATTTAAACTATTGAGGTGGATGTTCTGGACTGTTCTGTTCAATAGCATGTGAAACGAAGTTAGGAGAAAACACAATATTTTGGAAAGACTTATGACCAAGGCCATAAGTAGTGCAATGAAATAAATAATAAATACTGTAACTGCATGGACAGGGGATGGACATGTAAATTATATGATTTTGAAAATTCACCAGTTCTTTGCTGCAGTTTTATTAGCTGCAAGATAAATCTGCTCGTAGATTAATAGGGCCTCAACCTCACATATATGCAGGGTGTGACGCAAACAGTCAATGATTTCCCTACGTGCCCAATTAAAAAAGCCTTTTTATTAGGACTACAATCCCACACAGACACAGACACACACACACAAACACGATGGATACTATGACAATAGTATCTCAAAAGTTATTCAACCATGTCTGGCTTCCTTAAATAAGCACATGTCACACCCAGATTTGTTCATATCAGAACAGGAAATAATTTACTACTTGTAGACGACTCAATTTCCAAACTAAGACAAACTGTTGTTAATGGCAGGGTTCTCCACTATAGTGGCTGAAGGAACTGGAGGAACTGTGATACATTTGGTCTGTAACTCTCTAAAATCGACCATCACGCCAGATCACACAATGCTTTGATGAAAAATAAGAAACCAAACATTTGCAGGATGAACATTTTTCACTTGATCAATTCAAAAACAACCAAACTAACCTAGAACTCCTCAGGATGATGTGGAAAAAACTAATTGTACTTGACCCTATTCAAAAAATGTAATATCAAAGAATAGACTCTTTACAGTTTTGCAGACAGCACAAATACATCTGCACGTCTCCGTCCTGTGTGAGGACAGACATCAGTCCCCTGGACGTGCACACACAGTCACAAAGAGACGAATTGACGGATAAGGGACGACTTCATGTGCCGTGAACTGAACAACAGACCGTGAAGATCCAAGATAATCAGGAGCCGTGGCACCAGTCATAAACGTGGGCGCTCACATGCGCCCCAGCACTTGAGACCTGAAAGGTATTTGTGGACACAGTGTCTGTTTCGTGCGAGCGTCAACGTGCCCAGGCTCTTCCTCTGAGCCCCGGCAGGGACATGAGATTTGAAGAGGCATCATGTGAGGGGTTAATAAAAGTGAAATTTGATCCACCTCAGTGAATCACTCGATTCAATCATAAGAGAATTACTGAAATGACTATCCCTGACGCTGCTGCTGCTGCTGCTATTTCAGATCCCACATGAGTGAGTGTGATCTGCGACCTCTACCTCCAGGCCCTATGGCTGCTTTCATCTTCATCATCATCATCATCATCTGAATAATGCATGCAGGAGCGATGAGCACAAAGGAGGCTAAAGTTGTCCCGGATAATGATCTTGTCTGAACAAGTATTTCCCCTTGTGTCTTCTGTGTATCTACCAGGGGGTTAATGTGTTTGTTCATTACCCACCCATGTGCAATTTACACCCGAGTCAATAAAACTACTGGAGGAGTCTGATTACATCCCGGAGAAATTGAAAACTAATTCATTAAGGAAAAGAAAAGAAAATCTTGGCCAGTGTTCATCCTCCTTTGTATAAAACGCCCCGTGGTCAGTTTTCTATTAAATATAATGGAGCTATCTTGTTATTCATTCTGTATTCGTACCACATATTCTTCCCTCTGTGTATTTGTCTCTGTTATACTCATGAATAACTTGAATTGAATTTTGTTCTTTTGTTATATTTTTGGTTTTCATAAAAGCCATCACTGGTTTCTAAAACCATTTTTAACATTCACTTTGTGATTTTATTTTGTTATGTTGTGTGAAATACATTAAACTGAACTACATATGAATTGGTAGACGTGTTGTCTGGGAATCCCTGAGCTCATTGTCCTCACACGCTGGATAATGTTGGACACTGACAATCTGTCTCTCTCTTACTCACCATTGTTACTCAAAATCAAATTGGTCTTGATCATGTGAGCGTTACCTTAGTCACTGGTGTGTTTTCATAGACAGAATTCATCTCCTCTCTTATTAACTGGAAGTAAAGAAGGCATAATATTCTTTTTATAGACATTTTGCGATTTGTTGTTTCCAAAGTTCTGGCTTTTACTTTCACAGCACCTGATGGATGGAATAATTCACAGGCTGATTTTCAGTTTAAAGCTCTGGTAAAATCTCTTGAACTGGGGTTGTTTGTGTTCAAGTTATTAATCTGTTACTGTCGAAACTGTGTTGCTGCTTCTTGGCTGGGTTCAAACCCTGTTAAATAAAAATCAAACAGCAGCTGCATCTCAAGCACAGTCCAGACTTTGACGTCTTGTATAACTGCTGAAGAAAACTCACTATAAGCAGAAACCCTGCTTGACTCAGTGGATCGCGTATAACAAAAATACAGAAATCATGAGGAATGAAGAAGTGGAGAGCGACTCCAGCTTCGGACTGTGATAGCTGCAGTAATGTGTTTTCAGGTCACTCAGCCCATCTCTCTCCAATTGCTGATGCATGATGGTTTCTGTGCTGGCTTACTATTTCAAGTGTGAAGGGTCAGTGTGTGTGTGTGTGTGTGTGTGTGTGTGTGTGTGTGTGTGTGTGTTTGTGTGTGTGTGTGTGTGTGTGTGTGTGTGTGTGTGTGTGTGTGTGTGTGTGTGTGTGTGTGTGTGTGTGTGTGTGTGTGTGTGTGTTGTGCTTTCCGAGCTCTAGTCTGAGCCACGGTTCAGCTCAATAAGCCTGTTTACTGGAAGACATAACTTTAATGCCGATAAGTGCAGGTTGGATTTCCAAGTGTAGACATGAAGCTTACTGGTCTGAGACTCTAACACTTGGACTGTGGCTGTGCCCTGGAGCTGTTGGTGGTGCTGAAAGGGGAGGGAACCCTTTTCTCATCTGTGTGTTCCTGGTACCATCATGTGGAGCAAATGACACGTTTACAACTCATTCAATTTCATCTTAAAATCAGCAGCAGTCTACAATAAAAGGCTATTAGTACACATTTAAAACCTGATATTTAAGTACTTGGAGAAAATATCCCTTTAATCTTATTTTATTGTGAAAAATGAAGCTTCACTAAGCCAGAGAGTGAAGTTCAGCTGTCAACTGGTCGTCCAGCTTCTCTCACAGATAAGTGACCCATTGATCGATGGGGCTGGAGGAAACAACGAGGGGTGCGGTCACGTGTTTCTCAGTGCGCATCAGGTATCCATCCCACACAGTATATAACCGCGAGACCCGAGAGGAGAGCGACACCACAGGGAACCAGCGAAGTGAACCGCACCGAGAGACAACTGTCAAAAAGTGAGTCTGCGCACTTTGATTTTACTTTGCTGTGTGTTGACTTTTTTCCCGGATCATCTGTAGATTTGATTCGATGAACTTCACGTCGGCTAATGTATTTTTAGAATCTTTGGAACACTTTTACGCACGGAGGTATTTGCGTAAAATGGAACAGAATCCTCACATAAATTTGTCTGTAGTTAAAGTTTATTCAAGGTTTTTTCTTTCAAAGTGAAATCGTGTCCTGGTGCTTCTCTCTCTCTCCTCAGATGGCCAACATGTTGAGATCGTGGATGATGCTCGCAGTGCTCGTCCTGTGCCTGCTGGTGTGTTTGAGCAGCTTGGCGGACGCTTACCCTCCCAAACCGGAGAGTCCGGTGGGCAACGCCTCACCCGCGGAGTGGGCCAAGTACCACGCGGCTGTCAGGCATTACGTTAACCTCATCACCAGACAGAGGTGAGTCAGACTCAACTAACTGCGTCTCAGATTTCTCCACGTCTCCTGTGAGCTAGAGGTTACAGTGTCTGGGTTCAGAGTTGATTTGATTTTAGAGCCACAGCAGCTTTCTGAGCATCATTAACTCTAATCCACCTGAAAAACAACAGCAACAAACTTACTGAGAGACTAATAGGTGATGGAGAAGGTGTTGTGCTTTTTGAATTGGAGACTTTCCATCATATTGGGTCAGAGAGGGTCTGCAGCCCTTCATGTGACAATGAAGTTGGCAATGATGATGTGAATTCAATTTTAAAAGTCAATAATGAGCACTCTAGGGTCATTGCCCTGAAGTTATAACCCATTTCTGTTGTCGTGTTCCTCTGATGTGTAAATAAAGTTCAGACCGGAGAGAAGTAAGATCCTGTAAAAAAGGAAATCATCATTTCCTTTTCTTTGTCCGAAGCTGAATTAAGACTGAATCATATTCAGTAGGTTTTCAGAATCTTGTGACCTTTGACATGTAGCTAAGAGTTTTTTAAATTAATATTGTAAACTTGTAATTAAATCTCAAAGGTTACTTTCTTATCTGTCGTGCCTTAAATACTGCGTCAGTTTTACAGATTTGACAAGGTGTATGAAAAAGCGAGAATCCAATAAGGACAGAGCAATAAATAATAATTGTCATCGATAGCAATTCACTAAAAGTCCAATATATTGATATTTTGCTTATTGCGCTGCACTGTGAGGAGTTACAACACAAAATTGATTTACCTCCGACATTTAGGATGTTTTGCTGCTTTCTCTGATAATGAAGAGTTAATAATATGATAGTTATTGTGATAATAATCAATATTGACTAATATGGAAGTTTTATCTTTAGATAATTTATAAATAATGATAAATGATCGCTCTATATCCATACATGATCCCTTCTGTGTGGCCCCTGGGGTCTGTTGACTTCTGTTGGAGAAACTAACGAAGCTGAGCACAGTCTCATCACCATTAACCCTCCGGCTCTGTAATTAAAGAGGCTTGATTTGCCATTAGACTGCGTGCCACACGGTGCAGCCCCCCCCCCGCCGTTCACACACAGGAAGGTTAACTCAGGGACCAGGCATTGATTTTTGCATTGGAGTAGCAGGAGCTTGTTTTGTTGTTTGCCTCGCTGGACACTGGGCAGTGAACTCGAAAAGTCTCCTTCTCTGTCAGATAATTGCCAGGTTGACTTTTTGGATTGTGCTGCGGAGAGGCAGTGGTGGTAAAGAGAGAAAACTCCACAGGGTGCATGCAGCCAAGTGGCCTTCTTCACAGCTGGAGGAGTCTCAAAAAAGAAAATAGTCCAGTGGTTGAATTTCATAGGCAGGTGGGGTCAGGCCAGAGCAGCCGGTGAAATGCTGACTGAGTGGCTGCTCAGGGCACAGGGGGGGGTTTCATGGGAGAGAGTCTCCAATTAGTGTTGCCATAAGGTCATTGCATGCTGGTGTTTTTTTGCAGGTATGGGAAGAGGTCAACCCCCGAGCAGGCGATGGCGTGGCTGCTGTTCGGAGGCGATTCAAGCCAAGACACAGATCCTCGGTGAGAGAAGCCGATCTGAGTAAATCTCTGGTTAATCACCATGGATCATACTTCATGCTGAAATGAAAGAAAATCTGTTAAAGCTAGAAATGCCAGTGAAATAAAAATTCACAGGATGAAACATAAAAATTCAGATTTAATGTGGGTAATTATATATTTAAATATGTATATATATATATATATATAAAGAAATTAAGAAAATACATACGTATACATCATATTGGCAACTGAATCAATGGCAAATATCCAGTATTCAGGAAAAAAAAACATTAGGGAAAGAATCTAATCAGCCACGCCGTGTTCTACATTATGATTTTAAATGTGACAGTCATCAATTTGTCATTATTGACTAAAGAGGAAGATGCAATTTAATGAGACCTACATAAAATCAACCAACACTTCATCTACCATTAGCAAACAGTTTGAATTTAGGATTATAAATGTACCATAAAAACACTTAACACAATGAATCAGCCTCCTCCACAATTTAAACGTACTTGTGGCATATAGGGCTGTATGTGTATATTGGTCTAAAGGTGTAGGTAGAGTGTTGGTTGGCGTCTCCTCTCACTGTGGCTGTACAGCAGATCGTTGGCCATGTAACCACGCAGCGTGACAACGTCTCCTCTCTTGCAGCTCGGACTACGGCGACCAGTGGTGAAAGACCCCAACGGTTCGATTCCTCACTGACCAGACAGAGACAACAACACAGGGACTCAAGAGACAAACGTGCACTGGACTCTGCGACTTCAAAATTACCTACCGTGCATACCAGTCTCCCTCCCTCCCTGCATATACGTCTATATGTCTGCTGGCCAAAAATGTAAATAATTTGTATTAAAATCAATGACTTTACATAAAGCCTGAATGGAATAAAAGTATTAAACACACACACACGTGCTTTCTTGTCCTTTAATCTGCCTTCACGGTGGATCATGATCTTGCTGGCTGCTGACCATGAGACTATGATTGCAGCAGGACTGCTTGACATATAGTATTGAAGTTATCCTTCAAAATGTTGACCCTCATCAATGCTGCTAAAACCTTTATACTGATGATGTTTTCCTACACTTGACATCTATTGCACTTCTGTCCCTCCTGGGAGAGGGATCCCTCACATGTTCTCTCTGAGGTTTCTACGTATTTTTACCCTGTTAAAAGGGTTTTTAGTAGTTTTTCCTAACTCTTGCTGAGGGTTAAGGACAGAGGGTGTTAAAGCCCTATGAGACAAATTGTGATTTGTGAATATGGGCTATACAAATAAAATTTGAATTTGCTTGCGCTTGCTCTTGCTGCCGCTGGGTGTCGCTACAGCCCCAGGAAGTGTCCGTGTGCACCTGCACGTTGGCTGGACCGCTGCTGCTGTGTGGGCTGCACACTACTGAAGACAGGAGACGGACTCGAACTTCTCACCGCGGCGGACGTGTCCCTCCCGTCCCCCGGCCGTCGTCTGCAGGCAGCAGCGGATCACACAACTAGCTGAGAACCAATGGAGCCCGTCTAGGTTAAAGTGTGTGTGACAGCAGTGTGTGTGTGCGTGTGTGTGTGCGTGTGTGTGTGTGTGGGAGTGACACGAGCATCGAACACCACCTCTGGAGGAGCCTCGTCACTCGGACACAGCAGAACAGGTGAGGAGCCTCCACCTTCATCTCTCATGTCCCCGACGTGTCTTCACTGAGGTCCGCACTCATCAGGTGGACACACTCAGGTTTTCCGTGTCCCCTGAGGGAGACTCACACACGACGGTTCAGCCCACTTCACTCCACCTCCATCTTTTACTGAGGTAACCGAGGAGAGCAGCGGAACCTGGGTTTGTGTGTTTGTGTGGGTTTATGTGTGTGTGTGTGTGTGTGTGTGTGTTTGATGAAATTACCTCAGGCTGTTTCCACCTGTACTGAGGCCTCAGGTGAGACTCAGCCAACGTGTGTGTGTGTGTGTGTGTGTGTGTTGTGTGTTGTGTGTTGTGTGTGTGTGTGTGTGTGTGTGTGTGTGGAGAATAAACATGTCATCAGAGAATAGTGTTGGTCAAGGATGGACGTCTGTTCACTGCGCATGCGCACTCTGTCTGAGAACACGCACATGTGGACCGACACCACGACAGAGGGAGATGTAGGGAGGATGGAAATGAATAAGATAGTGGATGTGTACAGTTGACAACATAATAATACAAATAGTATATGTGTGTGTGTATATGTATCTAT
This sequence comes from Limanda limanda, assembly GCF_963576545.1. Taxonomy (NCBI): domain Eukaryota; kingdom Metazoa; phylum Chordata; class Actinopteri; order Pleuronectiformes; family Pleuronectidae; genus Limanda; species Limanda limanda. Next base: position 12,859,378 of record NC_083656.1, read on the forward strand.
TTGTACATATGTGTGCTTGCTTGTATGTATCTTTGTGTGTTTATATGCTTGTATGTGTGTATATGTATATGGTCGTGTGTGTTTATGTATCTACGTGTGTATGCTTGTGTATGTCTTTCTAATTGTTAAGACAAATGTAAAAGACAATTAAATATCTGATTGTATTTCTATCCAGAAAGCTCTAAACCACACTTGTTCCCTTCTGACCTTTTTATATTGAAGTTGTTTAAATAGTTGAAGCTGCACTCACTCACTGAAACAATGCTGAGCTGCTGCTGCTCAGGTCTGGCTGTGTGTTAGGAGGTAGAGCGGGTCGGCCACTAACCAGAGGAATGGTGGCTCGATGCCAGGCTCTTCCAGTTCCACTGCATTCTGTGTCTTTGGGAAAGAGCTGCGCTGACGGCCCATGAGTGAGTGTGATGGAAAAGGTGCTGCGTATACAAGCACTGTGTGAATGTGACTGTAAAGTGCTTTGAGTGGCCGATTAGACTGCAACAGCTCTAAATAAATAAATACGGTGCGTTTACAATCTGTGCTCAGATGTCTGTGATGATTTTCTGTCTTCTGTTTCGTCAGACTGTGAGGCCGTTTTTCTACAGTGGAGAAAGGATTTAAACGACCTCTGCCAGGGAGAGAGAAGCTATTGTATTTTTTAGTGATAGTAGATATGCACTGTGTTTATGGAGGGAGGCTCTACACATAAATTACATTTATAACTTACAACATTAGACCTTAGAGATTTAATGTGTACTTGGTCGGGGATTTATGTCAGTGAAATAAAAACTTTGTTCGAGGCTTGTGCCCTTGACAAAAGTGCAGCAGCAAATAATAATAATGTTTCCTAAACTTTGTCACGGACTGTTCTAGACAAAGTGTGTTTAGGTCTGCAGAGCATCTGTTTTACTAAGGACCTTTATGATATTGTTATTTTGTTGCCATCATATGAAATTAAACCTCTTCTTACTATATTTCTTACTATTTCCCCTAAAGATGTAGAATGTATAGTTGGAACAAAATGAAAATCCCTCAGCTGGATTTGAACCCCTCTCCGATAGGTCTCATTTCCAAAAAAGGCTTTTTCATTGGGATTAAAGAGACTAAACCTTTGTATCAGTTTCAGTTTGGGCGGTTGGAGGTTTACCATAAATTTCCCTGCTTCAGAGAGTTTTGGGGATTGGCTGCGAGATCAGAAGGTCCGGTTAAACCTCAACAGAAACATGTTCAACGCACATAGGCGACGGTTTCAGAACTCTGCTGGAAGTCAGACTCGTTCGACTCTTCACTCCAGACTCCCACAGGATGATTTGAATACATCTTGTATGAAAGATGAAATGAGGAAGACTCCTTTACGCTTGAGCTGTCCTCGTGTGAACCCCGATCCTGGTCAGGACATCCTGGTGTCATCCTTCATAAGAACGCCTCCAGTGGTGCTTGACCGTGACGCTGCCCCAGTTTTACTGCTTTGACGGACTTGGGTGATTCATTACTGCATCAAGCAGGAATTGTAATCAACTGTAGCTGGCAGAGATGAAGGCTGTAGAAGTCCAACCCGTCAACGCTCGATTCTACCGGGAGATAAATCGGCAGCGGCTCATGTAGCCTCGGCATCTTTTCTCCACCAATCTCTGTGGTGTCATTCATACAAATGATCGGCTCATTTACTCTCACACCTGCCACCTCACCCTCATGGGCACAGACCTCCATACACAGAGCCGTTCAAGTGACGACTGCATAATGTCATTTTCATTCCTCTGTTCACATACATAGGGAACCCAGATATTTTCTGCCTACACCGCAACGCGACTCTAGGCATCAGCATTTAACGTTTTGAGCATGTAACCATGCCAACATAAGCATTTAGCTCAAAGCACCACTTTTCTACTTAACAGAACTGATAGCATGGCTGTAAAATCTTGCTGTGTCGGAAATCATTCACCACCCACTACTGACTTTTATATTTTGTGGCGCTGTCCGAATGTTTAGTGAGACTTTTTATACCCTCTATAGTGGACTTGTTGTATCCCACAATGCACCAACAGGTTTTCACACCTATCATATTTGGTCCGGACCTTCAGACTTCGCAGTTCAGCCCAAACCAAAATAACAGCAGGGAAAGGTGTCTCAGACCAAGGTGCAGATTCACGGACAAAAAAAACAAAGAAGTGGTCTCGGCCCAGATCATACTGATCAATGGTTCAGTTTGTTTGCAATGTGAATTTTTTTTAGGGATATTTAAGACTGTCAGACCAATTGCAAGAAGTTGAGACAGCATTAAACAATAGAAGAATTTAAAGCAGCCGAAGCGGCTCGCAGGAATGCTTTTCATCTTAACCTCAAAGGACGTTCATTTTACTAATACCATAATGATATTGCCGTGGCGTAATAAAAGTTGGTATTTTCTTTGGAACTCACTCTCCGGGGAGATTTAGTGACATTGAAAACCTGTGACATTCATTTTGTTTAGTCCATTGTGGAAACTTCCTCAAAAAGAAAGAAAAGAAATAGGGGAGAGGACGTGTCATGAAATCCAGGCAGGGTTGTGATTGTAGATGCTTCCCCAGAGTGGCCCTCTGCACTTTGCCTGAGTACTTAGCCTTTCAGTGCTATGTACATGACATTTAATTCCAATTACACAAATTACACAATCTGTGTGGAGCCGAGGGAGGGGGACGACTCGCATCACTGAGACGATCAGATTTCATTAGAGGTCTTGTTCTCATCTGGCGGAGGTGGTCATACTTGTATCATTGTGCTTCTAAGAAAATAGCCAATTCTTGTATCAAGATTAACAGAAAAAAGATACATAATTCAAAAACACTTCTTATAACACAGGAGATAGCTAACTTGACTCTTGATTTTTCACTGTTTGAGGATCTCTGAGTTGCTCATGTGGCTCATGAGTATTGACGCTGTTATTGATTGGTAGTTAGATTTTCAATGCTTGTTAAAGTAAAGGTTTCCTCCATGTTGTGGGTGAGTGAGCATGTAGACCTTGATTTTTTTTAAACCTTTCGACCATGCTGCACCGAGCCACCGACTGTCTTAAACTTGCTTTTAAATGTATGCTGTCATTCAAAACACAGTGTGTAGTTTGGATTTGTAGAGGAATTTGCAGCAACTTGTGTGTTGGTGTAAGCATCAGCAGGCGAGAGGGAACTGCTTCACGCTGTCTTTTAGAGTTTAGTCTGACAACAAGGAAATCATACTCATTGTGGTTCTTCCATCAAGAGGAGGTACTAAAACAGCTCTTATGTTTCCACAAAGCCTCTTAGGTGACATTTCATTGTTTTTGTAAAAACAGTGTAAACTCTGACGGGATTAACTCTCTTTCTGAGGAAGCTATTCATTGTTTTGAATACGCCATTGTGAATTGGCACATTTTCTTCAGCTCTAGAATTGTACATTTCTTGTATAAACACAAGGTTTGAAATCACAGTTGAAAACATTGCCTGATTTCATTGCAGACGTCATTTGTAGACATGTTGTAACAGCAGTAGGCTACTTTTGGTTTGTCAGCTGTTAAATCGTATTCCCTGACGTGTTGTGGGAAATTCTTTTAACTATTGCGTGGATAGGAAACCATTTCCTCAGATAAAGAGCGAGTCTGTATTGAAGATCCAATTTTAGCTCCAACTTATTATTATTTTACGCATTTTCCCTTGTTGCCATGGCAAAGCACCGGGGGGAAAAAAAGCGAGGAGCTGCTCATGGTTGTCTTGGATACAACAGTTTTCCCTTGTAAAGTAATGAGAGGAGCTGAACCTGTGGGAGCACAGGGTTATTTATAGGCCTGACGCCAGGCTGCATGTGTGGATTAAGACTTGTTTGGTCACTGGTGTGTGTTACTGTATGTGTGTGACTGTGACTGTGTGTGTGTAAGCATGTTTACAGGCCTTAATGCAGCCTCACTGTGGGAACAGCTCGAGGCGTTTTACACTTGCCATACAAACACCTGGGCTGCCAATTATGTCGTTGCTTCAGGGCAAAATGTGCTGGAAGATGCTTCTCTCCAGCCAAAAAAAGGGTCTTCGGCTGCAGGTTTTAGTTCCAGTTCTTTGCCACGTCTGCCAGTCCAACCTTCAAGCAATAGATACAACTGCTGGGAATCCTCACTGATAGAGAAATACAGTGTGTGTGATGAAATTATTGGCCACATGGGCTTGTAGTCCTTGCAGGCAAAATTCCTACTGAGCCAAAAAACAGTAATTTCAATCAAATAAGTCACAAACCTCAATGAATAGTAGAAAGAGACCATCCAAACTCAAAGTGAAAGAATACAGTTTGTAGCATTTATTCTGTAGAATTTCAGGGACATTTTAAGGCAACAGAACCTCGACCTTTGCCCTTGTTACTGGTTAGGTACGACTTGGCCCTTGCAGGAATTTAAACTAGGCGTATTGTTACAGTGGTAAGGGATAGTTGTGATCGAAAATGTGTAAAAATATAATTATAGATCCGTGTTCGTGCACACACACCAAACACTGGATTCTTGTTTTAACAGAAAAAGTGTACGTATTTGAACAGCTTTATACTGCTAACGCTGCATGAAAGTGATGATGATATTTCCAAACTGCTGACATTTTAGCTTGCTCTGACTAACACTACATTACCTTCTTCATTATTGCTCTAATAAAACAGTACTTGCCAGTGGCAGTACAGCGCAACTGCAGTGTTGAAAAAGAAGTGATTTCCACGAAAAGAATTACAGTTTTATCTGGGTGAAGCCAATACAATTTTAAGACATGATATAGGATTGGTACACAGATTTCCATCCATGCTGATGCCCGACCCAGCATTTTTGGCAGGGCTGATGCTGGTTTCGGTATCGGAACATCTCGTCTTTTTGTGTAATTGCATGTGTGTTGGGTTTAACTAATAGACACAGAGTGAAAATCACAGTGTTTACTTATACAAGATATCACAGTAGAGATAGACTGACCACCAACTGCAGGGTCTTTTTCCATCTGCAGCAGAAAAAGAAGTTGTGTGAAAATAACAAAATGAAGGATCTCTCAACGACAGTCTCGATCACGCTTTTGAGAATGCTTGTTAAATCCCTGATCATAGAGCTTGATAACAGCGTGCAAGTCCACACTTTTCTGCCAGAAATTGTCACCAATCACTAAGTAAATGCCACCAACAGCGATAACTGCACCGTTATTAGATGTTTCCTTATTCTACCCGGTCAATAATATAGGAGTCATGTGTGAGTGGCAGAGGGCAGAGAGGATCCTGCCCCTCCTCCAAGTGTGTCAGTCCAGCTCTGGCACCGCCAAGTCCCGCTGCAATCGGCTTTGACCTCTTAGCTGCCGTGTGGTCTCTGCATACTTTTAACAAGCTCATTTCACAGTGCAAACACGGGATGCCACGGATAAGCCCGGGGGACTGGTATGCGGTATTAAGATCCTGATCCGCATAGATCAGTTTTGTAGAAAGCGCTGGGTCCTTCAGCATCGGAGAGAATTTGATTCAGTGTCACAGCGGCGGCAACAGTTTCACAGCTGTTAAACAAGTTATCGTCTTTCTCTCTCATCGCGGATAGTGAAAAGAAAACATTGCAGCTTAAAGATAGAGGAAAAATAAGAACTTTCATATCTCTAAAAATGAAATCATCTACTCCTACATGATCAGTTACCCTGAGTTTATGTCATAATATTACAAACACGACATGTCTGTGTGTTAGGAGAGATAGATTAACTAACTACATTAGACAAAGATAGTTAAACATAGATTACTAAACAACATGCCCATGATCAAAACATAAAGCAGAATGAACCGGGTTATTGCAAGGATTAATGGCTGACGGAAAGTAGTTTCACAGAGGAATAAATCTAAAGCTAAGCTGTTTATAAGAGTAATAAAGTTTATTAAATATCTTGAAATGAACTATTCCATCCTGTATTGCGATGGTTTGAAGTAGTAGTTCCAGAACTCAAGCTCCAATGCATCTCCAGGCATCCCTGTCTGTGGTGGATCAGTATCTTCGGATCATGACTGAAATATGTCTGTGAACAAAATGAATACTTAACTGGTGCCCCAGGAGGTGTTGATGAAATGCTTGGACAGCAGAGCCTTTCAAGTATCTGAGCAAATAGGATTTGGGAGAATTTCTAAATCTGTGCAGAGAACAAATTACTAAGATGACACAGCACTGGGCTTGCAGACCTTTTGATATTTGTGTTTAATGACCACTGAAAGGCTGCGGAGAAGAAATATGAGAGTGATTAAAAAATCTGTCTCCATGAAAAATGTCACCCAGGACACCAGCTAAGGAATATGAGCTGCTCTGTAGTTGAAGAGAAAAGTGACGCCACCCGAAGGAAGAAAATTAATTAATCCAGTTTATTAAATAAGTGACATCAGAGGGCAGGCATGGCGTTTAGAATACAGCAGTCATTTTGAACATTAGCGCCCCCATTTGGCCATTAAGTGCTCCTTCATAGCTACAAACCCAATTAGTGATGATGAGGTTGTCATACGCAAACATCCACACACAGTGACCCTCTGGTGACATTGCAGGGTTTGGCCACCGGCTCCACCATAGATCGCTATTGTCATGGCAACCAGGAATTAGCATCCTTGGATACAACAGTCTCCCTCGTCAGCTGCACTCTTTTCTTCCTCGCCATTGTTCTTGTCGACGTAACCCCCCCCCCCTTCCCCATACACACACAAACACACAGACACTCACACACACACACACACACCTTGTGTTTCCTCACAGCTAAGAGCTCCCTGCCTGACAGTTTTCTCCTCATCCATCTTGTATTTTCTTATGTCTGTCTCTTTCTCTTCCACATTGATTGCCGGTTCTGTCTGTCACCAACACACTCTCCTTTAGCTCATAATTGCCATTCGCTGTGTGTGTGTGTTTCACAACTCCACTTCACCTGATAAGCCAGTTTTTGATCTGCAGGACAACAGATGCTTAATCCTCCTCTGTTTCGCCTGTGATGTTTGTTGCTTTCTCTTGCCGCCTCATGTTAAATGGATCAATTAGAATCAACAGAGATCCTCTGTGAGCTAATGTTAGCTGGCCTGCCCACTCACTCGCCCGCCTTCTTTCCAACTGTTGCTAAAAATATTCCCGACGGAAGCGATGGCTAAAACTGTTTGTGTGTTTCCAGAGCAACTGGTAATTCTATTTTGGGGTATTAATAAAGTTAGATACCAGTTGTCGTGTGTGGGAGCTTGATTAGACGAATTAGGAATGAGCTGTGTGCACGAGTACTTTACACAGAAGGATTTGTTTTCTTTTCCATCGCTGAATTAAGACGTCCACTGATCCCTGAAAGCACAACTCTACCTTCCACCCTGTCTTGTTTCAGCCTTAATTCTGCCTCTGTATGGGGTAATCTATTCATGTTCAAAATACTTCTTTAATGTTTTCTGTGCAACTCCCCTCACTCTTTTTCTTCTCTTTTTCATTGCAGTTGATCGAACGCTTTTTGTGGGGGATTCAGGGAAAAACCAATTTTCAAAATGCCTGTGGCAACATCCAGCTCCGACTCGGGTAAGTGGCTCGGTCTCCCTGTGATCAGGGTATCGTTGTGTGTGTCTGTGTGTGTGTGTCAGTCTGTGTGTGTGTGTGGAGACACTGAATGGTTTGTGGTTGTTCCAGCGCCCAGGACATGTATCTCATCTCTCAAGTTCTAATGTGACCTAATGAGCTGGCTAATAGAGTGCTAAAACCTCAGTCTTGGATCAGTCATGCCTCAAAGGATTTGCTGTTGTATCCTTCCCTGTCCTCCACTCGGGCACACGCGCCCTTCAGATCTGCAGCCGTAGCCACTGATAAAAAAAACTTCACACTCACACTATTTCAAATTTTTCTTTGGAAGCATTTGGAGTCCTTTACTATTAATAATGACTAATCACAGTTAATTGATTTGCAACCAGGATTCGAGTGTCTTGCATGGGTAGTTTGTCAATTATAGTTACAAGAGCTCAGTTTTTACCCTATTCAACCTTTTTTGTGAATATATGGATGTTTATTTGAAGAATGTCTAATGAATGTGCGAATGAATATTGTTAATGATAAAGGTGCGATATGTAACTTCAGCCATTAGCGGCCTGTACTACAATGCAAGTTCAACATACCCAGGCTATCTTTCTGATATCTTTCCGATATCCTGGTGAACTGAACCTAAAAATCTCAATCAGAGTAAGTGGTCAAAACGATCTTTATATCAACTTAGAAAGTCAACCCAGGTTTACCTCATTAGGATCTGAGCGAGAGCACATAAAAGGGGCTTGTTTGAATGTTTAAGTTACGGAGCCCACTGGTGACATTTGGGGGAAAATATATATTACTTGACAACAACATAATAACGCAAGATAAATAACTCCAAGGGCCATGACATATGAATCTGTTCTTTACCTGTGGAGCTGAACTGAAGAAGCCTCTTGGATAAGAGATTAAACGTTTCACTTAATCACATGATTCAGCCTCTATAATGGGCTTTACTTTGACACACACTGTTTGCATTGACTCTGAGCTCACTGTGACTGAAACGTTTACTAGTCAATAAAAACCTATGGACCGCCATGATCCACCGAACATGACTGTGCGCATTTTGTATTTTGATGACAGGATGAACCTGAAGCATCTGGAAACAGTGGACATTGAGTGTACTGGGTGTGTTGGGGGCAGGGATTGACTTAACCAACCAGACGTTGTTATGCTTCCCTTTAAGGACAGTGTGCAACAGTGTAGTGTCATTTTGGTGAGAGAGAGGGGGGAGGGAGGGATGGGGGTGGTCACCAGGTAAATCTGTAAACAATCTATCCCTCATTCTGAATAGATATTTAATTTGAAAGGATAAACCTTGTTAAAGAGGAGGATAAAAATATAAACTGTCTGGTTATTCCAACGCTAACACCCCCAGTACATCAATATCAGTAACTAAAGAAACGTAGATCAATGCAGTCTGTGGTTCTGTGAGCATATTGCTCCCAAGTGTCAGGTTGGTTATGTTCGGCTCCAGCGGTTGACAAAGGTTTATCATTCCCTTTGATGATAATCTATATCTTTCATAAAGACACTCATCAGAGTAGGCAAGAGGATGTTGTTGGTCTCTGAAGACCTTCGTCCTCCGCAGAGACCCAACAACAATCCACACCGAGCTCCACCGGATCCTTTTTGAACGCTGAAGTCATGTTTCAAAGAAACTGATTAATCAGTGGGCGGAGATTTTATACGGGTTGATCTCTCATCTCCAATTTAACCTTCAGGTTAGCCATTCAGTTACCATGAACCGTGGGAGTGAATACCCTGAAGCAAACCTGAAGTAAACCTGAAGTTACCCCAATAACTGCAAATCCTGTTGCGACACAATTAAAAGGCGACGGAAATATAACTATTTCATGTTATGTCTTCAAGAAAGACAGTTTGGGATTAATTCAATACTTCACTGCAATACTTAAAATAAGGAAATTGAAAGTAAAAATTAAGATAAAGTCATTCAGTGTGGACTTCACAGCATGATCTCTAACTACTAAACATGGCAACGGCTCCAAAAACTGCATTGTGTCTTGCAATAAAATCCCAGACTGTGTATTCCAAACTGCTTGATACCACGGATTCCAGAATATAATGTATAACTATTTTGCCGACAACAAAAGCGAGTATCACACATGTGCAGACGTTTCCATGGATCTGCTGGAATCCAGGTTAAATCTGGCATCTCATCGTCGTTATGTGTGATATAATCTCACTGTCTCGTGTTTGCGTCACATCAAAGGGAATTTTCATGTGTAGGCCTTGGCAGTGACATCAAAGTTAAAACTGCGATATTTTTACATCAGTAGAATTATATTTTCTCCTATGAGTGCCAAAAAAGGTGCCTGGATTGAATTCTCATCTGGCACGTATCGGTGCAAAGGGCACTTAATCTGTTAGATAAAAGATGGAAAAGTGATGACCAGATGTCTGGAGAACGAAGACAGTAAGAATATTGGTTAACAGGGAGTCAGATGTAGACCTCGAAGCTTCATTATATTTTATCAGGCTGTAATAAATTGCAGCGGTCGACTGCTGGATAGAGGGAGAAAATCAGCTCCACTGACGGTTTCCTTTTTTTTGTACTGGGCTGTCGGTCAGTCTTGATTTGTACACTAGCCTCAGGCTGAGTCTGGATGACTGGTGATTTTTAGTAAAGCACAGTAAATAGTTTCCTCGAACCAATTCATGTCCTATTTTTTAATTTGAAAAGCAGTCTTTTCAGATCTGCTACTTTGTGGTGCAGGCTGGATGACAGAAAGGTTAGAGAGGGGTCAGTTTTGATTCAAAGCAGTAAGATGTTTTTCAACTCCTGTCAGAGAAGAAGCTCAGATGCGTTGCCTCGAGTTATGAGCAGAAAAGGACAAATATAATCTGTGAGGCTGCCTGTGTTTCTTCCTATGTGTTATAGAGGATAGAGGGTCATCACTCATACTGTATGTGTCTGACCAATTCCTACACGCCAGCCTTCTGCTGCTTTTTCCTACAGTAACCCCCTGCAGGGAAACCTGGAGGGAAAATCTTCCTTCCCCCTTTACTTCCCCCTCCTCCTGGAGAAAAGCACAATACACCTCCCATCTCTCTCTCTCTCTCTCTCTCTCTCTCTCTCTCTCTCTCTCTCTCTCTCTCTCTCTCTCTCTCTCTCTCTCCCTCTCCCTCTCCCTCTCCCTCTCCCTCTCCCTCTCTCTCTCTCCACACACACACACACCTTCCTTTGCTCATGCACTCAACCCTCTCTCATCTGCATTCATTCATGCGGAGGAGAAGACACTCAGCCAGGCATAGCTTATACACATTCACGTCAAGAGCAGGTGGAGAGGGGGGTGGGTGGTGAAATAGCGAGGAGCTGTTTTTGGCAGAAAGTGGAGAGAATCAGGGATAGAGGGAGAGAGAGAGACTAGGAGGGAGAGAGAGAGGGAGATCTCTCAGTCTGCCTCATATACTGTACTGGGTGTGTTGCTGTGAGCACTGTAGTGAGGTGTTGTTCACCATGGCTGGCAGCCTGTTTGGAAGGCTCTCCCTGGAGGAAGGGGACTCGGCCAACTCCCTGGAGGGCCTGGGAATCAAGCTGGATGGAGAAGGTAAGAACACACGTCCCTGCCTGCTGGGCGTGAGAGGGATGCAGGATGGATACACAAACAAACAAGTTCTCTGGATATGTGTTTTCTTACAGGCTAAGGAGGATGCACTGGGCAGAAGCTTAAATTAGATGTTGAATCAGTTAAAATACAACTTAACAGGCGACTATGCTTGTGCACATGTTGGCCACTGAGCTGTTGTTTTATATTCGCATTGCACCTGCTCCTGAAGTGCTGGTTGAAACCTCCAGAGTGTGATGAAGATGGGCAGAGACAGATTAGGACCCAGGGCAGCATGTGATGCACAGGAATCTGAGACAGCAGAATACAAAGGCGGGAAGGGAGCCGTCAAAAGAAAAGACAGCAGGGTGTTTTATAAATATTCACTAAAGGATGAAAACATGCCACATTTTCTTTTCATTTAATTCACAATGAGAAATATAGAGTGATAAAAAGACAGATTGGAGCTTGAGCTGAGCAAATAAAGCAAACATAATAAGTTATTTAAAGAGCAAGAGCCTCCGTAAGAGGAAGTAGTATTTTTAATTGAATGACAATGCACATAGAATGGAGCAGGAAGCACCATACATTCAGTTCATAATTGATGGGGGTTCATTAATATTGCATAGAGAAGCATACCCCCCAGTATTATGTTCTGAGTGTGTGTCTATATCTATTTATGTACTTTTATTTACTTGCATCATTTTACATGAGTGCTTTGACCCATTGGTGTCATGTGTAAGTAGAAAAAACACACACACACGTAAAATTACTTTTGGACTCTTGATAAAAAGAACCAAAGCAACTTTTTTACAGTGTCATGTTTAATTCGTCAAGTTTCACCCAGACGTTACATAATTTCCCAGTGTAGTGCATGTCAGACAGTGTGCTGCCTTGCAAGAGATCCTCTGCTCTGTAATGTAGCCAGACAACACAGCAGTGACAGCCATAATGAATCACATTTTCCGTCAAAGCATTTGCATCCCGTCTATCAGCTCAGAGCGTGTGTGTGTGCAAGAGAGAGAGAGAGAAGGAAGGATAAAGCAAGACCTCCAGTGCATTATACATTCATGGTCAGTAAGTAGGGGGGTGATTCATATGCAACAGTGTTCCGATCAGAGATCGTGAGCTTGGAAGTGTCAGACTCGCAACCTTCAAATAATTGTCAGGCTGCCTCGTTTTCACCCCCCCCCCCATCATCTCTTTATATACACACACACACATACACCCACTGAAGTCCCATGCGATCAGAGAATTATTGTGTGTGTCGACCGGACTAATGTAGTGGTGTTCAAACACAGATGATGGATCATTCCGAACAGTGTATGGGTAGGATTACGGCGTCAAAGATAATCACTGGGTTTCAATAGAATGGGACAATTTAATTCTGTTCTGGCTGAGGGTGTTCGATAATACTGTCACACTGGCAATTACTTCATCCGTATCGCACCCTGGCGATCTCTGTTTGCTCTTTCATTAACTGGTGCGTGGAAAACAAATATACACTCAAAGTCAAAATGTTTGCCTCCTCACAGCAAGTTCAGTCGATGTTACTCATTCTGTTTTAATTTCCCTGATTTAAACTTGATCGCTTGAAAAGGGGCGCTCGCCTGTGGCGCTCTGCGGCCGTTGGTGTGAGGTGTAATGGGAGCAGCTGTCCATTTGCAGAATGTCACGAATATCACAAGTGTTGTCTCCAGCAGTGACCTTCAGCCAGCTAATAAGACGATCCAGCTCACACCCATACCAGCGAGTATCACCATGGCGATGGGGTGTCTTAAAAGGGGGCTTTTAGATGAGGGTTCATCTTGCTGATTGGACGAGCGCAACAAGTCCCCCCCAGTAATGAGGCCTTTCGTGGGACAGTCAAGCACACTGCTGTAGTAGATAACAGCATAATAGAATAGAATTTGTTCTGTTAAAAATGAAAAAGGATAATGTATGATCCTTATTTACTTTAAAATAATATCCGGAAAAGTGATTGCTCAACTATATCTATAAAATAAAATGCAGTTATTAAGTGTATCCTAACCAGATGAGGAAAGCTGTTGTTTGGAAGATAAGCATGTTCAAGCTACACACGCACAAACACACACCGGCAGATTTACCAACAAAGTACATTACACAATAGATATGCCCACACAGGCTTCACACAACATTCCTTTAACTTGTCATGTTGTTTGTTTTCAGTGACGCTCCACCATGGGGACGTTGACTTCAGTATTCTGAGAAGAATTCACATTTTAGCTGTGACAGTTGTCGTCTGAGAAGAAAATACTCTGCAACGACATTAACATGGAAAGAGTCAAGAATCCAATAGTAAAAAACCAAAGTTATTATGTACTTCAGTCGTAAATGATTAATCAGGGCTGGTGCACAGCTCTATGGGATATACTCCAATCCAATATACTTCACCCCCACTATCTTAGACATTCATCTTTCTCTACCTGAGGGATTGATAGTAATTATATCTGCTGGGGAGCAGAATCAAATCTTAGAGAAACCTTAAAGCATTTAATAATGTCTGTGGAGGCCCATGAATGTTTTATTATACAGGGGTGACTTTGGTAATTTGGAAGCGTCTCACTGTCCTCGTCAACATGTTGCTTTTCTGTCCTTTTAACTGAACGATAGGGAATAAAGCTGCAGTAACTCCCAGGACAGAATGAAAATACGATTGAGAACAGGACTGCTCAGATATCCGTTTGTGTTTTCGCGGAATAATGTTGCTGTTATGAATGCATAATCAGTCTGCACACTGAAAAGCATAGCATAGCATAGCAGTGGGCTTATCCAGTAAAAGAGCCAATATTAATCACCTCCAGGTTTTGGCTGAGGCTGACTTTAAGTGTTCTTTCAAAGTTTAGTTTTTGCTATACAGAGAATTTGAAGTCCATTTTTCACATTTAACTATTTGTAGGAGAACCAGGATAACACAGGAAGGGCGTTAGGAAAGTGCATACCTCCGCCAAGGCTGATGATCTCTCTCCCAAAGTTAAAGGAAGTTAAAGAAAAATCCTGTATCCGCCTGTTTATCTTGATCGGCGCCAACATGTAATGGGTTCTTCCTTTCATGGAAATATGGGTTGAGTAGTTCTTGCATAATCCTGCATAAACAGACAAACCAATGGTACCCAGTAGATCAAATACCTCTGCCATTTCAAATTCAAGCTGCACCAAATTAAGCACATTCATAGATATCGGTTAAATATTCCTGATTATTCTTCACAATTCATGCATTATTCCCCAGGAAAACTGACCATGTTGATAAATGCCTCTATCTTGCAATGTTTAAGAATAGTTTTTTTATTTAGAGAATTCTTCTTTGTACCATACCCCAGCACCCTTCCACCATCTTCAATAAAATCAGTTCAATGGTTTTTGCATGGTCTTTGCTAAAACACAAACAGACAAACAGTAATGCAGCATAACCTTTTTGGTGGATGTAATAGATCAGATACTAAAGTTTAGACCTAATTGTTTGTCATTGTCAGCTGATTGCGATGTAGGGCGTTGATTTCTCAGAGTATAATTCACAAATCTTAAAAAATGTTATATTTAGGGGACTGATCTTAATGAGTTTGTACAATTTGGTGCAGATCCCAATAAAAGTCTGGAGCTGGTGAATTTAAATGGGCTTTCATAAAGAGATAGTTGGGCCTTGGCAGAGATATTTAATCTACTGAGTGCCCCGTTCAAGGTGCCTCTTTGCATGCATCTGTATTTTAAGATGTGACGTTTATGTCAGTAAATATCTGCAGGTCAGACTGTTTTGATAGCCAGAGACTGGAAGTGTTGTCAGCTGCACTCTGCGCTCCTCTGTGCGTAAGACCCCATGGGGCTTCAGCGTGGAGAGAGGCCAACACAACTGTATCTCCCACATCTCTCCCTCCATTTTCCACCCTCCCTCAGCTCCCCCCTCTCCCCAACTGCCGCTCCATAGCAACAGACAACCTTCAATAAGCACCGGCTAAGAGGTTGTTGTCTCCCCCCACCCCCCGCTGTTCTGTAAGCACAAACAATGACTGCCCAGGGCATTGAGTTTAATTGTAACTCTCGTTGGAGGTGAATTGGCACTTAGATGAGACTTTAACTGACTAAAGCACCTTTTAATTTGGTTTCCTTTGATTACACGTCCGCTGTTTGCACCGCGGTAAAATACACAGTTTTTCTGGGATTATTTGTCGGGAGTTGATACAGAGGGCCACCACTGTTGTGTTATTACTGCAGATGTCAGCGGAATGACACAGTGCTGGCAAAGTAGATCTCCTACCCTCTTGGGAACTTAAGATTTTTGTCATGATTATCTCTTTGCTCCAGTGGGACGCCCCTGTCTCTGTAAATCCAGCTGACACACAGACGAAGAAAAATGCTGTAAAAACAAGATTCGTTTAAGTAGGGAAAGGGCTTTAGGTTTCGCAGCCTTTCCCAAGAAGTGTGAGCTCTGAGGCGTTCATCGACGGACATGTACTGTAGCTGCTCCTCCATCTACACACCTGAGTCCCTTTTGTGCTCTTAAGCCGTCACCTGCTTAATGGAGTTCTCGCATGGTATCAAGTTACAGGGTCTAATGTGGGGAGTTTACGTTCACTGAAGCGAAAAATGACTTCCACCTGAGTTCTCACCGCTCCCCAAATATATACATGTGACTTTCTCGCCTATATGAGACACGAGCAGCAGAAGGATAAATACTGTTGGTGATAAAAGAAGCTGTTCGGTTCTGGCTGTGCAGTTTTATTGGAAGTTTATGCAGGCTTATGCAGGGGAAGCTGGCTTTGACAGTGGCAGTGTACAAGATGAGATACTCCACCTGAATTCTAAAGAGGACGTTATTTTCAAGAGAAAGTTGCAGTTTGACGAGGAAGGAATAAAGATGGTATCTTAGCCTGACGTCCGGACCTCTTCCTGTGTGAACTTTTGACCTGCACAGCCCTGTTGTCTTTGCTTTGATACACGCCAGGGAAAATGAGGGGAGGAAGCCTATTTATCTATACATGTAGAGAGAAGAAAGTCAGCAAGACCCAAGAAAGAAAGAGGACAAGTTGGATTTTTAATAATCCCTATCAATAATAGAACGACCCTTGGCGTACTTGGCGCTGGAAAAATGGGAATTATTCTGCAGTTCTTTTTCACACCGTCTCTTTATCCCTTTGAAAAGAGAAAATGATCAGTGAAATGTCAATATATTGATAGAGTGTGGACATTCAGGGGAAAAGTTCAAGTATCCCTGAAAAGTAGAGATGAGCTGACATCAGCTTAAGGGTCAACATGGCAGCAACACTACGTGGAGGTGTGATGATTACACAGAATTATGCAGGACCTGTAAGTCGAGCCGGCCGGTCCTCTGTCATCTGCCAGGCACACATCTGGTAACTCTTCTGACAGAGCAGAGCTGGTGTAAAAGGGAAAAAAAGACTCCACAGCGGAATTGTGTAATTATTAATTTAATTTACTTATCAAATTATTCAGAGAGGGGGCAGATGGACTGTGTAATCACCGAGGTCGTCTTCCTCTGGCCGTCTTGCCTTCATATCTCTCTGTCTTTTGATCTTTTTCCGGAGTGGAAGACATGTGTCTTGTTTTCATGGTTGTGCAGTTATTGTAGATGTAGAAACACTTCGATACCAAATATAGTTCGGTACTTCTCGAAATATATTAGCGCCATCATCACATCAATTTTATAATGAGGCTATACCAGTACTTTGTTCAGTGTAGCTGGAAATCTAAAAGTTTCCCATCTGTTAGATGAGTAACATGGTAAACATGTAAACATCAGCA
The DNA here is from genome assembly GCF_963576545.1 of Limanda limanda. Taxonomy (NCBI): domain Eukaryota; kingdom Metazoa; phylum Chordata; class Actinopteri; order Pleuronectiformes; family Pleuronectidae; genus Limanda; species Limanda limanda. The sequence continues at coordinate 12,876,235 of NC_083656.1, forward strand.
TGTTATCATTAGCATGAGCATATTGTCCTGGTAGTGATTACATTTACTTTAACACACCACTGTCACTAATGGCCTCACAGAACTACTAGCACGGTCGTGGTCATTTTAGGCTTTTGTGCCATTGCTCTATTATTGAAATGCATCATTATTCAGTGTCTTGTGTCTTATATGAATGTGGTGGATGGTCTGCCAGGATAAAGAAAGTGGGTAATTTAGCTTTGGAAATAAAAGCTTTGGTGTTGTGTCCTGTGAATAGAAATGCTCACTCCTATGACGGTCCCATCTGCTGTAATTAATGCTGCTGGCAGGAGATATCGGTGTGTTCTGCATCTTAATTTATCATATAATAAGTCGGCTTTAAAGCTAGACTCAACATTTCTCAACCTCCATTGAGTTGTTGACATCACCTTGCATCCGCTGATTGATTGGTCATTTCATGTGGTGTAGCAGTTTGATTTTACATCTTTTGAGATACGGATGTGTGTGTGTGCATGAATTTCTTTTATGGGCTTATCACCGATTCCCCTCCATGAATCAGCAAAACAGGGAAAGATAAACTGCATCATTGCCTTTGCCATATTCACATTTATTCCCAGCCAGTCTGCCAAGTGCACTTTAGTGCCGGCATCCAATCTGAAAAATGGTAAAAATGTTTATTTTCTCTGCAACTTCAGAGACTTTATCGTGGTTTCAGATGGAATGTGTTTGTTTATGAACCTGTGTGTAGGAGGGGGGGAGAGAGAGGAAGTTGTGGGAGAAAGATTCTGTCGCTTCTGTCAGACTTGAGAGGAGGGCGAGTGACAGAGGTTGAATTGCCTGGGAAAAAGTGCGAGGCAGCTCCCGTTCCCTCTCCCTCTCTTTTCTTTCAGCTATGTAGTGTACAGTCAGTGTGCTTTCTTTGAGGTGATCTATTTAGTTTCCCATGGGTCTCTGTCGAACAGGGAGTGAAGTGAAATAAACTGTTCTTTCTCTCTCTGTGTGTGTAGCCATGCATCAGGCCCTGGACACACTGAGTGACAGCACAAGCTCTACAACCGCCAACGACCTGGACCTCATCTTCCTCAAAGGCATTATGGAGAGCCCTGTGGTAAGAACAACTTTATCTAATGCACTGTAAAATGTAGGGGTGTGTGTGTGTGTGTGCTGTGCAGAAAAAAGTTTGTAATGGACCAGTCAATGACAAATAACTGTTTTTATATAAATTACAATTAGATTGCAACAACACAGGCTAGTTATATTAATTTGGATGCCAGTTGATATAACCACTGCAAAGTTATGTTTATTTGTTGCATGCATGATACACTTTTGAATTTTAAAATAGGCAATGCAGTCTTTTCCATTCATGCCTAAACAATAGCATTTGTTCAACAGTGATACGTGATGCAGAACAGATCATAATATGATAATATTTTCATGCATGATGAGAAGCTTTATTAAAACAATTGCTCCAAAAACAGAAACTTAAAATTCACCACCAAACTTTCTGCTTGCAATATTTATACCCCCCAAAAAAACAGATTTAATTCATCAATTGCAATACATTAGCATTTAAATGGCCGTACTTCATTGTTTTCCCATTAATTGGAAATGAAAATCAAAGAGCCATCTGGTTGTTCTTCTTATTATCTCTCTGTATCATGCCGTAGAGACGTACATAAAACGACAACACAAATGTATAGAGGCGAATCTTCAGAGAGCTGCTAATGTTATTGACAATGCTGGACAAACTTAAAGCCAGATAATAGACACTGCACCTGGCTCGTGCAACTGAATCACAGAGTTTCTATGAGGGCACGGATTTGTTTATTGAATAGTCTATTGAATGTCGTTATAATGTGGTTGTCATCCTGAAGCAAACATTCTGAGAAATGTCTTTCCAGCATGTGTTTGGCATATAACAATATTAAGTGAGACAATACAGCAAAAAGCATCTTTGTTTTTATTGGACTCTGAACATTCCCACCCGTCAGTCATTTTAACAAGGCAATGAGCAAAAGGTTGAAACAGCAGTCAGTTGGCTTCACAGTTTTCCTCCATGAGATTGTCAAGCTGACAAGTACATTATACTAATATATACTCATGCCTATTATTAGGAGAGAGACAACTGACAGTGTTCCCCATTAATTATCTCGACTGTGGCAGCCCACCATATTCCAATTTGTTCTGCCACAGTTTCACGCTGAATAAAAAACAATGCTTACACTTCTCATAATAACAGAAGAGATCTCGAGCTTGATGTTCCGCGCCGTTGCTGCATGTTATAGCTGTGTGCAGCACTATCTGCGGCACCATTTGCAGTGCGCTCTATCGCTCATAAAGGTGTGGCCCTCCACTCAGACAGTCAGACTGTCATAGTAGTCACATACCCTTCTGATGCAGGAATTTGTCATTCACTCTCTGTGCCACCAAAACCACTTCCATTAGACTGAAGGATGATTTCCAGTGTAGATACCAATGTGGATTATATATATATATGTGTATTTTTTATTTGCTTGTATATGTGTAAGAATGAACATGATCAATTTATAAATCCATGTTGCAGTTTTACAGAATTCTCTTGGAAAGTCGGCCATACTTTGGCTCAATGCAATTTCTGTGTGGAAGCTAATGAGTGAAGCAATTCCAAGGACATTATAACTTTATCCAAGAAAACTCTGGCATCTTTTAAACAGAAATATGTGAAACCAGCAGCTATAAATCAGGAAATATTTTTCGTAGAGCTGATTTAAGTCAGTTACACTCAGTTAGTTTCTTCTCTCAACAGAAAGTCTCAGTTAGGCTTGTGTCTGGACTTTGGCCTGAAACTATTTTAAGTTTTAAGTATTCAAATGAATGTAGACAATAGTTATCTGTTTATCAAATTACTTGTGGTATTGCTGAATAACCTTAAACCAAATCCTCGGCACTCAGACAGTGCATGTCTCTTAGTTACACTGAAGACTTTATTAGACTCCTACAGATTCCCAGAACCACTTCAGAAGTACATTATCTGCCTAGAAGCAGATGTTTGAATCTAATTTAACACTTCTCCTGGTGTAAAGTCCCTTGTATGAAAGTGATCCAAGCTAGTTCTACATATTTGTGTAGAGTTTCATCCCACTTCTCTCCTGTCAAAGTCTTTCTCCCTTCACTTCTCGCCAAGAATAGTTTCACAAGCCTTTTAAAAAAATGATTTTCAAAACAGGAAAGAGAAAGAAAAATACTCTGCAGTGCATTGCAAAAGACTGCGAGGAAAAACAAAAGATGCAGATTATACACGTAAAGTCATTCTTTTCATTTATGTTGACATAGCATTAGTATGGATAACCACATTCATCTTTTCAAGATTGCACACTTGCTGTTACTTGAGTTTCACTGAGGTGGAAGCTGCTTGTGGCCAAGAGGTTCCTCGTGTCCAGGAAGATGCATCGATGTGTGAGCCTCTTCTCACACTCAGACAGGGCCGGAGGTAAATAGCCGTGCAGGGTCGTTCAGTAATTCAAAGGCTGTTGTGTTCAGGACATTTGGAGATGGACTATCCACAGGGAACAGTAAGGGAGTGCTGCATCAAAAACCTCCCATATTGCTGAAAACACAAGCTGTTGAGCTCCTTTCAATTCGCATTTTCTCTCTCTCTCTCTCTGGCCTTCTATTGCTTTCTTTGTTTTATAGTTTCTTTTCCACACAGTACTGATGGATCTTTCCTCTGCAGAAAACTTCATATTGTATTTCCCTTTAATAGTGGCCGAGGGCTTTTTATTTTCCTCAACTGCCGAAGGCTTTTACTTGGGTTAGAGGCAGGTCTTTATTTATTTCCTCTTTTTAATAAGCACAATTGGTCATAGTGTAGTAGGAAGCTTGTTTTGTCTGCTACCATTTTCAATTGTTAAAGTTCCTGTATTTCATATAAAAACCAGCATTTTAAAGGTGAAACATTTTCAGGCATGGGGAACAACAGTCAGTGGAGAATAAAGTACAACAAAGCTACACACGTAGCGACTGAAATATTATAAAAATACTTAGATGACTAATCCACGACATCAAAGTGTGAAAATAGCACGACTATATTGTTGGATTTATTATATTAATAGAATATAACATGTACATTATGCAAAACTGTTGGCACATCAATTAATTTAATCCCCCCCCCCATTGTTTTCCCCGGCTTGTGTTTGTAGAGCTTTCCTTTAACTGACTGCCATCCTTTCTTTTTGTTTGGGGAAATACAGTATGCGAGTGTACATGTGTGCCAGAGCATGACACTGGTGTTTGTTTTTATTCTGAATGTCTGAGGCAGGTGCTACCGGTGTATTGATGAGCATTCTCATAAATATTGAATGTGCTGATGCAAGCTGTGAGTGAAGAGGCTCCGCTGAAGAATGTGAAAAAGGATTTGCAAGACGATAGCTTCTCGTGGATCTTTAGACACTACATGTGCTGAGAGAGGAAAAGACACGCTAACACAAGGGCAGAGTAAGGGAACACGCATGCATGTGTGGATATGGTGACTTCAGTATGTTGTGCTAATTGCACCACACTCGCTTCTACAAACCCACATTTCTGTAATGACTCTGAATGATGATTAGTCTCACAATGTGCAGATATTGAGAACAGGCGTTCTCATGCAAAAGAGCCGCCGCAGTGTTTTATTAATATCTGTTATGACTGTGGCTCAGTGATTAGCTCTGTATCTCATTGAGCAATGACGACTATTGAGGCTTTTAGGAAAGTTAAGTGACCTGACACTGCTTTTAGTTGTGTTCCCTGTGCTTTTGAGTCCAGCTTCCAAGCATCACATTTTACATTCAGACTATAAATAAGAATAGGTCTTTTGTAAAGTAACATCATTTGGTCCAAAACAATCAATTCGGGTTTTATACAAAACAGCTTGTGAGACAAGAATATCATGGAAGTTGAGGCCTCCCTAAATACCGACCAATTGATTAGCATGATGAAGTCCAGTATATTGGAAACAGTGGCACCTTGGAGCAAGGTCAAAGAGATGCATGGAAGTTTGAACCTGCATTTCACTTTCTGAAGTCCTTGATAATAGATGCAGAGACAAAGGGTCTTATCCTTCTTGTCAATAAAAAAGCCTGTTCCTGCTTGTGGGTGAAGAAGGACGAATGATGCAAGACCTGCTGATGCATTTTTCCATATCCTGCAACTCAGGAACTGACACTTGGGGGGCAAGGTGCCAGAGAGGAGGTCACTATTCAAGCAGCAAATTCTGGTATTTAAGCAACACCTTACAGGCTCTGGACTCAAGAGAGGAGGAACTAGGGACTGAGGACGGAGTGTGTCTCAGGCAGACAGCATGACAGTGCCCACTCCAGCCTAAAATCAGTCCAGTAGCCCATTTGGGGATTGTGTTCAGCTATCCAGGGGAAACCATGGATGACTGGAAGTTAAGAGGCATGAATCAAGTGACTCTTGGCCAGTCAGACGTTAAAAAGACAAAATGTGCTGCGAGCTGGCTGACGAGTCAAGTTAAAATGCAGAGTCACACAAAATCGGAGGCAAAAAAAAAGGAAAAGAAACAGCAGAGAACAGACTATAAATGAAGTCCCACTAACCAGAAATGATATATCACAAATACAAATGCTGCCAACTTGCACATTTAGAGAGTCTGTCTAGTTTATCGATTGGGAGATGTAGACGTGGCACCGAGATCCTACTGACACAAACACTTGATCAATCTGCTGTCAATCATGATGTTTCACCCCATTTTTATCAAATAACAAAACCCACCTTACCAGAAAAGAGAGCACCTGAACACGCATCTGTGCCACAACAGAAACTATCTTTGGGAAAAATGTATTTGACGTGCCAGGATTCATAATCTACACTGCAGCCAGCCACTGGGTGGGGATCAAGATGCTTTGGCTTCGCTACCATAAAATGAAAGGAGTAGAGAGGCTATTGTCAAACATCTGACCCCAAAAAAATTTGAGCAAGCCACAATAAGCTTAATTGTTTTTAATTGATCAAATATACATTAGTGAGATTATATGGTATTTTTTTTACACAATGTGAAAGAGAAGATTTTGAAGGTCTAGAAGACTAAAACAGAAAACTCGAGCAGCAATATCTCATAGAGAAATAAAGCACAATTACAACACAGCCTTCGCTTTTTGCCTCGAGAACAGTAGTGCTCATTAGCCTTTATAACGGAAATTAGCGAAAGTGTCTTGTAATTACAATAGATAGAAATTTAGAAAGATTATCTTGCACTTGGCAGAATAATTGTTGAATTATTGCTATCAATGATAGACTGCATATCGTCAACAGCCTCAAACTACTCAAATTTTATGTAACCAACACATTTAAAATAGACACATTCCTTAGAAATGTTGTATGTCGTGTCCATGGTTTTCTAAGCAGTGTAATCAAATAGCGAAGGGTCTGTGCTGGCAGGTTGTCCAAAGTAACTGTGGCTGACAGATCGCTCCCTTGGGTTACAAAGACTTCTGCCAGAACCACCAAATGAGCAAACTGCTGCTGCACCATGAACTGTGTGTGTTTGTTTGTGTGTAAGTGTGTGTGTGTGTGTGTTTTTAATCCATGTGCAAAAAGCTTTGTCTGTGCTAGTATCTATGCTATGCATGTGTTTATGTGTCGATGTGTGTGTAATTTAAGTGTGGAAGTGTTTACATGCAGGAATTTGCCATTCTAGTTGTGTGTGTGTGTGTGTGTGTGTGTGTGTGTGTGTGTGTGTGTGTGTGTGTGTGTGTGTGTGTGTGTGTGTGTGTGTGTGTGTGTGTGTGTGTGTGTGTGTGTGTGTGTGTGTGTGTGTGTGTGTGTGTGTGTGTGTGTGTGTGTGTGTGTGTGTGTGTGTGTGTACAATATCCTGTCTCTCAGCAGGGATTCTTCCTCTCCTCCTCAGCAAACAAACATCATGGCTGCCAGATTAGTTTGTAGTCCCACCAGACGAATCCTCTGTGGGAATCGCCTGATAATGTCAGGCTTCAAATTCAACATCACTTGGTGTGCCGTTGCAACTGGTGCCACTGTAAACTCTGTACATCAGCTAATCTGCATGTGGTTCGGAAAAATGTTTGATGTGTAATTAAATTCTGTGGGCTTTGGTAGGCTTGGCTTAAAGGTAGGGGTGGTAAGTTGTTTCTGAAACAACTTATTTGTTGAAATCGTTTTACGACCCGATGTTTGAATTTATTATTTTGTATCTGTGACCTTGGACCAAAGATGTGGAATCCTTGTCCAATAAGCAGAGACGCCTCCGGCCTTCGGCAGCAGAGGAAGGGAAAGTGAAAAATGAATGTTCCCTGAAATATTAATCTCGCACAGCACACTTGGAGAAAAAAAACTACAGGGCCAAAGACTTGACTCAAGTTTGTGCTTTATTTTCTTGGTTTTTGTATCTTTCAGTCCGGATTTATGAGTGCACACTGTGTGTCCTCAGCAGTGGCTTGGTTTCATCTGGCTGCTTTTGTTGTTGGTTCCTGTGACCTTTTATATCAAACAAATCTGCAGAAGTCAGAAAACATTGCATTGTAACTTAGCTCGGTGCTGTTCACCGAGGAGACGTGCAAATGGAACTAAAAGTTATAAATTCCTTTCCAAAGCCGATAGAATATCTAACTTTTTGAAGCAGAGACAATCAATCAACCCTGGCTTCTGTTATGGGAGAGCTAAGTAATATCTGTTTTCAATTCTTTGAATAACAGGCCCATGAGCGATTCGAGGAGCCAAAGCTGGAGGCTGTGAGGGACAACAACATGGAGCTGGTCCAGGACATCCTCAAGGATCTCGGGCCGCTCGCACAGAGGAGCCAGGCAGCCGACGAGCTGGCCGACATCCTGAAGGAACCCCACTTCCGGGTAGGGATGACAGAACTTACATCTAGCAGCAAACGGTAGCTTTAATGAACAGGAACCAGGAAAAAAAAATCTTGGCTTACTTTTCAAATTGAGGTTCACGCTTAATGATGGGTGCTGTGCCTGTATGGGTTTAATTGATTCAGAGCTACAGTAGTGTCTGTATTATGGTCCGTGCACAGACCAGAGTGAGAACATGTTATTTGTGAACGGCAGCATGTTGCCAGCTCTGTCATCATCACCGGTGTTGTCTGTGTGGCCTTTCGTCCCGCTCACAGTCGCTCCTGGAGACCCACGATTCTGTGGCCTCCAAGAACTATGAGACCCCTCCTCCCAGCCCCTGCTCCTTCATGGACTCAGCCCTCAACAACCAGCCGGTGCCTCCAGACGCAGTTAGGATGGTGGGGATCCGAAAGGTGTCCGGTGAACACCTGGTAAGTCTGCTCAGTTTAATGCTATATATCCAAAACAATAACAAAATGCCTCCTGATGACATTGTGAAGCAGCGTGGGAGATAAAAATCAAAAAAAAACAACAACCTGAAACCAATTAGTTGCAAATCACGTTTACGGTTGAGGTTAGGTATTAAAGATTTAGTGACGTTACGCAGCAAACGGCGATGAATCAGCATGATCCATTACTATTGACCAATACAAATAGTGGAAGGATTACTGCAGACTGGCTAACTGGCGAGCAGTGTGTCTTTCCTTTTTTATTTGTCCCGGAAGTTAAAGCGGAGATGGGCAAAGCATCGGGTAAAGTGGACATGAAAACAGTGATATGTCCCGTAACCTTGTATAGAATTGAGGATTTCTCTGGGTTTGACACAAGTCAACAATAGTTGTATATTGTATTTCTGTAGGGCTTCACACTGTAATTATTTAAGTACTATTGAGCTCATCCTGTTAATTGTTTACTCCTCAATAAAAATTTAATTTATGCATCGGAAGAAGCACATGCACTCAGTGCGATTGGATTATTGTGTTGCTTGTTTAAAGGAGTCAGATTTATCCTGTTTTGTAGCTCAAACCGGGAGTGATGCACTAGGTTGACACGTTGTTAATTTACACCATAGACCAGGTGCTCTATTCTGTTCTGAACCCAGACTCCATGACGCCTCTTGGTTAAGTCTTTTATTATATTTCTGGAGGGTTATCAGACACAGAACTCCTCTCAACAAGTGTTGTTTATCTCAGGTGAAGCAGCATAAGTGGACTCAAAATTCAACAACACAGACTGTTCAAATTAGCCTTGGATAACAAAGGAAACTCACCTTTAAGTGTATCTGTATTGAGTCCTAAATATATACTTAAAGGAACAGTAGGGAATGTTTGCAGACAGCATCTAGAGGCTATTACACTAATAAGTTGAAGACATGCTGGGATCAGCCATTGAGGCTCTTGGCATACACTGTGCAACCACCTCCCACTATATGAGGAAATTGTCTGATAGGTGAAGCCAAATCTCACGATTTATGTGTTAACACTCTACAGTCAGCTCATCGGACACAAACTGGCTGCTAACACTCTACATTGCCATCAGCCTCTCTGGACCAGTGGCGAATTAGAAGATGTCAAAATTTGTTGGCTAATAATGCTAACAAAGGAGAAAAGCGCTACCTTGATCACTCATGTCATTCTGTGTTGAAGACTGAAGATATTGCACAATTGTTCAAAATTTCTGATATTTGAACTGTGTCTGTTTGCATAGGGAGTGACATTTCGAGTAGAGAGCGGCGAGCTGGTGATTGCCAGGATCCTCCACGGGGGCATGATCGACCAGCAAGGTCTGCTGCACGTGGGTGACATCATCAAGGAGGTGAACGGCAAAGAGGTGGGCAACGACCACAAAGCGCTCCAGGAGATGCTGAAGGAGGCCAGCGGCAGCGTGGTGCTGAAGATCCTGCCCAGCTACCAGGAGCCACACACACCAAGACAGGTGGGCCATGAGGATACATGCATAAAAGCAACACATGGTGCTTCTCATCTGTCACACCGACACGCTCTGTTACAACATGTGTAAAACATGCAGGAAGCAGGACATGACGTATAAATTCTGCTGATATCAACATCGGCGTCGCCCCTTATCACCAAATATCTCTTGAATCTCGTCATCTTTCCAAGTTGTAGACATTTTCCTGCTCTCACATGGATAATTTCTGGACATTTTTCTTGGGGGCTGGCTGGAAGGGTTTTGGAAAATGCCAGGAGCAACTAACTTAAACATTTGCATTCTGACACAGCACATCCAGAAAATATCAATAAAATATCCAATTTACAGTAGAAATGCTCTGGAAAATGTCCTGAGCTCAGATTTGTTGATCTGAGATAGGATGCTTGACTCGCACATTAACCGTGTGAAAGATGGACTGTGAGAGAGAAGGTAAAATATGGAGGGAGGTAAGAAGGAGAAGAAAGAGAGGAGGGGGGGGGGAACAGAACAAAGTGATTTAGGTTGTATTTAAGCTTGGTTTTGCGCTGAAGACGTCATCGATGTTTGTTAGCCCTGTGGTGCATCTGAAAATAGATCCATCTGTGCAGCTGGTCACTCTTTTATTTTTGTCCTAGTGTTTTCTTTTAATACTTGTTTCACACACACACAAACAAACAAACACACACACACACACACACATGCATACAGATGCTATCTATTCTTTGCATCATACATTTTTATTGTACGTATTTATCAAATACTTGTAAATTCGAAATATAATTTACTTAATGAATGTTCAATGCAATGAAGAATGAAGATATACCTGTTATCCAAACTTTTCTTTTTCAAAACGGCCAGTAGATTAGCAGAATAAGACCCAATGATTGTGTATACTTAAATGTCTGGCTCAAATGCTGCGTGTGCACCATGTTCTGAATCTCCGTTCTTTCAAATCAGAATCCCATTTTTAAACACCAATGTTGAAGTAAATATTGTGAGTTTGAAAGGTTACTGCATTTTCCTCAGTCAATAAGCACAGCTCTCTGTCCTTGCTGGCATTCTTCCTGCAGCCTGTAACCTTGTACACGGTGCCAACACTCATACATCTAATTCTCCAGCAGGACTTTGGAGATGACATTGAGTGTTTGGCAACACAGAGTATTTTTCTGCTTGTGATTAATGGCTCAAAACGACTATATCAACGAGAGAAAAAGTGTGATCCGTGATTCGATTAATCCTCACACGATCGTATTAAGTTCACAATACGTTGCATTATCAAATATTTGTAGGAAATTATTAGTGCAGGGTTTTCAACAGCTGAGCGTGTGTTTGCAGTTCTGGCTGTAGGTGTATGACACCTAATGAACACTAGCTTCAGCCAGAGGAGGCTCGTCACATCGAGATTGTGACCCATCTACAGAAGTGACAGGCTCAAGGCTCCATGACTGATCGTCCTAAAGAGGAGAGGAACAGTGGACATTTAAAAAGCTGTGATAAAATAATTTATAACACCGAACCAAAATATGCCATTGAAGAATCTACTAGAAATAATGTAGAAACGGTTTGTCTGCTACAATTATTAGCGTAATTATGTGTCTGCATTGATGACATCCAGTGCCTGTATGCAAGTTGTCGGCCTAACTCATTAGATTTCCATGGTCAAAGGTCACGGTGACTGGCACTGAAAAAAGTTTTACCTTAAAACTTACAGGCCTTGAAAATGTTTGTTTTTCACTAGATAAAAATTCCTTTGCAGCCTCTGTAGCAATATACATCCAGAACTTTGTCAATAGTGAAATATCTGAGCCACTGTCAGATGGATTCCCATGAATTATGGTGCAGATATCCGTGATGCCCAGAGGACTTGTCCTACTGACTCAGATGATCCCCTGACTTTTCCTCCAGCACCAGCTAATTTGAAATTTGTGCCTCTGAGTGAAATGTTTCAACAATTACCGGATATATTTCCATATGAAAGATGATTCTAGCATTAGCATTCAGTGTAGCTCAACGCACTGCTGTGTTTGAGTACAGCCTCACAGCGCCACAAGCCACTGCTGTGTTTATGTTATTGTTTGGGCTTTAAATTAGTTCGGGCGATGAGAGAATTGCTTCAGCCTCTAGACAAACAGTGTAATGCATGAAAATGAAATGAAAGCATGTAATCTACCAAAACTGGAGCTGGGATAATGTGTGAGAACAGTAATGTAGTCTGTTGTGAAACTCCTGTTTTCAGCCGTGTTTCTTTGTTCCTTTACATTCTTGCAGAAAGACAAAACATTGTCTACATATAAAAACGTAATATCCCAAACAATTTCAGTCAATTTAAAAGGTCTGAAAATATATGAAGATTTCTCCACACAATAAAGTCTGTAGACTAATAGCTTTTTCAAACCAGAGTGTAAATGTATTTAGTTTTCCTTTTTCCTGTCGTGTCAGCCCCATTCATCAAAGTGTCTCCTTGTGGACACTTAGAGGCTGTCTGTCAGAGATATGAAGGAGTAATTTGTCATCGCTCACATAGTTAAGAGTTGTGTAGGTGGATGTGGTGCTGTGTGTTGATTAAAGTTGTTCCCAAAAGTTCTCTCTGAATGTATCCAGCGGTCTGCGATTTACGCCTGGAGCTCGGCCACGGCTTGGTGACTAAACTGAGCTGACAGCTCCCTTCGGCCGATGGAGACTGTGATTGTGACTGTGTGTGTGTGAGCGTGTCTGTCCACCCGGCGTGTCCTCAGACATGCACAGACATGTACCAACACAGTTTTGTCGCCATGACTTCAGAGGACATTACATTGACTTGTATTGATTTCCTGGAGACTTATTCTAACCTTAATAATAAACTATCCTTAACCTAACCTTTAACTATCCTTAACCTTAACATCAAGTCTCCATAACCTGTAAATAGATTTAGATCTCCACAACATGTGTTATGGACTACACACACACACACACACACACACACACACACACACACACACACAGTACAGTAAGGGCTTTTTTGTGTGCTTGCCTCAGTTCAGTTCATGAGAAGGCATCAAGTGCAAGGGGGAGGGGATGGTTTCCATGGCTACATGTTTTGGCTCTCTCTCTCTTTCTCCCTCTCTCCCCTGTCTCTCTCTCTCTCTCTCTCTCTCTCTCTCTCTCTCTCCCTCTCTCTCCCTCTCTCTCTTTCTCTCTCTCTCTCTCTCTCCGTCTGTCCCTCGGACTTCTCGTCCTGTCAGTGGCGGTTCGGAGTCAGTTTGGTTTACGAGCTGAATCCCGTTGCCTTGAGGTGTCGGGAAAGTGAGGCGACAGATGGAGTAGGCTTAAAGTGGGCAAGGCTCTTTCATATTGATGGGCACTTACTTGCCCAATCCATCCACCACAGGTCACAGAGACCACAGCAGGGGCAGCAGAAGTGCACAAGACACACACACATACACAGTGTCTCTGTGATTGAGGCTAACACGGATGTTTTCACTGAGATGTTTCCTCTTTTCAATGTTCTGATCCTTTCAGGCCTTCGTCAAGTGTCACTTTGACTACGACCCCTCTCACGATAACCTGATTCCCTGTAAGGAGGCGGGGCTCGGCTTCAACAGCGGAGACATTCTGCAGATCTTTAACCAGGAGGACCTCAACTGGTGGCAGGTCAGTAGCCAACCTCTCCACACAGCTACTTACCATTTGGGTTTGTTAACAATAAAAGCCACAATGGTCAAATGTAGAAATAACACATGTATGCCCCGCAAATAAAATAATGAAACATACATGTATCAGAGGTAAATCAACAGATTTCCACTCTCTTAAAAGGATCTTTCGACCGTTTTTCTCGAGGTATAAAGAGGTTGCTCTAGCTTTCTCTGTTTTTTTAACTTGATCACTATTCTTCTCTGTTTGTGTGAACATGTGTGTTTCCATCGCAGGCCTGTCACATAGAGGGAGGCAGCGCGGGCCTCATTCCCAGTCAGCTCCTTGAGGAGAAGAGGAAAGCTTTTGTGAAGAGAGATCTGGAGCTCACTACCACAGGTACACCTCTCAGCGGCAGCCGAGCGGAGAAGCACTCCTCATTATGCAGATTCGACACAGACTCCTCGCTGCACAAAAACACCGGCAACAAAGGCAACATCTGCTCCTCTTCATATCATACAAGCGTTTCATCTGGCGCTGGCCGCTCATCCTCCTCTCACCTCTCTCTCTCTCAACCAGTCTGCTGCTCTGCCAGCGAGCAGTGGAGAACTGGTAATGAGCATCAACGTGACTCAGGCTGCCTGATCCAATCTGCTGCTTATTAAGCTGTGGGGCCTGACATTCACAAACAGCCCTGATTGAGGAGAGGTGATAAGACCTCTGTAAATACAAACCAGACCGATAAACATCTCTTATGACACGTGGGGTGAAAAAGAGGCTCTGTTCCTTCAGATTTATCTGCTCGGTCCAGTGTCCTCAGCAGAAACAAAACAGGTGGTGAGTCAGAGCCAGCCGCGTGCCCTTAACTTGAGGAAAATGACAGCCCGTCGGTACTGTCCTTGGAGCCACGAAGGGCACATCTGTCTGCTGGCGCGTGTTCCACATATTATACCGACTGCCAAAACGGTTTATTTAAAACATTTGAATACCTGTGGACGGGGAGGTCGGAAAATTGTAGATCTTATTCATAAATTGAAGAAATCATCTCGGAAATCAGTCACAATATTTGGCTGCTACTGCTGGATGAGTTGAATTTCATCATGAAAATGAACAACTGAGCCCATAGCTCTTTATATGCCAATCTTTTTACATAGAGCAGCCAAATAATCAGCCAAACAGAGAGACAGCAAATCTTAGTCGCAGGTGTTCTACATCTACATTAGTGCACACTGCCACCTAGTGGTGTTGTCTCCCTATAACACTTGTGACCAAGCAGAGCTTTCACCTTGCTGATGATAAATCATTTTATCAGGGACTTTATTGAAGTTGTTTGCAGAGACGAGCACCAAGGTTGATGGTTTCATTGTGTTGTGTGTGTTGCCGTGTGTCTCAGGTCCTCTGTGTGCCGGGATGGGCGGCAAGAAGAAAAAAAAGATGATGTATTTGACCACCAAGAATGCAGGTATTAAAACCTATAACATCCCAGTTTGTTTGAGCTTTAACTCCACTTGACAGAGTGATTGCAGATTACTGATCTACCTGATTCCTGGTTTCTCACCAGAATTTGATCGGCATGAGTTGCGGATCTACGAAGAGGTCGCCAAGGTCCCGCCTTTCAGGAGGAAGACGCTTGTTCTGATTGGTGCCCAGGGGGTCGGCCGTCGCAGTCTGAAGAACAAGCTGCTGGTGTCGGATCCCCAGCGGTACGGCACCACCATACCCTGTGAGTGCAGCCATTCATCATGACGCTTAACCACATACAACATCCATCAATCTTTCTCCCATTTTTGGCACCCTTGCATTTTAAGCTTCTGTTTTGCTCTGTTCAAACAATCTAAGCAAAAATGACAGTATTCAAATTTTTTTTTTTTAGATTCCCCCTGAGGAGTTCATCTTTTAGTACTTTGTTGTTTGATTAGTTTATCAAAACTAATTAGTGATCAAATACTGACCCGTCTCTGTGTTTGGATTTATCTTATCCCTCAGTCACTTCCAGAAAACCAAAGGTGGACGAGAGGGACGGCCAGATGTACTCCTTCATGACCCGCAGTGAAATGGAGTGTGACATTAAAAACGGCCGTTTCTTGGAGCACGGTGAGTACGACGGGAACCTGTATGGCACGAAGATCAACTCCATCCACGAGGTGATAGACACAGGAAAGATCTGCATCCTGGACGTCAACCCGCAGGTAGAGGAAGCTCCATTGCACTGTTTCACTTCCTTCACGTTCTACTCTAAACTGGTTTTCCACTGTTAATGACTTACATTTGAAATTCTATATTCAAACCAATTATGTACAGCTCATTGACTCTGAGGAGTTTTTAGTCTAAGCACATCAACAGTATTTATCAAAAAGGAATCTCTTAATGATCAGCGTTACTCGCTTGAAACACTCCGCTAATCTTATTTACACACATTACCTTGATGAATTTGTTAGATGAAGAACAGCAGCTGAATTTCAAATCACTTTCTTTATAAATGTGTCTCAGTTTCTACTATTGCCACCGTTGCTATACCTCTCTCATTCATCTGTTGTCCTTTTTTATTATTTTAAACAAAGGCCATCAAAGTCCTGCGGACGTCAGAGTTCCTGCCTTATGTTGTTTTCATTGAAGCCCCAGACTTTGAGGTTCTTAAAGCCATGAATCGTACTGCAAAAGAGTCAGGAGTCATCACAAAACAGTTAACGGTGAGATTACTTTTTTACTTTCTTTTTGGTTTAGACACTGATTACATTCTTGTCTAAATTCTTCACAAGAATTAAGTTGAATGCCGAAAAGAAAGTTAATTTTAATGCAAACTCACGACAGTACTACAGTTGCTCACTAGTTTCACTGTTTACTAATCACCTGCTCATTGCATTTATTTTCACTTGTCTTACTGTACTGTCCCTGCCCCTGACTTTCTCCCTGCAGGACTCTGAACTAAAGAGGACAGTGGACGAGAGCGAGCGCATCAAAAGAGCCTACGAACATTACTTTGACATCTGCATCATAAACGATGGCCTGGAGGCGGCTTTCCGAAGTCTACGGCTGGCGCTGGACAAACTGGCATCGGAGCAGCAGTGGGTGCCCGTCAGCTGGGTCTTCTGAAAATCGTCGGCAGGAGCTCAGCGGCTAAAGTGTCAGAGCCCGCAAGGTCAAAGGTCGGAGGACGGTTTTTAAAATTCGCCGCTCCAGGGGGGGGGGCATTGTCCGCGCAGCCGTCGGTGGTGGAGGCCTGTCGAGAAGGGCCCAGCGTCACGTGTCCGTGCAAACGAGCAGCCTCATGTAGAGCGTTTCTTTTGTAAAAACTAAGTGTTCCTCTGTCGAGCCTCACGTCAAGTTGTATTTTATTTGCCAGAAGTGGAATCATCATTGATATCTGTTGAGAAGGATTTTAGAGCTGGTGATGAGGTTTAGTGCAATAGTGTGAGTGGGCGTGTGTCATCATAAACGTGGAACTAGGCTTAGAGTGTGTTTTGCAGATAAAAGTGCTCAGTCTGAGGTTTTGCATTGAAGGATATTCAACTTTTTAGCCTTTTCAAATCTTAATGACTCCATGTAGTGTAATGTTTACATCGGATCGGTACTAGGAACAATTGCGGAAAGATACCAAATGTAATGTTTGTATTAAATTCTCTATATTTTACCATTTGATCATAAAGTATGATTGTACGTCTTCAGAAATGTGCTTTATCCTGTATCTCCACTCATTTGAAAATGAACAGCAATAGATAGTTATATACAAAAAACCTATATGTGCAATACATCTGCTCACATGTCATACATAAATATATACGCATAAAACACAGTGAGAGCAGTGGGGGATTTAAAATCTAATATTGAAGTCTCAGTTTCCTCTTAAATGTGGCTTACATTGTACACTTCCTGTCCGATACTGGGAACACATTTGGTTTGTTTGGCAGTGAGAGGCGTACAACCACTGCCTGCTTGATTCTGTCAGACTCGCATTTGGAGCACTGACACAGTTAAACCGTATTTATTTGAAAAAAAAAAAACGAAGAAGTAGCCTACAGTATGTACTGATTGTATGATGAAGGGAAACATGTTACTCAACACTACACTTTCTTTGTTATTTTTCAACTAGTTCAAATATTTATTGGTGGCTTCGTCATCTTACTTTTGCCTTAACATGGTTTCGAAAGCCAAGGAAACACTATTTTTTCATCAAGGTATATTTCACTTCTGTCACTGTACAAGTTCCTTCTTAGAAAATAGGAGAGAAAAAAGATCATACTGGCAACTTATTTAATATTTATTTTATTTTTCCCTAAAACTTGTAAGTACTGTATTGTAATAAAGAGTATATAGTATGACATAGAGAAACACTTGGTGCTTTGATGATTCTGCTGGCGAGTAGATGCAGTTGGATGACTATGTACACACAATGTAGTTTTGATGTTCGTATAAAAATTAAAAATGTTCAGAAAGTTGCTCTGTGGTCTACAGTTCATATTAATTCTTTTTTTTAAATTGAAACCACGTTAACGTTAAATAAAAAAACAAAATGCGCAGAAACAGGAGGAGGTGCATCCTCTGTGTCAGTGTCTGCAGGAACCTCTGAGGCTGTAGTCGTCTGGTGGGTGAAGGTGATGGTCTTGGAGGAAGAGGTCCCACGGGGTCATTCAGTGATGAGACGACAGAGGCAGCATTATTGGATACATCCCGTAGGAAGGCAGCGAGTCCGCCGGCCAAAGACTTGCCAACACGGGGTCAAACTGCATGAAAGTGAAGTCAAAAGTAAGTACGTGTTTTTAGCCGTATAACACAGAATGCATTTCAAAAGTGTTACCCAGTGTTTTATACTTAAGATTGGTATCAATCTTCTGGTTTGACTTTTGGGAAGAAGGTGAAAAATTAGACTTTTCATGGCTCCACTGTAAACATGATATCTCAAGATGACCATGAGTGAATTTCTTCACTTTGACTCAAAGATGAACTGATTAGATTTGAGTAGTTCAAGCTCAAGGTGACTTCATTTCCTTGTGAATATAATAAGAAATGTACGTCTGGAACAAACATTTACTTGGACTCAAGGATGACCTGATTAGAATTCGGAGGTCAAGGTCAATGTGACCTCACAAATCCTTTATTGCCTGGTTAACATGCATATGAACATCTCCAGAGAATCCTTTCAGGTTTGTCACAAATGCTCATTTAGAGGGATTAATCGATCAGGTTTCAGTGGTCAAACCTCACAGTGACCTCATGAGAACCTGGAAAACATATGTATTTAATTTAAACTGCACTTACAACCAAAGTGCCACATTCTAGTTGGTTTGCAATAGATCTGATTGTAGAATTGTTGCTCATTTCCAAAATCATATTGTTCTTTGAAAAATTGTAGAAATGAATGTGTGACTCAGAGCCTTAATTCCAATGTTGATTTTTCTCTGACACAATATAAAGAATGACAAAGATAAAAGATTCTCCCGTGTGTCAACAATACTTTGGAATAACAGGTCAGTTAGATCTTTGTGCTGGGAGCCAACGACAGTGACTAACGCACCAGTGAGTACGGAGGTGGTTGATCCAAGCTGCTGTAGGGAGGAGGAAGTCTGTCATAATGTCTGTCCTCGTCATCTACTGAAGAAACGATATAGTTTACGGCAGCAGGGTTGTTGTCCTGTGTCGTCGGTGTGGTGACATCATACACTGCCCTTCTCCTTTTTGCGTGAACATAGAAGCAGAGGAGTACCACAGCTAGGGACACCATCAAGACTGGGAATCTAGAGAGAAACGTTTCAATCATTTTCAAGACTCTTCATGTCAGTAAATCCCCTCATTTTCTTTCATTACTTACATATATTGAAAGATATTCTGTACCTCAGTCATGTCTGGGATTATGTCAAGATGCTGACATTACTGTGGACAAAAAAGGGATCGGATTAGTTGGCTTAATTAATGTTTTCTTTTTATTTATGGTACTAAAAAAAATGCTATGTATATATATATATATATTAAAAAGTAAAATAATTGGTATCTGCCCCAAAAATTTACATTTGTCCGACAATGCAATTATGTGGAAAATGGAGTTTAAAACAATTATATTAAATTGGTTTTCTGTTATAAACAAGCCATTAAAATCACTTACCACTTTTTTTAAACAAGTGGATCAGTCACTTGATAAAATACGTCAGCATTTTCGCAAAGCTAACAGTAACATATATTTGAGATTTCGAAAACCAAACACAGTGACAGGGTTGTGACCTGTTGTGACCCCATTGAGTTTCAGGAACAATTATGACATTTTAAAAACCACTGAAAACGGCTCAGTACAGTTCAAAAGGTAAGATTAGATCAGTTTGTTAGCGGCAGATGAAGTAACACAATGTTTGACTTTATACTGTTTAACAACAGACAGTGGACCTTCATCCTATAAATCTGCTGCTCACTGCAACTTTTAATAGAAAATCTGCGAAACAACGTAATTTACACACAAATCAAACTGATGACTCAGAGTTAAATGGTAACTGGATCCTTACCTTATTCAAAAGAACAAAAAACATTGAAAAACTGTTCCCACCTGTGGGTTGCTAGCAGAGGATAATGTGTCACTTATGGGGAAGTGAACCGCATGAGGAGGTTTTACAGCATTATTTTATTGTTTAAAGACACAGGACTCACTGGGGCACTCTCCATGTCACATTTCTTACATTGAATGACTTCATTCACTATTTACTGAGGTCAGAGTTCAGCTGTTAGACCACTAGAAATATGTTAGATAGCAAACAAATTATATATTCCACCTTAGTAATGATGACTGAATTCTTACCATTGTGTTTTTAACTTTATTCATTCAAATATAAATGACTTAACCTTGTACATTACATACACTTTTGTAACCTCAGTATCATTAAAACACGCTGATTATTGCAATTAAAAAGTAGTTATTTCTTCCTACCTCACGTATACATGCATGTATAGACTGTACAAATGGTAGAAACGTTAATTTATTAAAGACATTGTAGACGTCAAAATTATTCTATAAACATATGTCTCAAGATATAACCACATATATGCACTGAAGGTTATAGCAAAGCAATGAAACTAAATTGTACCTGTGTCCCTTTTACTTTCAGTTTCTGCTTTGAGTCTCTGAGGAACTATTGGTTTTCTGCACACTTTCAGTCCTGATGCACGTTGACAAAGTTATTCATGAGCATCATTTTCACAAGCTCAGACTTCTATTGATCTTTATAGAATTCCATAAGGTAACAATAAAAAGTAAGTTGTGTTCCGGCTGTAGAGGGGGTTTGAAGTGCAGGGGGTGGAGGAGGAGCAGGGCCGCTCTGAGGACGATGGAGGGTCTCCGGGGGGGGGGGGGGGTCTGAGTCAGACGGGGGCTCGATCTGAGAAAGAGAAGTGAAGATATTTGATTATAGAGCGTGAGAACTTGAAAACTAACTTTCTGAGTGTCAAAACAGTATTGTACCATATTCAGCTACAGACAGCTCAAACTGACGTTTTGCATTAGTACATCCGATGTGCTGCACTGAAAATACTTTCAAAATTTTACCTAAGAAAATGCATTTTGAGAGTTGTTTTGTATTATTTATTTATTTTGCAAAAAAATTTGGCCTTGCAGTTTTAGTTATTGCCAGTAGCTGGAGCCCCCTCAGCATCCCCTACTTCCCGTGTTCTTAAAGGTCCACTGCTTAAAAAGGGGTTATTGGCGGCAATTGAATATAAAATAATCCTAGTGATGTTCACAATGGTGCATAATAACCTAAATTGTACAAATTGTTGTTTTATTTACCCTAGAATGGGCTGTTTATATTTACATACTTTATAGTGCTTGGAAGAGGGGGGTAAGCTAAGGGGTATTCAGCTGCAAAGTGTAACTCCACCACTAATGTCACTAAATCCTACACACTGAACCTTTATACTTTGAAGGAGTGATGAGAACAGGACCCAAACAGTGCTGCACCCTGTACGGACATGGACTGACGCTCACTCAGCTATACATGGGAAGGTCTCTATGAGGAGGTTGAAATTACAGTGCATATCCAACAGTTCTTCATCTTCCTCCTCCTCATCTATAGGGATGATGTACACAGACCGAGGCCTCAAGCCTCAGGGGACCAGCCCTCATTTTCTATGCGTTTCTTTGCAAGACACAACATGGGAATCCTGAACTAAAAGAACATCTGAAATACCATAATAACATGCCTTCAATGAGTCAAACAGAAAGTCAAATTAATCTTCATTTTACTTAATCTTATACTTACTCAACAGAAGGATATTAAAGGACTGTGGCAGTTTCATTTTCTGAATGTGGTTTTTAGTAAAAAATAACAGAACTGATTATAAACCTGAAGATTACATCTCTTTTTAATGTTTGTCAGTGTTGCTCTTGGGATCCTCACGTCACACGACATTACCAGAATGACATAATTACTGTTTGTGTGAAAGCTGGACAAAACTATAATTTTCATGTGACATGCAGCAGACTTTATTCTCACGATGACCACTTTGTCCGCATAACACAACAGTTTGAAGATAATGGTGCGCGGGCTTGTAGGTTTTATTAGCTGTTGTTAACATATACAATTATAGACTTTAACTATTTAAAGATAAAGACAACAGTAAAAGAAGACCGTAGTCGACCTTTCCTCTCCATTGTCGATGAATATAAAATAACGGGCCTAGTGTGGTCCCTGACTAATGTGATATTTCCCATGCTGAAAATGAAGCTTACCTTCAAGTTGCAGCCATGTAGTGCGGCTTAAGCAGAGCGTTGACTTGCAACAGACGTTTTACAGCCTCATTGACCTGTTTAAAGAAGCATCTGACGTAAACAACTTATCGTCACTGATAGTGCTCTCCCCACACAGTAGAGTAACAGTGTAAAAGGCCACCAGCTTTTGATGTCACTCGAATGGATTAAGAATATTGTAATAACAAAAAGATATAATAAAGAAGAGAAATCACATTACAGGACACACAAAACTGAAGATAACACGAAAATGTGGAAATCCTTGTTTGAGCTTGTTTCACAGGAATGCAGAGCAGGGGCTGTTGAAACACGCTTCTCAGAGCAGCGTTCACGCAGCATTCAACGCAGCACACTGTGTCACTGAGAAGGGGGATTTCCTGTCCCAGAAAAAAATCATAATCTAAGGCTCATTTTGTGCTTTTCAACACAGATGAAACAGCTCGAGGTCACTTCGACTGTTTCCAGCTTTTATTTGCACATGATGTCGATTTCAAAACAGACCTGAAAATATCTTTTACACTTTCATCTCATGGCAAAGACCCAGCATGTCTGCTCAGACTTGTTACCTGCTTTGCATTCGCAAAATTGTAACCATCCGACAACATGACCCATATTGTTTGTTAATGTAGGAGAGGGGGAGGTGGTGGAGGAGGAGGAGGTGGGGGAGATGAAGCTCCTGACACTGGAGGAGGAGGAGGAGGCGGCGGGGGAAGAGGTCCAGCTCCCGATGATGGCGGCGGCGGAGGAGGCGGTGGGTAGGCTGCGTTGGACAGGCCGATCGGCGGCGGCGGGGGTGGCGGGGGCTGACATGTCGGCGAGGTCATGGGGGGCGGAGGGGGGAGGCCGTAGTCCATGGAGGAAGAGAAGGGCGGTGGGGGCGGAGGGGCGGGCAGCCCAGGGTCCAGGCCACAGGCCGGAGGAGGAGGTGGGGGCAGGCTGTCGTTGGAGGGGTTGGCGACACTTTGCAAGGTGGGGACTGACGGAGGAGGCACAGCGATGCCGAGACTGGTTCTGTAAACAAGACAAAAAATATATAGACCCTCAGCTACTGTGAGTAAAACTAACATCCTGTAGATTCTCAAAGGAATAGTTCAACATTTCACCTGATTTGACTGTTTACAGGCCAGTGAATGAACACACATCTGGTCCATGCGGACTAGTAGGGCCTTCTAAAACCTACAAGTAGGCCCAGTTTGGAGGCAACAAAGTACTTTTCAGGTATCTGTTCTTTACTTGCTGCTGTGAGCGTGTCCGACTCAGACAATCTCCTGCTGCCTGCTGCATATGTGAAAGCCCCAAAATGTACAGACCTAATGTTCTGTAATTCATATCTGAAAACAGCTTAAGAATAAAATGAAGTGTCGAACTATTTCTGCAGAACCAATTTGTTATAATATGAGGATAAATTCTAACATTACTTTCTCTTAGTGTCTGTAATGAGTGATTATAATAACGGTGTTACTATTAAATTGTGAAAAGTAACTACTTACACAACGATGTCTGCAGTGCTCAGTATGCTGTCTGCTCTCTTTCTGGGCTGATCGTCAATGATCTGGGAAGAGAAGATGATGAGGTTGAAAAAAAGATGTTGTAAATGCTGCGTTCAATTCTCTCTCTCTCAATGTAATCTCCAATTTACCTGAAAGCAGTGTCCAATAGTGTCCAAGCTAGAGTACGATATGGGCACCCTTAGGTGGCTCCTCTCTGGCTCCTTGCCTAAAGGCGGCAGAGCCATCAGCCTGGAGCGAGTCCTGTCTTTGGCCGTAGTGTAAGAACCAATCTCTCTCCTCGACACCTTCTCAAAGTGGATAGCTGCAGCCTGGAGCGGAGCATGAGAGAACCAGCCTCAGACTACAACATGGGCAAACTCATTCTCTTTCAAAAAGTATAGAAAGTTACAGCATGGACAAAAGTACAAAAAGTTGCTGACGTGACACAAAGCAACAGAACTGAGCACATATTAAAAGGGATGCTTAAAAATACAAATATACAGTAAAAGCCATTTTTCGCAATTTATATACAAGCAATCAGTTAAAGACCTTAAATGAAATACATTTCAATGCCATGAAATTACTTTTAAACTCTTTCTTGTGGGTAAAGGTTTGAATAATTATTAGCACTCACATGTTGCATTCTTTTCTTGGTTGTTTCCTGTTCTTGTGATAAATGTAGAAATAGTGACGGCAATACCATCTTCTCTGTGTGAATTCATAATCCTGTAGTTTGAGTTGTGTTTAAAATCAGGTTTGCATGGCTACTCAAATAAATACATGTGTAGTTAATAGATTTGCTACTGTATGTAGTTTCATTTTTACAAACTAGAGTGACAGTTTAGTGCACACTTCTGGCAAGGCCAAACAGTTCCTCTATTCAAACCACATGTATATTCTCTTGATCCGCATTTGTATTTAGATCTGTACCAGTCAGACACGCTAATAAATGTTGTTTAAAAAAGCGTTAAAGGAAGTGAAACACAAATCCTGTGGTTTCATTCTTGCTCACAAACAAACAAACAGAATGACACTCAGTAGAGTGAACTAAGGCTTAACAGTCCACTTTACAATCAATCTAGCTGCACCCAATTCCATACAATCACAGATATCAGTTCTATAAACATTCCAGATTTCCAGAATTAATTATTCACAGTACGATTTACAAAAATGTTCTATCTCGCAAGAAAGTGAACATTTCCTAGATCCTTCCCCAGATCCAGAATGAGTTCTTCCCTGAACCGTAACCCCTTGAGTAGTTTTTGCATAATCCTGCTAACAAACTGAAAAAGAAAGCATAACCTCCTTGGTCTTTAACCACTGGCCACCTGGCCCCTCAGAATGCCAGTGACGGCCCTGGTGTTTGTAGGTGAAAGGAGTTGCTCACCAGTGACAGCAGGTTGACTGAATTCTCCATAGCTCTGATCTGCATGGCCTGCGAGTCCAGCAGCTTCAGCATGGTAGTGGCCAGACTGTTGATCTGGTAGGAGACACTGGCCAGAGACTGGGCAGTCAAAGCCTTGGCCTCATCCAAAGCCTTGGTCTGATCCTCTGCCTGCAGAACACACAACCACACAGGACAGGTTGAAAAATCCTTCACAAGCTTTTTTATTTAAACTAAAAACTAAAACTAAAGTTGTGATGATCTCCACTCACCTGGAGGTAACTGTTCTCGCAGTAATCCGCCACTTGCAGGAGGTTGCTGTGGTTGTCAACAAGGTGTTTCCTCGCATCTGGCGCACTTTGCAATATCTGGCTTATGACTTCAGAAAAGTTCTTCTGCTCGGTAATTTCTCCCGTCATGTCCGCTGCGGGTGTGTGAAGCCTTTTCAGAGCCGCTCCCGCAGGTCCACTTCCCCGTTTACCTGAGCTGAGGGTGTAGCGGAGAGTCGCTGGATGAGGTGGGAGGTGGTGAACGAGGTATTTCCGCAGGGTAAAGATTTCTCAGCAGCTGGAGGGAGGAGGGCAGGGCTGCACAAGGTGAACATGCACTGAGACTGCAGCAACATCTGTCTGATGAGGAAGAGCATGCTATAGACATGTTGATGACGTGCCTAACATAGTGTTATAGGCTATTATTTTACACAGTCAATAATATGAATTAAACAATATATTGTATGCTACCACGGGAGTGTGTGACAGGCACAATTTGTGAAATCCACTAGAGGGCAGTGCTGTGTAGGAAAACGGTCGTTCTCACTGCTCTCTGCACTGTGTTTGATGATGTTGTTGATGATGATGGTGATTTCTTAAAAAATGTTACAGGCTATTGTTTGACACAGATAGTGATTATATCAATATTATGAATGATGCATTTTATAATGGTATAACAGGAGAGTGTATTGCAGCCGCATGTACTATTTATAAAATCCACTAGTGGGCAGTATGGTGTAGAGAAGAGCTCGTCTCTCAATGCTGTCTGAGGCTGCTTCTGCTGCTAATTATGTTTTTGATAATGATGATGATGATGATGATGATGATGATGATGATGATGATGATGATGATGATGATGATGATGATGATGATGATGATGATGATGATGATGATGATTGTTATAACCCAGAGTCAAAATTTGAAATCCATTTGTCTGTCTTTTGTTGTTGCTGTTCTTCCTCCACGACTGGAGATGGTGCTGTTTACCTGGCCTCTGCGCTCTTCCAGCCCGGGGCTTGAGTCAGGCTGGGGTTGTGGATTGATGTTGGTGATGATCAGTGAACACTGACTGGTAAAGTTCAGCATCAGTTAAACTCATCAGCAGCGGATAATAGCTGATGTTTTACTCGTGATTACAAAATGCGTTGTGTTGTCCAGGATATCATGTAAAAACAATTATTTTCGTCCTCGACTCTGTGTGCGTAAAAGCAGTCCACAATATTTTCATGGGCCTGATTCCAATTTTATAATTGTCCAATTGTTACAGACATAGACTGTATATTAAGATGTACGACGCATCTCCACTTCCTCTCACTATCCAGATATGAAGCCAAAATATCCAAGATACCAGTGCCGCCATCTTGTTCATGTGGAACCAGAGTCCGAGCAGTAGCGATCAGAGATGGAGCCACAGTAACGAGGTCCCACTTATATGTTGGAGTCAGTCTCACAACATTTTTATAGCATCAAATAACTTACTGGAAAAATATACTACTTAAACATACATTAGTATGTCAAGTACTTTGACCTTTTGGTTTGGATCATATCACATCCACATGGATGAAGCGGGATGTATGTACCATACTTCAGCCGGCCACCAGGTGGCGATCAAGACTCTGTGGCTTCACTTTGGGGGAGTTGTCTTGTCATACACCTTTATATACAATTGTGAATTGAAAAACATTCCCATCAGCCTTTGCTGCACTTTGTGCTCAGTAATAAGTTATCATGATCAGGTGACCTCACTGTAGCCACTTTGTGATGACACTTTTTGGAAAGTTTGAAAAAGAAAATAATTTCTGTCATGTTCTGCCTTTTTTAGGGGAAAATCATGTGTTTCTTCTTCCATTAAATGTCAGTGTTGTTGTGTCAGTATCCAAATATTGGGTAAACAAAGTCCCGCTGATTTTATACGCTTTTTTTTAATGAACACTTAGAAAATGATTAGCCCATGTTCCATTAAAGCTCTGATAACAGTTCACTTAGACTTTGAGAGGGATCAGAGCTTTCTTTCAGCCTGGATGTGACTGACTCTTCTTCAGTACATAAAGTCCAATCTGTGGCAGCTCGTTTTGCACAATCAGGATCCGCAGCATCAGCAGGATCCTTGTTTACTGATAAGGCATAAATGATTTTATTTCTTTATTGAACATTTCTTTGCTCTGTTCTCAGCGCAAGCGTTATCTTGTTTATAAAACTATATATCAATACGCAATTTCCCAGGTAGGTGCAAATTGAGATTGTTCATTTACATGATAACGCTGATTGCTGATATAATATATTTTTATTTGGCTATTGCTTTTTGCTTCAGTTTAACAAACTCTATATTTTCTGGTATGAAGAAATTGATTAATAGATAATAGATTCAGAGTAGTTTGTATGTTTTTTATTACATAATTTCTGTATCTGGTGTTTTATTTTAAATTCATATAGTATGTTATGCAGCGTTAGACTAGAAGCTCCTTGTTCTGCATGATTTAATGCACAATGTATACTCACACAGAGACTAGGAGGATTGAACATACACCCCACAAATGGCCCAGTGATATGAAATAGAATGGAGACACCTGCTGCAGCTGAGGAGAGGAAGAACACTCTATACTTCCTGCCATTATGTAATTTTCTTCATTGGCCTCAAATGTGATTTTGTAACACTCACCTCAGTCTTTATCCGGCAACTCGTACTGTTTGCCTTTCTTCCGTCTGGAATCTCAGCACTGGAGAGGTCCTATTTGTAAATAGTCTCCAGTAATAAACAAATTCGTTATGTTTATCCTGAACCGGCCATTTTATCGCGCCCCCCCCCCCCCCCCCCTCCTGCTAGATGCACATCAGTCAAGGACGGCATGAACAGCATGTGGCTGTTTTATGGTGTTGTTTACGCAGCTGACCCATCCACGTACAGTATGTATGAACCCAGCTGGGAATTTTTTTATATTTTCTTCCAAATGACAGCAGCAAAACGGGAAATTTAAATGTATGGCTTAATGAGTCGATCAACACTGTGCATATTGGCACAAGAGACATACGTTCAGACTCAGTCACCTGAACACTAACCCTCTTGTGTCTTCCTCTTTCCTCTAATTCCATTGCTCTTCCTCAAAATATTAACTATTTTTAAAATCTCTCCACAGAAGCATATCTGCTGCTGACCCCTTCAGTCTTATCACTTCATATATGCAGGATACATTTAATTGGAATAATAGTAGTTGTGTGCATGGAATTTAAGTTGTTCATTTGTGCATTTTAGCAAGTCATCTTTTACCCCGCTCACATACACACACACACACACACACACACACACACACACACACACATATGCTCATATCGCCCCGCAGCATCCATGTCCAATGGTGTGCAACATATACCTGTTTGTGAAGATTGGATGTTCTGGGCTATCACAGCCTTTCCACACTCCACAGACTTCCATTAAAGGAAAAAAGCCAAATTCAATTATTGTGCCGGAGTGTGCAGAATGGACTATATTGTGCACACACACGCACACACACACACACACACACACACACACACACACACACACACACACACACACACACACACACACACACACACACACACACACACACACACACACACACACACATGCAGCAGTTAACACTCTGTGCGGACACTTTTATTGTCTCTGGTACACACAACTGTGAACTTCGATTCCAATTAGTCTTCAGGCACCTGCTGCCCTTTTCTCCAACTTTTATCAGTTCCTGAGTCACTGTCTTTTTTTTTTGCTCATCCCTGATATGAAATTCTTTTTGTCCTTCAACATATCTTTCATCACCCTTTTGACAGATAGTTCTGACGTGACCTCGTCGAGACCGAGCTTCATCTCAGAACATCGCCCGTTCCTATCAGACCAGCACGGGTGAACTGTATACTCTGTCAATGAGCAGCCAGCCGACTCTAGCTCGCTCACATGTTTGTCATGTGCCTCACGTTCTCCGGAGACATCAGCATGTGTGTGTACAGGAAAACATGGCGTACAGTGTGATCGATAGTGACCTCAGGGCGGCGTGATTGTGGAAGATCACAGCACAGTCTTCCGGACAGGGTAGTGCGATTATATCCCTAATCCAAAGATGAACGTGCCGTGACCCTGTCTGTGAGGTGATAATGGCTCCTCCTGCCTTGACCTGACAAAGACCACTCAGTCTGACAGATTGAATCTTAAACTGATCACGTGGAGGTTGTCTCAGGTCCAATCAGTTGATTTTTGAAGAGATTAAGTCAAAGTCAGCGTTAACTCACTCGTCTGACTGGCTCAAGGTGTCTGCTGCAGTGAATCATAATAAGATCTGTGCCCCAACCTGGTGTTAGTCTGTGTGCGTTATCTGTCATTACCATTTGCTTCAAAAGTAAAATGTCAGCATCATTAGAATTATAGCTTTATCTCACGCAGAGAGAAATGCCTAATCAGCAGAAACACCATCAAGACATTCTGTGTGGATTTTGATGTAGAGACCTTTGCTGATGGATAAGGTCCAATTGAACAACAATAATAACTGATTCCCTGCAGACATGAGATTATCAAGGTTAATAAACAACGTTGATTGTCTCCTAATGGCCGCTATAAAGCAACACCTATTACTAATATTTGAGCGTTGAAAAACAAGTTATATAATCCATTCACAGTTTAACTCACTAAAGTGTTGTTAACGTGATCGAAATCTTCAAAAATATCCCCCCATATAGTTGAAGTGTTCCCGGGTAAAAACGAATTCGGGATTTGGATGCACTTGACTTTGACTTTGACATTTAATCAAGTTGTCAGGTTATGGTTAGTCGCGTTGGATAAAAGCGTCAGCTAAATGAAATGTAATGTTATATTTTGTTCCCTTTCCGTTTGTTCGTGGATGAGGATCTGGATCAGGGTTCAGATCCAGGATTTCTTTCTTCACTTTCTTTAACATTGTGAGATAAGCAGTTTTTCAACCTTTTTTGTTGATTTCTCAGAGAATAATCATGTCAAAAAATCATGTTTAGGGGACCGATATTCAGAGAGTGCGCTTTTTGGTGCTGATAGATTTATATGTGGGGCACTGTTGGAGGTATGCACTTTGCCATTTTAGTTGTTTGAGTGTATATATATTTGTATCTTCTACCACAAAACTCAAATAGACTTTGTAACGATGGCTAAACATATTCATATAATACATATCTAACGAGTTTTATTTCTACAGCGAAAATAGCAAGAGGAAAGACAGCAGGCACCAAAATCTGTGGACTCACTGTGCCTTGTTTTATAATTCTTGTTCAAAGTGTAACGAAGTCAGGGTCGAGGATCAGGTGAATGATCAGCTGGTTGGTAGCAAAACACAAGCAGCTGAGGGATTTTAACAGTGTGTGAGCGTGTGTGTACATGGTTGTAAAACATAAAAAGGGATCACAAGGTAAATGTGACAGCACGCAGAACCAGTGACATCGGATAGACTCTGAATGAATGTAGCATTTGTATGAGTGCACCTGTAGAAACGCTGCACTGAACCAGGTCACATGGCGTGCAGCTGTGCAGTGTTTAGGAGGATAAATGCAAAGTGGAAGAGAAGGTATCTGCCATGATAAAATGGAGTAACAGTGTGTGAAACCTTCTTCATATTCCTGGTCTGATGTAAAAAAAAAACTAAAGTTGCTGTAATCAGTATTTTATGTCAATATGGGCTCAAATGACTGTGTGTCATGTGAAAGTTGTTGCTTGTGATGATGATCCCAGTGAGAATTTTCATTTCCTCTGATTCCTTAACTGATTCCCTTCAGATGTTGGCGGGGAGTCAAAATAGACCCACCAAGTCCCAGTCCTATAAACATTCCTGTTTATCAACCCTTTCTCACAATGTTAAAGAAAAAAATATATATATCCAAAATCCGCCCCTCTGGTTTCGAATGGCACCAAAATTAAATGGGTTCTTTCCTGACCCATATCGCATCCTTGACCAAGTTTTGTAGAACTCTTTTCCGTCATTTGTTGTGTAATCTTGTTCACAACCAAGGTGATGGCTGGTTTGCCACACCGACGTAAAGGTCAGGATGGATCAGATTCTTTCTGTTGCCACTGAATTTCCCCTGAACGCATTTAGTGTAAACTCTTCATGAGGCCATTTGCTTTGTATATATACCACGTATAGAACAGGATATAGCTTTTCCTATTAAATCTGCACTTCACCTTCTGTGTACGATAACCTCATTTGACCTTCAAGGATTCCGTTGGTATAACAGCGAGAGCAACTCAGTAAACTTGGCCAAATTACTAAGCAATGAATAGAGAGAAAAAATGCACATGTGTTTCTTCTCCTCACATGGAGATAATACCTCCCCCCCCGATCCCTTTACTTTAATGACTACTCCTCAAAGCCAAACAGGAACAAGACAGACGAGTGGAGACAGCTTCCACTGTTTGACAGCGCTCATCTCTCTCGGTTTTTCCGCAGGGGTTTGACTAACAGGATTCTTGCAGGAGTTTGATTTTGCCATTGTTTGTTGCATTGCAAATGTTTTCTTTCCTCTCATTGGGGCGACGTGGCTGTGCTGCATAAAGCCTGGATTCTGCATAAAAGGCGATCGAACACCCTTTCACCGTTTTGTGCTTCCATCTCACTTTTCCTGCTAATCTCTTGCAGCCTTTTCAGTCTTCAGTCCTGTCGACCCTTCCTATTTGATTCCCCCTGTCCCTTCTCTCTTTAATTCCCCCTCTCTTTATAACTCCCCCCTCCTGCTGTTGTCTCCAAGCTGAAGGAGGGAACTGAGAGCAAAGTATGTGGAGTCCCTCCCCAGACACTCACCCACAGAGCTGGTTTCAGTGGAGCCTCCACTCTACAGGCAGGCAGACAGGCGGACTGAGCTGCAGTGTCATATCTTATCTCTCATCTTCAACAGCAACCTAGATCTGATCAAGGATAATGGCGCAATCTCAATCCCGGCAGGCTGGTGGACGGGAGGAGGAGGGGATGAATATGCCCAGTGCTGTAAAGTGGTGAGAGGGACGGCTGCAGTAAAGTGTGGGCTGGGTTAAACTGGCACTTAAAAAGAAGCTCGCTTTGGCTTCTGTGCATTTCACCAGCAGCCGGGCTGGGAGGCAGATCAGGGAGCAGTGAAAAGAGTAGATGATATAACCGCTCCAGGGCAAAGGCTGCGTGCTCTCACTTCATTAAAGCAAGTGTTTTTTAGCCCTAAGTCCTCCACATTAAGTTTTCTTTCTTTGGTGGCTGCCAGCCATGGGCACTGGTATGGACAGGTTTCTGTGGTCTGTGCTGCTGCTGCTGCCAGCCATTGGACTCTGTGTGGCTCTGCCAGGGAGCTGGCTGCCAGGGGAATATGCAAACAACAAGGAGGATGCTTTGAGGTTCCTCGATAACTACAACGACACTGCCGAGGAGGTGTTATTCCTCAGCGTCTCCGCCAGCTGGAACTACAACACCAACATTACAGACCTCAACTCCAAGCTTCAGGTAGGACCTCTCCTGGAGTCTTGAAGTTAAAGGTTGACGCCTTAGCTGAACCTTCCTCTCATGCTGACAATAATTCGGCCCATTTAGATTAGTTTTTTGCCGCGCTGGCACCTCATCACCACAAATGCATGTGTGGTCAAGGGTTTCTGTGGAGCTTAGCCCTGCCTGATTTGGAGATCACTCCTATTCATGTCTCTCCAGGTTTACATGCTCAGCTTCCTCCCAATGGAGCCAACTCAGCTTGTGTGTCAGAGAAAATAGAAAACTGATTTGAACGCCTGTTGCGCGACCGTCTTCAAGCTTTGAATACATTTCCGTGGGGGGCTTGTGTGCTATTATGTTTATTTAGTAGTTTAAAGGTCTGTTGATATTTTCTACATAATACAGGTTCTCCTGCAGTAAGAGTCTCTGTGGTCCAATGTGACAATAACTGCAATTGATGAAATGCCTCTGTGTTGGGGGAATTTCAAAATGCAACTTAGATTAAATGCAAATTTCAGCCTCAACTCACCATGTGGCTGAGCAGTAAAAAAAGAGATAGGGAGAGCAGATACCGGCATGAAGCAGGAGAAAAGTAGTTCCAAGCAGCAATCAATAAAACCGCAGAGAACAGAACAAGTGCACTCAGTCCACACACATTCCTCCCTCTTATGTGCTTGGACAGCTGTCACAGCAGGACTTCACTACGCTGGGATCTTGTCAGCTAATCGACTGAACAGATGTAACCACACCAGTGTCGACAGGGTCAGGCTGCAGAATGTGTTCTGCTCTCCAGCGTGCATCCGGGACGAAGAGAGAAAGATGAGGAGGCTCGTAGTCGCCATGCATGAGCGAGTTGTTTCTCTTTTCCTTGTCTTTTCAAAGATGGGATCAAAGTTAGTAAGAGCAATGAGCTACATCTGATCCGGCAGCCGGGGGGGGGGAGGGTTGGTGGTGTTAGGGAGGGCGTGGCCATTCAGCTCCACAGACACAATTTCAAACGTTGACGTTTCACTTTAAATCCATCAAATAGAAATGATTCAAATAAACCGGAGTAGCATCGCAATTATTTAAATATTATACTCCACCCACACGCACGAAGTTAACATGAAACAACATGTACACACAGGTTTGCATTGATTTTGATTCACTCTGGACAGCTTCACCAAAACCTTATCCCTCACAATGTCTAACCTCTAACCTCTGACCTTATCCTAACCACATTTCACATCTTAACACTAACCTGAACCAAAAGCTCAGAAACAAAGTTTTGCTTCATTAGGAAGGGCTTTGAACCCCAGGAGGTTTACTGGTCCTTACAAGGTTGGTGCTTATGCTGAAAAAGGTCCTAAGGAGGTAACAAAACGATTCGGGCACACAC
Organism: Limanda limanda; assembly: GCF_963576545.1. Classification (NCBI taxonomy): domain Eukaryota; kingdom Metazoa; phylum Chordata; class Actinopteri; order Pleuronectiformes; family Pleuronectidae; genus Limanda; species Limanda limanda. The sequence goes on from NC_083656.1 coordinate 12,910,275, forward strand.
ATGCACGAACAAACTCACGCACTCCGGCCTCGTCAGCCCATGCAGAAGTGACAGTGTAGAGGATCAAACAGAATACGGATCAGTTCACAGGCTTCTAATCATGCTGAATATGAAAGTAGAAATCAGCGACTGACATCCTTTGAACCCCAGAATAAAATACCAGCCGCCTTCACGTGTCACAATCAGACCAGTCATTAATTTCACTGCGTATCGCCATTTTTTTATGTGACTGGAATATGAAGTTTCAGAGCTTTTATTCTGAGGTGAGTTAGGGAGAAAGGTTTAAAATTCAAAAACTCTGGATACGTTTCACTCAAACTATTAAATACTAACTTTAATGTATTTAACTGGAAAGAACAGTTGCACACACAGGTTATGTTTTAAAAGAGTGAACGAGTAAGAAGAATTTTTAATGGGCAAGACAGTGTAACATTTATACAACACACCTTGCAGCTTGTGTAACAGAAAGACCTTGAGTGAAAGAAGCTGAGGAAAAAGGCGTTTTCGGCCTTATCTTTATTATTTGCAGAGAACAGGATTATCTGAGTGGACAGGCAGTTGTAGGAAGGCTGGAAAAAACGATTATGAAAAAGACAGAGATTGAGAGGAAGCGCACAAAGGTCAGAGTTAATATCTCAACTCACTGTCACCAGTGTTCCCTCCTGCAGCCTGTTATTTCAGTGTCGGCTCGACGACAGAATGAAAACATAAAACAGGACTGAAGCTACAGCTCTGTCAACTTAGGTCAACTTAACAGTTTGATAAGACTCATCGTATCGAATTGCAATGCTTTTTCTTCTTCTGGGAAATAAAACAGCATGTGTGTCATGTTGTGCTGTGACAATGCAGCAGCAGTTCATCATTGCAATGTTCAGCACACACCATCCATGCAGCATCCCACAGCAGCCTTGACTCCGTCCAGCACTGACATTATACACTGAAAAGGTGCATATGTCGTGTGTGACCTTCCAGATTGCCATAAAGAAAAACTCCCACTTGAGCGACAAAGGCTTTTTGTTCGAATAATTTCCTTTGCACGGGGTTGTTTTGCAGCAAGGTCCTTGTTCCTTATCGATCCCAGAGGAACGATGTGTTGGAACAACTATTTAGGAACACAAATGAAGACATGTTGACAGAGTTGAATTCTAGGACTGAGACTGTGATGCTCTATGAGGCAATGTAGTTCACTGCTAAGACCAGTAAACTAGAAAAACGACAAATTATGTTGTGAGTAAGAGTCTAAGCTTATCCAAAGTTCAACAAGAGTCTGCACGTCTGTATCTTATTGCATTGTCATCCATCCAGCATTTGTTGAGACATGTCAAGTGTCAAACTGCCAGTAAACGAAAAGTCCGGGAGTAACCAAAATCGGTCGGATTCAACCTGTACAATGTCTGCATGAAATTTGTGCCAGTCAATTAGAATAGGTGAAACCCCGAGCACTGGAGGGAAAGGCCGAGGATAAATAAACTCATTCAGATTCATCCTCTGAGCACCATGAATCGCCCTCCCAAATTTAATAGCAATCAATTGAATGGTTGTGAAGAAATTTCAGTAAAAACCTGAATAATAGAACCGGACAAAACATCTGGGGGTCACCACCATCATTAGAGGTCATACTCTGAGAAACATGAAAATCTGTACAAAGTTTCATGGTCAACCATCCAATGCTTGTCAACATGTCTGATATGGGCATACTCACGCTACGTTGCAAAAATGGCTTTGATGATACAGGAAAACAACACAGTCTTGTCACTGGGGGCAACATTTGCTTGTAAAAACAGACTTGAAGACTTATATTAAATATTGAATAAATATTTGCTTCCACCTTGGCAGACTTGGAGAGATCCGACACATCACTGTCATTCACTTCCTTCTCCTCTCCCCATTAGGTAAATGCATCACTTGATGAGCAGGCGTTCGCTGAAGCCTGGGGCAAGAAGGCCAAGGTGGTCTTCTCTCCCGAGGTCCTCAACTCGCTCATTGCAACAGACAGGAAACTGATGGCAAATATCATGCTACTGGGCGTTGCCAATCTGCCAGTGGAAGAAAGAAAGGAGGTTTGTTTTTATATCATCTGGTAGGAAAATTTGCTTTGTGATTTTTTGAAGATGAAAGAATCTACTCACGTCTCTTTTTCTTGTCCGCAGTACAACACCATTCTCAGTAACATGGACAATATTTACTCAACAGCCAAGGTCCATGTGGACCCAAACATAAGCTGGAGCCTGGAACCTCGTGAGTATGCGCAGAACAAAAAATACTGGGCCTGAGGCTGAACATGCACACATCTTACAATACAGACGTCAATATGTTCCCTGAAAGAAACAGGAACACAGCAGCGTTAGAGGAATATGTTTCAAGTAGCGTGGAGGGGGAAGTCTATAGGAACAAAAACAGATGTAAGTGGTTGAGATGTTATCGGCTCTTGGAAAAGTAACAGGATGAGCAAAATCACTTCAGAGAGGTCTCCAGAGGAAGTGGTATGGATGTGCCCACGAGCGTCGAGTAAGACGCGGCAGAAACAACATCAGCGGCTTTTAAGACTTTCAGACATGCATTGTGAACAATGACCGCCTGCTTTGTCGGGAACAGCTCCCAGAAATAATTGTGAGAAAATCTTGCCAACACACACACACAATACGACGAGTGGAGCAAAAAGTGGTAAAAGAAGAGGTTGGAAACATAAATAACCTCATCAAGGTGCAGTACCCACGATAATGGTTGGTTTAATCCTAGAAACACACTGGAGCAGGGTTACTCAAAGTATGAGGCGCACCCTGTCACTGAAATAACAAACAGACTGTCAGCTATCTCCGTTTCCACCATTCCAACTATCTCAAGTGCTCCTCAGCTTCACCTTTTTCCTATTCCTGGCACTTTAAAGTCAAATGTTGTTTTACACTCGGAGTATCATGGAGTTGTCATAAGTCAGAGCTAATCTCTTGGATAAATGTGTGTCTATTCTGGCCTTTTCCTGTTGATAGAGCGTGGAGCACGAAGTCATCTAAACACGGATGAATCTTAATTGTTTTGGGGGAAATCTAGATATTTTTGCCATTCTCTTAATGACTTAGGGTGTGTTGCATTTTTTTAAATCGTTTTGCAGATCTTACGGATATCATGGCCAACTCCAGAAGCTACAAGAAACTGCTGTACGCGTGGGAGGGCTGGCACAACGCATCAGGTGTACCTCTCATGAAGCTCTACCCCACGTTTGTAGGGCTCAGCAACAAAGCTGCTCAAGCTGATGGTAAGATCTTCCACTTCACCTTTGCTATTGAAAGTATAAAAAAAAAAATACAGAAAGAACACAAACATTCTGTCCTGTTTAGGGTTTGCCGACACTGGAGCGGACTGGCGTTCATGGTACGAGACTGAGACCTTTGAAGAGGATTTAGAGAAACTCTACAGGACCATTGAGCCCCTCTACCAGAACCTGCACGCCTTTGTGCGTCGCCAGCTCTACAACCAGTACGGACCCAAGTACATCAACCTTAAAGGACCCATCCCTGCCCACCTGCTAGGTACAGCACATCATATGTTGCTAACTTTGATAGGTGGGATTGGGGGTAGATTTAGATTTTATATCACCTTCTCTGTAAATATTTAAGTAACATCAGACTGGTTGTTAAAAAGGTTATTTTATAGCATTTTACTGTATTAATTTGAACTTAGATTTTAGTTCAAATTTTCTTAATAAAGCGTAAATGCCATAAAAATGCCATAAGATAGTTAAATTGTTTTCCTTAATCTGAACATTATTTCTGTCCATCTCTTTATTCTCCATTCTTAGCGGCAACAAATGTAAATTCATAAATTAGCCTATAAAGTAATTAGGAATGGGGTTTGATAATATTATATCAAAATATGAATCCGATTCCATATCTGCTTGTCGAATCTGAATCCTGTCACAGTATGTTTTCACAGAGTGTTTTTTCTTCCTAACCCTCAGGAAATATGTGGGCCCAGACCTGGAACAATATCTATGGTATGATGATCCCGTTTCCTGACAAACCCAACATTGATGTGACTGATGAGATGGTCAGACAAGTAAGTGTGTTGGAAAGACTTTCTCCCACTGTGACGGAATATAGGAAAATTCATTGATTTGTTCTTGACCTCAAATCAGGAATATCTACTTGTTTCTCTCTGTAGGGAATTGTGGTTTTGTCACATTGCTCTGAGGTGGAGTGTGTAACTGTTTCCTCTTCACAGGGCTACAACGCCACACACATGTTTCGTGTGGCCGAGGAGTTCTTCACTTCTCTGGGTTTGGAGCCGATGCCTCAGGAGTTCTGGGATGGATCCATGCTGGAGAAGCCTGAGGGTCGAGAGGTGGTGTGCCATGCGTCTGCCTGGGACTTTTACAACCGCAAAGACTTCAGGTACAATGTAGCATCAAGTTAATTATTCACTGTGTCATCAGTTCATGCAGTGTACAGCTTAAATATTTACTTATATTACTTGCCAAAAAGATCCTCACATCCACAGTGTATAGCACTCAGACCTGTTGCCCTTTTTAGTTTCTTATTTTGATGCTTCATTCGATTTAGGATCAAGCAGTGCACCACAGTGACGATGGAGCAGCTCTTCACTGTTCACCATGAGATGGGGCACGTTCAGTATTACCTGCAGTACAAGGACCTGCCTGTGGGCTACCGTCGCGGAGCCAACCCTGGTTTCCACGAGGCTATTGGGGACGTTCTGTCTTTATCAGTGTCCACGCCCAAACATCTTAAAACCATTGGCCTGCTGAAAACTGATGCCTCCGACCCTGGTAAAGAGACTTAAACAGAAAGAAACTATATAACTATATAATATTAATCCACTCAAACACTGTCTCTTTTTCATGCTGCATTGGTTTTTTTTCTCTACAGAAAGTGATATCAACTACCTGTTGAAGATGGCTCTGGAGAAGATTGCCTTCCTTCCCTTTGGCTACCTCATCGACCAGTGGAGGTGGGGCGTGTTCAGTGAAAGCACTCCTCCAGATGGCTACAACTCTGATTGGTGGTACCTCAGGTAGGAGAAATATACTTACAAAATATTTCGCAAATTTGGGGGGAAAACACATTTGCTTTCTTACTAAACTTTAGATGAGAGGAGCAATACATGCTCAGTCGATCCAGAGCAACAGTATCATTCATTTGGGGTAATGCTTATGTCCACCGGATGAATTTAAGTCCAATATTCCCTCTCTGTTTGCTCTGTTTTTGGTCTCCACCATCTCCTAACTGAATAGAGCTCTATCTTATAAATGCAAATCTGTGTTTGATTGGTAAACTGCTGTTTGGTGCTGAGCAGATAGTGTGCAGTGCATTTTAAAAGCACGTTACTGCTGAAAACAGACTGCTGTGACCAAAACCAACCAACTATGAAAGCAGAGAGAGTGAACCAGCTTTTCGGGTGAATTTGCAGTCAGTGGGAACAGTAGAAAACAGCGGTTGCACTACCAGAATGCAAACTGAGGTGTATTCGTGTGTCCGTGAAGTGAGGTGTTGCAGGAAAGAGAGCACACATACCCAGCTGATACTTAACAACAATAAATAACGGTTGATTTATTTCTTATTTCTAGGACTTATGTAACCGCATGCCAGCGTGCACTGTTTTGTCTCATCTGTTTCTTATTTCTTGTTTTCTTTAAAGGACAAAATATCAAGGCATCTGTCCACCCATCAGACGTAACGCGGAACACTTTGATCCTGGGGCAAAATTCCACATCCCTGGGAACACACCGTACATCAGGTAGCATCATGGTTTCCCCACACCACCGTGTAACAGCAGGGGATAAAGATAATTGTGTGAACAAAAAATTGGCAGAAAAGAATGGCTGGCGATCCGAGGATTGATGGCCTGTGTGTGAAATCCTGTCATTTGGTTGTGGTTTTAAACAACTCAACAACCCCACAATAGCAGGAAGCTTGTTGCAGAGGCAGGGGACCTTATTATAAAAGTATCTGACCACTTTTTCTTAAACTGTGTGGAAAGACAGTTAGTCAAACGCACATTTAGTCAAACAAACAAAGACACTCTTATGATGTTAAAGTATCAAGCCGTTTGAAAGATTTTAGAATTTCTAGAAATATAATGAAAATATGAAAAAATAATCTGTCTATATCTATAAGTAGATGACTAATTTGAATTCCTTCTTAGCCTTATACTTGGCTTAGCGACTGCACATAATAAATCAGATACTAAAGGCTACAGCTAGCAGGCATATTTTTATATTATATAATAAAAGGAAATAAATATCATATGTAAGGCTACGCCAAAAGTCGGTAAGGAAGGTAAAAAACAGATCCTATTATTTGTTATTATTATTATTTTGGTGTAGTATTATTAAGTATTTAATAATATTTTCCTTGTGTACTTTTTAGAAAATGTTTGAAGAAGAGGAATATAGTGAATGTGGTGCACTGAAGAGATGACAATCTTTCCCCCTGTAGGTATTTTGTCAGCTTCATCCTGCAGTTCCAGTTTCATCAAAAATTATGCGAAGCAGCCAATCACACTGGTCCTCTGCACACATGTGACATCTACCAGTCCAAAGAAGCAGGCGCCATCTTGAAGTACGGGATTGAATTATCTTGTTCACAAACAACCATAATGCTTAATGAGATCAGTAAAGATGAATAATTTCTGTTTACCTCCAACAGGAAAGTTCTCCAGTCTGGCTCTTCCCAGCCTTGGCCTGTTGTGCTCCAGGAGGCCATAGGCACCAACAAGATGGATGCTAGCGCACTGATGGAATACTTTGACCCCATTGTTAAGTGGCTTGAAAAGCAAAATGTGAAAGAGGAATTGGGATGGTCTGACTTCGACTGGGTTCCACCCGTCCCTAAGGGCTACCCGGCGGATATCGGTAAGACGGAACCGTCAGCACATACAATAGTAGCAATCAAAATTACCGGTAAAGTAACAAATAACAAGGAGATTTGATGCATCTGTTTTTCTGCCTTAGTCAGATTTCTCACAGTCTGATCAAAGATTTTCTCTTCACACACACAAACAGAACAGTTGTCTTCTACATTTGACGCATTAAAATATGAAAACCCCCACATTGTAATCATAATTCGCTAAAATGTGATGGCGTTTTCCGGCCTTTTATTACACGTGTCTTTATTTACAGCGTGCCTCCTGCATTTGAGCTGATTTCTCCTTCTCTTTGTTTACCCAGGCAAGAATACAGACGAGCTCGACGCAACAACGCTTCTGGACGAGTACAACAGCACAGCTGAGGTTGTGTGGAACGCCTACACCGAGGCCTCTTGGAAGTACAACACCGACATCAATGAAGCCAATAAGGAAACGATGGTGAGACCCTCTGACCGACTCCACTATGATTACCTGAACATTGAATCAATCAATAAAATGATCGTTAATCAAAACAATGTGTCAATTAATCAATTATTGATTGAGTCAGTGAGTCACTAATCAATGCATGTATGCATAACTCTATTTAACTTTTGAACTTTAACCTATACACCTCTTTGTTCATCTTTAAACCAGTGCATCCATCCATTTAATCACACTGCTTCCATTTGCCACATAATGTTTGAACAGGAAGATTAAAGAGTTTTCATTATTCCTCTCTAGCTTGAAAAAAGCCTGGAGATGGCAGCCCACACCCTGGAGTATGGACAGAAGGCCCGTCAGTACGACACCACGGACTTCCAGGACGGTTCGGTGAAACGCATCATCAAAAAACTCAGCGACATCGAACGTGCCGCACTTCCCCCTGCAAAGCTCGAAGAGGTGTTGATGAAATGGTTTTAGTTTAGCATATTTTTATCAAAGACTTGTGGGGGACGTGAATTGTTGCGCATCACAGAGGGCAAACATTTGCAAGTGGTTCCCACAACAAATAATCAACAAGGTGGATGCAACAGGAAAGCAGACAACATATAATAGTGATAACCCATATACAGACATTTTCGGTGGTAGACATCATCTTCTTAGCCAGCAAACAAGAAAAATGGCAGCTATTGTAGCACAGAATACACAAATTAGCTTTTTTATATCTAATGTCCTTCATCTGCTGCCAAGTGAAGTACTTATACTGATGCTGCCTAAATAATGTCTATAATGAAATCACAAAGTTTACAAAAGAAAAGCCTTTTTAAGTTTATGTTACTTTTCTAATTACCCTTAATTGACTGAACAATTAGTCTAACATTAGCCAGTGGGCTGTGCAGCGTCATTAAGGCTATTAAGTACATTTTTCATAATTACATTTTGATGAAAGCTCCAAGGTTATCAAGTGGCTAATGTTTGGCTAACTTGAGCTGGGGAGATTAGACAAATGTTAATTATTACCCCATTAAATAAACTAAACACAAATGAGTCAATGAGAACAATTTAATTGTACTGTTTTTTACTTGGGAAGAGCTTTGTGTGTGTGTGTGTCTGTGTGTGTGTGTGTGTGTGTGAGAGCGGGGCAAAAGATTCGACGGGGCAGAAGACTCGCTAAAATGCACAACTGAATGACTTAAATTCCATGCACACAACTACTATTATTCCAATTAAATGTATCCTGCATATATATAGTGAAAAGACTGAAAGGGTCAGCACATATGCTTCTGTAGAGAGATTGTAAAAATAGTTAATATTTTGAGAAAGAACAATGGAATTAGAGGAAAGAGGAAGATACATGAGGGTTAGTGTTCAGGTGACTGAGTCGGAGCACATGTCTCTTGTGCCATTATGCACAGTGTTGATCGACTCACTAAGCCATAAATTTAAATTTCCCTTTTTGCTGCTGTCATTAGGAAGAAAATAATAATAATAATAGGTCTCCTTTTTTTTAAGACACTTTCACTTTTTGTCTTGCACACTCATACCCTCGCCCCTCTATTTGAGCCACTATAGAGAGCACCTGCAGAAATGTGATTGCTGATGATTTTTGCTGTGATCTAATTTTTGCCGGACACTTTTATTTTGTCAGTACAACACTCTCCTGTCCAACATGGAGACCAAGTACAGTGTGGCTGAGGTCTGCAGGGATGATGGGACTTGCCACCCATTGGATCCAGGTAAGACTATGCCTATATCTTTAAGTGTCATACATTAAGTTAATAAGGAAGTAGAGCAGTGCAGTACTTTATTGAAAAGTATTGTTTGATAATTGTACATTATTACATAAAGCTACCTTAAAATAATATATTACCGATAAAAGGTGCTGTAATTGTCACTTTACAGGGATATGCAAAGTATTTAACAAGAAAACCTGAAAACACAATTTAAAAGACATTGTGCTCTGCTACACTGTAAAGTACCGTTGCTGTAATAACTTTGCTGTGTTTCAGATCTCCAGAAGATCATGGCAGAGTCCAGGGATTATGACGAGCTGTTGTTTGCCTGGAAGGGATGGAGAGACTCTGCAGGAAAAGTGCTTCGTCAGGATTACAAGAGATATGTTGAACTGGCCAACGAAGCTGCCACACTCAATGGTATGTGACCTCAAGTGGATCCTCTTAAATCCATCTTCTCCCTCATCTATTTTGAAACATATATCCAAACCATCTTTAGATCAGATCAGCAGAGAGAAGTGAGAAGCGGAGTTGCTCTGAGGACAAAGATAATGTGGTCAGGTTAAAGTGTTGCAATTAAAGGGCCATTGTTGAACAGTTCCATCAGTAGGCCTCATATAGAGATTTAAATGAGATTATTGATACAGGTTTCATGTCCATAGACTAAATATGCAACTACTACAAGCGGATTGTTAGCTTAGCTTAGCACAAAGAGAGGAAACTGAGAGAAACAGCTAGCATGGCCCTGTCCAGTGATAACATAATCGGCCTACCAGCAACTTGGAATTGGCAAAGCTAGTTTTGGACTTAAGCAATGCTATCTTCTGACTTAGCAAGGCCAAATTTGGACTTAGCTAGGCTAGCTTTGGACTTAACAAGGTCCGTATCAAACTAATAGGAGGACATAAACAAGAAGTACTCTTGCTTCATAAGCAGTATTGCTCATAAGACATGATAGCTAAAAACTCAGCACTACCTGCATTACCAACCTTGTGTTTATCCGTGGTACTCTCCACAGGTCATGCTGACAATGGGGCCTCCTGGCGCTCCCTGTATGAAACCCCAACTTTTGAGGAGGACCTGGAGAGTCTGTGGAAGGAGCTGGAGCCTCTCTATCTGAATGTGCATGCCTATGTTCGCAGGGCTTTGTACAAAAAGTACGGCGCCGAGCACATCAACCTGAAGGGACCCATCCCTGCTCATTTGCTCGGTAGGTAACAAAATTTAAATTTCTTTGAAAGAGCAGCAGCAGCTTTTTGGAAATTATTCCATGAAGCGAGAGCCTCCAGAAATGTGTTTTGATTATACCAGGCTGTCAGGAGCTGAGGCTGAGGTCACTTAAGCCAGTATTTCATTATGGAATCCAAAGGATTTTAACACTACAGCCAAAAACTCTCCCTTCGTGTGAGAGCATACTCCCATAGATATTCTGTCATTGGCTGTAGAAGTATTTGGGTTTAGATGGGATTTAATTTGCTTTCAGAGGCATCAAGCATGAGATAGCGTTTGACAGTTCCTCACAATTAGGGATTGGAATGACCCACAGTCATAAATCCTACTTGGTTAAACACTGTCAGAGCAGAAGATGACTTGCCCCATAACTTCTCAGACTTCAAAATGTGAAATATCAATGCTGTTTTCTGTCCTTTCAGGTAACATGTGGGCACAGACGTGGTCTGGCATCATGGATTTGGCTATCCCCTATCCAGATGCCACGCAGGTTGACGCCACACCAGCCATGGTGGCACAGGTGAATGGACTCATGAAGCAGCTGTTGCATATTGATCACATCTGCACACATGAATAACCGAGGACTCAATCACTTTCTCCCGCAACTCACATCACAGCTGTAGGATTAGTTTGTTTCAGTTAAAATGAGACTCAAAGTGGACGCTGATGCAGAATGTAGATAAATACACAGGATTTTAACTGCATTAAATAAATGCAGTGTCGTTGTTTCTTTTTCTGCTTGTTGATTATCTTTCTTTTTCCTTGTTCAGGGCTGGGATGCCATCAGAATGTTTAAGGAATCAGACATTTTTTTCACCTCTCTTGGTTTGATACCAATGCCACAAGAGTTCTGGGACAAGTCCATGCTGGAGAAGCCGTCTGACGGACGTAAGGTCGTGTGCCATGCGTCGGCATGGGACTTCTACAACCGGAAAGACTTCAGGTTAATCCTCAGTTAAATTTTTTCTGTGATCCTAATTGATTGGTAGGCCCTTAGCAGTGTTCTGATAGTCTGTTTTTTATTCATTGTAAATCAAATATATGTACAATACTTCTAATAATTAGAATAAGGTCTTATTTGCAAATAACACCTGAGTACAGCATAACTAATTATAGAGATAAGACAGAGAGCGAGAAAATCACAGACATTCTTAAAAGTGATGCAGAATTCAAAGTCACAATTCATCCGTTGGAATGAAAACGCCACAGTCCTGTCAAGTAAAGCAGCCCAAAGTTATTTATAAGAATGAGTTACATCATTTTCCGTACAGAAATTGTCAGAGGTCTGGGTTCTTTGCTGTAATTATTGCCTTGTCTGTGTCTCCAGGATCAAACAGTGCACTGTTGTGACCATGGATGACCTGATCACGGTGCACCACGAGATGGGCCACGTCCAGTACTTCCTGCAGTACAAAGACCGGCCCGTGTCCTTCCGCGATGGGGCCAACCCTGGATTCCACGAGGCCATCGGCGACGTGCTGGCCCTCTCTGTGTCCACGCCCAAACACCTGCAGAGCATCGGCCTCCTGGACAAAGTTGAGAACAACCACGGTGGGGGACAATGACCACTAGGTGTTCTGCAGAAGAATGTTTTGTTGTAACATAAGTGTTCAGCTCATGGTTAAGGTGTTTCTCTCCTTTCCCCTAGAGAGTGAAATCAACTTCCTGATGAGCATGGCACTTGACAAGATCGCTTTCCTGCCTTTTGGCTACCTGATGGACCAGTGGAGATGGAAAGTATTCGATGGACGCATCCCATCCACTGAGTACAATAAGGAGTGGTGGAACCTCAGGTAAAGTTCACCAGCACTTTAACAACTGCCATATTCATTGTTTGTTAAATGGAAGGAAATGAACGAGTGGGTGGTTTATCGTTAAATGAATTATTCAACCCTGAATAAAATCCGTATTATACTCTTCCTTTATTTTGCGCTTCAGAATGAAATACCAGGGGCTGGTTCCGCCTGTAACTCGCACTGAGGATGACTTCGACCCCGGTGCAAAGTTCCACATCCCTGCTAATGTGCCCTACGTCAGGTAAATTCTCCTGACGGAACAAACCACTAGCTGATAATTGAGTCCAGATAGACTGCTTCAACTCACTCTAATCAGCCGGTGATAAGATATAAATGTGGTAAAACATAATGTGCACTTACCCACATGGCTCACAAAAAAAATCAATCGCCATTACGAGCAATTGAGGACACAGCTCCAGCTTGTGTTTCGTTGTGTTTTGTTGCGGTCGTGACAGTACTTTGCTGAACTTCCACCAGGTACTTTGTGAGCTTCATCGTCCAGTTCCAGTTCCACCAGGCTCTGTGTAACGCTGCCAACCAAACTGGGCTTCTCCATAACTGTGATATCTATAAATCTAAAGAAGCTGGGAAGCTGCTCGGGTTAGTACACACACATTCACCCAGAAGTGCAACCGCTGGACATTTTTCCATAAAAGAAACAGTGAAACATGAAAGACATCAGAACAGTCAAATCTTCACCATTAAAGAAATATACATTCGTACCAGAACTGACCAAGAGAAGAATGTATAGCATGTTTTATTTCTTATTTTATAAAGAAATTACATAACTGTGACACTGGCGTTAGACAGCTGAAAGATTGTAAGTGCAGGCAGTGAAAACGCTCTTCATACCATGTGTGTAATTATCTCTAGAACACACTCTTGCTACTGATCCCTGTCTTCCCCGACCTGCTCCCTGACCTGTGTTGTTGTTGTTTGCAGTGACGTGATGAAGCTGGGCTTCAGTAAGCCCTGGCCCGAGGCAATGACCATGATCACCGGCCAGCCCAAAATGAGTGCCAAGCCACTCATGCAGTATTTCAAACCTCTGATTGACTGGCTGGAGGTAGAGAACAACAAGAACAACGAAATTCGCGGGTGGCCCGAGTACGCCTGGCAACCATCAAGTATGTCCAGCACATGCAAGGCATCCACACACTTTAATACTTCATATGCATGAGTCTATTTACTTGAGGTTTGTGTGAAGCAAGCTTTCTAATCTACCAGCCAAATGGTTCTTGAACTCCTTCCCAGAAAAAGGCTCACAGGGGCCTTCATTTTGTGATTCCCCTCTGCTGCATCATACAGTGAAATCAATCTGCGGCTCCTCTTGTTTTACTGATGAGATCCTGCTGAAAGGATGTTTAACAGATTAGATTAATGAGATTCTTAGCAACGAGCGCTGGGAAGAGATAGATGCACAAAGGAGACCACAGCTGTTGTTGGAGAGATCGAGAAAGTAGATCATTAAATGTGAAAATATCTCCTTTATCTAAATAGGAGTTTTTTTTCCTTCAGATGACTTTTGCTGGCTTCAATTTTTATTAGGTGGCATTTACAGGATACTCAAACATTTGAGACATATGTTTGTCAGGATTATTGAGTGTTAGCAACTGCAGCAATGAGCTCCATAGAGGCAGCAGTTTAAAGATTTAGACATGTTGAATGAAAAACTAAGAAAAGTAGCATCTTGTCTCAAGTGTACTTTTGTGTTTTTTCCTGATAGTTTGCAGACAACGTCAGTAGAGACCAGAACAACAGAATATTTATACCCACTCTGGTGCGTCTTTGGTCTTGAATATTTATTTTATGAATTGGGCTCTTGTTGAACACTGACATTTACATGTTGGTGGTATCTGGCGCTGTAAAGGTAACTATTACGCTTTCATGAAAGAAAAATAAATTCTCAAGGCTCAATTTCGTTTTATATCCATTTATGTTCAACCAGGGGCGTTTCTAGGATTGAAAGAAAGGGGGGGCTTAGCCCCTAAGGATGCTGAATATTTGCGCGCGCAGCGCAAAAAGAGTGTGATTTTTCTCTGTATCTTTGCTTGCATTCATTCAGTATAAGATAACAGAAGTTATCTGTCACCTCTGCTAAAGAATCTTCTTATATCCATCTGGTCAATGAATTGGATGATATACCGGTACAATAGCGTTATGAGGGACACTATGACATTTAGTTTTCACTAGCATTAACTGATTATAAACAAAAACATTCTATAGGCACTGATATTATTGTTTTAAAATACTAGAGATAGATATTAATGCAAAGAATAGAGAGCTGTCGATAGTTATTTCTTACATTTCAAATTTGCTCGTTCACACTCTTGCTCACTGGAGACATTTTCTAACAAAATAGCTAGCTAGCTAGCTTAGTGTTAACATAGCTCATTACAATATTCCCTTTCATTTGCCTCAAGTAAACCTAAATTTAAGCAGGTAACAATCGTTAACAACTACAGATAGTCACATTCTGTAACCACCTGTACTTACAATTTCACTCTGTGCATCATTTACTATGAGCTAAACTCCTTGGCTGTAATCCTGCTGTCTTGATGAGAGACGTTACTTGGCAGAGTGAGAAAGCCAGCGCAGCAGCAATGCAAGGTCCTAGTGCCCTGTCTTTTATTGTTAAGTATGATGAGAGGCTGTTGGATTGTAATTTTAAGTTGGAGAAAACATACAAAGCAGAAACGCACTCACATATGTAGCATGTTAGAGTTATAAATAACTTGTCCATGTGTAAAGCAATAGTTTAATAAAAAAAAAAAAAATTAAATTTTTTTTTTTTTTTAAATCCCAAAAATTATTTGGGGGGGCTGAAGAACATTTTAGGGGGGCTTCAGCCCCCCTAAAACAGGCCTAACGACGCCCCTGTGTTCAACCTTCATGAATTATTTAGCAAACAGTTTAAAATTTTGAAATGTAGAACACCTATACTGTAAACAGTCACCAGTGGGCGATCGAGAAGCTTTGGCTTCACTCTTCGGGAGCTTTATATTAAGTCTATCTTACTTTTTCAATGTTTAAATCGCTGCGTCAGGCTATCCCGCTTTTAAGTAGGCATTTGTGGACTAGCTCTGAAAATCACTGAACAACTCCCTCTTGTGTAGATTCGGCTGCTTTCCAAATATAAACATGCAAGTTCATGACAAACGATCAATCCTGCACGGCACTTACTCTGTATCTCGTCTGTCTGTCCAGCTACAGCTGAAACTAAAGCATCTACAGTGGACTTCCTGGGCATGAGCGTGAATGGCCCAGCTGCCGTAGCTGGACAGTGGGTCCTGTTGGCCATTGGCCTGGTCCTCCTTGTGGCCACCATCCTATTGGCCAACAAATACAGGAAGTCAAGGAAGCAGGGAAAGTCCTTATCCATGATGGAGCTCAAGCAAAAGGACTAGTCGTCAATGAAGGCTGAAGTAAGACTGGACTTACTGTAGGTGGAACAGTACCAACCTCAATGTGAATGCGTTTTGTGTACTGTACAATGCATATGATCAAATCTGCTTTTGTTTATGGTCTGCCTCCCTAGTCTTGTATATTTTCTTTGCCTATGCAAAAGCACACCACTATTTTGTAATTTATTTGTTATATTTGAATGTTTAGGGAGAAGATGTTTAAAAAATGAATGTAAAGTTGTATGTATAAGCATTATTGAACATTTGATTTAGTTTTTTGTAAAATTTTCAGCATTTCTACAAATAAAGAGATGAAATATTTATTCTCCCTGTGTGTTCAAATTCACCTTAGAGAGCAAAGAAAGTTTCCCGTTCGTCACAGATCGTGAAAAACAATTTAATTCCACTGAAACTGTACAGTTAGAAAACAACAACACCACCACAGAGGACAGATTTGTGCAGTCAGCCTTTCCCTCTTCACTCAGAGTCAGTGGAGCCTCTGTAATGGCCACTGTCACCACAGGAGAGCTGTGGGCTCTTAGGTAGCACAGACCAGAGCAGCAATGCAACGCTCGGTCCTTTCAGAGACGATTCAGTGACTCGTCTTCTCCTGATCCAGTACATCCTCAGTGCTGCGGGTCGGCCAGAGGGTCCTCCTACTGTCTTGTACACAAGCTTTGGACAGTAACACAACAAAGGCCAATCATATATGCATTCATTCAAAGAGTTAACTGAACATAACTTGTCACTATGTACAATTTATGATGCAGCTATTAATGCTGAAGCTTAAAATATAATTTCTCCACACAGACATAATACCGTGTGTTCTTTAATCCAGTGTTGTGACTCCCTGTGTGGGATATATGTAAGATATCCAGGTAGGTTCTTTACGGTAATAACACAAAAGAGTGTAATAAATAAATATCAAGTGATCCCATGATCTCATCGTAAAATGTTGGATAATTCTGGACAAACAAGAACCATTTTTTCAATGTGTTGCTGAGGTGCTTGGAAGTTTTTAAAGGAATGGAATTTTAAAAGGGGCAATTAAAACATGTCCAGCTTGGCTATAAAACGTTATAGCTCGCGGCTGTGTACCACTTTTTCTCTGTACCTCTCTGAATTTAGAAAAGCAATATTTCAAGGTAGCTTTAAAAACTAAAAAGTTCCCATTCTGCAAATGAGAGTCCAACCACAGCTACAGTTCAGATGCTGGTTCTATGTGATGCCTTCCAAACACAGACATGAACAAAAATACATATTGTCAACATATTTTAAGTGCAGTTGAAAAAAGGTCTGTTTTAGGTTATAAACCCGCTATGCCTGGCAGCTGAAAAGCGCATGAGCAATCACAGAAAATTAAAATAAAACAGATATGGTGCAAAATAAACATGAGGAATGTCCAGTAAGTTTGCTCAAAAAATTAAAAGAAATGAAAGTATTCATGCAAACACAGAGTTCAGTACATAAAATCCTGCAACGTGAATCAAAACAGTTTACATATTACTCCTGAATGCAACCCCAATTCCAACGTACAACACAGCATTCTTCGAAAAATACTTAAGAAATTACAATCTCTGAAACAAAAATGTTCAGTATATTGCACTGATAGAGTCAATGAAATCTTATGGAAATAAAAAACTAAAAACAGTTTCAGGGCTTTGTCCATGGTCCATGCACTGCAAAGTCCATGTTGCTCAACGGAACCCAGTGCCCTTTGTTTGGCCCGAGCCCGTGAGGAGCGGGAGTGGTTCAGAGTTCAGAGTTAAGGCCTCAGTAGTAGTAACGCTGCATCTCTGTCCAGTTGGTTATCCAATACTTTTTCTGTGGCTCATCAGGCTGAAATCCCAGATTGAGCTGATAGCGCTCAGACTTGCGAATTTTCACCCCCTGGTGCTTTGGCATCATCCGGTAGTAGAGCTCCCGCTTAAAGAATCCAAGCTGGAGAGTAAAGAGGGAGAGAAGGAAGTGACTGTGATCAAGGAGGCACTCAAACAGCAGGAGAGCAGGTATCCATGACTGGTTGAGAAGAAGACTTAGAATTCGAAGGCTGAGGAAAATCAGATTAGGTAAGAGAAAGACCCACAATAAGCTGACAAATTAAATTTGCCCACCTTTGTTTTGGTTACTTTTGCTGTTGTTCCCATAAAATACAAAAGGTGGCATCTATTTTGCTTTTATAGTCACAAGCAACAGTGTTCCCATCTCATAAAAAAGTTGAGCTCCTTACAATAAATTTAACAGCAATCTGCTGCACTCTATGAAGGAGTCATAATTTTTCCCTCAGGCATTAAGACAGGAAAATGGTTTAAATCCAAGTAGGGCAGGAGTGTATGACTTGGTTAAAGTAACCGCCCACACAGGACTCTTAAAGACTTAAAGCTAACACACCCACAGTCAGGGTGGGACATTTTCACTTGTCAGCCACTTTTTGCACAATGAATCCAGAGAGCAGAAGAAAAAAATCTGACAGCATATGTTTCACAATTGCACAGAAGCAGCGTGAGCGCGAGGAGAAGAGCAGAAGCTGAGCACAGGACATCTAAGCACAATCAGGGTTTTGAGTGAGAGAGTTAGAAAACCTGAACCTGCAATCACTTGTGTTCGTGTCCTGCTCTCCAACTGAAAGAACACACCCTTGAATAAAGATTAATAAAACAAACAAATCAGATTGATGACGGATTGAGAAGAAGAAATTCAGGTTAGGTAACAGAAAGACCCACAATAAGTCAGATGAAGAAGTGAAAGCAGAGTGAACAGCTCTGGGGGAGGGAAACATAGGAAATGTTAGTGACAGTAACTAGAAGAGGTTAGTTTAAAGACTCAGAAAGCCACATAGTGAGTTGAATCACACCCCTAAGCTCAGTGCTTAGCATCCATTGAAAATCCATTTTTACCCAGAAGCCCCACTGGTGTGTGCTGTTTGGGGACCCCCAGGGGCCTCAGTAGTCCTCAGTCAACTTCTCTGTTTCAGATGGCTGGATCTTCATCTCAGCCGTCTGGGACTTGGCCTCATACATCTCCCTTGTGCTGGCCCGCTGGAAGAAGCCACACTGAGGGTGGAGGAGGAGGAGGAGGAGGAGGAGGAGGAGGAGGACAGTGCGTGGGGGAGAGGGGGGAGTAAGTCAAAAGTTAGACTAACGCTTTGATATGGAGTTTGTATGTGTCAGATGAGTGGGGGTCAGCGGCTGTTGCATGACCCAGAGAAGAGCTCTGCTGTGAGTGAGCAAACACTCCAGTAGATTTGTCCGCGGATACACAGCGTGTGTATGTACGAGGGTTTGATCAGTGCAGCATCGCTCACCTTCCACAGAATAATAATTATGATTCCCAGTAGTAGAACTCCAGCTACAGCTGCCAAGATGATGATCCACAGCGGGAGCTCGTAGGGTGGTTCCACTCCCTCCTCCGGCTCTATTTCGACTGTGAACTAAAGTTAAGGTGGAGGCAATCAGGTTCAAAGCATCAAAAATCATTATCTTCATCAAAATTCTTATCATCATCATCATCACCAGTTACGCACCATGATGGGCACACTCTCAATCTTGATGGTTGGTTTATCTGTAATGAGCTTCAGTTCGGCTTCCCCTCTGACTGTCACTCTCAGAGCGTTGGAAAAGTCCTGCAGGAACACACAAACACACACACACACACACACACACACACACACACACCATCAAAACATTTTCACAATGAACTTTAACGTTGTAAATTTCCATAATTCCAGATACACTCTTTCCCAGCAGAGGAAGGGTTTCATAAAAAAACGTGACATTGAATCACAAGGTGTTTATCCTGTGTGTGTGTGTGAGTGTGTGTGTGTGGGTGGATGAAACTGGGCTGAGCTCACCTCTAGCATTGTGCTGTTCCACAAACGTGACCGCACAAGAATCTTGGCTGAGTCTGTCATGTTATGCAGTGGGCAGGCGAACTTCACGCATCTTGCCGTCCCCTTGGAGCATTCCTTCAACGCACCATGAGAGAGAACGATTAAACACAGGGACACAAACATGTACGAAACTGAGTATGCGGGCATTGTTGGAAAAAACGTAAAATACTAATAATTCTAGAGCCTAAAAGAGCTAAGGCGAGACAACATTGATAACATGATACAACATTATCCATCCATCCTTCCATCTTTTATTTTATGAATTGTGATTATACTTGTGCTCGCTCTGTAAACAATGTTTCCATCTACTGGAAACATTGATAATATAGTGTCTCTATGTAAAATTGAAGTTTTTTTTTGTTGCATGATTTTCTGCATCTATCTGCTGAACAGTTGAAATGTGAAAAACTCACTCTGGCGATTAAATCGAATACGTCATGTGACATGTCAGGCGGTTCCCTTCTTACCAATAGGTGGGACACTTTTCGATGAGCGCCCACTGAGATTGCAGCTTGTGGCTCGATGATTTGTGGCTGGGTCACATCCTGAGCGCCATCCACCTCGATCTGCCGTTTAGTGCGCTTTGGTCCACTCCCTGACAACTGGAGGACGAAAGAGGGAGGGAAAATGAAAGAGGGAGGCAGAGGAGACAGAGGAGACAGAGACATTACATCAGAGGGTTACGTGGTAATTACTGGTTTTGATAAAGACATTACCAAATTCTTCTCAGAATAGCATATTCATTTCCACTGTCTATATGCAGGCCACACGCAAAATTATTTTCTATTTTGGGGCTCTGTGAGGTTTGCATGAGGCGACACATGTTTTTTCCAAAATGTATTTCTGAACAGCTGTGGTTTGGCTTTAAACCCATTTTCACACCACTTTTCTGCCACTGATGTTTACTCATTCTGCTCAGACTTCTTCAATTCACACTGACGTCAGGACGAGTTTCAAGGTGGACCAGCAGTGGAAAGGTCGCACACATGAATGCGCTCGATCAATCACAAGTCTCCTTTTCCAATTATGACGTTTCATTCCGTTTGTATAACATCAGTGTGAGAAGAACTACCTACAATGACAGAAACCTTCTTTGAGAAAATTGATACAACTTGTATTTTGGCCTTTTAGTTTAGCCCATGTTCCAAATGCTAACATGGAGGTGGCAGGGTTTATGAACTGTATTGCAGCTAGCTACTAGACCGTTTTCCTTCACTTTAAGAGAGCTGTCAAGTCGTCCATCTTTATGGACTATGTGCTAAACAGAGACGCTAAACATATCATTGTGAGCACGTTAGCATGCTGATGTCAGCCTCACACGCTGTACACTCTTACTGTTGGTCCAAGGCCTTTCATTAAAGCCTCTACCTCTGTTTATTTGTAACCATGATTGTATCTTTTCAGAAAGGGGACATTTTGGTATATATATCATGGGTGTGGGCAGTAGTAGGCTTGAAAGAATTATAAAGATGTAAATATTATAAGACAAAAACATGGCACGGATAAAAGGTCCAAGGCTGGAAATCAACACAGCTACCATTTCCTTTTGACAGTATTGAACAGAGCCTTACAGTGAGGTTCAGCACGTTGACGACCGCTTCAGCAGGGTTACATTCCGTCTCCGATTCCCCCATGACGACAATCTTTGTCAGGTACAGCAACCACTTGCCGTTGTCAACCTCATAGGGCCAATCAAACTCAATAGCCAGGGTCCCCAGGTCTCCCAGAGGCTGGCCCCTCATTTTCACCTAAAGGAGAAAATAGTCCGCAGCACAAAGGAGGAAATCAAACCTATTGTGTGAATGAACAATAACAGTCAGAAATAGACTGTCGTTTTCTCCTAAATAGCCTCCACCCCTGGTCATGCTCACACCACAAACCATGTCTCACACAACAACCCTTTCCCCCATGCAATATTTAACTTCTGAAGGATGAAAGTGTTGGCTTCAAAGACTGGGTGGGGATCAGGGAAATGTGAGTGAGCAGCACACGTGTTGTAGATGCAACGTACAGTCTCGGAGGTCTAATGTAACCAAGAGCGGTGGAGGTGACTCACATCGAAGGTGAACTCCACCAGACTGCCCACGTCACTGGTGTTGATCATGGCCATCTCGCCCTTCACTGTCCCACCGAATTTTGTTTGCACGCGGGGTTTCTCTCTGGACAGGAGGAGAGTTGGAAATGATTGTGCACAAGTGCGAACACTAACATGATGTGGAGGATAATTTGATGTGACTCTCAATGCTTCCGCTCTTTGGTGTGTGTACAGCCTGTCAGGAGTTGTTACGTAATGGTACTCACATGGATAAAGTTGGATGGATGGTGTTTTCAATCAGCAGGGCCACGGGCACAGGCTTCAGGTCACTCTGTTCACTGAGACTGAAGAAACAGACTTTACTACAACACTGCCTGCCAGATGGTGTCCACAATAACATCAGCACTAATTAAAGGAGACATATGCTTTTCTTTTTTCCAGTTTTTCCCCTTTTATTGTGTGTGTATGTAAAAGTTCTGCAATTTTAAAAAGCGCAAAGTAAAGGGAACTCCTCTCTCCCACAGAACACACTGCTTCAGAGGCTCCTGAAACCCTCTGCACCGTTTGGATGTTTCCATGACCTACATTGTCACGATGCACATTATGAATACTCCTCTAACAGAGCCAGGTAAATGGAGAGCAGAGGCCGATATTTCCTACATGCGCTGGAACTGGTTGACCAACCCCAACAGAGCGGGCCGGCTGGCCAATCAGAGTAGACTGGGCCTTATCAGGAGAAACAAAACCAAGCTTCTCATGAAAAGAGAACCTGCAGCAATGGAGAGTTTAAGGAAAGTGATGCATTTTCAAGTAATATCCCAAATTGAATGTGTATGAGCTTAATATGTCTCCTTTAACAAGTGACTTCATGTTTTACTAATAGGTAGCAGCCCGTCATGCTTTTCTGTTAAATCAAGCCAGGGACCCAAATATAAGCAAATGTGGGCATAAATCTGATTAAATAAGGCCTGCATCTAACAACCTTCAGCACTTACGTGGACAGAAGCAGATGAGACAGGATCTCTTGTGTGTTCAGATTAATCCCTGATGTTTCAAACTTGAGGAAGAGTGACACCTGATAATGAGAGTAAGCGGTGGAATGAGAATTGTCACAAATGTATCTCAGCAGAAAGAAAGGAGTCAAAACCGTTTGAGGGACAAAGGCTCACTCACCTTCTCGTTGCCTCTGAGTGGATTCCCCAGGTCACAAATTACTTCGCTGTCCAAACTGCATTCCACCTCACCGTCCTACATGCACAGGCAGAATATTAAAACTGTGTGTTCTATTTTCAAACATTGATAATGAGCGAAATTAACAATCCAAAAGTGTATTTTTGTGATACTGGTAAAAGGAGTTAAGACTTGAACAGAGGGAATAACTATTAAATGGATATCTTTCAGTCGTCTGCTGCCCTCTGATGGACGTACCTTTGACCTGACGCCAGAGTACCTTAGTGCCTCTGGGATGGTGATGTTGAGCATGGCCTCATGGGCGTCCTCACCCAGCTTCCCCCCGGAAGGGAAGTTAGTCACTTCCACCTTCAGTCTTATTATCTTCATAGTGCTGCTGAACTGTAGTACCTGGAATTTGCCCTTCCTAAGCACGGACAACATGTATTTTTATGATTATTATCTTTATTGATGTTTTTAGGAGTGTAATGATTCTAAAACAAAACCAAAATAACATATATTGCGTTACAGGATGACACAGGCGCAATCCCCAAGCCTAAGCAAAGCATGTAGAGCTCTTTTTTACTTTACTAGTGTAGCAAAACCGTTATTTTTTAGGGATTCATTTTCTACATGAATCCAGCTCAGCACACAGCTGTGAAACAGGGAGAAACAACAGTTTTACTGATTTAACCAATTTAAATATAAAAATCTTCCATCCCCATTTCCAGTCTTTATGAAAAGTTTATGCTAAATGGCTGCTGGACTATATGGGTTCATATGTACTGTACATTCATTAGGGTGGTATCAATCTTATTCTCTATCCCTTTATCTCTTTAAAAAGAAGGCTTGGTTTTCAGAATTTCATCTCACCGGGGGTAAGGGTTATCTTTGTCGTCGACAAACTCAGCCGTGAGCTTCAGGTTACTGCTGCATTTGTTGTCTGAGCCACACTCCTTCTGAAAGTCAATCTGCAGGAAATGTAAGAAATCAAAGTATATACTGTAACATGTTCCTCACGGTTGAAGTTATATGAAATGTGTTTGATGAATGTGGTGAATGCACCACACCGTACCTCAGCTCTTTGTGTGAGTTTCTGCTCCGGGCTCACGACTGGGTAGAAGTCCAGGTTCTGCAGTTTGCGTTTGGCTTGAGGTTTCTGCTCATGTAAAGCCATGTTGAGGGAAAAGACCACTGGCTCCAGTTTGTCCCTCACAGACCCCTGTAAAGCCACCCAAAAATGTACTACCAGTCAAAATAAGCACATGATTTTGGCAACCGCAGCTTTCAAGTCGACACACTTGCATAACACATATTTGTTGAACTCTTACCACTACGACGAGGTTTAGAGTTTGACATGTGGCCTTGGAGGAGGGCAGGCTCAGTAGGCCGGTGAATGTGTTGTCATTTTTGTTCTGGAAATGAACTCGGGGGCTTCTTCTCCTCTGCATGTCCGCCTCCACTGTGTAGTTCACCGCTTTGCAAGGTAGAAACACGTACATGACATTACAGGACGCAAGGTCTGTGAGAAGCCAGTAATTCTATATATTTTAAGTATGGCTATCGATTCAAAATTGTGGCCTTTTTCCATTCAAATTTTAAATAATATTTATTTACACATAAGGAGTCAGTTGAAAAAGAAAAGACTTCTTACTTATATTTTTCCTGAAGTCTTTGTTTCCATTGCTCGGCGTGAAAGCCATGCACAGCGTCACTTTAATGCTGTAAAGCACAAAGAGACAGAAACACGTTTTAGACAAAAAAGTAACTAATCTGAATGAGGTATTCTGACATGTCTTCTCACCATACTGTATCTCCAGGACACTGATTGGTGTCCACAATCTCCGGCTTAACAGTGAAGTTGTTAGTTAAGTGGATGACTGGTCGAGCTCTGAGCATAAGAAATAAAAAAATTAAACATAGAATCAAACCTTACATTAGTTATATTCTCATATGACAAAAGTACATGTTTTTACTATTTATAGCTGAGACATACTCCGGTATAAGCATAACTTTTATTTTCTGTTTGAACATTGGCTTATTAAAGGATTGTATTACCCTGCTAATACTATAAACATTCCCCAATGTTTTAACTGAATGAAAACTGGGGGAAAATTCCTTATTTATCACACATTTTTCTTTTACCTGAGCAGGGCAATGCGGTCGTCCAGAGAGCCAACTAAGATGTCAGGGTAACTGTTGTCGTCCATGTCCATCCCTCCGTTGATGGAGTAGCCGAAGGTCTGGAAACCACCATTACCTAATGTCTTACCTACAATCACCTGTAGAGGGCAACAGTTGCATATATAACAATAAATCTGGATGCCTGATAAGATTATATGTGAAATGCATTCGATGTATTGAATCACATGTTACCTGACTGTGTTCCTCCGAGATCCCCTTTTTACTTCCCATCCATATGAAGACCTTCCCTGTGTCGTGGAATGGAGCCCCGACTGCAAAGTCTGCAGCCAGGAAGAATGGAAATGTGTCAAGGAAACAGCTGAAAACAAGTGACAGAAGGAATGTATTCGCCCTCTAGGTGGCAGCAGTGCACCACCTAACGATTGGTAAATTGCCAGCCGAGGCTTTGGCAAAGTCTGAAATGAAACAAGTTCCATTATAATCTTTCACTGCTGAGATAATTGCGTAAACAATCACACAAAGTCTTAATACAATAATTCCCCTCTACACCAGCAGCGCAGTCCTTTTAGTTTAGAACGTAGATGTGATGGAAAAACATCATAGAATTGACTTTAACTAAACTTTCATCATGCTGATCATTTTGTAGTTGAAGCTGTTTTCAACTTGTGTTCACAGTCCTACCTTGGAATCCATCTTGGTTGACATCGCCGATGGCAGCAACTGCAAAGCCAAACCCGGACCCCGACGAACCCCTCAGCACGACGTTGGCTTCCTTTTGGAACGACCCGTTCTCGTTCATGAAGATATACACCGCTCCACCATGATCTTTCTTACGGTCAAAGTAATACGGGGCCCCCACGATCAGATCATTCCAGCTGTCATAGGCAAAAAAAACGAAATTACATTCATATTCCAACACAAACAGTACTTACGTATTCCTAAATGCACCACATATCTAACAAGGTTTGACTCATGAATTAAATCGAGCATGATTTCCTCATGATGTCATGATGAACGTCTTATCAGAGCTACTGCAGGGACAGACTTTCTCTGATCTCAGCTCAAACGTGCATCATCGACCTGCATTCTCTGCATAATCTGCCATATCATAGCTACAGAGCACTGGACCATGAAGGCGCTTAAAAGAACAAGAGGCAGTTACAGGCAGCTGCTAGAGCATACTAACTGAGCAAACATAACACTTCTGCTTTCCGTCTGTTAACCGTGTGTATTTAGGATTTAAGCAGCATGTGGCTGAAATGCAACTTAAAGTGGAGAGCTGGGCGGCTGTCTCAAATTAGCTTGGATCCACTGGACAGACTCTTGATTTTTGTTTATTTGTGGAGGATATCGTTCGGATTTAAATCCCAATTTAAGATTGCTGTCAAACTAAAGATAGAGTGTAATTACTGTCACTTTGATTCCAATCATGTGTAGTATGAGGTCCGAACACAGACCAGCTGAAGATGGACAATATGAATGTTCCCCAAAAGTGAAGCTAAAGCATTTCAATCACCACCTGGTGGCCGGCTGCAGTACGGGTCATGAATCCTGCCTCCTCCAGGTTAGTGGTAGGGGACATGGACAAGTCAAATTAATGTCAAATAAGTTTATGTACTTTTTATCAAACTGGTGTTTGTTCAGGTGATTATTAGTCTAGTAAGTTTAGTTTTGTTTAGGTATTTGATGATATAATATTTGGGTGAAACGTTCAGGATTGGTTGAGCATGTTTATGGATGGGACCTTACTACCGTGCCTCCCTCCCCCCATAGTTAGTTTGCAGACTCTGGCTCTAAATACATGAGATGGAAGCGTTTGTATCCAGAATATTTTGGCTTCATTTCTGGATAGTGGTATCCACTTTGAAATACAGTCTATGGGTCCTTACATTCTAAATATAGTATTAAACAATATGACAGGCTAAAAGGTTAAATACATTTGTGTGCATATATTCAACACAATCACACAATCTGGGGTAGAGAAACTCACTCATCATTGTTAAGGTCGGTGACAGCCAGGCTGCTTCCAAAGTAAGAGCCCACTTGTACCCCGGGGATGACAAGCACCGTGTTGATCAGTTTGTCCATCTTTGTCCCAAGCACCACGGAGCCCTTGTGCTCATCCCTGGGAGACCCTGTCACTACAGTGTAGTTGTCATGGCTGAGCAGCTTCTTCTCTTCGACAACGGAATAACCTTAGGTGGAGCGATTAAGAGATTTACTTATAAACTGTTATCTGACCTTTGCAAAGGTAACACAGACCTTTTTTAATATCACAGATGAAACTGGATGTTGTGCGATAAAAAAAAAACCTTTTCCTTTTATTTCGTTCTCTTGTTATTCGTATTGACACTCGGGTATTTATCAATCCATTTTTAATTTACATGATGTAAAAACTCACTCTACTTACCCATATA
Source organism: Limanda limanda (assembly GCF_963576545.1). NCBI lineage: Eukaryota > Metazoa > Chordata > Actinopteri > Pleuronectiformes > Pleuronectidae > Limanda > Limanda limanda. Next base: position 12,937,393 of record NC_083656.1, read on the forward strand.
ACGGTTTCGTTTCGTTTTCAGATCGCCAAAGTCTGCACTCCTGGAGTCCCATGCATTTGCTGGATCCTGATCTCTCCATATCGTGTGAACATTTCCTTTAGAATAAAAGCAGAATCAGAAAACAGGGTTAAAATCTGCTTAATGCACCATCTACAGGTTTCCGAAAACAGAGAATAATCCCAGTGTTAGACGAACACCGGGCAATCTTGGATGTGTTTAATACCCGTTTATTTCAATGTCAAGCAGCAAAACGAGCTCCTTTCGGCGTTAACTCTTCAGTGCCCACCTTGCCACGTGTAGCTGCCTGGGGAGCCAATGTAGATGTCTGTGTCTGTCATGCCACCGGAGATGCCCATGTTGCACAGGGCCTCGGCATTCATGTCTAAGTTGGGGTTGCAGACCTCGTAACTGTAAGTCTGCCAGTAATCGTTTTGGTCAAAGGTCAGGTCATTGCTCCTCACGTAGCACTTCCCTATCATCTGATGCTGCTCTCCAGCACCGGCGTTGATGATCTTCACGTACCGATGCCCACACGCCTGCAAGCCAGAGAAGATGTGATGGATTAACTCCTTCTGATAAAGTACTCACATTCAGATTAAATGCTATTATCACTTCCGCCAGGCTCATGTGGTGATGATGAGGTGATTATTGGGCCTTAGCAGAGGTATGTACTCTACTGTGTAGGTGTTATTCTAATGTAGTTTGCATTACAGACTTGAAAATAACACAAAAGAAAATACATTAATTCAGCCTACAGATCTCTTTACTATATTATCAAAAGAAAAAAAACATCTTATATTTGAAAAAAATTGAACAATAAATGCTCAGATAAATAAATGTTCTTTATTTATTGTAGTAGTACTGTATATTAAAGCGTCATATATGAATTGTTAATTTATCAATATATGTGTGTGTTTATTGGCCATTAATAGTTAAAGAATATTTCCTCAACAAAAGAAAGAAAGACCCCAAAGAGTAAGGTTAAACATTCCCTCCGGAAAAGATAGGATGAATATGACTCTCTATGACATTTACCATCTGCATATGTGTGTGTGTGTCCCTGCACTTATACCTTTGTGAGGACTATTTTGTGCATAAACCTTACTGAAGTTGGACACTTTGCGAAAGTTAGGACAATATGGCCGGTCCACACTCTTTCTCTTTGGAGTAAGTTTTATGTTAAGGTAAAGGTAAAGTTAAGGGGCAAGGGAGTGTAATTTGTCAATGAGTGTTCTCACTAAGAAAATAAGTACAAGTGTGTTTGTGTGTGTGTGTGTGTGTGTGTGTGTGTGTGTGTGTGTGTGTGTGTGTGTGTGTTGCAGTAAATATCGCTATAAGCACACTGTGACCCCTGTGACACAACATAATGTGATATAAAGGGTTTTATCTCCCGCTGCAGCCCCTCAATGCTGCAGGAAAAGTCCCTGGATGCTGTTGGTAATATGTCACCTGTGACACTGAGTAACACAGTCAAACATGGCGTCTCCTCACCATCACACGTCTGGACAGATTGTCCCTCTGACTGGCCACTGTCACACCCAGCCACATGCCCTCCACCATCTCAGAAGGGTTCGCTATGGATGGGAAATCATTATCATTTACATTAGAGGGTTCAAAATGTTAGAATCAACATGGAAATACAGAGAACAAATGATGTATACTTTATTTGAAACAATCAAACCAGTATGCAGTCTATAGTCAACCGTGTGCAATCAACCAGTATTATAAAGAAAAAAAATCATTCATCGTTATATGATGATCATAGTCACAGAAGAAACAACCCAAACACTGAAGCATCATTCAGCCTGAGTCATGTCCTGACACATATCAACCTCAAAAAATGTGCTGTGACTGCAGCAACCGCCACTTCAAGCTCAACATTCAAAGAGATGCTGAGTCCTTTTATTACGGTTCTTACTTTTAGCCTGCGGGGGGGCCTTATTCACCTCACGGTAGAAGAGCAGTAAGCCTATCAGCTAATAACCTTCAATTTAGAAAAGATGCACATTTCAGAGCTTTGTATGCTGGCGCTCATTGTGAAGGTGCAGTAAATGATCCCGAGTGGTACGGGACACGCCGGAGATCAGGCTCTGAGACTCTCTGACACACTAGCTCTGTCCTTGGCGAAGAAAGAAGAAGTAAGCTGATTACCAGATTATGATTGGCTGGGTATTATTTACATTTCTTCTCTACATCACCTGTATGTGTCAAAGGGGGAAATCCACCTATTTCACTAAGAAAGGTCTAGGTCAGTTTATTTGTCTGTCTGATAATTGCATTAAATAAATCATAATCTTACGAGAATAAAGGTATAGAATAGATTAGGATACATTAGGTCATTTTAAAACCAATACTAAAGTAAAACAAGATGGTCCACATTTCTCATTAATGACACGTAGTATGACCTATGACATGTATTATAACTTTTTACTTCTGATATTACAAATTTGTTAAAGTACAATAAGTCAAATGATAACTATTTTTCATCCCTTTGTTTGGACTAAACTGAAAGATCAGAAGATCAAGACTAAACAAGCTTGGGGGAAGAGTGCCCTTAGACTCACTGGAATCACTAACAGGACCTGCTCAACTCAGCTGTAATGCTGCAACTCTGCATTCTTCTGTTTGATACATAAACAGCTGATCACCTCTGAGAGCTCGGCTTCATACCATCATACTTACTTGTGCTGACCAGGTCCATCCTGGAGCAGTCCTTGGTGTCCGTGTTGATTGGACAAGAGTAGACGGCACCTGTTTCATTGACATTTTGTAGAGAGTTGGCCTTCTCTTTGGGTGCACCTGCAAGAAGCCTGAACACACACACACACACACACACAAACACACACACACACAAACACACAAAGACAGATAAAGATGATTACCGTCAGATATTATCAGAGTCGTGTCATGGTGTTAGACAACACAAAGCAGAGACACAGGCAGCAACAAAAAGAGCTAGACGATGTCACAGATAATTCTACTGGTCTAAACACAGGAAAAGAATCATGCAGGTTCCTTTTTTTTTTTTAAACCGGATACTTTGCCATGATTAAGTACAGGATTTTTAAAAAGAGGACACCTACGATTTTGAAAAGGTGTTCAGTTCCACAAAGTGGACATGTGACGAGTTGGACCGGAGGAGCAGTTCGAGCATGACCCGTAACAAGTCTGGCCCCCCCCCCACACACACACACACAAACTAGCCTCTCTGTGATGGACCTGCTCTTTTTGTCCACTCACCCAGACACTCCCTACATCAGCACCTTTTAACGCACTACACAACTTTGAAGTAGAGGGATTACCCCCACTGCACGGCTCCGTGCCTGGACACACTATTTACTGTCAGCACAAGATTTATTAGCTCCACTTTGCAGGCGGAAGGTGCAGACAGTCCTGTTCCCAGCGTGCGGGACTCGGCTGTGGGAGACAGAATGGTTCCGGGTTTTGGATGTGAAGCCCGTTCCTCTTTTCATTCAAACTTTGTGAAAACCCTCATGTCTTCCTGTTTGAATGCTGACATGTTACTGGCAGCGGTTAATGGTGAAAAGTTCAGAGTCAAGCTATTAGTCAAGCATGGCGGTATATTAACTGCAACTGTGGGGTAGCTACCTTCCTTACTGATAAGCAAGAGCTAATTCAGATAATGGGTGTAAACTGAAGACAGACATTTTGCAGCTCATAGTGCCATTAAAAAAAAATCATGACTCAACTCTGCATTGTTCCAACTTGAAGATAGAATATTTGTTTTAGGTTGAATCATCATAGGTAAATTGTTTTATGACTTAGGAGGAAAATTACAAATACTTGATAGATTTAGCTAAATTTGTTAGTCATGATTTTAAACACAGATTGTGTTGAGAGACTTGTGAGTGAGGTGGTCCACCGGTCTCAACCACTGCATCACCCTGACAGAGACAAAAGCCTCCATAAATACTTACAATCTATTAATGAGAACATCTCAAGAGCCCAGACACAAATATAATCATTTGAATGTGACACGTGACATGAACAGAATAGGAAACTTAAAGCAACTGTGGGCCTAACATGCTCTGTTTTACATGCAGGCGAGGAAACATAGAGACTGGAGTTTTTTGAATAGCTGCATTTGTTAACATTTAAATAATTTTTTATGCCGCAGAGGAAAAAGTATGTTTTGCAAAATATCCATATATGGGGCCATAGTGCAGGAGTAGAGGCAGAAGCACTAACTTTTTACGTTTCATTACATCCAGGAAGAAAAGTAAACAGAAACAGAACTACATGAGTGTGCTAACATTGTGTCTTCTGCTTTCTAATGTGTACAAACTCACATCCCTAAAAGTCAACGACGAATTATTTCCTCTAATTCATAAAAAACAGACATCACCATGCATGCATCATTTAAAAAAGGTACAATTGTCCCTTCTTTCTGCCTCCAGCTGGTTATCAGCCATTAATCAATTATCTTGCCAGAGTGGTAACGACCAGAAAGAGCCAAGATGGCCTCTGAGGGCCAGCAGTTTCCAGTGGACTGGGAGGAAGCGGCTGTGACTCAGGTAATCATTCAGTGCTGTAGACAGCATCCCAGATTCCACAGAGGTTTGTAGTAGTAGGTCTGACACATGTGTGGAGGACCAGGGCCACGGAGTCCCACTGTGAGGAAGTACGAGTGTGCACGTGTGAGCGTGTGTGTGTGTGTGTGTGCCCCCATACAGAATGTGTAAGCACATGAGCGAGTGGCTGCTTACATGACTTGCCTTTCTTCTATGGCCAGTAAATCAGAAGTCATGGCCACCCAATGTGTTTTTCAGTTTTACAGCCCGGCGTGTCTCAAAACACAGACGTACAAGGTTAGCCCTTGTTGTGGGAAAACCAGGGCACGTTACGCAGAGCAAGAAATAACAAGAGAGAACCGGGGTCAAGCTGCGGCACAACTCCTATCAAACACTTATAGAGGCCAGTCACTATGAACTTTGCTCACACTGAATGGAAAATAAGGAGAGCTCGGGCCCAAAGTCCAGCGCTAATCATGCACCATGCTTCAGGGAGGCTTGGGAAATGTTGGAGGGCAGAGAGTGCTTTCTTTTGGCGAAGGGAGGGAGAGGTCAACGTGAACTCATAACACATTCGTCTTACTGTCTCAGCAGAGGGTCACCTGTGTTTGTTGTGGTAAGTCAGCACAGCAGATTGATGCCACCAGGTTTTACATCCACCGCTTTACAACCGACCTGTGGTGTTTTCAGCCTGAGTGGAGCTGGAGACGGATCATTTACACAGGAAACTAATCAAAGAAACAGGGCGTTGTTTCGGGAAATTTGCTTTTTTGATTTCTTACAACAAATTAGATTAGGTGATTACAATTGTAACTTCTGTACAGTGAATATGAAGCTACACTGAAAAAATAATTGTTGGACCAATTTTAAAAAAAGACTCCAACTGATAACACACAAATTAGGTTTATTTCCACTTCAAGTTGTGTTGATATAACTTGTTGAATTTAAGTTGAACAGTTTGTGTGTATTTTGCAGAAGAGGACGACCTGTGGCTGCTCCACGTGATGTAACAGAACAGACTCATTTGTTTTTCAGACATTAATAAAACCAATAAAAACAGTATAAATAAATGCAAATCAAACATTCCCATAAGCTTTCAAAGAGAGAAAGGTTTTAAGACGAGATGTGAAAGAAGTGAGGTGGTGTGTGGGAGTTCAGTAGGCAGACAGGGGTCCATAGTGTGGGGGGGCTTTGAAAGCAAAAAGCCTGATCTCCCTTTGTGACAAACTGTGACCTGGGAGGTACCAGCAGTGCTGAGCAGTCGGGACAGCACATACCAGCTCAATGATTCTGAGGGGGCTTCACCGAGAAGGGATGTGAAAGGATTTCACTCTTCATAACCTGCTCATAAAATTGACCACAACCTGAGATACAAACAGTTGACTCAGCCATGACAGCCCATCTCATATCCTGCCGCAACTGCAACAATGTGTGCCCTCCTCCTATCTACCTCCCTGCTCATCGCCTCCTCATAAACAGGCTGTCAAGGGCCCAGGGAGGGGAAGGGAAGAGGGGCACCCGGCAGCTGAATTCCTCCTCCTGCGGACATGTTGAAATTTGCCCCCCTCTCCCAATGAGGTGATCCGAACGGCTGTCTAAACCAAACATTTACCGTGGCAAACACGCCCATGCAGCCAAGGTGAGAGTGGCTGCATTCTTCAGGAGTAAGAAACACTCCAGCAGAAGGGAGTTAGATGAACTGTGGCATGTTCATATCACTGGTGTTTACTTAAATAAAGGTATCCAGTGGTTCCAGTGAACCAAGAACACAGGAGCAGGGGGAGGTGTTGAAAAAGCTCAGTAGCTATAAAGAGGGCAAAAGGAAGATCGCTTCTTGTCAAATAGAAAGACAAAGAGCGAAAGTTTGTGTCAGTTCGATTTACAGACGTTAGTTAATAAGTTATTTAAAGTTAACGATCAATCACCTCGTACCTGACTAATCCAGGCAACACTGGCAGCGAAAGCAGGAAACCAACTTAATTACAGATGACTAAAACCTTGTGCAATACATTTTCCTCCATCCCAGATTTGTATGAGGAACAAGAAGAGACGGTGTGCCGCACCAGTCAGTCACGTATACAGAGGAGCATACCGCACTCTCATTTGTCTTCATCTGAATGGGTCCAGTCTGAACAGGACTGTGATGACACACGTGATAGAGGTGTATAGCTAACACACCCTGCTGGTCCTTACTGTGAATGTCAAGGGGAATGAGGGGCGGATCCAGGGGCAGAGTCAGGGGCCACTGGCCACGGGTGAAATACAATAGGCCCTAAAAAAGCCCCTGTCCTGTCAGTAGAATTATTGTTTCTAATGAACTAGTCACTTAGCAACAATACTAACAAGTAATATGACAGTTTCTCTAGAATCTTAGATCCATGACTGATTTTAAAGCATTTCCTCCGAGCTCTCCTACTAAATATATCAATCAAATTTTATTTGTATAGCCCATATTCACAAGTAAAAATTTGCATCATACAGAGCTTAACAATGTGCGACATCCTCTGTCCTTAACCCTCAACAAGAGTGAGGAAATACTACAAAAAAAACAACTTTAAACAGGGGGAAAAACGGTACAAACCTCAGAGAGAGCTACATGTGCGGGATCTGTCGCCCTGAACGGAGAGACGTGCAATAGATGTTGAGTGTAAAGCTTGAGGATTGTCCCCATGTTGTGAGTCACTTTCTACCAAATGAGAATATGTAAATATTTGAAATGGGAAAGTAAAAGAAAGTGGCAGACAAAGAGGCTGAGGCTTAGGGAAATGAGACTATGGACACACTGCCAGTATTTGATCCTAACGCAAGGGATGGATGATGTGTCCGGATAAGGCTTAGGACAACCTGTTTGTCACAGGGTGTGGCTGTGGCCTTCAGGGCAGAGAAAAAGACCAAATCTGCAGCGACATGAAAGAGAACCTCAGGGCGTGGGTTTCACTGTCAGTGAACTCTTTTAACTCTGGAAAAGACATATAAAATATACAAAAACATGTGAGGTCACAAGAAGTCATGATTTGTCAGATTACTGTGTTTTACAGTAGTTACGACATCTATTTCTTTCTATAGGAGTCAATCTCTTTACAATACAGAAGGTAACATTATATTTTTCTGTGAATCAAGGCACATACACAGGATGTGGATTCTTATGAAGACAATCCTCTGTTCTCCTGCATCACACAGAGATCCACAGGCCGTCCTCTTGTGCAATTAAAAATCTCTAATGGAAACGAGTAGACACACGTAACTGTTGCCCCAGGTAACAAGGTTGTACAAAGATCCAGAGCGAGGATTAGAGGGGATGGGAAGTTCAGTGTTTCAGTGATATAATTCGGAGACAGAAGTTTGAACTATATTTGTTTTTAAACTGTGTATGTTTTTACTGAACTCTGTATGATGATAAATGCTGTAGCAAATTGCCGTTGCTGCATTTCGTTTGATTTAATTCAGGAACTTGAGTGTGTGTTTACAGCTTGATAACACACAGTGGGAGCACACATTTGGCTTACTATATCTGCACAGAGGGATCAGCTGAAGAAAGGGGAAGGCCGTCTGGCTGCTGTGAATGACAATAGTGAGAGACAGATATGAGCCATTTCTTTATCTACTGGCATCACAGTCATAGCAGGAAGACAAGTGGAGTTATGTCTGTGTCACTGGATACATCTACATTTTGAGGAATATAAGTGAATCAACTAAGGTAGTACTCTCTCATTGCAACACACAAAATTACCAAACACTGCAAACAAGTGCAGGCAAGGAACGGATACTCTAAATCCCAAATCCATTTAACCCACACAGTCACAAAAACACTCACCTATACTGCATCATTGGTATTTGTTGCAATGGTATGAAGCTATAGCAGTAGACTGAATCCAGGAGAAACACAGCCACTTAGAGCCACAAAGCAAATACATGGAGACAATATAGAATTGAGTGACTCAATTTGAAGATTGAATGAAGCACAAGGACAAGAGGAGTCGGGCTGAGACTGAGATGTTATGCTCTTTTCATGGTGTAATGACTTGACTGAAAAATTAGAGGATAGTTCATAAAAACGTGTTACAGCGTGGTCCGCACTTGCTGTGCTAATGGTCAGGGCACATAGAGTCACATGATGAAGGTAGGTGTGTGTGTGTGTGTGTGTGTGTGTGTGTGTGTGTGTGTGTGTGTGTGTGTGTGTGTGTGTGTGTGTGTGGAGTGTGTGTCAGCTCCCGGTGTGATTATTTTACAGCTGCACTCTGATAAACCCATGTCTTTGTCATTTCAGGAAACACTTACAAAGCAGTAGGTGGGGCGGTGAATGAACATTGCTATCAGACCATTCACAGGGCGCACGCCTTGTTGTTAACACACTAACTGTGAGCCTGCGCGTGGGGAACATGCAGACAGATGAGTCGTCTCTGGACAAACAGTGACCTGTTGGTATCGACCTGCTGCCTGGAATTGGTCATCATCGACTGTACAGACTTTATGGCACCACCTGATTCTCAGGACTTTCACTTGTAGCTGTCTTCATTTCTAAAGACATTTACATTTTCTATAGACAACGCAACTATCTATCTATCTATCTATCTATCTATCTATCTATCTATCTATCTATCTATCTATCTATCTATCTATCTATCTATCTATCTATCTATCTATCTATCTATCTATCTATCTATCTATCTATCTATCTATCTATCTATCTATCTATCTATCTATCTATCTATCTATCTATCTATCTATCTATCTATCTATCTATCTATCTATCTATCTATCTATCTATCTATCTATCTATCTATCTATCTATCTATCTATCTATCTATCTATCTATCTATGTGTTCATGCTCATGTCAGAGGTTTTAAACAGAGAAGCAGACTGTGCATTACATGTAGGAAAACAAAGGTGGGTTGGATAAATAGTAATTTAGCCACAACGGGAAAAGCTCTGATGGAATTTGAATGCAAGGCATTAGTGCTGATTAAGAGAGGAAATGCCACAGAGCAAGAGGTTGTGTTACGATAAAACTAAATATCACTGTGCACCTGCGCTCTACACAGACACACACGAACGTTACAGTCAATCCGGGCGTCTCAGCTGGGCAAACATCCTGTTTGAGGACCACCATCTGCCGTGGGTGAAACAGTAACACGAGAGCAAACTCATTTCACCCCGGTGCGACAAACCAAACATGGCAGGTCGTCCCCTGATAATACACTAACTCGCTTTTCATTAGCAACCAGTAACTGCATGTCTGACAGGGACAACGTTTATTTGGCTTACATGTGTTGGTTGGTCTGCTCACTGTGGCCACCCAGCATCCTCTGTTGCAGGTTGAATGATGTCAGACTGGCTTCACATACACGTACACGCACGTACGCACACGCAAGCACAGCTGGACTGAGTCTGGATGCACGTTTGTCAGTGACCCAACATCACACCAGCACACATTCATCCTGCAGACTTACATCATGCAGCCACAGCAGAATCCACGAGACACACAGTATCAGTAACAGTGTATCCATTAACCTTTTGACCCCTAGAGAGGGAGGGAGAGAGAGAGAGACCTTGGGGGTTTACAGGTGGGCCGTATACCTCACAGCTCTAATGGAGCTGAGGTAGCGCTCCAGCCAAGTGCCAAGTTTTCACTCACATATTACTCAACTTATCTAAAAGCAGTGCAGGTTTGAGCAGGAAACATCTGTTTGTGTCTCCTGAAACTTGGAAAACCTCCAATAAATGACATGCATAGAAAATACTAAAATGGCTTTTAAAACATGTTGTATTGTTAGGAGCCACAAGACACCACACACACTGTCCTTTGCATACACACACACCAAGTGTAAACCAATACTTCAGGATCATTTCCCTTTCAAAGATGATAAATGGCACGAAGACACAAAGGTTTGGAAGCGTATAGTTTTTCTAGCCACAGGTAACCATCATTAGCCCAGAGGCCAACCCCACCAGCTTTCCCTTGCTGTTCCAGGGCATTTGTACAATCAGGGGGAGATGAGGGGATCTCTTACATTTTTGTTAGGACAGACACAGTCCTCACTGCGGGTATTCCCAATGAAAGCCCCTCCATACAGAATCTCCTCTGTGGAGATTAGCAGGAGGCCCAGGGTCCCGCTGGGATCCATTTCAACGTGTTATTAGACACTGTCATTCACTCGGCCACTACACAAAATGCAGCCCTTGCCATCACCAACGGATTGGATACAGGCAATAAGTAGCGAAAAGATTAGGCTCAGTCACCAGGACAAACTTGGAATTATTACAAAGTCTTGTGCTGTTAAAGTATCTGGTCCCAAACCCTTTAATAACCCAAATACATATTTCCTGCTACTGTACAAACCTTTTGCTGTTTGGCACCTCAGTTTGTTTTTGATTTCATGGTTTTATTGGTTTATAGCACAGCTGTAACTCACTCCAAAGGCAGGTGTGTGTGTTGAGTTTCTCTCTTGATATAAATAATAATTTCTGTAGTTGAAAATGTTAATTTTTTGTGTTACAAGTGGTCAAATGAGCTTAACACGTTTGCCCATAATATTGCTTGGCCAATAACATTTGCCAATATCTCTTTAAACAGATATATTGGTATTTATGTAAAAAAAATGTATACAATGTAGGATAAAGTCTATGGTTACAATGAATATCTACATTTCTTTGTCATAAGGAATTATTGCCAATTTTTATATACATATATATATACAATAACTATTTTTTTTTTACTTCCTAATATGGATATTGGCATCCCCCCCAAAAATACATATTGTTTAGGCTCAACTTATGACTGATCTGTAAAGCATATATAAATGATTATTATATATAACTTAGAGTATCCATGAATACTCATGAATCTCCGTGAAGGGCTTCTTTATAAGAAAAAGGACCCAACATTAAAAACCATGACATTAAACTGACAAACCTATCAGGTTTATTTTACTACTTCAATAAAATGCTTTGGTGGCTGAGGCTCAGGAAATAGACCTGGCTCCTCCAGGCTGTGTTCAAAAGTGTCTTTGGGCAAGATAAGATAAAAAGGCACTAAATCCCAAAGTTCCCCTGATGGTGACAGTGTGTGAATGATGTGTGATAGAAACAATGTTGTAGGTGTACATGAATGGGTGAACGTCACTTTTACTATAGTAGTATAAGTGCTCTTTTGCCAAGGGTTTAGGAATAGGTGTTAAATATACAGTGTTTTATGTAGCTTCCAATGCATGCCGGGTTCTCATGAAGAACATGTATGAGGGTGTAAATCACAAAGCAGGGTTCTTATCTGAAAATGTTGGCATGACACTTGTGCTCTGACAGACCCACTTCACAGACAAAGACCACTGGCACTGACAAGGAATGTTGGATCGTGGCCAAGTTGGACATACCCACCTGCATCATTTACATTAGCACAATTACGTAGTGTAATATATATATAATATATCACAGTGGGTCATTCAGTTGAGGTTATACTACAGAAATCTACTTTCCAACATTAGCTGTGCAATGAGATACTAGACGTTCAAGAGAGATTTGACGTCACAGTACTGTTGAGCAGCTTTTCAGAGCTCACAGGCCCAACACAATACCATACTACCAGGCCGAGCACACATTCATACTCCTTCCTGCTGTGAGACCTCGCTGCCATTGGAATACATTGTATCCCTTTGTGACTGTCGTGTATTCAGGCCGTCCCACAGTTCAGGGAGCAAACCTTCTGCAGCCGCATTTCGAGGCAACAGGAGACATTTAATTCCATCAGTCTGTAAGAGACTTGAGGGAAAGCAGAACCTAACCGAGAATCAGATTGTTAGTGACTATAAACCTTACAGCAAGTCGACCAATCTAATATGCATCTCACAGCAAAAAACGGGAAGGCCCCTGTCAAATTAAATGGCTGACTTTCATGCCCTCAGGCCACAGCAGTCAGACAGAGATGAGCTGGAAAGGCGAAGGCACTTCAGCACTGATTAAATATTCATCAGTCAGAGTCAGAGGAATTAAATTCTTTGACCCAGCTCACAGAGGTTCCCATCTGTAAAATGAGGGGATTTTTTTTTTTTACTTTAGCTGAGCCTTTTTAGTTTGGCTGTGGGTGGGTGTGTTTCCCAGCAGTCCCCAGAGTCATCATTCTCACTCCTGTCTTGTCTCAACCTGAAACCTGGCAGGTTGTGACTGTGCAGAGAAGGGTAATACATTCCAGGCATACCGTGGGGTCAGGGGACTGGAAGAGCCAATAGGTGGCCAGCTGACTGCCCAGTCCCTCCTCCCTGCTACAACAGAGAACAAAAAAAGCCCTCACAGGAAAATAAATCTCTCTTTAAACGGGGGAATTCAAAGAGAAGAAGGGGAGTGAATGCCCTGAACAAATTGGCCTCAGGTAGCCCCCATAGATTATTCAGGTGCAGCCCTTCCCCAACGAAGTTAGTCCACTAATTATTCACCAGGATCCAAAATACATTTTTTAAATTGCTTCAGCTCAGCCAAGATACACTGGTAGATTCAGCCTAATGGGATAATAGCCCACATCTTAAGAAAAACTTTATTACGTTCACTTAATTATAGAACTGGGAGAGGAAACCCTCTGTCTTTGCTTTTTTTATTCTTTTCTTCCTGGACTCTGTCTGACAAATGGACCAAGAAAGAGGGGCCACTTTGAAAAGCGTACAGGTACATGTCACGACTGGTTTACATGGATAGTTGTTGCATTTTTCAAATATTCACTGTCTTGCCTCGCTCCAGTAAACGAGAGCAAACAGCCCCGTGGTGCCGTGAGACAGATACGATGCCACAAAAGAAGCCAGACGCAGAGGAAACAGACAGGGCTGTAAAAGCACAACAACAAACATCCAGAAGTTTTTACTGTATGTTTGGAAGTCAGAAAGTACATGAGGAGGGATGTCTGAGTACTGAAAGACGTTATCACCGGTGGCTCCACAGATTTACAAGCCAAGGCTGGTAGCGAGAACACTCTTGGAACCGGAGGTGCTATTGAAGGAAATACAAATAGTAGAATCTACATACATACATCTGGTGTAAAGTAGGAGAGTTCCTGGTAGCAGACATGTGGGTGTGAAGAAAAGGTCACAACCACATTGAGGTTGAAAGTCTCACAGTTGTCTAGAGTCTCACTTTTTTTGCAATCTAAATTCAGAAACAGGCCTCGCCGACATTAGACGACAAAACAAGAGCAATTTGGAGAAGTAATGATAATTCAAGAAATCTCTGTCTGTCATCTTGTGATATGCATATCTCAAGAACCATTCATTTAGTCAGTCACAGTGGGCATGCGTGTTCTTAAGGGCCCAAGGAAGCGCACTGTCGAATTCGGTGCATTTAGAACTTGCGATACAGGCGATCTGTAGCAGGTTTGCCTTAGACTCATCAGCGAGAGGGACATTGATGAAAACGGATTCTCCAGTTTGAGGCGCTGCGTCTAGCTTTCACCACGTTTTGAGGTGAACAGCTCATTGTGCAGCAGCTGTGGTGCAGCTTCATGGTTCTGTGGACTGGGATCTGCAGCAGGTCTTTACTCGCTGCGGCTCATGCGGGTCGCTTTTACAGTTTCATCATCCCCACAGGCCCAGCAAACAGCCCACTACAAACAGCCGTGTTTAACATGTCACTGCAGTACTACATTTAATACGCTTGTTTTTGTCTTGCCAAGAGTGGGATGAAAATATTGACAGCACTCTCTTTTCTGAACAGTAAATATGAACCTACAGACAGCAGAAGTTTACATTCATTTTTAGTGTAAAATACACTTTTAATGAAACAGAACTGATCACAAATTTGCTTCAGCCCCTTTACCTTGCAGAGGACGAATGAGACTTTTTACAACCTCTTTGTCCCTGCAGGCTTCCAGGCTCATTACCACCGCCTTGTGCCCCCCTTCTTGGGTTTCAGTCTGCGGACAGCGACTCCGTCCCTCCTGGGACGAGGACGAGATGGCACATTGATCTTGTGTCAGATGGACACTGCCATCCGTTCTATTAACTGGGGGAAATCTCTGTAATGCACACCAGTGCACCAGTTGACAGAGAGCAGGCTAATAAACTTGCGCTCGGACTCACTCCACTGGTGACAACACAGAGGAAGTGGGGCCTGGCTTGTGATTTTCTTCAAAGCAGAACGGGGACACAGATAACAGCAGTGAACACGGCGTGTGATCATGGATGCGGAAGGATGAGGGGGGGCCACTGTAATTGGCCGTGGGGAAATCCTACACTAAACAATGATACAGTTTGAGGAGGTTTCATTAAAGACGCCGCATAGGGAAAGAGGAAAGATGTCTCCTTGGGAACATGAGCTATTCCTTCAACAGGAATGTAAATCCTCCCAAACACGGTTAAATCCACGAGCATTCATGTCGTGGTAATAACAACGTACAAGTGTTTCAGGCCAATGCACGTTCGCTGTTATTGCGAAATACAAACCCAGTTGTGTCTCGGCTGAATGTGATAGCCTGAGGATAGGTGGATAGAAAGTAGAGCAGGCTATGTCAGGACTTTCTCTGCATTCCACAGTGGCTGGATATGAACACTGAAGCCATGTATGCATGGAAAGGATGAATCTGAGATATCATATTTGATCTGAAATACATTTTTTGAAGTACTTACATTTAGTATTCCACATTCCATGATAACATTGAGGCTCAGGCAAGTTCCAAACTGTTTCACCCACACCTGTACAATTACCGTCAGAGAGGTGTGTAACAGCAATTATAAAATGTCCTAATCACAGATTTAACAATAAGTGTGTGCTCATGCATGATACAGACACCCCTAGCTGTAACCCTAAACCATACAGAAATGTCAAGAATGAAAGGGAGAATTGGTTTGTTGGAAAACCAGTGAGATTGATGTCAAACTGCAACAGGCATCTGGCTTCCACAGCTCAGATGCCTGCTTTTATTTCCTCGTGGACTCATTTCCAAATTGAAATGCAGTTGTACTGACCCAGGTTAAGACTTTCCTTTGAAACATGTTCAGGTAAAACAGGGGAACAGAAAGGTGACAGAGCACCATTGTGATGATTTGGTACAGAGGCTACTAACAGTTGTGTCCACAGGCCTGGATCAATCCGCACAGATTTAACAAACAGGTGGGAGACTGGAGGAGGAACTATATGCTGCTGCGTGTAGGGCCAGGGCGTGTGTGATGCGAAGAGTTCAACAAGTGCGTTAAGAGCAGGTTATAAACAGGCGATTCGTGTTCAAAACATATACAGTCGTGGCGGATCTATGCGCAACAAGTGTGCGTAAAGTGCGGCGAGTGAAATGGTGTTTTTTCGTTACGCAGCAGGTGTTTAGCGCGTCAGTGTTCTAACCTCTAAATGAGAGAGAAGTGGAACTTACAGGTATTTCCTGGAGCCCGCCGTCTGTTCGTGCAGAGCCACCGAGAACCCAAAGAAGCTGCCTTTGGTCTTCCCCTCTTTGATCACTGGAAACCGAGCATCTATATTAAATCCGCTGCAGCGCTGCGTCCACTGGTGCGTCGCCAAAACCAGAGCGCACAGGAACAGCCTGGGAGACATGGTTCAGGTTGGTTCTGGGCTTCCCGCAGATCCACGATCAGCGTGGGTCCGACACTGAGCTCCAACAGGTAGGCTGTTGCTGCTGCTGCTTCACAGAGACCTCCCCATTGAGAGAGAGAGCGAGAGAGAGAGAGAGAGAGAGAGAGAGAGAGAGAGAGAGAGAGAGAGAGAGAGAGTGAGAGAGATACTGCCTAGGTGTCGGTGTGTGCCTCCCTCTGCTGCCCTCCCCTTGCTCCGTCCCCCTCCCTCTCTGCACCTCCACAGACATCCGAGGCAAGTGTACAGCGTTCACACACTGTAGAGAGAGGTTCACTCACAGTCACACTCAGTCTCTCTCTTTCTCCCTCCCTCTCTCTGCCCCTGTCTCTCCTTCACTCTCCACCTGTTGAGGCTCTTAACACTGGGAAGTTAAAAGTTTCACTGCTCGTAACCCCCAAATAACTCAAAAAGGAACTAAAATAAATAAACCTTTTTTGAGAAGTAGAATGGCGTGTAACTCCACCAAGGCCCAACAGCCAAAATCCATCCCGAAATATAATGCATTCTCTCCTGACCCATGTTGCAACTTACCTCCAAACGTGCGTTGCATAACTCGAAATCAGGATAATGTTGAAAATGATTTAATAGATTTATTTAGCTTAGTTTAGTTCACACAACCTTAATACAAAATACATACATTAAATATTAAAAATAGTTGTGGGGTTTGGTAGAAACGAGTAATGGCTTAGATGAAATCCACACCCAAATAAACAAAACATAACATACAAAACATAAAAAATTATCAATACAGGATATATATTATGGATATGTTATATATTGGTATATTATGGTTAAGTAAAGTATAGTATATTATAGAATCTTATGTTTGATTTAAATCAAATTCTTCTATTAATTTGGCTTACTTTTTTTTTATGAATAAAAGTCAACAACTCAACTTGTCTTCAAGAAAAGACCCAGAAAAGCTTTTTCAACTTAATGATTTGTGTTTTAATCAGTTATCCCAGCAGGATGTTTTGAGTAGGAGGGGGGATATATTATGAAAGTCAGGCTTCCTTACAAAACTCTTCCACTATTAGACGCATGGCCCGCCCTCACATGAGCACTCTTGTGACAGCCACCCTCCCCTGCTCCGTTGCCTATCGCTCAAACTCCTGGCTTCCAATAGGCAGTTCATTAAACCCTTAATCCCCTTAGAGAGTTCATGGAACAGGCTAGAGTTGTTTTTTTTTAAGTACCCTTGCCTTTCCGAATCCCCCAGTGCCCCCTTTCCCTTTTTCTTTTTCGTTGTCTTTCTTTGGAACCCAGTGGTGTGGAGAGACCAGCTGCAGCTCCAAAACCACCCCCGTTCGCTTGTATCTCCAATGCACAGCGGACATGCAGTACTCTTTCATCGCATCTGCTTTATTGGCCGACTCCAGGCGGAAATCTGGAATCTCTGACCTCCTCTAATTGATGAGCTTATAGCTCCCGCTCTGCATCTCCTCACGCTCCAGGGGTTTCTCTCACCCGGAGGTGGACTCTTCTCCATCCCAAGTGAAAAAATGCCCAGTGGGGAATGTAGTTCACTGAGCACATTCCACAGACTTACAAACACTGTCTTTGGCATGTGGAGGGACTGATGTTCTCAAGCGTGTTCGGCTCAGGTGTTGCTATTTTAATATGCTTCAGTCCATTCATTATCTATACTGTTTATAAGGTCGCAGGGGGAACTGGAGACAATTCCAGCTGACATTGGACGAGAGGCTGAGTTCCTCCTGTACAAGTCGCCAAGAAATCTGTAAACCATCCTAAAGTTGCCCTTTTTACATTTTAGTGTTTGGTCACCAGCGTATCACAGCGTTAAGATTAGGACCAAACAATCATTCCCACTCACATTCACACCTATAGTCAATTATTCTCAAAACCAAACCCTAATGTATGTCTTTGGACTGTGGGAGGAAGCCTGATTGCCTAGAGAAAACCCACACGTGTACAGGGAGGACATGCAAACTAATGAAAGGCTGGGATTCAAACCGCCAAGCTAATTACTGTAAGTGCTGTCCACTGTACCACCGTGCCACCCCTATGACAAGCTTCTAAACCATGTTTAGCTGACCTTTTGATTCCAGAAAACAAAAAATAATGCAGGAAACAAAAAGGAGTGAAAACCCACTGACACCAGCAGATGAAGTTCACTTTATCCTTCAACTCTTTTTCAGTGTAAATCCAGGCTTCAGCTTTGTGTTTGCCTTATCACATCACCCTGCCAGCCTAAAGATGAGCAAACAACATGCCAGTGTATACAGTATCAACATCCTGTTGCTGCCTTATCAAGGCATGCATCTGTCACGGCGCCGACACTGAGCAGATCCACGCGATCGCTCAAATAAAAACCTATCGTGACCGCCCTGACCCGACACTAAATACACGTCGTGAGATAGATGAGAGTTGATGGGAATTTAAAGCAAGCGCACCACAATAGACGAGCAGTCTGACCTCCCCCTTTTTTTCCCTGCGTGTGACTGATTCTCGTGTATTTTAGCAAAAAGGGGATTGCTGAGTACCTGATCCTTTACCCCTCTAGGTTCTAAAACCACCCATTTACATCTGATAAGTGTCACTCCTGCAAAGTGACAGATGATACTGGCTTCTTCTATCCTGCCAGAAAGCGATACAAACATGGAGGAGCATGAGGTATGTAAATACACCATAAACCACTCTTTTTAAAATAGAGTTGCTTGGTAATGAGCATATGTATCTGATCACTTTTCCCACAAGAGTAGAGTTCAGTTTCAGCCCTCGAATATCGTCACAGTAATTAGAGTTCCAGTTCTGGCCTTGTGTAGTCTCCAGACCCAACTGTAAACCAATACCAGTCAGTGTGAGCTGTGGGGACAAAGACCCGAGTGCAGTTGCTGCTGCCCCCAGAGTCCTCTCCACTCTGGAACCTTTCGGTCTTACAGCCCACACAAAACATATGGAATGCAATTTGCAATTCATCCCCTAACTTCCTGTTTTTTTCATCACCAAACCCACCGCCGTCCTCCCCCGTCCCCCCTTTCCTCCTCTTCTCCTTATTCCTCGGGATTTTGTTTCTGCCTCATTCTCACCGTTTAATTGAGTAGGTTAAGCCTACATAATTATATCATGTTCCCGCTGAACTTTCCAGCTGCTTTGTGGTTTGTCGTATACGCCACACGGCTCCTCTGAAGGCACCCTTTGAAACCGAGCTGTTTGGGGCGGGTGAGTGGGATGCCATGTTGAGTTCCTGATGTGAATATGTGATAACAGAAATGGACATGCTATTGTAGAGCACTGTGGAGAAGGCAGAGCATCAGTATGCTCCATTATAGTCCCATTACACTTATCTCCCTGACTTATTACTCTACTTATTCAGTGGGCTTTGTGTGAAATCCCCAGGCAGTGGGTTAGAAAAGAACTGTACACTGCAGCCTAGAATGCATGAAAATAAACCAGGCCTCAAAATAACTCCATGTCAGCTTCTCATCCAGTTTCCATGAATATTAAATCCACAGCACTGAGACTGATGAACTTTCACGAACCGAGCAGGACATTGGTTGAATATGAAACACAGCACGCTCTCACACCGAGTCCTCGCTGCACGGCGACGACGGAGACGAGCGTTGCCATGGAGCCGGGAGTTGCTATGAAGCCAGTATGTTGTGAGCAGTGGTAGCTTCTGTGGAGGAAGACAGTGTGGATCTGTTTAAACTCCAGCCAGGACTCCTGCTGCGCTCAGATGACCTTTCACAGGAATAAAACATGATCCACTCAGTGCTGTCCACTAAAGCAGGAGACAATACACAAATAATGTTTAGCTTCATAGCAATCCCACATGTTTGTACTACTTCTATTTGATCTGTCATTGGATGAAAGGAGAGATGGGATTCAACTTGATGGAATTGCAACATTGGACCACATATGCTGCTTTTATAAACAATATCTCATATGGAACAGCTGGTCTTTTGATATATGATATTCCTCCCAGTATTAAGGCTCTGCACACTGTATAAAAATGAATAGAATGGCCCTCAGTAGAGCGCATACCTCCGCCAAGGCCCGAAAGTCCCCTTTGAGACCAAGTTTAAATTTCCTGGATCCAGTGGGTGTGTGTATGTGTGTGTGTAAAAAGTATATGCTCACACTTGTTCATCTGAGTGAGGGGGGTTGTATGTCAGCATGCATGTGTACTTTGAGTCTTTGATGTGTGTGTGTATGTAAATATCCATGAGTATATGTATATGCTCACATTTGTTCATCTAAGTGAGGGGGCTGTATGTGTGTGTTTGTGTATGTGTGTGTGTGTGTGTCCGAGTGTGTGTGTGTGTCTGAGTGTATGTAGCAGGAAGGAGATGCAGCAGGGGCTCTGGGACCCGATCGCGGTCTCGCTGTTCTTCGGGGTCTTCAGTTCACACTGAGGTGCAGGAATGTGTTGCCCGAGGTGGAAGGCGTGGCTCCAAACACTCTCCCACTGTCCGGTGGCACCTGTTTTTCAGATTAGCTTCCAGACAGACACACAGAGTGATGGGAGACAGCGGGACACAGTCACTGTGCTCTGGACACGAAACAGCTGTTACACAAACTCAAATAGTAAACTCTCCAGAATTTTTCATTTGACATTTTGGATTTATGATTATTTGACATCTTGCCAAGAGTTAGAGAAGATCGATACCAGACTTACTAAATACAAAGCAACAACCATGAGCCTGGTTAGCTTAACTTAGCATAAAGACTGGAAAGGGCAGGTTGTGAAATCAGACCAGCAGCATCTCCGAGGCTCATCTGTTTATACGCCATATCTTGTCTAATCTGTACATGTTGTACATGTTCCAACCAGAAGGCCAGCGGTTCGATCCCAGTCTTCCCCATCTGAAAACTGAAGTGTCCTTGGGCAAGATAATGAACCCTGAATTGCCATTTAATCACTACTACAACAATTAAGAATGAAACAACATAGCTCTATAAGTGCTAGTGTAAGTTGATGATGCCTTTGGACAGGGCAGAGCTAGCCCTTTTTCTGTTCCCAGTCTTTATGCTAAGCTAGGCTAACACACAGCAACAGAAACCTGCAATAGCCAAGAAGAGCAAGTTGATGGGAAACCACCAACTGGATGTTGCATACTGAACCAAAGCATGGCTGCCTACAGCACAGACAATACTTTCGTCTCCTGTACAATTTAAATGGAGGACAAACTTCTGGAACTGTGGGAACAGTTTGTGTGCCTGTGTAATGTGTCCTGTTGTTTTTCCAAAACGTTACACAAACGGCGCTAGTCCCCATCATTTTTTGTTTCTATCCTGCTTTATCCTCGGTTTGATCATGCAAGTCTCTGGAATTGCCACTCAGAAAGCGTGTGTTCAAACACCAGGTATGTGGTGATCCGTCTCGACTGCATCATCATGTGTGCGTTCTCACGATCAAAAGATAAAGAATCAGTCACATCTATTGTATTGTTCCACTAGAAAACCATCTAGTGTGCAGCAGGCACTACAAGTCACCTATAAAAACACACATGGGGGCAGCATTTTTCTAGATTGTTTGGTCAACTGCAAATAAAGATAGGCCGCGAAAGGAGGGGTCTCGCTAAAAGGGGCTAAAGTTCCAGCAATAAAGCAAACATGTGTATCTCCCAAAATCTCAAAATATTCCTTTAAAAGTTTTCTTGGCTAACCAAATAGTAACAACCCAGAGCAGAACCTTTGTTGGAGATGAATTTCTTAATGGAGATATAACTTGATAGAAATATACTTAGAACTGGGCAGTTCATTACTTCTGTAGCCTATTTTCATTTTTCAAAGCACCAAGGAAAGAGAATAATCATTTTTGGAAAAGAACATCAGGACCAGTAGTAACAAGCACCTTTTGGAAAAAATATCCTCTATGGTAAATGTTGCATTAAAAGTTACAGGAATGTGTGATTAATGATTCACTGAAGGCAGGTTTGAATTAAAACACTGGCTGTTCAGTAGTGCACGCTCAGTAATGTTTAATCTTTAAAAAGGGAGTTCCTTCAGCATTCCTTCCCCTACCCATAGAGACTCTTTGTGTTAAAACGAACAATTCAAAGCAGAGGAGTCGCAGGTAAAGAAAGAAATGTCTGAGTTTTATCTGGCTGTGTTCCCAGACGACTGATAACCTTGGGCAAAGTGCTCTTGAGTCTGAAAGTTTCAGAGACGCAATAGCCACTGCAAAACAATTCTAAAACCATACATTTATTATTCGACCTGTGCAGCTTTGTCGGGTATATATCAGGCAAGACCTTAAGGGGTAGGTGGATGACAGGGCTATCTCAATGGGGAATGACCTTTAACCAGTCATAACAGGACACTCACTGACTTTTTCCTTCAGACCACCGAGTTATGAGGATTGGCTGCTGCACGAGCTCAAAAAGGTCACGGGAGCGTTTCACCTTTGTCAAGGTTTTGCCCCTCCTCCCACGGGACGGGTTAACTCTGAATTTGATACTTAACAACCTTGAGAAGACCACACCGTCACCAGTGTGCATTGTTTACCAAAGGAGCAGTTGCCTCTGTCTGGGATCCTCTTTCAGAAAGTGCTGCATTACCTCTACGGGCACACTGCAGGAAAACAAAAACATGAGGCGACATGTTGAAAAAACACTGCGTATAGAGGCTTTGTATGGATCTGTGAGCGAATGGGTGACTTTTACTCTCAGGCACATATCCATCCCCTGTCTGCATATAGCATTTATTGTTTACATGCAGTGCCCGTTCTGAACCTGCCTGTTTGGAATGGGCTACTTTCTTGTCCTGTGTTAATGCTGTGGAGCCACTTCAGAATTATTCCTTGTCATTGTTGAGTGCTTCTCAAACAGTAATGAAATATACTGTTTCTTTTTATTGTTTGTGTGCTGGACTCTGTGTACAGAGCTTTTTAAAAGTCTATTGTGCAGAGTGAAGTTAGAAATCTCCGTGCTCATCCTACCTGGTTTAGTTGCAATGAAGATTTCATGGTGAATGTTATTCATAAAATTAAACCGAATTTACTTTATTACCGTTCATGTGTGTGGCTCATTTTTAAGTTTGAATTATTGACTTAACTGTTTTTTTTCCTTCTCATATTTGCCATGTCTGCTATTTTTAGGTCTGTGAAGCTATCGAAACAATCTTCAGACCCAAGTTAACAATTTTTCAAGATCCTTGTATGTTCACACACACTGGTCCAATAAAGTGCTACACAAGTACTGCCCATATGACGTTTATGCTTAATTCTAGGTAACACAACAGCTTTTGTTGTTGTTTAAATATAAACGTTTTAAGTTTTAATATCATGAGATGATGCAGAATATTGGCTCACAAATGTCTGTAAGCGACACTGACAAACTGGATATTTATATCTACATTCACCTGATCCAATTGTTAACAGCCTCACTATTCCTCACCGTGGATAAGAGGTGAATATATGGGGCAGTTAATCTGATGCACGGGGCTGTGACCAGGCCTAATGTAATCTCGTCGACAGACCGTTGAATAATGACACAATCTGGAGGGTTACTGCAGTAAATCTGACCAGCACACACAAACACAAGCTCACTCCCACACTGCTCATCTTCCCTCCTGTGGCAAAGTGAGTTGCTATGATTTACAATGCTCCTTACAAAGCCTCCTTCCTGTCTGTGCGGCATATAGGCTGTTTGAATGGCCGACCCCTCCACTTCACTGGTTCCCCGAGACCTCCTGTAAACAAACGTGTTTTTTTTCAGTCTTTTGATCGGCTGTTTGCAGTCGATCCCAAGTAACCACATGGTGCCACTTTGTTTATGACTGGGCGTCGGTGACCGGCGAGTTCATGTAGGAACATAAAAGGATGTTTTTCTTTTTTTATTGAGCACATGTGTGTTGGTTTTCGAAAGATAAACACGGTGGTCGTTGTCTGTTTGTTTTGAATGAGTGGAGAGTGGCAGATGGTTCAGATTTGATTGGTGGTAAAACTGCTATCACGTTAATAAACTGTGTGTGTGTGTGTGTGTGTGTGTGTTTAGGTGGTTGAGTTTCAACAGTAGAAGCAGAAATATAAATATATAAATAAATATATACAAGTAGAAATATGTGTGGATACTGTTTAACTGTATGGACTGTATTTGAAGACGGATGACATGCCTCCTCTTCCTGCCACTATCAGGCAATGAAGCTTAAATATCTCGGATACGAACTCCGCCATCTTCCCCTTTGGCTTTGCTTTTTGTCCTCCATCTCTATATAGTATCTATGGTACAATCATTACAATTTTGGTTGGTAGAACTGTTTAAATGTGTTTGAATAGTGCTGAATATCACTTTCAATCTCTACGTGAAAAACATAACAACAGGTGTGGGTGTCTTTCCTGTGCAGGCTCTCATTTGTGAAGGATTTGTGCGGAAGTGTGTGAAAACCCACAGAGTGCATGCCTGCAATTTGTGTGTTCAGCTTCCTCTCAAGCGAGTGCATGAATCCACTCCAGTCCCCTTTAATGTGTGTTTGTGTGTGTGTGTGTGTGTGTGTGTGTGTGTGTGTGTGTGTGTGTGTGTGTGTGTCTGTGTGTATGTGCGTTTGTGTGTGTGAGAGAGTGTGTGTGTGTGGGAATACAGAGGTAGGCCCTTTGTTTCCGATGAAAAAAGGGGGGGGCTTTACTCTACAGACCTGCACATTTTCCACTCAATTGAATGGCCCTCTCAGATCATTAAGTGTCCATTCATTAGCAAGGGACACTGGTGGGGGAATCGGCAGCAAACCAAACACAGAGAGGCCTGGCTGGGGGGGGGGGGGGGGGGGGGGGGCACTGTCCCTCACACTGTGAACTGTAACACTGTGGGTGGCGGGAGCGTTCATGTGTAGCACCTGAGATGTCGTGCTCCGATGTGGTCGCAACTTCCATGCAAGCTTTTAATCAATAACATTTTATCGTGAACTAGCATGGCACTTCGTAGAGCATTTCTAGTTTTTTATCGTTGGTATATATAGGGAATAATATGTTGAATGCCCATGTTTAAATCTAGAAATTAACTAAATCACCATGGTATCAAGATCCTATTGATACACACGCTCAACCAATCATAAGTCAGTCTGAGCTGTCAATCATGTTGTTTCACATTGTATTTATAGCATCAAATAAATAATTAAAACCAGACTTACTGGAAAAATTGGCACTGAACTACCTAATATGACAGAAACCAACAATTTATTTGACTTGCACTGTCCCATCTGCTTACATGGAGCTGCCAGGGTTCATGACCTATACTGCAATCAGCAGCCAGGGGGCGTTTAAGGAGCTTTGGCTTCACTTTTAGGGAGCCATCATGTCATCCATCTTTATAAACAGTCGATAAGTAACGAATGATCTCCCTCAACCCTTTCAGAGGAACCATGTTGTGCCGCTATATGCTATTTTAATTTCAGCTATTTTGACCTTTTACAATTTGCTTCTTGCTACCTTGCTAACTAGTTCTCATGCACTCTTAACACCCAGTGTGCTCGTCTTACTGCAGAATCAACAAGTGAATATAATATAACTTCTGTATTTTCATAGTTGAGCTAATCCACAGCTTTTTGCTGCATGTGCAAAATGCCTGCGTTGCTCAAGCAGCTGCAGAAACGACCCTTGAGGTACCCTGAGAATCACAGCTCAAGGCCGGGCAGCTCCTCATGTGAATCCCCTGTTTCCTAGACTACACGTCATTTTGTCATCCCTCCCCTGCGGACACCAGATCCAGTATAAAGACCTGCAAGGGAGACGTGGGGGGGAGGGATGAGGATGGGAGGCAGCTAATCTCCTGGGGCTAAATGTTAATGCAGAAACTTACTCATGGTCAGGTGGATTAGAGCGTCTTGTAGTCTGACGCACTTTGTTTCAACTTGACTTTACAGCCTGACTGACTCACTGTGCCACTTTTGATTTAGTAGAGATGACTGCAAGTTTACAAGTTGGAGTTGAGAAAGCATCTCTGAGGTTTTTGTGTAAGCTGAGGAGGGAAAAGTGGGCAGAACGGGAACTCCCAACGTCTGCTGTG
Organism: Limanda limanda; assembly: GCF_963576545.1. Classification (NCBI taxonomy): domain Eukaryota; kingdom Metazoa; phylum Chordata; class Actinopteri; order Pleuronectiformes; family Pleuronectidae; genus Limanda; species Limanda limanda. The sequence continues at coordinate 12,963,450 of NC_083656.1, forward strand.
CTCAGGCATGCCCAGAAAAATGACAGCTCTCGACCCAGCGTGAACAAGCCCACCAAATAACTAGGTGGATGTTTCACACAGGACTGTGATTAACCTCTCTACAGAAGATTCCCAGCCAGGCATTCGAGTACATACAAATTTTGTTTAAGACAAATAAGGTTGTGGGTTTCCTTTACGTGTGCGTCACAATGTTGTGACAGTTGAAACCTTTTGAATTTAATGTCATTATTAATAGTTTATCATTTATATGTAGTTTAAAAGGAGGTGTGGACATTTAAATGTCACACGTTTTAACCTGTCTTCTACGTTGTTGTAAGTCTTTTTCATCCTGAGATATTTGTATTGTTTTTACTGTTTTTTTTCAGTTTTTCACTCATCAAGTGTAAAAAAACATGCTCACTCACATGCTGTGAATTTTACAGACATTTGTCGGCCATATTCTCTCATCGAGCTGATGAGTTGCACATTTTACTAGGGAGCTGTACAGGAAAGGTGCGCCGAATATGCACGAAGCAACTGACTCAGACATTTTTGTTCTCACGCACAGTCAATCCAGAAAATTCCAGGAAAATGTCCAATGAAGCATGTCCTAAAACAGATCTAGTGGGAAAATTGATGAAACTCAGATGTTATATTGGGGGATTTTTATATTCTCAAGATGCAGATAAAGAAGCTTTATTTATTTGGAGTCTTTAAAGACTGACTGTTTACATTATACTTAAGACCCTAGCCGTTGGTGTTAAAGCCACTTCTTTTCACACCATTTTCACAAGACTGTGATGAGGGTAGGATGAGGGAAAAAGCAAAGGGAAGGGAACACACCAGGAAACATCTGATTGTGTTTTGATTGAGCGGTGTTATTCTGCTCGTAGATAATCACCAGATAGAGGAGAGCAGTTTCAACTAGTCCTCCGTGCATCTCCGTCTGAGCCAAAACAAACAGGCTTGGATTAGGGTGGAGCTTCCTGTGAGAATCCTGGGAGAGGGCATCTCAAACTGGAAGACTCTCAGAGAGTGTATCTGTAACCAAGGCGACTTAATGCACTCTCCAGTGATAAGCACCAACAAGTGGGTGACAAAGGGGTGAAGGGTCAAGATGAACTGTGGGATACTGGGTACTCGGAGTCATGGGACACTGAGACATTTGCAAACCTTAATGAGCATCACTGGGATAAAATTGAAAGGATAGATTCTAAAATATGAAAACACATGCCACCAATAAATCCTCAACCCAAAAAAAAGCTAGTTATTGCCTCGTGCATTCCGTTGGCTTGCAGCCCACTCACACAGAGGCCTCAGTGAATACGGAAGTTTGAGTGGACGGCGAACAAAGAGGGAGTAATCAAAGAGGTCTCTCTTTCTTTTGATCACTCCCTGGACAGCTGTTTGTGCAGGCCACTCGTACTCACTCGCTCTTGGCAGAGTGGAGCCGGGGAACAGATGCATTCGTGTCAGTGAGGGGCTGCCAGGATGGGGACACTTGTGCGGATGGCTCTGTGCAGCATCTGGTGCCGGTGCCAGCTGACTGGAAATGGTGGAGAGGACCATTAGGAGGTGATGGACGGAGTGAGGGAGCACCGGGTGTCAGCGGAAACAGAGAGACGTCAGAGGGAGGAGAAGAATTATTATTTGAAAAGGTTTTAACGTTCAGAAAAAACATAATCTTCCTCTGTCCGTTGCTGTAGCTCTTCTTTTCAGCCTCTGTATGAAACACTAGGTTTTATCTCCTGTTTCTTTAAGCCCCCCCTTCTACTCTGATTGGCCAGCTGGCCCCCTTTGTTGTGATTGGTCAACCACTTTCTGCGCATGCAGGAAACGTCAACCTCCGTTCTCGCTTTACCGGGGCTGTGATTGGAAAGTCAGAATTATCTCCTTTCCTAACCACTATTCCTTGACCCCCGATGGAATACGTCACAGGGTCGAGGAAAGATGTGAAGGAGAAGACGTAAGGAGTTCGGAAAGGAGATAGGAAAGGTGAACCACAGTGTCGACAAACCACAGTGTGAACAAAACTGAATTGTTGAAATAATATAATAATTTGAGGAACATAAGTGGAGAAAAAAATCATTGTGTCCATTCTACAATCATCAAATTCAAATAACTTTTATATAGATTTGTTGATGTTGTGATGATTAACTCAGGAGCTCAGATGATCATGTGAGGATTCAGTTCTGGGTCGTGTCATTTTCTTTATATTTACGTGGGTGTGTCCAGATGCAAATACGAGCTTGTGTCGCTTTAAATGTTGCTGCTGCAAATAATTGTGGGGCGGAATTTTCTCCTTTCCTTTCATTAAGGATGGTCTGATGTTTCCTATGCTAAAGGAGATAAGATAGGAAGCACTGAAGCTCCTTTCCTTATCATTTAGAGAATTCGAACAGCTCTTATTATGGCGGCCGCTGAAATACTCCCCAGTCATTTCATATAGTTTGGAAGGTTCCTCAGCAAAACACTGTGGGAGAAAATACTTGTGGCTTGAACGTTGCAGATGTACACAAAACACAACAATAAAACACAACACAGGAAAGAAAAACTGAAAAAGCATCATATGCGTCAGAAAAACCAACGATGGACAGATGACACAGGAAATTATTGTTTTACAAAGACTGCGTCACATCTTTATGAGGTCATCTTGGCTTATCTATATAAACACACACACACACACACACACACACTAGTGGGTTGTCAGGCTGCCAGCTCACTGCGCCCACAACAGAGTCGGGCCGGACAACGCAATTAGCACAGGGCACTGTTGCAAAAGCTGATTGACATGGAATGTTGTTTCAGGTCAGAGGCCTGTTGTCTCCATCCAGGAGGTTGTTTTGTTTACATCCCCACATCTAATCAGAGAACAGAATGAATATTTGTATCATGGACAGGAGGTCTGAGTACAATAGCTTAGATATTTCTGACAAAGAGTCAAATACCATAAAGTACTTACTGCAATAAAATGTGCTTCACCAGTGTATTGTGACCTTTTCAATATTGTTTTCAAATCCTATACTGTGGATCCATTTTGGCTTTTTTTCAGTTGCTATCAACACATTGTTAAGCATTATGTGGCAAATTTCGATTTGTGAACATGGGCTTACAATTTGATTTAATTTGATTTTTGAAAATAATCTATTTTGTTAGTTTAACCTACATTTGATTTTAACATTCATCCAAATGATATGATATGCTAGACAATATGAGAATATGATCAGTATCACCATAATGTTGAATCACAACTCAGCCACAAGTTAACTAAACTAATGTTTCTGTTACATTATTACAGTTCTGATAAAATATTATGAAAAAGTGCACCTTCTTGTGATTTTCAGTGTGAGATGCAGATGCTTAGCTAAAACAACACCTTCAATTAGAAACAAGCCTACGAACATACATATTCACAATAAATGGGACCGGTACTGAATATCTAACAGGGTGAAAGGAAGTGTGTTAACTGCTGAGCATGACTGGAGAGAGAGAAGTGTCATTAGTAACCCATTAGAGGCATCAGATGGCCGATAGCAGCAGAACCTCTCTGTCTCAGTGTGGGTGGAAGCAGCTCCACAGGGGAACATTTAGCCGAGCTTTAGAAAGTGTTTTGGATATCTTTATGAACGTGTGTGTGTGTGTGTGTTTATTTAAGGAAAAGGTCATGCCCTTTTAACATCTGGCCACATGTGTTTTCCATTAGCTTTCTGACTTCCTTCGCAACTGGGGACCCCTGGGACCACATTACTCAGGTCTTACCTGCATGGTTCCTTTTTCTGGTGGTTTTAAATGTGCAACACACACAAACACACACACAAACACACACACACACACACACACAAACACACACACACACACACACACATGCAATATCTTTGCACAACACAGTGTCTTGGTGTGAAGAAGCCTGGGAAAAGCGCAGGGCCTTGCTGGTTCCATGTAGCTGAGCCAACTTACAACACCGCTGGGAGGCTGGAACAATCATTTCTTCCAGGAAAATCCCATCTCACGTCGAGTATTTTTAGTTTGGAGGGATGGGAGCGTTCAAGTAGCTGCTGGTTTCAGGGGAAAGCCTTGTATTTCACATTGTGCCTTACTCTGTTCATGCAGCTCAGTGTTTAGCTTGATGCATTTTTCTCTTCTTGTACTTAATAGACCTTAATATATACTTAACAGTATCTGGAAACATTTGGAGTAAAGACTGACAAGAGTTTACTTATGAAAGAGGGAAAGCATCAGGTGATTTTCATGTCTGCACACAACACTAATGGTTCAAAGTCCTTGACTCATTGCCATCTTCTCTCTTTATCTCTAATCAGGACGGGAGAGGGAGGGAGAGAGAGCCAGAGAAAGAGAGAGTTAATAGACTTCCGAGTCTCCCACTCACGAGAGGCCACTGACTCCCACTGTTCAATCAGATCAGCACAAACTAGCCAGTGGCGTTTCATTATCCCGGGGAGCTCGGCGCTGTTGCCTTGAGATTTTCAAAGGGAGATGAAATTGCGTGGATGGTTATGGGAGGGAAGCGATGAACCGAGTTTGTTTATAGTCTAAACATCCTCTGCAGTGTAGGTGTGTGCACACTGCTGCGCTGGTGGGGATCCATATGAGTTGTTTATTTGTGTAGGGGTTAAATTTAGCATTCACTGTGGCTATAGACGTCCTTATAGTTCAAGTCAAGTCAACAACCACAGTAGATCACAGTGCTGCACGATAAAAGAACACACAAATAACATAACAAATAAATGATCTTTACTGGAAGCCAATGCAGAGATGTCAGTCCAGATGAGATGCTGTGTCTCTTCCTGAGTTATCAGTGTGGCAGCAGCATTCTGCACCAGCTACAGACATGACAGGGCTAATGCACAAATAAAGTAAATTCATCCACAACCAAGTTAAGGCATTTAAGACAACCCTCAGGTCACTAAAAGAGAGGAAGTGTTTCAGTTTGTTGAGGTTCCTTAGTTGGAAATAACTTTAAAGCCTTCAAATGTAAAAAAAAAAAAAAAAAAAGATAAAAACATCCGATGACACCTGTCTGCTCCTGTGGTGTCATCTAAGTGTCCGTAAGACACTTTGGCGGAAAACAGTGTCATTTACAAAATTTTTTTTACCCCATATATCCTCCTACAAAGCCGCATTCGTATTTGGCTGTTAAGCTTTTTATCCCTGAAACTCCAAATGTGTATTGTGGACTCAAACACGTCATAGTGGTGAGTAGAAAATGAGTGAATTCTCATTTTTGGGTGAACTATCCCTTTAAATTAAGTTAATGTACTGGTGAAGTTCAGAGCTGGGTCAAAGATCTGAAGTTCAGTAGGTTCTAGGTCTATACATGCTCGGTGTGTGTGTTTTTTGTTACTCTTCTATAACAAACAGGTGCAGCGCATTTCTGAATGTAACCTGCAGCCCCTTGAAGCTTTCAGAGAGTGTTCCCCGGAGCACGGGAAAACAGAATGTGCAATATTCCTTTTGAGCACTTCATAACAGTCTATGAAGTCTGGATCAGGAAGGCCGGAGCTGATATTTTCAAATTGAAAAACCCGAGGGGAGCTGCAGGGCGAAATGCTGGGAAAGAAAATGTCCATCTTGTACTTGAAGTGATAAGTTTTCAGCCTCCGTCTTCCTGTCAAGGTCCCGAGACATGTACTAGACTGGTATGCCTGTGATTCTCACACATACTTTGTGTCTGAGGGTCACTGCCATCAGTGTTGCTCTGTTCGGCCTTAAGCACTTCCCTTAATCACACTGCTAACTGAGGAAGATTTGAGCAGTTTAAAATTGGAGGGAAATTGCTTTCGCTGAAGGAAAATGGCTTCATTTGTAAAGTACAGAACAAAAGCTTTTATTTTATTTTATTTTCTAGACACTGATTAGACCTAGTTAGCCAGTAATTGCTGGGTTTTCACTTTGCCGGGTCTGAGCACTTGTTGGAGCCGAGCCAGCTGCTCCACTTTTTACTCACTACCACAAGAAAAAGTACAAAACATGTCCCCAAACGGTGTCTCGTGTTACTGCGAGGTGAGCGTTTTGATTGGTGGACGATTGGTGCAGAGGGTTCATTGGACTGTGAGCAGGATAGATTTTCACCTGAGGATGAATCCCATTCTCAAACGGAAAAATACCATTATTTAAGGTAAAGATTTGTACTTTAAACAGACACCAGATCACACTATGAACCAATATGTCTATGAGTTGAAACAACGTTCGATATGTTTCAATATTTAATGTTAATCCAACCTTAAGAGGAGCCTGGTGTTGATACACACGATTTTTTTTACCTAAACTAATGGACAGTTATAAAATCAAACATTAGTCTCCCACACACGCACTACACCGTCATAAACAAACACTGAACAATAATGGGTTACATTCTGTTATATTTTCTCTCTTTCATATATTTTTACTATGTTTTTATGATGCACAGACAATGTACATATATGTATAGATAGGTACATATAAACATATACAACACTATAGTATTTTTTAAGAGACACCGCCACATTGAATTATGGGACATAGGCCCCATCTAACGGTTGTTCTGTGACACTACAACAACCCAATAAAATCAGCCTCTACATTCATGTCATCTTTCAGGGGTGAAGATACTGCAGCTACTGTGAAATGGCGACCCGTAATGGCGAGAGATGGAATGTGACAACGTTTAAATACTTTCTACTAATAATAATACAATATAGTTTTGTCTGAGTCCAGATTCAGAACAAAGTATTTGCAGGACCCAGGTCATATATATTGTGCTGTAATTGACAGTGGGTGGAAACAAAATCTAAAAATACCAAAGTTTAATTCGGACAAATTTCATAAAGTAGTGGGTCCAAACGAATTGGTGTTATCTTTAAGTTGGGACTCTAAATTCCTGCTAGAAATACATTTTTTGTGGTCTAATTTACAATTTGGTGAACTGACCCTTTAAAAGGCCACTTCAGTGCTACACACATTTACCAGTAGATGGCGCTAGTGTATCAAACATTATGGGCTAAAGGGGGAAATACAGATCGAATCAGCGTGTCGTTTATAAACATGAGTTTACAGCTTTTGTGAAGTTTGTAAATTTGTAAAACAATGGAGAGTGTGATAAAAATACATTTATACGTATTCAGCTGTGTTAATCTGCATCCATGTATTTTACACTGAAGAAACTAAAGTTACATTTATGAAGAAATACAACAGGGGGTGCTGCAGACCGTGCTTTCGACTGACAGCAATAGACGCAGATAATATTGCAGAACATATTATTTATCAGTGTTTGTTTGATTTTTTTTTTCTTACAAATGAAGCACAGTTTTTTTTAAGTGAATCAAGAATAAATAATTTTCCTTTGTAGCCTGTACCTCAAACAATAACACAATGTCCTTATGAACAATGTGAATGAAATTTGCATTAATATACACACACACACACACACACACACGCGCGCACACAGACAGGCACAGACACACACGCACACAGGCTACGGAGGAATTCTTTCTCAGAGGAGAGTCGTTTGCCTATCTGCTCCATCTCTTTCACGGTAAGTTCACTGTCCGCTAACACCTTTGAATGACAATGGCGGTGTGCGAGTCTGACTGGCAGCCTTTCAATGGGCTGAATAAAGTGTGATCTCGAGGCACTGTTAGGAAAACATTGCATAAAACAATTAAGGTGACGGTCTGGCTGCAGGTTTGGGTTTTTTAAGAAAGCCTCTGGGTCGCCATTGTGTTGCAACACCTTGGTGCCAGCCTCAGGATGATAAGGAGGTTAATGGGAAAAAAAGGTGCGTGTATTGTTGGATTGACAGTCCCCAAAAGTATGTACAGCCACATGCTCGATCAGTGAACAGGTATATGCAAATCTATAGCAGTAAAAAACACTCCTCGTTGGGAGGTATGCGTGCAGAGGCGCTCTCGGCTGAAGGCTGGGTTTCACCACGACCTCGCCTGGAGCGTGGAAAGGGGGGGACGCCCTGTAGCCAATGAGAAGGCAGCATCCAGCCCAGCTCTCTATAACTCTGTGTCACAGAGCTGAGCGGTGGCACAACTAAAGTTTCCGCAGTTAGGATCGGTTCAGTGGACTATAGGCTCTCTGAAAAGCCGTGCGTAAAGAGCGCGCACACATAGAGACTACTAGTTCTTCACTGCGGATTGAATATTTGCGAACTCCACGTCAGACAGAAATCCACCCCTGGACTTTTTACTCTGGAGGGCTGCTTTCACCATGAGCGCCGGACAGACGTATGAGAAGAAGATCGCGAGCATTTTGACCGACCTGCCTGGATCTATGACCTGCCACCCGAGCTCCAAGGACTCCCCCACTTTGCCCGAGTCCTCGGTGACGGACATGGGCTACTACAGCGGACAGGCGGCCCTGGGCCACCACGAGTATTACCAGGGTCAACCGTACGGACAGCCCATGAACTCTTACCACCATCAGTTTAACCTGAACGGAATGGGAGCCGCCGGAGCGTACGCCACTAAATCTGAATACCCATACACGAATAGCTACAGACAGTACGGACATTACAACAGAGATCACCTGCAGGCCTCGCCTCCCAGCTCAGGTAAATATCGAGACGCTCTCCTGCTTATTCTGCTGCGATCGTCTTTAGTGTGCATGGTTTAATCTGTGCGTAAAAGTCAGGTCAACTGTGTGTGGACTGTGCGAGCCCTGGTTGTATGGAAATACAAGTCACACGGTTGATCTATTATTTAATGAGTTTTATTGAGCATCGACAATGAATTAGTGAAACCAGATCAGGTGTTTTATTTACGTTTCATGTAGTTATGTTACGTTCATGTTTAGTTAACAACGTCAGTGAAATGAAAGTCACTTGGAAGGAAAAGGAAAAAACCCAAACACTCCTTCAGGGTCTGGTGTTAATGTCATGTTTTAACAGTCTGCCTGGGAATGAGTCAGTCACTAACTACTGACCATAAAATAAGAATGATTTGATTAAAGCTAACAATATTCACCCTACTCTTTCTTTCACGTTTACACTGGCAGGCCAGATTGGAGAATTGACAAAATAACATCATCATGGTGGCGTGATTTAGTTTTGACTTTAGTTTTGTGACATTTCTTTTTTGGCCAATCTCTGAATTTGCCAGTTGACACATAAATATATTGAAAAAACATCTACTTCTTAGAATTTACATTGCGTCTAATCTGAATTTCGTAGCAATTGTCCTTTTTAATTTATTGTAGCTCAGAGATTTATACTTTAACAATGCTCCCGAGTGATCTGATTTATTGACTTATTTCTGATGTATTTTCTTTTTTATTTGTAGTGAAAGAAGAGCCAGAGCCCGAGGTTCGTATGGTGAATGGAAAACCGAAAAAGATCCGCAAGCCGAGGACGATCTACTCCAGCTACCAGCTCGCTGCCCTGCAGAGGCGCTTCCAGAAGGCGCAGTACCTCGCACTCCCCGAGAGAGCAGAGCTGGCGGCTCAGCTCGGCCTTACCCAGACACAGGTGAGCTTCCTAACACTTGAGAATACATAATTCATCAATGCGTATAGAGTGACGCGAGTCAGCGTCCCTGATATTGTCAGCAATTAGCCCTGTTATTATCCATCAGGGCGTAATTACGCACACAGGACGTTGGTTACGTGTGTCTCTTAGTTTGAAGTACTTAAGTCTAACAATTAAAATGCGCAGGGAAATATTTATGAATATATTCATCTACTCAATATAAAAGCAAACAATTATTTAAAAAAATTAAATAATGAGTAGCTCTTCTTCTTTGAATTTTCAGTTGCATTATAATTAAAGTATGTGCTTCTTTCCCAGGTCAAGATCTGGTTCCAGAACAGGAGATCCAAGTTCAAGAAGCTGTACAAGAACGGCGAGGTTCCCCTGGACCACAGCCCCAACGCCAGCGACTCCATGGCCTGCAACTCCCCGCCCTCCCCCACTGCCGTCTGGGAGAACAGCACCCCCCAGGGCACCCCGATCAGCAGACCTCAGGTCCCACAGCCGACGCACAGCTCGTCGCCGCCATACCTGGAGGATTATAACAACCACTGGTACCAGCAGGGATCACACCTACAGCACCCGAGCACCGTGCACCACCCAGTCCCGCAGCAGAGCGTGGGAGCAGTTTATTAACAAAGACTCCAGAGCAGATTGATCTCTCCAGATTTATTTTATTTTTCTCCAAACGAGGTTATCTCCACAATGACTCTGCAGAGCAAACTGGACCGGGAGCAGGCCTGAAGTGAAACATTGCGTTTTTCTTTTTCTTTTTCTGGATGATCAAGAATATTTCAGAACTGGGTTTTTTTCCATTCACAAAGCACATAAGGGATTTCTGGTCACTTGTGGCAGCATATTTAACGGATATCTGGCGTGGTTTTTAAATTATTTATCGCTTATGTTTTATTTCCATAACTTGTTTTTTTTGTAAATGAATAGGCCTATGCAACGTTTTTTTTAGCCTATAACCACAAACCGAATAATGACAAAACTGTGCAGTTGATCCATGCTACTATCAAATCATGCATGCGGGTTTGTAGATAGCGCCTAAAGAAAATAAAAGAAAACACTCAGGTCATATTTATATGGATTTGTACAAAACGTCGAAGGTTGTAAATATGTGTTTATATGCAGAACCACTATGATCATATTTGTTTGAAACGGAACGACTGCACTGCGGTGCCTCCAAAAACCATTTTTATATTCATGTAATTAGTCAACTTGTTGCCTTCTTGTCAATTGAATAAAGGTGTTAATTACATGTTGTGTGTCGAGCGCCTTTATAAACAGACTGTTTTTCAGCCGCCGCTCCGGAACAAACCGTGCAGAGAATTCACTGCAGTCGTGAGTGGCCCGTGCCAGCTTAAAAACACAGTGTTCCAAACGAAAGGGAATTTATCAAAGTAAAAATCTAATTACACAAAAAAAAGTCGTCATTGCAAACCAGTTTAATTCCAGCATCATTTTGTGAACCTACTAAAAACTTAAATACCACACAATGTAATCGATTCAAAATGTCACATATAGTGGGAGCAGTATCATACTAATTATTATTTAATTATAACACATTTTTTATTATTATTCATCCACTTGAACACTGACAGTCATGACACACTGGGCAGTGGTTCAGTCATGCACATTAAAGACGTGATAGTGTCCATGTCTATCACATTTAATATTACTGCACTATAGTTCATATTTTTCTTTAAAGTTCTTCCATCTGCTTTGTTGTTTTGCAAGATATCTCCTTATATGTTTTATAAGACCCTACGTATAGGCATGTATATCATAGTCTCTAAACCCCCCCACCACTGCGTGCTCAGTAACACAGGTTGGAACGGCTGCAGTGCACCGAGCTGTGGAGCGCGCTGCGTGCAAAGCGCTGCAGGAGGAGGCGACACGCACGCAGACATGTTGGAGTCACTCGGTTTTATTACTATTCTGTTGCCAGAAAACAAGAGGGAGAATTCAGCGCGTAGCACAAAGACGCAGAGAGACAGAGAGGGAGGCGGTGGGTGGGGGTGGTCTGGGGGGGGGTGGGGGTGGCCTGGGGCGATCTCACGCGCACACGCACGCGGACGCAGCAGGGTGGATTAAAAAAAGCGGCCAAATATCGAAGGCATAAGGAAACACGACTCATGTGTTATTGTTTTTTGAGCGTTTCACTTTAGACACTTGGATTTGAGCCTAATGCATTTGGTGAAGCAGTTCCTCCAGAAAAAGAAAAACGAGACTGAAGAAAAGCAGGTTTTTAACTCTTGGGTTTTCTTCACCTCGCACGTTTACTCCAATATTAAAGCACGTGTTGCATAATAAAAAAACACTTTGAAAAATAGGGGGGAAAGACTATTTCCAGATAATAAATGGCCTGATCCATGTGAAACCTGGAGAATACTCTGATAATAATGACTGTTATGACAGCGACAATGACAAACTCCCCTTTCCTCTTTTAACCTCAGTTTGACCACACAGCCACATGGATTATTAAATACAGTACACACACACAAAACATTACGCGACGGAGAAACCGCTAATGGCGATCTCATCCACATGGACCACCAAGGCGCCATTACGCACGGGGATAAAATGCACTGATGAGGGTTTTTATAACCCTTTTCTACCACCTTTAGTAACTGGAATGGTATGCGCCCGGGACCGGAGGTGTTACTGTATGAAACTTTATTGCAACGTTGTGCCATAACAGTCAATTCAGAACGTTACAGGCGTGAGATTTTTGAATCAAATGTCTTCTGACATTTTTATTTGATTTGTCTTGAATTGGATAATTCATTTCTGGATTTACGAGGAGAAAACATGTTGGAATAAATCTTACAACTCACTTTTTATTAAAACCAATTTTCAAATAATTCAATACAATACGGGAGATAATTGTTCACCTCAGAATCTGAATTCATAACAAAAATCAAAAATATATCTTTAGTGTAATGAAGATGTATTTATATAATTAAATGATTTCTCTGGTCGAATTTTTGTATGAATGACCACAATTTTGCATATTTATTACTATTATTTTATGACATGCAAAGAGAGACTTGGAACACTATAAGATAAATTGTACTAATATTACATAATTCTTTATATCACAATATTTTAATTTATAATTTTCTAAGCCTAATTTAGATCAAATAAACATTATAATACATAAAATAATATTTCCCACAATTTATTTCAGATCAATCACTTGGACGTGTTATTTAACCAGGATTTCAATAATTGGACCACAAAGGTTTTAGTGCACTTGCATGTTTCATTGACACCTGTGACTTTCAGTGAAGAAGCAGATTTCTAGCAAACTTCAAACACATTCCATCACCGTTTCACAGCTCCTTATTCTATCTCCCTAATGTTTCCTTGAACTCAACACCAGTTGTCTGCGGCATCTCTCACCACATCAGTGCACTGTGCTGATCTGACAGAAGCAGCTTGATCACTATTGCATTCTAATATCAATGAAATCTCATCAAGGGTACGTGTGACCTCCCCTCGGTGGCTCCCTCAGCATGTGTGGCCCTCGGCTGTGCGCTGTCAGGGGAAACATTTGTGCCGAAGACAAACGTGTGTTAGCCACCGGCTGCACTTGTATGTGTGAGCTGTCAGACATGTCCATATATGTCATCTCTCAACCATTAACTAGTGCAAGTAGCCATGGAGGTGGAGGTGAACTGCTGAACTTGAATGTGATCCCTGCATGGCAGAGCATCCCAGCACCCTAAATAGAGATGGTGCCCGAGCCCCTATAAGACCACCCTAACCCCTGCAAAATCAACAGTTAGGTGTCAGCACTTGTCTCTGGGGTGCAGCGATATGGGGTTGAGATGGAGGTCGGGAACTGAAATGCATCCACGGAAAGACTTCAGCAGCTGTCCGACACTTAGTACCGGCCTGGGCCGAGTCCTCTGCTGCATTAGCATCACTCACTCTGTCCATTCTGCTGTAAACTGGGATGAAATGACGGAGGAAAGGCATCCTTGACAGCTGTGGACTTGTGAACCCTGGCTGACCTGCAGACCAGGGACAGGACTGGCCTGCATGGGCTGCGTGCTGATTCCTCCCAGCCAGTCATCACATCCTGATAAAGCCTTCCCCTGCCTCGGTGCTGCTGCGGCACAAGCTCACCTTGACCCTGGAAACTCCACACAGGGCGTCCAGACATGGGTTAACAACAAAAAGATGGCTTAACTGTCAACACAGGGAATCGGTCTTTGATGTGAACAGGAGAAACCTTTGCTTAAGAACCAGTCACAATAAGATTTGAGGATTATCGTTAGGAAAGATGCAGGTTTTTTTCTAGCATCTATACTGAACCTCATAAATAGTGCTGCTAACAATAAGCTGTTAGCAGAAAGTTGAGTTACTATTAAAGCTTCTTAGCACATGAATTGCGGTTGAGTCAGAAATAATGTGTGAATTTACTCTTTAAGACGATTTTTTTCTGATAAATAATGATAAAATTACCCAATTGAAAAGATTTCTACAAACCAGTTGTGTGTGTGTGTGTGTGTGTGTGTGTGTGTGTGTGTGTGTGTGTGTGTGTGTGTGAGTGTGTGTGTGTCAGTGTGTGTGTGTCTGTGTGTATTTGTGTGAAAGTAGGTCAGGCCTTTCCATTCAGATGAGTCATGCAGCCACTCTTTCTCTAACATCTATGTTGCTCACAATTACCAGAGATGTCAGATCACTCAAGCTAATAACAATAATCACCCCAGAGACCTGCTTCTGCTGCTCGCCCATTCACTGCAACTGGGATTTAATAACAAGCTATTTTCACTCTCATTGCTATCCTGCAATTAAAACCCATCAGACACCTTGTATCTGATAACCCCCGACCGTCCGCATGCATTGATACAGCCAGACTTTCCTTTATCATCTGCCCCTGCTTCCCCACTCCCTCCTCTCAGCTTGTCTATTTACGCGAGGAGCCTTTTCACTTTCCCTTCAATCTGCCTGCTTGATAATTGGCCCCCGGTTTGAAAGGTCCCACTATTGTCTGTCCAACTCCACGAGCCATTATTCTAATCTGGAGATGTGAAATTGCCTGTAATTTTCCCTGATGCCCTGTCACTTAGTTCAGCAGAGCTAGCCTCGTCTTCCCCTGGCCCACATGTTTAACAAGGCACATAATCATCAAGAATGAGGAAAAGGACAGAGGGGTGTGCATGTGTGCGTATATATATATATGTATATGTGTGTATATGAAGAAGGAGATGTTAATGTAACACAGCGCTTGTTGTTGTGTGAGGGCATGAAGGACTGAGGACATGGGGCTCCGATGTGGCTTTGTTCTTCAGTGAAACACCTACAGGCTCCACACCTCCTGCACCGGGCTGCAGTTCTCTGACCAAGGTAAGACAGGAACTCAATGAATAGGCTGTGAATCTGCTGTGGAGAGTTGCTTGGATGTTGTTAGTGCAAGATGGCACGTTCCCTTCAAATGCAATAATATTTGAGAATATGCAGAGTGGCTCTCCTTCTAAGAGCCAAGACCTCCCTGTGAAAAATATGAGCTCAGTTAGTTTACTGCTATTCAGTAAAACCAGTTTCTGTGCATGTATTTTTCTGCTGAAGCACAAAGAGACTTAAAAACGAGTTGTCACGACACTTTAAAATGGCAGCTACACTTGATATATAAACAAACTGTTTTCTAATGGACGTAATTCTCATGTAAACATGGATGGTTAGTTATTTCTCTAATCCCTCAGTATGACATCACATCAGACAAACAGTACCTAATGTTTGCCAGGACAGCGTGCAGGAGAAGTGGTGGAGGAGAGAAAGGATACAAAAGGAGCCACCGGATGATTCGTGAACGGACTAATCAGTTTAATTAACAAGAGCTTAACGCGCCATTTATTCTAGAGCCCCAGCTCACACCGAGGCGAAGCGTTTGCGATGAGATGTAAATATCTCGTTTTCTGTGTTTAAACAGTGTACACGCCAGAATGTGCTGTAATCAGTGCGAACGACCATCAATCAGGCGCAGTTCATGGGGGGGGGGGGGGGGGGGGGGGGATGTCGCAACCGTTTGTCTTTTCACCGCCGTAAAGTGTGTGCTCTTCTCGAGGGGAAGGAGTTTAAATGTCTGGCTCGCTCGTCCGATTTGCCCGGCTCCTCACGGCATGTGTCCCCCCTGTCGGGTGGAAAAAACCGGGATGTGGCCTCAGATGTTCCTCGCTTTTTCAAACGCACAAAAAGTGTAAATATTTGTAACCTTTGGAATAGTACATGGAATATATTTTTCCATTTCAAACTATGTGTTTTCTGTCAACCTGGATTTAAAATTCTATGAGACAGTTTGAAAGGCACGCAAAGACATATTGTCCGTTTATCCCGCGCGTAAAAGTAGGCTGAGCGCAACCACTGTGCGTAAAATTCCATGCAACCCTTTGCGTTATCACACTGCTTTCTCCCTCGAGTTAGAGGCTATATGCTTGCCTTCATTCTTAACTCATTATTTTAAAACATAAAACCAAGACAAGCTATGGTAAATATACAAGCAACCATTTATTTCTTACCTGGAATATGTATAGATGTTTTGAAAATCACCTCTCGGGTTTGGGTTAGGGTTAAGCTGTGCTGATTTCCCATCAGTTGTGATATATCTATCACGCTGATGTTATCTAACTCTGCACACTGACACCGGAGATACTGTGTTTTTATCCCCAGGTCAGTAGTGAAAAGATATGAGAGTCTCACAGTTGTGTCCGGTTGTAATTAATCTACAGCCGCTCTTTCCTTGAAGCAGCTATACCCCAACAAACGTGTCAAACAAGAAATCATTCATAACGTCACCTCGACAGGTATTTATTTGCATAACGCAGGTTTCTTGGATCATGCAGCTGAAACGTTATGGCCTATTAGTAATAATGCACACAAGATATCTGTAACCGGTCTCTTACACTAAATCCACATTTCACACAGACGAGGCCGTGCCATCCACGCTGCAGCGACATTATAACAAATCAAAAAATAAAAGTAAAAAAAGCATTTGATGCCTGGTAGAATTTATGATTCCAAACGCACAAGAAAACAGTGAATGTCTAAGAAACACACATTTAAACACAGCCTTGTTCTGAGAGGATGCCTTGAGAGAAACCAGTGAGTCCAGCTTCTTCCCAACAGGCCAGAGCACCCATGGCCTGCATGCGCAATAATCCACTCACATCATCTGAGGCCTGGGCACCGCGTCCTGATGATGGGCATGGTGGTTTGGGTACCAGTGACCAAAACTGTTCATGTAATTGTTCGGGTGCATCGACGCGCCCTTGTTCGCCATGGAGACCTCCCAGAGCTGGGGCATGCCGGGCGAGCAGGGGGAGATGGAGCTGGTGCTGTGGAGATGTTCCCCCTCTGATCCGCTGCCATGCTTCATGATCTTCTTGTACTTGGAGCGCTTGTTCTGAAACCATATTTTCACCTAGAAAAAAGAGAGAAACTGCACATAAGCGTCACTGTGGTTAACCATCAGCGGCAATATGAAGGGAATATCAGAGCGAAAGGGTTTAAAGAGCATTTTTCCCGTTGGTAAACGTTTCAAAATTGGCCTGAAGAGAATGCAATAAAAAAACAATAACAATAAAAAAAGAGGAAAACTCGCCATAACTCTCATATTCTCCGTGTTGCTTTGAGTAAATCCCACACAGGCCTGATCATGGCGCACTGTTATTCATGCAGCCTCATGGTTGACTGGTATTTGTAATCTTTTAAAAACGGAGCTCCCTTATTATTGTTTTTATGAGCTCAATGGTGCATGAGTGTGACAGCAACAAGCCGAGACTGGGAATGAAAACATACCGAATAAGAACCTCTATGTCACTGACATTTCTGCTGATCCAGAATAGCATTTATATATTTGTTTTAAATATAGTGAGAGGATCAAAGTGGTAGATGAATAAATATCTGAGCGACAGCAAGGAGAGAGACTGTGTGTCATCTGCAGATCATTGTTGAAGTAACCGTTGAGGCATTAAGGACAAAAATGCGCAGGAGGCAGATCGGATGACAGATGAGTGGATTCATCTGTTTGTCTCTTAATTTGAAAGAAGAGTGAAATAAAACTAGAGAGAGAGAGAGAGAGAGAGAGAGAGAGAGAGAGAGAGAGAGAGAGAGAGAGGAGATAGAGAGAGATTTGAAATTAACAAATTAAAACAGTTGAATACTCATATATGTTATTTTTTGTGTTATATATTTATATTCTCCACACACACGTTCCACTCACGGTGGGTGCAAATTATGTGTGGTGATTATATATATGCCTCTTTTATAATTTTGTATTATCATTAATGTTTTTGTGATATATATATATATATATATATTTCCTATTCATTTCTATTCCGTCCTATTAAACAGTATTAATGGTTCATTTTGTGATTTCGTATTTTATATTCGAACATTTTGCATCAATCTAAATTAAAGTAAACTGAAAACAATATTACACACTGGATGATGTTGGAATACAGGATACTAAAACGGAAACTTCATAGTATTTCTTGAGATCAAGTGAAAAATCTAATTGGTGTGATTGTAACTCCATCCTTTAATCCATGCTTTATTTACTGCACTTATGTGAATGAGGCATGACCGCAGTCCATTTATTTCCCTTTTTAAATTTTTTTCTTAGCATTAATGGACCGTTATATACCTTGTAACGTACAGGTTACATTACATGATTTATAATAAATTATTGCAAAAACCCCGAAGATACCCTCAATTTGCTGGCCTGTAATGGTTTAAATAATTTAACTGCAGTCATGCCTCATTCACAAAATTTCATGGAGCAGGACTGACAAAGGAAATACAGGCTGGGAATTAAGTACAGTAAATAAGGCATGCATTAAAAGATTGAGTTATGAATCGTGGTTATTCATTTGATCTCCAGGAACACAATCATCCTAGTAGTATCCTGATAAGAAGTCTACTTTTCAATTTGCCCCATTAACTTTTTATGCAAAGTTAATATTATTATTAGATTATGAATTATGATTTTTTGAGTCTTTATTTTTGTATCATAAAAATGATTGCAACCATTATGTGCTGCTAAATAGTTATTTACTCAGGAATAATAATAATAATTATTATTAAAAGATAATGTATACTGTCGTCGGGTTGCAGGGGGAGGGGGGATGGGGAGGGGGGGGGGGTTGAAGGCCCACCTGAGTCTGGGTGAGCCCCATTTTGGCCGCCAAGTCGGCGCGCTCAGGTAGGGCCAGGTACTGGGTCTGCTGGAAGCGCTGGTGCAGAGCCTGCAGCTGCAGACTGGAGTAGATGGTCCGGGGCTTCCGGATCTTCTTCCCTTTGCCATTTAGACGAATGTCCCTGGTCTCACTCACCGTGGACTTCTCGCGATCTGGCACATTGAGACAATAAATCAGAGAAGAGTTTTGATTCCATAGCTTTAATCCTCAGGTTCTGACTGAAAACAAACAGCTTAAGACACGCATGTGACATTTAAACAGGATTTAAACTGCTCTGATAATCTCCTAAATGTTTTAGACAAACATTACGTAGTCTGCCACCTCAAACACAAGGTGAACTGATGAAGGATTGTATTTGACTGCATGGTGCCTGGATTCTTTACACCACGGGCCTTGCACAGCAAACTTTAATAATATCAGATCCAATCAATTTTTTGTGAATATGGTTTTATTGAATTAATGAGGCTTAATGTTTTACTGCAATATTTCCAAGGTGTTGACAATCAATTATCCTACGTTGAGTCATGTTGACACTTTAATTCTACAACAACACAAAATGCCAAAACAATCGTGTAGAAAGTGGGACATCGGTGCACAGAGATGAAGAGGAGTCCTGCACCAACACTGAGGGTGAAATTTTGTTTTTGAGGTAACGTCGACTATAATTGGACTCACCCACAGAAAATTATGGTCAATAAAATGAATGGCACCGTCTGCCTTCATTATATAACATGAGCGGTAAAGAGGGAGCATCCATATGGGCCTTGTTTGGATCTAGGAGTGAGAATCTGCCTGCTGCATGACGCGCACGCCCCAAATAAACTTTCGATATAAGGCCAGGGAAGGCAACATTATTTATATATAGCACAATTCGGACAAAAGGCATAATACAGTATAAATGACTTGTGTTTATTAACTTACCAAACCATGAAGTGAACTGTTTTTATCAACAGGGGAGTTTTAGGGAAATTGCGCAACCGTGCGTAATTACGCACAAGAATGATTGCAAACCAGAATTGTATAGCCTTTAACAACACGACTATTTACACCGATTCTATTCGACTGTGTCACATACCTGTCTGCTCTAATCTGCTGTGGGCCAGGCTGCTGCTGTTGCTGTGATTGCTGTGCTGGTAGGGCATGTACGCAGACGGGGGATGAGCGTTCACCGCGCCGGGGTAGGCGTAGCCCAGAGAGCGGCCATAGGACGAGCTGCCGGGGAAGGGAGTTTCGTGCTGGGAATGGCCGGCGGCGTGCAAGCCATGGACGGGATAAATGTGAGAGAGTCCCGGGGAGTGCTGCTGGTGCGCCGGGTGTCCGTGGCCGAACTCTAGAAAGGCCGACTTGGAGGGATCTGAGGCATTCAGACTGTCAGGCATGAACCCCATAGACATCATTAGCTAATGTACGCGAGTCCATAAACCCGTCGCTCTGAAGAGGGTTTCATGAGTTCGAGGAAAACCACACGGAGCAAATCCACACTATAGGTCCAATGCACTGGTGGTGAAAAGCCGATGAGCGCAGTGATGGGAAACAGTGTGCATGTTCACAGCTTCACAGGAGGCAGGAAAAAAATCGGATAAAAAGCGAAAGGAATCCTTCTTTACACCATTGGAGGAGCTGACATGGTTCTGCCTGCAGAGCCTCACACACACTGCCTTCCATCTGCGAGCTCTGTGATTGGTCTTCAGCAGCCGGCTGTCACCGGAGCTCCACCATTAACTTCATTAACATATGATACAGGAGGCAGGTACCTCCTTCTATACATTATCAATAAATATCATAAGAAACTTACTCGAGTCTGGTTTACAGAGACATGGAGACAGTTATAACAAACTAAATCTGCTGTTTTGTCCTGTAAATAAAACTGCAAGAGGACATTTAATAGGCAACATCACGAAAAAACGGTTATAATGAGAATAATTATAAAAGTGATAGTTTTCAAAATAAAAGTTTCATTAGTAACTGTAAATCTTTTATGAGGTAAAAGAGTCAAAGCTCAAACTCAGACTACAGCCAAAATATGCCTAAAGCTCTTTCATGAATATGATATAAAGGGAATTGACAAGTGAAGTGAATAATACGTTAATACAAAGTTATACATCTCTTTTTATTTGGTGTCACTGTCTAAAATGAAATTGAAATTCCATTATGAATTTTTCAAGCTTGTGCTGTCTATTCACTCCAATCATTTTTTAAATTTTTATTCTGAAAATCCTTTGAATAGAATAATAATTCGACCTTTTTCTTAGAAATTCTGCCACGTTGTCAAACTCGCTAATTTATAATTTTCTGTATACACAGCTGTATGCACCAGCTAATGAAAATATAACATAATTGATTGTTAATTATTTACAAGGGCAAACACTACATTTAAAATCTTTAGGACATTTTCATGATATTCAAAAAAATGTAACCTTAAATTTTACAGCACAATTTTATTTTTGCTAATCATCCGACACATTTTTTAATTGTAAAAACTATTAAACAGTAAATATATAATAGTCTATCATTAACAGACGGAAGGTTAGATGTTTCACAGTTCAGGCTACAAATCATTAAAAATTATTTGTGGCTGCTCACAGGCAACCACAATGACTCAAGCTTGTTTCATGTTATCAGATTTACTGCTCATCCAACACTCATTCCTCGTGTCAACATGCAAATTGATCTTATTAACTGATGTGATTATTAAATTAAGCTTAATTGCATCACTACTTATGAGTAGAAAAAAGTAGAGCAGGTCAAATACTTTATACAAGTACACAGTGTTTTTACCATTTGAATGACCCATTTTAGATGACAGACTCTGTACCCCAAAGAATGTTTGACTTTAGTTTTATATGAAACAAAAATACTCAGCTCACATGTCACTCATATTATTTCTAACTAAACGTTGGGGTTTCATAAAATAAGGGGAAACACAAACCTGCCAGAGGAGGGTGGGACTGCGGTGTAAACTGCAGACTCAGCACAAGTCACAAAGGTACATGTGGATAGGTTGTGGGACGGGGGGAGAAAACTGCGAGCATGCAGGGCCTCAAAGAGCAACCCTGTCTCCATCTCAGCCCCTTATTGACTCAACCCTTGAGCATGGAGTCAATCCACAGGTGCAGAGAAACAGTGAAAGGAGGGAGTGTGTGGATAACTTGAGATATTTTCAGTCAAATCTATGAGCTCCAGAGCAGATGTCACCTTTCATCCACATGCAGGCTGCAATCACAATACAAACGGAGTGTCTGGTGGGTTCCAGCGTGGTGCCGAGCTGCAGTCCAACCCCGTCATTTTGGTCATGTCCTACCCTGCCCGTGCAACTACTGGGAATCCAGCAGCACTGCTGGAGGCTGGACCGCTTCCCGATCCCTCACAGGCCTCAGCAAAGCAGTCGGCCAGTACAAAGCCACAAGTTATTATCATAGTAGCATTTTAGTCACAATAAAAAAAAAATTGAAAAATTAAAGAAGCATGTTGAGAGGTCAGATTCTAATTGTGGGCAAAGAAGTTTCTGACTTCATACATGAGGCCTGTAGCTGTAAATCCTCTCTGGGGAAATTACAGAGTGCGACACTGTGGCTATGTCCATAAGGAATTTACTGCAGCATTATTGGTGGTGGGATTATGGTAGCCATATTTTCAACATGGCAACAAGTGAGTTGCTTTGGGAGCAGGTGCTGCATTTAGAGGCCGTGTTATCAGCAGGAAAACAACCTTCAGATCACGGCAGAGTCCCACTTTGCTGAAGTGAGGAATGGGAGCAGGGAGGCCCAACAGAGATAAACACAAAATCCAAGCCTTTGAAGACAAAGAGGCCCATGGGCGTATATGAACAGAGCTGAATGCTGGGGATTGAGTCCTGGATGTTCATATCTGTCAGGAGATAAGGTGTGGGCACGAGGGGTGTACGAGGCAGAGGAGGAGAGAGAAAGGAAGGTGAGGAGGCGGCTCTTTAAGGCTTGTAATTATGTGTGTATTCTGGGTGAGAAACAAAGGCGGGCCCTGTAGCTATAGGACAGGGATGAGTCCTTGCTGTGGCTCGTTGGATACACGCAAGGGGATGATGCTATAACCAGGCCTACCCCGGAACCAGGCCCAGACTCAGTGGTGTCTCCTCTCGACATGTCTGCGGTGTCTTTGAAATAGGTGTGTTGGGTCTCTCTCACAGACACACACACGCACCAGTCGTGTTTGTCGATCGAACGGCTCTGATGCAGAGTGACAGCATTCTTTGTGTACAAACCAAGAGCACATTCCCAGGCGACTGCATCGGCTGTGATCTTCCGCACTTGCACGTCATGTTTTACAAGTAACCCTCTGTTGCTGGGACCGCGCCGAGGCCAAGACTCAGACTGACAGTGCATGACCCTGACAGGATGCCAGGATTTATTATGTTAGGCTCAGCTCACCACATAATAGACAAGAGTAAAGACCCACACGTCCCATTTCAGCAGAACAATATGATGGGTGTGAGGCTAAAAAGCGGTTTGACACAGTTATCTAGTTATTAAAGTGCGTCACATAATCAACCGGGGAATAAGCCATGAGGAACATGAAAATATAGAGTAAGGACGAAACCTACATTTTTTTTTGTGCAAATGAAAAATGGGTGATTTTATCAGTTTATTTCCCTGTATATTGACTTTTTATGTGTGTTTTTATATGTAAAGATATTAATGTTTTGTCCTTATGTCTCCTGTGCTTGCCTGTGTTTGTTCTCGTGCCAAGGTGAGCAGGTGTCTGTCATTAAAACACCTAAACACTGTACACCGCCAATTTTTTTCCAATTCATTTGCATCAAGAAAACCAATGCAAACAATAGAACCGACTTTTTTCTGCCTCAGGGAAGAGAAGGGGGCAGAGGAGGAGCCTGAGCAGTGCAGAGGATGAACGGTCTAATCTCTCCTCCAGGCGTCATCACACTGGAACACTCATATCTCCACGGCCGGCGTCTCATTCCTCAAGTGCAGCCATGTTGCTGGTGATGTGTGTGTGTGTGGGTGTGCGAGCGAGACGCCTGTGCTGGCAGCCTCCGAGGGCCCAGAGAGTTCACCGGTGTTACATGATCAGCATCACTCCTGTGTGAAGTCTCAGGAGCAGACAGAATTAAGCTTTACACATTTGGTTCAGGGGAAATATGTGATCTTGTAATATATTAATGTCATCCAGGTAGTGTCCTTATTTCCTACTGCATGATCATTGAAATATTTATTGGTTATGGGATAGTCTACTGGAAAATGAATATATATATATTTGTGTATGAAATACTAATAACATACAACATGCTATGAATTAACAGCTTTAAGAAATAAACATTTTAAGGTGAGAGGTTATTGTGTTATGTTATCATATTAATAATATTTGGTTTATTTATTTGCTTAATTTAATATGAACATATATATAAGGACTTGTGTTGTATATTACACACATACATATATATGCAAAACTATGCAAACTAATAATAATGCTACATATATTTTAATGCCAAAGCTTATTAAGATTCCCAAGTTTCTTACTTCTTAATAGCTCTAATTTAATTTGAATTAAGTATTGTATTAAGATTAATGTTTTTAGGTGTGTTCTCTTTGTGTGTGTACATATTAAACTTAACATAACACTAATGGGTTATTTTGCTCATCTTTTTAAAACTTATTATTTGCCATTGGCTTGGTCTGTTTTTAATTTCTTTAAATTACTTTGTCTGTGTTTATCATTTTCTATCCTTGTAATATGATGATTAGAAACGACAAAAACAGTTTAATTAATGAAAGATGTGAATGTGAATAATTAATTTGCTTGTTTTCAGTGAAATCAAGACCAGCATTATACTATACTGAATAATTATTCACAAATGAAATATGAAATTGTTCCTGTAACTGTGTCTGTAAATAAGTAAAATGCATAAGAGAACAAAAAATGTTTCTACCTTTTTTTTCTTTTCACTTCCTTTTTACTGTCAATGTTATTAAAGCGATGGCCTTGCATTGCCATTCACGTCCTAACACGTTCAGTTCTCCTTAATTGTTCGTATTATTTTACTGGCCCGTTTATTTGACCTAAAACTGTTATAATTTAAAACCCAAAACAAATCCCATTTATTAATCGAGGATATTTTGCACCACTTTAGAAACAAGAAGAGAAAAATAGATCGAGCTGAAGGCTGCGGGAAAAAAAACAGTTAAACAGTAGAAGTAACGAGAAAATTCAAAATGAAATCACACAACTAACTCCAAACAGTAAAATGAGTCAAATTGAATAGAATCGCGTGGGAAACGTCGGACTGTGTCTGATCTTTTGGGGTTTGAGCTCTGAATTCATCTCTGGCATAATTGTTGCCAGACAGATGGCGACAGCAGCATCGCCCACTGCCGCTGACTGTTGGACTTAAACTTTTAATTGATTGGTTGGATATAAAGGCCTCGACAAGTCCGAAGAAAATAGACCGTCTGGACTCCGTTAAGCGTAATACGCACAGAAACCATTCTGCAGGATGGTGGTGCAACCTGAGCCCGGTGTCAAATATGGCGCATCTGATTTAAATGGATTCATTTGCGGGCATATGTCTAAATTATACACTGTTGATTTTTTTTGCGAAAGTTCCTCAGTCATCCAAATACACATTTGGTAACAATTCTGACTGTGGGTGCTGGAGCGCGTAAACACTCGCACGCACGCACACACACACACACACACACACACACACACACACACACACACACACACACACACACACACACACACACACACCCTGCGGATTCACACAGTAACCTGTCTATATGGATGCAGTGCGCGCCCAGCTGATGGACACGCAGTGGGACAGTGGTGGCAGTGTATTGGGTTACACTGGGTTACTTGGCTGGAGCTGCTCCAGCAGTGTGTGTGCCTGCTGCACATCTGGAACAAAGAAGCCAGTCTGGGTCTACCCTCGGTGTTTACAGCTCTGTTGTTTTTTCACACTCCTCGCAAAATCTTGCCCAAACACACATTCCAGACTCAACAGCTCAACATGGGGGGAAAAATATACTATATTTTTCCACTGTAAATCTTGCCCCCAGTACCAAAGAGAAGGCGGGCAGAAAAACAAAAGCTGGAAGCTGGCATGGATCAGTGGGGCGACACGAAGGTGGCAGCGGCTGGAGGAGTGGCTGAGAGCGAGACGGTTGTCTCTGTGTGGGAGAATCCTGCCAGGCCTGGTGGCTGAGATGGCAAGTTCATCAGAGGTCAAAAACATCTGGGGGAGTGGCATCAGCCGCCCTGGCAGCCGGTTAAATGTGTGTTTACAAGTATCTAAGATTTCAGAGGAGCCGTCTGACGTAACATTCCAGCAGGGTGTCAGAGAACATCAACTAAGGCCTCCTGTGAGGAGAATATAAGGAGATGACAGCGACAATGTGTTCAGGCCACAAACTTCATCTAGAAACAATATTCAAACACGATTCGCAATTCCCACAATCTTACAAGAAAGGCAACCGGTTTAACAAGCTGCAGATGTTTAGACAAGAAAACAATATGAGGAGTGCAGAACGGACAATGATTTGCCCAGGGGAGTCCTACATGCACACCCAATCAACACACAATGCCACATGGCTCAGGGTTGCCAAGCTTAGACTGTAGGCCCCTGTTAAAGACAGGTTCACCAGGTCCAAGGATTATCCATCTGAAGTTACCTGTCCCTCTGGGTAACGTGAACCCCCTTTTGTGGTCTATAGGGCAACAGTGTGCAAGGCAAGCGTCAGTTGGAAATGCCAGAGGTGACGGGGATGACAAGCCTCTGTGGCCTGCATGGCAGACGGTAGGGCCATCTATTACCTCTCATCAAAAATTTGTCTTGTTAGAATTTACCAAAAATTACAATTGACCTATAAATATACATTCTGTAATACATGAATATCCCTTGAATGCAGAATTAATATTTGGCTTGATATACAGCTTGCAGAGCCGTGAGGTCAATGCCCTTCCCTCATGGCTCTTTAGTGGGAACAACTTGACGGGATCAAGTTCAGCTGCTGACAACAAGCCCTGGCTCTGTCAAGTGTTAAGTTCCATTGTGACCTACAATGGGACACAATGGCCCTGCAGCACCCAGCCTGTACCACGCCGCCTATCGAATGACAGCGTCACTCAAAGGAAAGCTCTGAGAGAGCCAACTGATATCAAGATCGTTGGTATTGCGTGTATCATTTGTTCTTTTAAATCATGCAGCACAGGAGCGTGTGATGAAATTCCTGTCAGTGCAGCGTAAATGTAAACATGCAGAAAAGGAGCAGCCATTGGCGGTGGAATGAAAGTGTTCAAAGTTATTAATAGTTTTGCAATATTATTATTATTATTATTATTATAATATTAAAAAGGTTGTTTTACTTAAAATTTGAGAACCAAATTATTTTGTTTATTAGAATTTAAGGCAGCAAAATAAAGAGGCTGTAGACAAAACATTTTTTACAAGCAATATTTTTTTTGTGCAACAGTTGCAACAGTTGCAACATCCGGCAGATACAAAACAGAATTTGCAATCATTTGGAGATGAACCTAAGTCGTCTCACCAACTAGTCGCAAGGTTTGTCTGCCTGCTGTTTAGTGCTGAGCATGTAGTGTGCAGTGAGTTTATTAGAGCTTCCTATGTGTGTAAAAACCAGGCTGAGCATGGTGGGAATGAACCCTGAACAGTAAAGTTCAGGCAAGAAAAGGAAAATAATGAGTTAAAAGAGGACATAAATCTTTTCAAAGCTGAGGGGAATGTAGATTTCACAATATTCTATCAAGACAAGCACCGCCCTTCCCACAGAAGTAGATATGGGGCATAAATATATTGATCACAGCAGCTTTAGTTACTGATCAAATGAACTTCAACACAACAAAGACGAGAACGGTTGTGTAAAACATCCATTAATAAGTTAACAGTCATAGTAAACTACTGAGCTTCCCACCATTTAAAGTTGCACCCCTGACCCCAGCTTTGTCGTGACCATTTTGCTGCAGTGCTTCAGGTGTTTAACCTTGTCATATTAAAGCTTTTGTCACTGGAGGGCGAGACGACTGGGGCCAGGATGGGCCGGAGATTCAAAAAGGCCTCCGCTTCCAGATCATCAGATTGTCAGTGACTGTCTGAAGCCTGCCAAGAAACATCAAAGCCTCGGAGACTTGCTCATTTCATCTTTGAACCTCACCAAAACATGCCCTCTCTGCTCCCTCCCTGCCGGCATTCCTGTCCTACATCACCAGGCTCCTTCTGTCTTAATTAAAACGAGTAAAATAGAACTGGTGCACAGGAGGATAAATTCAGACCAAGTGGAAAATTAAAATAGAAACACCTTCAGAGGATTTGTTGTGGACTCGTAGCTTTGTGTGATTGTCTGGCATGTCATGCCAGCTCTCTGTCAAAGTCAGGAGACAGTCTAAGTCTGAGCAAGCCCGCTCGGAGAGGGAGCAGCCTCCCATCAGCTCCTCGCCAAGATTGATGGCTACCTGAGGCAGAGATCAAAGTCAGACAGGATACATACGCCTCAGCGTTTAACTCTTTCATCTCCTACCTTTTCGACGTGAGTCACGACCCTTCACCTGACTATCTGTTTGACCTCTGACTGATGACTGGTATTGGCACTCTATGAGGCAGACATTTTTCTTTATTAGAGCAAAAACTAATAGAGAAAAAATAACAATTCCAAAGGTAAAATATGTATTTTATTTCTTATTTTTCTTTTTACAATTGACCAATACATTGTTGACGGTTGGTGGTGAGTCCACTTGCTTTAATAATACATTTTGTAAAATTTTCGTAGTTTTTATTCTTCACTACAATAAATAAGAGCTTGGTCTCACAACATGGGGCTCTCCTCACAGTGGAGGCCAGTGGTGGAGGGCTATTTGCATTCCAGCAGTGAGAGTGAGGACAATTAAGCCATTTCCCCTCCAATCTATCTCCCTCCAGCCAGCCATCCAGGCAGCCCGCTAGATCAATGGGAAGTGCAGCTGCACAGCCAATGTGTGCCAGGCTGTGAGACGAGAGAGGAGAAGATTGGGGTTAAAACCCTCCTGGCCCTCAGATTGGCTCCGTACCTGAAGCACAGACAAACCAACAGCTGTTGCCCGACAGAGGTTCTCGCCACATCTGTAAAAGCATTACATGCTTTCTCACTGCGGCCCACTGTTTATTTTCACATTGATTTGAGTAGAGGTGTCTCGGTGTTATATTTAGCATCATTTCACACCTGAGAGGAGGGAGCTCTTGTAGCAGCAGGTTCATCAGTGCTGTGCAGCATCAACTTCCATCACGGTCCATTCTTGTTCTCTTTCACCCCCAGGCGCTCCAGACTGGCCACTCCAAAATCAATTAGCCAAATCACATTTCACAAAAGTAAATGGAGTTCTGCATTCAGCTGCCAGGCCCCTCAGGTGAATTAGCATCGGTTTTAAGGTGCGGACGGTGAGCCTCGGTTTAAACTGTGTGGGATTAGAGCAAACAAAGAGCCATGGATATCTAGCCACACCTGTGCAACTTGCTCCTGAAGGACCTCTAATAGGGAAAGTCTTAGGTCCAAATGGCGGATGCTCAGAACTTAATCTCCTGACTCTCGGGCCATTGCAGGTATCTGTTACAACTGTACCTGGCAGCAGACACCATCCTGGACTCTGACATAATCGCAGCGCCATCACCCAACAAGGACTTCCATTTCTGCTCACCCCTGCCAAGCCCAGGTGATCAATCATTTACATGTGTAATTAGGAACGAGTGTCAAAACAGAAACTGTACACTCGCTCGGGGACCCTGTGTGCAGTGGGCTGACATCAGACTTGGCCACAAGTGGGTAAACAGGGTCAGAGAGAGAGAGAGAGAGAGAGAGAGAAAAATGAGAAACTGAGATGTGCAGGTTTTTCTGACACATTCAACATTTTACCACCCAAGGGGCGAACTCCCACCTCAGGATATCAAGTTATGTAAGAGCATCGTGCGTGTGTGGTGACTTACTCGTGTGGAGATTAAACTGGATCTTTATCCCTGTCAATTGAGCACAACTAAAATCCTCTGAAATGAAAAGAAGATGAGCCAAGCCGTGTTTATTTGAGAAGGCCGTGCAGTCTCTACAATAATCTGTAAACAGTGGGAAAGATCACGTGAACATTTTTGTTATGGATCAGCCCTCGCCGTCCCCTTCCCCAAACAAGACAAACTTTCTGATTTACTCAAGTGGCTCAATGGTCTCCTGGGCAGCCAACCAGCCATTCAGTCCATTTGAAGTCATAACAAGGGATTACACTGCAACAACAAACACACTCAAGTGTAAAGTGATGCTTTGAAAACAAGCAATAAAAATCAATGGACACTGAGGATTTACTTTCATTGTTACGTCGGGTTGGAGTCTGAGTTTGACACCTTAAAAACAGTGTGAAACCCCTGTACAGTAAAAAAAATTGCTGCGGCTCTTTTGCGACATTTTTCCCGCGGTCAACAGGCTGCAAGCTACTGGGCAAGAAAATGCAGAAA
Source organism: Limanda limanda (assembly GCF_963576545.1). Classification (NCBI taxonomy): domain Eukaryota; kingdom Metazoa; phylum Chordata; class Actinopteri; order Pleuronectiformes; family Pleuronectidae; genus Limanda; species Limanda limanda. The sequence goes on from NC_083656.1 coordinate 12,993,586, forward strand.
TACCGATGCCCAATAATCCACCTGTCACCTGAGGGGGATAGGTGTGGTGCTGCAGGGCTAAGGAGAGAGAGGGGGGGGGGGGGGGGGGGGGGGGGGGATATGTGCAGGTCACCGTGACTTATGTGGACTCATCCAGCCACCACCTCAGCGCCCAGGGGGTGAGTGGGTGTTTAAAAAGGGCCTGTCTGGGGCCTAAGTTTAGAGTTTCCCGGCGCAGAGTGGCTGAGCTTTGAAGAGGCAGCTCCAGTAATGAATTAGAGTATTGTCTGCTCGGAGGGAGAAGCCTCTGGGTGGGACATCACATCAAAGAAGGTCCTTTCTTTATTACTTACAGCGTCAGTTCAGGTATGCAACTGGACAGAGCAAAAGGGCAAACAACCTGATCCCTAAAGAAAGACTTTGGGGAAATTTACATGCAGGAGGAAGCCTCAACTTAAGGTGGATGGTATAAATGATGACAGAATGGAATTATAAATTGAGTCTGTCTATTTGATGATGAAATCCCAGAGGAAGCAAGCTGCCTGATGTTTATGGAAGCAGCAGCAGGAGCTGTGTACCTAGCACGAGGGGTGTGATGACAGCTGAAGTGTTAAAGATGTCAAAAAGTGGAAATCAGGTCATTTTTATACTTGTGTTACACAAGTGAATACATGTTTTTCTATAGGTGACTGACTCGTTTCACATCACCAGTAGACAAGTTTCTTTTTCTGTTTCTTTTTCCAAAGTAAGTCGTGTTCGGTATCACGAACGCACGGGAAATTGAGAAGCTCTCTCACCTCGCTGACAAAACGCATACAAATTTTCATAAGGTGTCATAATGCTGTGCTGGAAAACATGCAGCCTCAGCGTCTAGACTGCCAAAATAAAGAAGAAGAAGAAATTAACGTGTTCACCCAGGTGTCATGTTTTACATCTCCGACGATCAGAGCAAGAGCTAATGTTAATGCTGATGTTTCCATTCACATTGCAGACAAAAGCCAGATGTTATTGGGTTTTTTAACCAGTGAAAAAGGGGCTTTAGTTGGAATGTTGTTGACTTATGTTTTGCCGTCGTCCTTATCTCAGATGTAACCAAGAAACAATCTTTTACTCTGACATTTGACAGCTTTCTTGACCGACCATCAGACACTCAGAGGAATGCACTGACCGCACCTCTGAGGTGCATGGACCTACACATCGTCCTGGGGCCGGAGCGGCCTCTTGCTCACAGGGTCATTCTCCCATGACATCCTCCTCAGCGTGGAGAGGGAACAACACACCTCTGCTTTGATGTCAAAGTGGTCGTGCTTTAGAGGATGAAGCAATGACGCGAGAGACACAAACACCTGGACTGAGTGGAACTAAACAGGAATGCAGATTAGATGGTGATGGAGTAGATGTCATATCTGCAATTTCAAATATTTTCCCGCACTGTAAGGCTATATGAAGATTAAACTGATTACCAGGAACTGCAATAAATGAATGAATAAATTACCAAGAGGAATAAGGGAAAGCATTGTGAATGTTGAGGTTGGGCATGAGGATGGACACACACACACATCCCCTGATTTTGCTCAACTGATCATAAAAATACTTCCCATCAGGGATGATATGATTTAATACTCAAATAATGTTGGGGTTAATTAAGACAGAAATCAATCCAAGTCTTGTTACGGTGTTTATTTGTCATTTATTTATTTTATTTATTGGACTGGGAACACAGCCAAGTACTGTAGACCAATCTGTCCTGAAAGCTTTGATTTGATTTGCCAACACTTGATGGGTAAATCAACTGAATTCACCTTCTCCACACGTTTCATTGAGGTGTGATTGGCTTGCATGTCTGGAAAATAGGGGAAATATTGCAGCACTGACTCGGATATAACCTACAATGTTATTTATATTTTATGATTCCTACTGGCATTGTGCATTGTTGTGCTCTTTAATTTGCATCATGGGTCTGATTTATTTTTAAATGAACCCAAACAATAATGACCTCAGATAATGGGCAGAATGAGACAATAAAAGTTTTTTAAGAAAACTGGAATTAAATCAAATCACTGTTGGATCAAGTTGTTATCCCTCTGCTTCCAGACCCAACCCCTGATGAGGACTGAAAAAACTCTGTCTATGTGGTGGATTGCTTCCCAGGCGGGAACAGTTGCTCTCTGGATGCTCATTCCTTCCTCCGGTTTCTCACCAGCTGGGACTGCTGCTCAGCCACCCAGCCATAATGTCATAATTGTCCTGTTCCTGTGCTCCTCTTCAGCCACTGGGACACAATGGATGGCACCTTACAGGCGGAGGGTGAATAGGGGCCCCGGCAAACTGGGTGGGTCCCAGATTACTCCCACACCTGCTGCTCACACCTTGATAATGTGAATGGCTGTCCGGTGCCACAAGGACGAGTTTAAAGGTGCTTTAGTTGTCTTTTATTTTTATCACTCATATTGTTATCAGTCAATAGTATGATATTTTAAGGATATTGCATGAAGGAAAAAGGGCGGTTGAGACTTTATTTGATTGGTTTCCTATCTGCTTTAATTAATGTAATCTATTCCATTGATAAAACATTCAACAGGGACCTGCACGTCATCACCAAACCATTGCAAGCCAACAATGTCCTTCAGTGGAGCTCCCCAGGTCTCAATTAGCCCTGATGACTTACCTAGGGGGAGCTTGTGTTTAAATCAAACAAGGAAATTATTGCTGGGGAGGTATAATAATTGATTGTGGGAGAGAGAACCACAAAACAATTACTGATTACTTATCTGTGTTTGTCAGCTATGACACAGGGGTGTCAATAAAACAACAGGAGGGGAAAACAAAACTGCTCACCAGGGACCATGCAGGCCTCACACCGGAAAAACTAGACTTGAAATCATCTCGTCAAATTCATGGAGACATATTATTCAAATATTTGATTTAGCATTCATTTTGTAAAATCCATAATTGATCCTAAAATGTAATACAACATAGAGTAGAATGAGCACAATTTATTATATCAAACATCACAACTTGTTCATTATCCCTTGTGAATAACACACAGTCTTGTTAAAACATGAGCACAAAAACAAAACTGACAACACAGGGGACCAGGGAACAGGTGTTATGAAACCACACTGCCATCTGCCATATTCACACATGTCATTTTGTAGGTGTAGTGATTCAAAAGCACAATAAAATGATTTCAGCAGTGAGAAAGTCTTTGGTGATTGTAAATGTCTCGTCTTCTCCAAGATTTCCTTATAAGTCACTGTAGCTCGTTTGTGGTGGACGTGACTGGCGTCGACAGTGATGTACTTCCTGTGGGTTTGTCCCTGAGTCTGGCCCACAGTGAGATCTCCAGATAATGGTTTAAACTGGGGCCGGTTTCTCGCCAGCTGCCTCCTCTGGTCAAATTAACTTGGACCTCATTAGTCATAATCTGCTCCCCGGGGCCTGCCACGAAAAAACCTCTGCCTGGTAACTGCGTAAAAAAAATGCTCCGAGCAAAATGTTCCTCTTGTGTGCCTGACCCAAAATTCTCTTATCTGATGGACAGAGCTCTGGCAGCTCTCCTGTTTGAATGAGGCAGAAAGGAAAGTCTCTTTCTCGCAAGATAACAGAAATAGCTACTTCTGAAAATCTGCATGTGTAGACAAATACAGTAAGGCCTGGGGGGAAGGCTGACGAGTAGCTGCACTCTTTCTCTTCTGCGTAACAAAGCTTACCTAATTTATAAGCACAAAATCTGCCAGAACAACGCATCCAATGTATCGCGTATTTATTTGTGGAGACAGAAAGATTTTCTGTAGAATGCAGAAACTTGGGAGCAAGCAAAAACCTGCGGATAGCAATCTTGGGCTAAGGAATTCAGCCAAGCTTTAGCAGACATAACGAACTGTTGGTGATAACGCCAGCAGAATGAGTGATCCGGCTCACACACAATCTTGTAACCTCTTCATTGGCTGTGTGTAGGGGTTAGCACTTCAAACACATCCATATTTCAGTGACAGGAGGCTCCGGGGTAAAACAATCCATTTACTTGTAATCTGTTGGCAAAACCACCCGAGGAGGAGCGGGACAGGCCGGTAACAATGGGAAACCTGACGGAGGAGATCTGCGTTAGGAGGCTGCGTCAAGATCTGACCGACCAGGAGGCATGAAGCTTGAAATGACCAGAACTTGACTCCATTAGCTCTGGATACTTCGCTTCAGGCAAACTAAGGAATTGTTGTTTTTATGGAGGTCATCTGGAAGGAACATTTGAAGGAACATTTGACAAACCAAGCCTTTGAGATGATCTGAGACATGTAAACTTTGGAAAGTGAAAATTTAACATGGGCAGGAGAATGAATTATGCGAGGAGTGGGACTGAAACCTCCATAGCGATAAGCAAACTATCTAGTGGAGCACATTCTGCTCCACCACCCATACAAATACACTTACTACACATATATTCATATTCATATTATTTAATTTAATATTCCCCATGTGACAATAAACTTTGATTTGATTTGATTTGATTTGATTTAGTCTGGCAGCAAATACACTAATGGTGCAAGGTTAGACGCAGGATAAGAAAATGACAAAATTAAGGTGGAATCTCATATTTTGCTTTGAAAATCAAGTAATAGTTGATTTCAGAGTTCGGTACTGTCATGAGGAAATCTTACCTCAGGTCACCCATGTTTTCTCTGCTGGTTTATCATCTTTGTCATGCAGTTTCTGCTCAAGGCCCTGAAGGCCACGAGGGCCCAAAATGGCTCAGGGGGGACACCCTCTATTGTTTCCCATAAGATTTAAAAACCCATCTGTTTTGTCATCTTTCCCCCTTACCGCTACCTTTTTCCAGTACACACTCACTGGAGGGCCAGGAGGAATGTTAAGTCTGGCCAACAATGGCAACAAAAAACGTCAACAAAAGCCAAAGTGCCAAACCCAACTAAGTTACCTCCCCTGGACATACAATGCCCCTGCTTACATGTCCCTGCCCCTCCATTTCACCTCAACCCTTGCCCCCCTGCCAAGCCAGGAATGCAAGGGACAGCGACCTTTTCACCCAGGTGTCCCACCTTGGTTTCTCAGGAAGATTAGGACGTGGAGGAACTGGGAGTGTCTGGAGTTGATTCCTCTGGGAGAGGATTCCATGTTTAGGTGGAGGACCAGATACTGGATTTGAGAGGTCTTGAAATTTCTGTGCTGTATTGGTATTGCAACCAGCATGTAGACTTTTTCTGCTTCACTGGTTTGGCTATTATTCAAAAATGTGGAACCAGAGCAATGGCTTTTACTGAGCCTTCAATCATGAAGAACTGAACGCAGTCTCATTAAAGAGGCCTCTCCTCGGTGGGAGCAGACTGTTAGCAAACATAAAAGTGTGATTAGTGACTTTATGAGCCTTGCCTTCAAACTTGGTTTCTGTTGAGTCCTGTGTTTTTGTTGGAGCGTTGCCCAAAACCGACGCTCCAGCCGTTTGCGAGGATCCTGAAAGGACAGAGCCTCAGGTGTGTTCCTCATGCTGAGGCAACCCATCAGGTCGTCTGTTGCTCTACACCAGCTGTCTGGGTGGCAACAGTGGCCCACCAACCGCTGACATTACATGGTCCCTGCCGGCAGCAGGAGTACCACAGCCTGTATATGCAAACTCACACACAAATTATATAATGTATAGAATGCCACTTTAGATATTATCTTCTAAGCCACAAACCTTTTTTCTGTACATATGATACGTCTTAAACCCAGAATCCACTTTTATTGAATGATGCTGAATAGATTTTTGCTTCTGTGTGTGTGGGACTATAAATTATAAAGGAGGCTGTACTGCATGTCTTCACTGCATGTCGAGGATCGAATAATCATGTCTAGAGGAGTGACGCCCGCCAAAACAAAATGTCTTCCAGCAAATAGCTCAAATGTGTTGTAACGAAATCGACTCTACATCTGCACGGCACATTTAAGGATTACATCAACCGTATAAAGTCACTCCATGTTACGCAGGAGTGAAAAGACAAACAACAGCAGCAGTGGCAAGAAAAGCTCCTGACGCACTTCAGATATTAGGGTCTCTCAGCCACAGCTGGGTATCATCTCAGCAGACCAAACCAAAGCCTCTGAGCTCTACACAAGTAAGGCTTTCACAAATCAGAAAATTTGAAATTCCAATGTTGAGATAAAAGAGTAATCCACAGCGCTCACGCCTGATAGTCAGGGCAGCAGCCATTATTACAAAGTGTTGCCAGATGCCGTCACGACACGATCAGTCAGGTCGTCAGCTTATCAAATCCCTGATCTCCAGTTTCTTTATATCACATTTTCCCTGTGTCCTGATATATACAATAGTTTGCTTCCAATATAAAGATATAAACACATAAAGATCTCTCCAATAATATTCAAATGAAACCTGAAACCAGAGACACTTGATACAGTCAAGAGACCCTTATAATATTATATTTTTGGTATGTTAAATTACCAGTGCAATTCAGTGTCAAAGCAACATTGTGTATTATTTTCCCATTAAAAAGTAGTGCCTTTAAAATAATTTTGATGCTACACAAACATATCATTGGGAGAGCGGCATCCCTGCCATGTCACAGTGCTCCGGAAAATTGCACTATGTAACTCCTGTACCAGGCAGGAACATTTGCAACACGCTTTACGGTAAACATCATACAAAAAACGCAACAACCAGAGCGGGAGTTATGAGCTAAAGTTAGCAGCTAGCTGTAAGAAAAGATTAGCTCGGTATTCTGTATGTACATCATGGCGGAACCAGAGAAGGAACCGATGAGGACATTGTCAGCGGAAAGGAAGAAGAGTTGTATTTACGATTGGTAAAAACATAAATTACGCTTCCCACCTGTAGGGGAACCCTGAGTGGCACTGAGAGCAATTCTTCCATTGTTTTACTTTTAACATTTCAGGGGAACTGAGGGGGATCTAATAAAACTTACCAACTGTTTGAATCAACATAGTTTAATATATATAGTTTATCAAATATTTGCTCAGGTGTCTTGGTAAACTCCACACACTGTCTCTTATAGTCTACTTACTTTACTCTGTTTGGTAAATGGGAGAGGTGTGTAGGAGGAATATGTACGATACAATTTGTCTCATGAATCTCATTATGAAACGCACGCCATATACTCCATAGTGTATATATTCACAAACTACTGTGTGTTTGACTATCCTGCTCAACAGATTTTAAGAAAGTTGGCCCCTGGTCACATGAGGGCAAACCAACAGGCTGAGGTTCTCTGGTGGTTGTTTGTCTCCCTGTGTTCACACAATATCCCTTTCTGGTTGTTTGTCCTCTTTTGTGTTCCCTTTTAGAATTTTTTGGTGTTGTTGTTGTGCTGTTTGTTTGTTTGTCTACAGGATTACACAAAAACAACTGAACAGACGTTATTAAAGCTTGGTGGAAGTATGGAGTTTGGGCCAAGGAAGAAACTATCAACTTCAAAGGGGGTGGACCCAGAAAATTGTTGTATTATTTTGACATTTTTTCCAATTTTCCATTAAATAATGAAAGGATCTTGAAAAAATGACTGGATGCAATTGCCTGCAACCTGATCGAGTTTAAGGGGACTGCTGAAGGTATGTGCTCTACTAGTTGTGGTTTTTTTTGTCTCAGAACCAACAAAGCAGGTTCACACAAAAAACATTTATGTGTAGTTTCTGCAGATTACAAACTAAATATAACACTGTGTTCAATGGCCAAACAGACAAGCATTTTCAAAGCATAACCATTCTAATGCAAATGAATTGCTAGTCAATATCAATACTTCCTAAACTTGCCAGATGCCAGCCATTCTCATTTTCCTTTGGATATTGACCATGACCAGGTCTGCTCAAGTTGACATTTCCAAAGTAATTTATTTGCTCAGGAAGCATAACATCACATCAGAGCTCCCTAACAGGTCTAAGTAGTATAATGCATTGCTCTCCTGTGAATATCTGTTCTCTCACATGCAGTGATTCATTTCGGCAGGAAGTTGCAGGTTTGTGTGAATCTAGGTGCGTCGGAAACCCAATCCATCAGAGCTGAGCGGGGTGGAGTGAGGCAGAGCCAGGCGGGTGGGCCTGTCCTGTCTGACAATATCCAGACACCGTCCTGACATCTCCGGCTTCACTGCTGACACATGTGCTACCAGCAACATAAGATGGCACTGGGTGAAGAGAGGTTAAGGAACAAGTAGATACATATCGGTAAAATGTGCGGACATTACATATCTAAAGTCAAAGGACCTGCATCAAAACACAAACACTGGAGAAGTTAGCATGAAGTGTGGTCACCCATCCAAATACCGGATATTTACAGTGTTAAAAGACACAACATTTTAAAAAAATGAACGCAGTATTTCCGTCATTGAAGTTTAACCATAATATCACACAGTTTACTCATTCTAGTTTGAAAGAAAAGTGTTGAAATATGTTACCCACTGACATATCTCTGATTGTCATATCAAATGTCCGCACCTCTAACAGCCTCTTAAACTGAAACAGAAGCATGAATTCTCCCTGTGCAGAGCCATCTGTGCTAAACCACGCCAGCTTCCTACTGCAATCAAACCTTCATAAACTTCACAATATCAGCAAGATGGCCGTCTCTGCTGCCTTATTTCAACCTCCTTGTGACCACATAGGTCTAAATCAATCCAATTACTTACTGCTTCCTTAAATGCTCAAACCAGATTCACTGATACTTGCCAGAAATGGCTCAGTGAGAGCTATCCGCTTCTTCTGTGGTCTTCTTGTGTATCCTGTGAAATGACAGCGATCATCTCCGCTGTGACTCTGAGGAATTTTAGAACATGCGGCACAACATTACATGAACAGACGGAGAGTAACAGAAATCATGGTTCTGAGATGTTCTTTGATTATGGACAAATCCACCCTGAAGAGAGTAGTCTTCATGGTTACATTACACTTAACTTGTACACTTGTGCGCCAGCAGACATTGCGATTAATATACAACTCCAGTAAAATGCCAGCATCCCTCATTGCTACATCAACACCAAAACCATAGAGAGACAGTGAAGGTGACAGATGAGACTCTCCTCTTTGAGTGGGTGAGCATATGGTAGCAATCAGGGAAAGTGAGGGTCTGCTGGCCCAACAGTAATTAGTGGACGGCCTCATGTTCATGTTTCTTTTAATAGCTCAACACGGCCCAGTGTGGACTAAAAATAAACAGGGCAATTAGGGGCGGCAAGGAAGGCCGTCATTTGAGGGGTCTGACCTCTGAACCCAGGTCAGAACCCATATAGAGTTGTCCATGTGGACCACCTGCACCCCTCTGGGTCAATGGGGAAAGGAGCCATGTTGTGTTTATGTTAGGGGTCAGGCATACAGATAGGCTATTGTAGGGTAAACAAGATGTGTGAGTAAATATGTCTATTTATATCATGAGGAGTGCAAATGCTTGCTCAAGCTTTGGAGCCAAGATGCAACAGTTGCACCAGTTGTTTGGAAGTTCAAACTTAGCCCAGTTGCTAGCTTCCTACTGCCAAGTAGCCTATAAAAGCAGTGTAGCTAGGTGAACCAACCCAACAAAGCTAACATTAACTTACCAATAATATGTAACCACTTAAGTCTAAAGTAAAATGTATTTAGCCTTGGGCTAAAAGTATGGGGTTTATTTCCTATCTTTATCCTATCTTTATTTTAGTCTTTCAGGTTGAAGGCAGAATTAAGTGATTTCAGAGTTTGTAATGTTTTCAATCAGAACCTTGCATTCGCCCTTAAACATATAGATTTAAACTGTGCTCAAACTGTGCACTAACACTGCTTTGATGTTAATTGCTAGAATAGATGTCCAGCTTGCTCAACTCCTCTCCTTTTGAGTCAAAGCATGATAGAAACTGAATGTGAAATGAATAATTCCTCCTCTCAAATTGAAAGACGCTCTTTAATAAGAATACGAAGAAAAAAAGCATACAAAAGCAGCAGTAAGTCAAGTGATCTTAAACGGTTCAAATTTGTGCTGGGGGACGGCAAATAAGACGATAAAGAATTTAAGGAAAGGCAAATATGGATGAAGCAACAAAAACTGGAAAATTGCACTGCAAGACCCAGAAGTTGCACTAGAAGATGTAGAAATTAGCATTTGCATTAGCTGGCTGCCACATTCAGTAGAAAATGGAGTGTATAGCTGGGGTCTTTAACTCTTGGCAGTGATTGGTAGATGGGTTTGTGGTGTGCAGGAGGAGGAAGCCAGATTGCCACGCCCCCTTCACGGACACGCACACACCATCACACACACACAGAGAAAGAATGCGAGAAAGACAAACAAGAGACAAGTGAGGCCAGAAACATGAAATTCAAACATCATGCTTCAACAAAATGGGGTTAAATATTGATGTCAATTTGGAAAAAAAATTATTTACATAAAAAAACATCAACACACAGTTTGTTTTGTGGAGTTTCCACTTTATCAACGTAAAACCTTAAAGTGGGGGGACAGGGGGGCGGATCTGGCACTAGCGCCATGTAATTAAATTACACGGTACATTCATTTACAAAAAACAAACAATTGAATTGAATGTATTACTTGGACCCAGTTTGGAAGCTGTTACAACTTGTGATTATATATCTAGACTTCCTATTTACTGCTTTTGACTGGATGTACACTTGACTAAAGTTTTCATGAAAAAAGACATTCCATTAAAGTTTAAAAGGGAAATCCTGTTTTGCTGAAAGGAAAGTATAATCCTGTACTTTTATTTCCCAATCCCCCACCACACCCATACATGTGTTTTTTCTCTAATTAACCCATGTTTTTAGGAGGAATTCAAAGTCCTCAGCTTCTACATGACTATGTTTCTCTGCACTGGCTAGAGGTCCGGCGCAGATGTTCACATCGGCCCAAGAACAACAACTAAAGCTTTTCACACCTGGCAACTCTCAAACAGAACTTGGCACCAAAGAACCTGCAAGGTTGTCCCAGATTGACCTTTCACCTCTTGTGATGTCAATGATCCTCTCGACCAATTAGATGCTGGAAGCTGCCCTTGGACTTGCCTGGCTCCACACACAAAGACAAATGATTCTATCAGATTAAATGTTTTTTAATGGCAGGCAGAAAGACAAAATGTGGGTGTTTCACTGGAGGCCATATGTGTATTTGTCAGGTTATCATTCCAAATGAAGCTCATTTGTAACCAATATGTGAATGAAAAGCGAAATTCTGGCAGAGAAGAGAAGTGAAATTTCTTGTTTGTTGCCTCAGGGACAGCACACCAAAAAACAGCAGTGTAAGAGTTTATTTTCCTTACGTCAATATCGCTCCAGCATTGACATTTTCCTCAGATTTGATTGACGATGAGAATAACTGGCAGGCTGTTGAGACTGGCAGTCATTTCATGTAGCTGTGCATATGAAGCAGATTATGGGCAATATATTCTGACCTCAATCTGCCAAGAGAAACAGCACGAGCAAGCCACACATCCAGAGACCTTGTTATTTTTAAACCCACATTTGGACTCAACGCTCTGTGCCTACCACAGCAGAGGGCTGCTGGAGCCATCATCAAACCCAACACAAAGACATTGTCCCTGAGACCGGAGCTTCAAAGGAGGTCAAACGCTATATTTTTAGTCTTATGGTTCTGGGGCACACTGGACCTCATGTAATGGTCTTGATAATTTAATATACATCCAAAGATGTATGATCACTCAGCCATCATCCTGATATTCAGAGGATAGGTCATGGGGTACCTCACCTGGCTATGGGGTGACCTGGTCACTCCTGTGACCCCTTGTCATTGGATTAATCCCCCACCTCCTAAAAGAAGAAAGACCCCTGCACCACTTATGAAGCGTTTGTTCTTCCTGTCAGCCTTCAATTGAGGATAATTGTCTCTTTTAGATCTCAAGGGCCTGTGATCTGCCATCCATTGAGCCCAAAAGGAGGTTATGTTTCACCTCAGGTTGGGTGAGTGGGTGGGTTCAGGGGGGTGGGGGATGGCAGTGTCGAAGACAGGCCCAGATTCAAGAAGGAAGGCCTTGATATTGATGTTAACACAAGGTTAAAACGGAATTTGTGAGAATATTATGACGAAATATGTTGTGACAGAATCGAAGATATCAAACACACTTTAATGTGAGGTGAAGAATGGAGTGATTCATGCAGGTACTCACGTTGATGATCAGGTGTGTGGGATTCAATAGAGATTGTGTTTTACTGTCTTTTTTTCTGCACACACTTCCTGCCCTCTGGTCCTTCCTTAACCCACACATGCAGGAAAGGCTCCGTGTACTAACAGCTTGGTTTCAAATGTTCTTCCCAGATCCAGTGCTGCTGACATCAGAGAGAGAGTTTCCTTTGCTTCCTGCCTGTACTCTTACACCTGCAGCTGCAGTCGCATAATCAACTCCCAGTGGCGGTCCTTTAGCGCAACAGCTGTGCACCAGTGAGAGCATCATATGGGAAATTAACATAAGCTGAGGCCCTTCAACAGATTGTTGCATCTGCACAACATAACAACATAATCATTTTCCAACTCCAACTGCAGCTTGGATGTTGCCTCAGCTCTCAAGAGTCGTGCACGCACCCACAAATAACATAAACACATTGCCCTCCTCCTTTCCCCCACTTTATCACTCCATCTCTCTCTCTCTCTGTCTGTCACACACACACACACACAAACACACACACACACACACACACACACACACACACACACACACACACACACACACACAGTCTGAATTGTGGGTCAGTGCCTCATGTGGTGACAATGTGTGCGCTGTGCTGTGGTGGTGTAGGCAGCAGTCAGTCTGTAAAAAGAGGAAGTGGTGCTGTATACCCCGGAGGAGTAGGGTCCCGGGGAAGAATGTTTATCCTGTCCACTGGCTTTGATCTTTTACTGTTAATCACTTCCTGCACACTGTATATGAACTAAGCAGCTTTGCTCTGCCCTGCCAGACTGATAGTGGGAAAGAAAGAGGAGGGGAAGCCATTTTGGATTTTCTCAACCCAAAAAGGGAGATGGTTTAAAGAGTACTCATGCTCTCTCTAATGCTTTTGTACGGTGGCCCTAAGAGCTCAATGCACTGGAGAATCCGTTTTCATTCATCGATTGCACATGTGTGGCTTATAGAATAGGTGTTGCAAATACGCAAATTCATACTCATTACACTACTGATTACTGGCAACACAATTAAATAGGTGACACTAAAAAGTGATTATTATGGCTGGGACCAAATTCACCCACTTATTCATTAACCCCTACTTTATTATATGGGGTCTTCTTTATAGAGCACTAGTGAACTCATTAGAAGACAAAAAAAATGTTGTACAATATCAACAACAACATCGGCCTGTGGAAAACCCAACAATAAATTTGACATGTTTATTTTATACTTAGTACACTTCTTTTGCTGCAGTTTATGCTGTGATGTGCTGCTCGGATCTCAATGTTCATAATGCATTATGGGAAACAATGAGTGCACTATATAGGGTATAAACATTTTTACTAAACATTCAGACACCACTAGAAAATGGCGAACTCACTATTTAGTTGGCTATATATCGATTAATGAGTGATTTCGGACACAGCCTTATTGTTGCCATGGTTTTTGACGTGTGAAATAACTAGTTGAAGTTGCCCATCACTCAGTGTTGTTGGAAATGGGATCAGTGCTTATTTTAAACATTGTAAATTGCATGATTTCAATACGCTGACTCAGTCTTTTTCTCAACTTAAATTAACATATTGTATTTTGTCTGATTTGGTAGACAAAATACAATATATTTGGCCTCAGCTGTGTCCATCACCTTTCATCATCGGGACCAATTCATCATCGCCTCGAAACACAACATGTCTTGTTCTGAGTATTTTGTAGTCTTGTGAGTCTTTGCAGTGCATTTTCATTTGTCATGCATGCTTTGTCAAATTGATGAAGAAGGTTTCACCATTTGCACTTGTTTTCTTAAATTGCAGAGCGTTGAGCTCTCAGGGACACCATACTTTTCAATTACATTGAAATGAATACACTGACCACTGTGGATAAAATGCATTAAAGTTTAGAGCTTCGCAATGGTATTTTGACATGAAACAGTATTGGACACATTGTGTGGACTTCCAGGAAGAGCAAGCACAGAGAGTTACAGTAAAGCTCCCATGCTCAAGACTTATGAGGCCACAATGTGCATCTGCTACACCGTGTGGTTTGAGAGGCGGTGACAGTAGTTTGTGGCCAATATAATTCAAAATCCCTGCCAGTTTTACAAAAGTCTCCAACCCTCAATACCACTGATCACACGAGGAGACTCTCTCAAGTATAAACTGCTCGTCTGGCTTTTGCTTTCCGTCATTGTCTCTTTGTGTCTTGCACTCTAGCATGTGCACACCCCCCTGCGTCGGTGCGAGACCCCATGCAATCACACCTAACCCCTGCACACTTTAACCCCCCTCCAGCATCTGAGAACGTTTATATGGCTTTGGAATTCAGAGGGTCTAAACCCCACACCTGGCGACCAAAATTTAAATCTGCAACCAAGGACATTTGGACTTAAATAAGACAGTTCCTGACATCCACCCAAACCTTTACTACATGTCTGACTGTGCAATGTGCGTGCCGAAAACACACAAAGGCGATCCACGCAAGGAGACAAAAGTCTGTGACAGGTTGAACAGCAACCACCGCCTGCATTGGCAGTTGACACTTGGTTGGCGGCAGTGTGACAGTGGGTGGATTCATCGATGAAAGACAAAGCGCAAAAGCTTTTGTCCTCGTGTGAACGTTGCAAATTATGGTTACTACAGTAGGTTGCAAATGTCGTGAAATGCCATGAATGAAAAAATAAAGAAAATAAACACAAAACGATAAGATGGACAGGAAAAGATTGATGGAGAATTTGCTTTTAAGGGTAGTGAGTGTTTTTACGTGTGTTGTGATTGGGTGTGTGTGATCTTGTGTCCATGTTACATGCATGTGGGCGTATTAAGAGCTTTGTTGTAAAGGTCTCTCCCATCAGTTATTCACCCTGAAGCCTGTTCTGAAGCATACCTCCTGCTTGAATAGGCCATGTGCTCTCATGCTTTGAACACACACACACGCATGCACAGGCACACACTCTCTCACACACACACACACGCACACACACACAATTTAATAACCTAAGCAGTGTCACAGTCATGGAGGATCATTGGCGGCTGTTTTTCTTTGTGAAACACTATAGCTGTGTCAACTGACTGTGCTATTACAACATTGTTTAATTCTGTAATGCAAATACAAACTTCCCTAATAATGACAAAATGTCCTCACTGGTTTTCTAAGCTTAAAGCAACACGGATACTTCTAAATACATAAATCAAGGCTGCATTTGATTTGTGGATTCATCAGACTTTCAAATAACCACACAAACCACAAACAAAGCCTTGCACAACATCTGACTTTACAATCCAGGGCTGCTTCTCTGACTCATTTCAAGTATGAGGTTTTTGTCTGTGTGTTTTCCTGTGTGTGTGTGTGGGGGGGTGTGTGTTGTGTGTGTGTGAAACTCTGACGGGGCTTGCGTGACTAGTGTGGAGTGCGAGCAGAGAATGAAGTGGAAAGGTTCCTCTCCTGCCTGAGGGGAATAGCAGTGTGTTGTCTGCATCCAACCTCTTTTAATCCCAGAGAAACCTTTAAACGGCCATGTAAAACAGCAATCCCCTCAGGAGGCTGCACACGCAGGCATTATCATAAGGTTGAAATTGCATGAACACTACAAGTTGCCACAAAGCTTTTGAGCAACGTCATGTCAAATAAGATGAAAGGGAAAATCCTTAGCATCTATGAGATATAAAATAGTATTTGATAGGGTTACTTCAAATTCTGTAGAGTGCAAGTTAACTTTTTAAAAAGAAGGATTCTTCCTGCTTATCACAACAGTCTCAGCAGCCGTCTGCGTCATGGTGCAGTTGAGGTGAGTCAGACCTGGCCGTGCCTGGCGCCTCATTGCCTGTCATCACGCTACCAAAACATTATTTATTATTACAACCAGTATTTATTTAGTGACAACTTATCACGCGTGCATGCACTTTCCTAGCTTCTGCCCATTGACACAGTAAGTCAAATTCACACCTAGGGGCAAGCCTGTGTTACCGCAGGCCTCTGCTGTTGGCTGTATGGCAGCTTCACTGACGCAGCTGGGGGTTAAGTGTCCAGCTGGAAGGAACCACGAAGACTTAACGGGAAAAGAGAAGGAGCTGCCTGATCGGTTTTCTCAGATTTTTACAAAGCACGGCATGAGATTTAAAGAAGCATGACTTTCGGATTTATGTGCTTTTAACTATGGTCAAAAGCATTACAGTTGCTAAAAGTTGTTGAATGTATATCGCTTCCAGCTTTCAGATCAAAACCCTAAGGATCTAAAATAAACAGTCCCCTCTCTGACTCAATTTCCCAAATCATAATTCAGTGCAAAACAGGTTAGCTCAAATTAGCCACTGTGGTTCTTTGACGTGGATACTAATATAATTTAAAAATATGCACTTAGTTTGTGTGTTAGCATGCTGACAATTGCCAGCTAGCATAAACACAAACATCTAGTCCTTGAACCAGAATGACCAAAATATAATTTGTTCCTGAACCCTCATAAGACCCTAGGTTTGTTTCTTCAAATAGAGCACCCTACAGCTGCGTGCATACCAGATCTAACATCATGGGCACAGTGATGGTTGAGCTTATGGTGTGGTTTGGTGAGGTTAAGGGGGAAAAATAATCACGGTCTGGGTTAAGATAAGTACTTCCTTAAGGTTAGACGACCTTTGTCATTATGGTAACGATGATTTACATGCAGTTAAGGTTGTGCAACAGTCGTGGATAAAATAATTTGTTTCATACAGGAAACAAACAGCGATCTCCTGTGTGAAAGTCCAAAACAACCTCTTCCTAACATGGACTTTGTCACTCTCCATACTCATCACCTGGCATCTACCTTTGCTCCATCAATGTTGCGGCCTCTAGATTTCACCTGGCAATATAATGTAGCTATGTGTTAACACAATAATAAAACAATAACAATCTGCTGCTCACACACCCAATGAGCTTGTTGTTTTTTTACAGGAAGGCATTTGCTTTGTTGCAAAAATTCATTTAAATTCCACATTTAGTCCTTTCTTTGGTACTTACTTGTTGTGGTGCTGCAGCTCCCTCGTGATCACATGTTAAACAAAGAGTGTGGGCAAGAATGTGGTAGTCTTGTGCATTTTATGTTAATGTTGTTTGAGTGGGATTTTCTGCAGATGTTGCTGCTCACGCTAACGGCTCTGCCACTGTTTTGAACGTCTAAAGTAAAGACTTTGATGAACTGGATCCTTATACGGTTGAATTCATATCAGACGTCATGTAAACAAAGGGATCGGGTGAATTTCTCCCAGAGATGTCACAAAGTGACAAGGAAACAGGTAGAGCACAGGTGGCCTCAGGCACAGAAAGAGGGGGTGTAACAGACATGGAGGTGGGTGAAAGAGGGTGGGATGGATGAGGGGGCACCCTGCTGGTTCCCAGTCCGAGTAACAGGTGGAGGGGGCTGGCCCATGTGTGTGTGTGTGTGTGTGCAGACAATTGAGAGCAGGGCCTTGGGGACGGGGGTTCACCTGTTCTACTCATGTCCTGACAGGTAGAATCCCCCTCCTCTACCAGCGACCCTACCCCCCCAAGCTTAACCACTGTCACCCAGTCCCTATGCAGCACCCAACAGTTTATTTTATTCCATCTCAGGCTTCAATCTGGTCACTGCAGGCCCCTTATGCTCCCGTATGTGGGTGGATGTGTGGCAGCTTAAGGATTCCCATCTGCTGTCCATGACATGGTGCCAGAGGAGCAAGGAGTGGATGCTTCCTGGTTGATTTCCACTTTCATTGTCAGAGCATCACATGATGTTTGTGTTGAAGGCAGGGAGAAGTATTGATACTTACACCATTGCTGTAGAAACTACAAATTAAATCACGTAGAAGTAATGGAAATGGATGGGGTCGTTTGCGCTTTGTGAAAATTATTCCCTTCAAAAATTGTAGTAATATTAATACAAATTTGTGTCCAATTAGTTTTTAAAAGTGTCACCAACGTCCATAGTTCTGCAAAAAACTCAAACATACATTCAGTTATGTGTGCCCATAGACAATTGTAATTCTTCACTGCTAACAGTAAAGATATGTGTTCCTCAAGGATTTATTTTGGGACCAATTCAATTCCTAATTATTTTAATGATTTTGGTGGAGGATTAAATAAAAACAAAGTTAAACTTCCATGTGGATGACACTACAAACTGTGGTACCATCTTTGAAAGTTGCAGTGGATCACTTACAGAATAGGGTATTGCAGATATCTCCTCCTGACTCTAAAAAGACCAAACGACGTTAACATATTCTCTTTATCACCTTTTGAATCTGTGGCTTTAACACTAGATGGTAGTTGTGTAGAGAAATTACCTTTACGTTGCCTTCTGGATTGATGATGTTCATATTGATGTTCCAGTAGCTATCACACTCAGAGGAAATTCTCCCCAGTTTTCTCCCTCGCCTTTTCCTTACATGCAACACCACAAGCTTGGAATGACCTGGGAGGCACACTTCACTTGGAATCTTTATCCTCTCTTAACATTTTTAAAAAGTATTTTAAAATCCCTTTTAACAGAACAATGCCATCACCCTTAACATGCCCTTATTTTATTATTTTTTCAACATGTGACCCTTTTTCATTTTGGGTCTTTTTGTTGAGTTTTAGTATGTTTTTGTGTTGTTACCTGTTTGTTTTTTTTTACATATTTTGCCATCTATCTTAGGACTGTCTGGCAGAAAATATCTTTTATCCCTCATATACAAGGACAATAAAAACAAGCAGTAATTTCACATTATTTTGTTGCAGCCAGTCTATCATGTTGTCGTGTGTTCCACCCACAGGAGACAGGGAAGTGGTGGCCGGTTGCAAGTAAACACAGAGCTTTTGTTTGTGGGAATCGGCCTCAGGTGCAGTTGACCCCTGACCCGTTGGCCTGCAGGTTGAACAAAGGGCCATTAAGTGGAGCTGGGCATGTCTCCACTCCAGAACGACTGAGACAGAGAGGTTTACAGAAAGTGTGCAAAGGGTCAGGACTTCAGACAAAGAAAGACACGGACATTTGGAATTTAAATGTTGACATTTTTATAAACGATATAATGCACATTGTCTATCCTTAAAAAGCTCTCACTAAAATAGTGGCAAAATCATACCTGACACAAATTTATTTTGTCTCTGATTTCTAACATTAATCAATTCAACGGTCTTTTTTGAGGACAGCCACCCATCAAACAAGTGCTGACAGCCACTATCGACACTTGTGAATCCAGACCAGATCACTTTATCATCATCTGATCACTGAAACAAGGTTCCCTTGGAAGTATCCTCTTGTCCCCCCGTCACAGCCATAACAAAGTGGAGACAGGGGCTTGTCCTTTAGGCTATAGCTGGTGACAGGTAAGTCCCTGTGATTCAGCGGCAGCACACAATGCCCTCAGTCTCTCAGGGACCCCCGAGGGAACAATGGGGTCACTCAGTCAGAAAGATTCGGGGTGTGTGGGGTGCCCTGTATACTGGTTGCCTTTCCACCAGAAACTGACAGATGGGTGATGCCGAGGGAGTAACTTATGAGCATGGGAACAACTTGAAAACCTAAAACTCCAGGATTTACATCCTATTGTTAGTGTTTAATATGTTAATCCAATCTGTTGTGGACATACTGTACTGCACACACTTGAAGCTGGAACATAGTCCCCCTCTATTCTCGTCTAGCCTCCATCCTCCTCCTTTCTGGCTCAACACTGCCACCCAGTGATCACAGGCAGAGAAAAAACACCACTCAGTCAGTCATCAGGCTTCAGTCCTGAGGTCTGCGGTTAGGTAGACAACATGACCTCACTGCTAGGGAAATACATAGGACAGGACGGGATTTTCCATTGCATCTTGGAAGGAGTATGCCCCCCACCCCCCTTTCACACTGTGAGCTGAAAAAGACAAGTGCGTGACATTTCCAGAAAAGTCTAAAGTCGACGATATCTGAAATTATAAGATTTAGGGTTGAGATTCAACCTCTGTGTGGAAGCTGCTCTGATTTTGTTAGCTGGTCATCAACAAGTTCTTTCTTTCTTTCATCATTAATGTCAAGATCAATGTAGGCGCTGAAAGGTGAAGCACAAGTCCTTCATTATTTCCCTAAAGATGGAGGGTTGTGTCTCTTCTTCTTCTTCTGTTAGGTTTATTGGGCGATGGAAACCAACATCAAGGTGCATTACGGCCATTTACTTGATCTGCTTCTGCTTCATTGGGTGTCTCTTGTGTTGTTATTTGTAATAAAGTATGCCGTCACAGGCGGCAGCTTCAAAGTGCATAGCCAGGCAATGATTTTTCACTATACTGCTTTGATGTGTCACGAAAAAAACACCACTGACCTAGCTAAGTGTGTTTAATATCAGCTATGAATATGCAGATGACTGTCCCCTGCGTGTGTCGCTCTGAAGACAGATAATAACAGGGGTTGTATAAATGGTCAGGAATGCAAATTAGACAAGTCACGAAAGTCATTTAGGAGCCATTGCCAACATGTTTCTGTCTCCAACAAATTTAAGCTGATTATCTTCTGCTATTATCCAAACACTTCATTAGCGGTTTGCCTGAGGAGCAGGTCGGCCGTCAAAATGCAGATGTAATTAGCGATGGAAGGAAACAGGAGCTGAGGGGGGCGAGCACACCTCAGAGAGATGTGAGATACTGTACTGTGTAAGTAAAATTGGCTGAATAATTCAGATGCTGACACACGCGGCGGGCCTGGGCAGTATATCACACAGTGTGCATTACAAAACTTTATCAAAATAAACGATAAGTGGTACCTGAACTTCATCCACTTCTTAAAGCTGCACCAATGAGTGTTTCTGTGATAATGATAATACTGGATCAATCAATGTGGAAAAAGGTCACTGACAGTGATGAGCCCACCGGCAATTCAGCCCTCTGAGTGTATAGAGCTTTAGCGCAGTTTTTATCTTGCTGTTCCAAACTCCAAATTACCTTCTCAAGAACAAAACACTCGACAGGCACAGTTCGCAATTGTGAAAGTACAAGTGTCAGGAATCAGCGTATGGCACATTAAAGCTACAAGAACACTGGAATTATATTTGTTCAGTGGTGAGTAATATGACTCCAAATGAGTAGAGATGTCGCTCTGTTTCTGCTTGAAATATAAAGAGTTTAATTCTTATGTTATGTTAAAAGCCCGTATATTGAGGGTTAAACTGTTTTTACATTAGCTAAGAACGCTGCATGTCACTGAAGATGCTAATAGGGTAAATTTTATATTTTCTAACATAACATCGTTCTATAATGAGCCTCCGCAGATTTGAAAGAAAATCACAATAAATTTACAGTAAATTGACAAACCAAAAAAAGAACATTACATTTATACCCTGACTGGTTTTCTATTTTTTTTAACTTTTATTTTTGGCTGCATTTTATATTCCTTATGTTTATTGTTTTCTTCAATCCAAAATGACCCCAATGTAAATGTGTAATGCTGGACCCTATAAACAATCAAATAAACGAACACTAAATGAATATGCATACTAACTACTTTTCATTTTTAGTGATGGTTATCAAACATGTTTGTGCAGGAAACTGTAGCCCATGTCACGCATGTCTTCGCACGTGAGAGAAAACACGTCCCGAGAACACGCTCGGGTCTCAGGCAGTTTGATCCTCCGCTCCTCTACACCTTGTAGGGATTACAGGTGTTGGTTTTCTTTCCACTGTGCAAGAGGAACCAGGGTCCTGCTCCAGTGTGCCTGAGCATTTGTATCTACACAAGAGCCGGGGAAACCTGATCATATTTAATAATTCATGGCAACTCCGAAACCCCTTCTTCTGCATCCATTAGTTCCTCTAAGACCTCTGGCCTAACGCTACTTTGTAACGTCTTCAACACAAGAGAGCGTGACTCCCCTGTTGCCTCCACTAATGCCTGACTAATATCAGCATTTACATGGACTCTACCTGTGTCTGAGAGACCACTGATCAGTTATATTCACATGCATTGGACTATTACTACGATGATTTTAACCAGATAGTCATGGGGGAGCATCACAGCCATTTGAAGGAGGTGTCGGTGCGGCACAGCTACACTTTGTCTCCATCACCTTAATGAATGTGTATTTCCTTTTCCTGCCACCTCCAACAGAGCTATAAATCCTACTTAGCAGGGACAGCAGGGTGGCGGTGGGGGGGCTGGAAATCACAAGGCAGCCTGCTGATAAATAATGCACACGGTACACCTCAGAGTGTGACTAATCCATACTCCTTGACGTGCGATGGCCGGGGTTTACCCACGACATTAGCCTTGACACTTCCCATGCTTCAGTGCCTCTTGGCCTTGGTTGTGCATGGAGTAAGTGTGACTGTTTGTTTTTGTACGAGTGTGTCCCGGCCTGACAGAAAGCATCTCGACAATCGTATTACACACAGGACGGATCGTGTATCTAAACTGTTTTGGATCCCAAAAAAAAAATACAAATGTTGATTTCATCTACACCAAACTGGCAGCACAACAAAGAGATATGTCTAATTGGTCTATTGCCCTGAGCAGTCCCTGAACTGTGCGAGTAAGGTTCATCCTAGGTGAATATTTGATTACATTGTTTCGATGTGTTGGTCGTGATCCAAAGCGCCACCCTGTTTTCTGTCAGTGGTGACGATGGTGTCGTTGGAAGGAGAACACATAAAATCACCACACCCAAAAGAATTGTACATCTAATGAGTCCAAATCCTTATTTGTCCAAGGTTGTACCCCTATCCTTTATATTAAAATAGCTAACACTTACATTTAAAATCAACCGATAGAAATATTATTCCGCTCTCCTGTTCCTCCCGCAACGGACAGGGATGAAATTGAGCTCAAATTGTTTGTATTGTTGTAATCCAATGAGCAGCTAATGGCACAGTTAATGTCATAACACTCAGCAGATCCCTGTTCACTCTACCACCTGCTGGAATGCAGGTTTCCCTTTATAATTGGGGCAATTAGAGTCCCCCCCCCCTTCACTATCCTTGGCCGTGGAGGAACCCTGCTATTACTATTACGCAACTTGACCAGGAAGATTCACCTCAGGGTCTACAACAAGCTTATCTTAATTATCATATCAGCTTGCCTCACTTAAGCTTTGGCCTGAGTCAGTGCACAAGGGCTAAAAATGCTAATGTAAATTATTGACAGGAGAAAGTGAGTCTATTTAAGCAAAGCGTCAGTGATTCAAATGGGCATTTGTACAGTATGTGTGAAGCCATTCATCAGTTCAACGGGCACAACCCACAGAGAGGAACATGTACGGAAAGTCTATGTTCCGAACAAACACACAAATATGTACACAAGCAGGCACCTGCACAGGCGCCACATGACTGAAAAAGACAATGCACTAGCACCTTTCTATTGTCACCTGAACACACAAAGGCAAGAGTGACAACTGAGATCAAACAAAAAACAAAGTGTTTAGGTGTGGCCGTAGCAGAAAAGCAGCAGCAGGAGTTACTCTCTTCATCTGCCTTGCGTAAGTGTTTCATCTTGTGGCTCATGACAGCTGATGCCAATTACTTCCTTTTGTTTGTCATGCAGTGACAGTCGTCACTTAAAGACCCCCCGTATACTCACACGCAAGGCTCGTCTCTTATCGGGAGGCCCATCTCTCGTCTCCAAACTGACAGAGCGAGATTAATACCCCTCGCGCAGCTTTACCTCGCATTTTGGGCCACCTTGTTGCTGCTTGGGCTTGGGAACGACTTCAGAGAAAAGACTGGAAGATGATATTTGAGGGGGAAAATACAAGAGGAATATTATGAGTAATACAGTATTGTTTCAACATGACCAAAACCGAAAACAAACAGGAGACATGTAACAAAAAGCTCAGGCCTGCGTAGCAGCCCAGGGGTACCCCTCGGATCCAGTGTCTCCACCAAAGCTCTTGTTTTCCAGTACACAGTGATGGAGACAGCAGACACAGTAGGTAAGTGTTTGTGTCGGGCCAGGCCTAAGCCCCTTAGACTCTGTTAGTCCCCTGACGTCTACTCAGGTTCCTCAGGTTCTCAGGGTTGGACCTGTGTTCTGTTCCCTGAGCACAACCATGACACTGGCCCTCAGTGGCCACAAACACAAACAGTAATTGTGATAGACTCACGCAAACAGGCGTAAATGCACACACACACACACAAGCACACAGATGCACACACACACACACAGACGCACACACACACACACTTGGTGTAACACCCATCGCTTTGCATAAAGAGCATCCCACTGGAATGTAGTGGTGTGTGTGTCTGACGCCACGCTAAGCCACCTCAGTCCTGCTGAGGAGTCTACTTTTGCAAGCCCTATCGTCTGCGTCTCGCCATCACAATCATGAGAAAATCACTAGGTGCCTGCAGGGCACATCTCCCAGGTTACAGGTATGCCTGTTGACACACGCTAAATCCCCCTCTTTCTCCCAGGTCGGTGGTGAACACGCTGGAACGCCCTGTCTAAACCACAGACATCACACAGGCCGCTGAGCAGGGCAAGACATGTTGGGTCACGTGATGGAACCACTGGCTACGTAGATGCTTTGTAAACATGCATGAGCACAAACCTGTATGTTGATCTGTACCTGCGCAGCATACACATGAACACAAGCACACTAGAAGATTTACCAGGCAAGGCGCTGCTGCCCCGGGGCTCTTTGGGGCCTACAGCGGGCCACAGCTATGCCTGTTCAAGTTGAGCTGCTGATGGATGGGAGTGCTGGCACATTCCTCTGACAGGTGATGGGAACTGCCCCCATTTGATCTGCCACTGAGTGCAGAGAGAAGAGGAAGAAGTGGAGAAAATAAAAATTGGCCTACACATACGTCTCCGGTGAAAAACCTGTGATATGGCAGCATGTCGGTCTGCCAATAAAGCTGCTCTAAAGTATTTCTACTACATGTTAGTGATACACAGTGGCAAATAATACTAATACAATGATATAATAATAATAATAATAAATAATAATAATAGTGTAACTGTACTTACCTGATTACTTACTTACTCATCATTGTATTAAAAATACTGATGCACTGCTATGTTCCAAACAAGCAAATTTGTTATTACAAATTAACATTAACTCAACCCTACAACATAAAAAAGCTTTGTGCATGTTAATACAAGGTTATAGTCAGATAATGTTATGAAATTTCACATTTAGTTGCTAACCTACTTTTGGCTTTTTTAAAGTCGTTTTTCCAAACTCTTGTAGAGAGTTAAGAACAGAGTATGTCACACCTTATTAAGCCCTATGAGACAAATTGTGATTTGTGAATATGGGCTAAATACAAATACATTTGGATTTATTGATTTTATCTAAGTAACAGTTTAAATGCACTTTACTTGGAATGGACTGATCTGTAATACATACCAATTATTAAATAGTTAATACGATTCTGTACTTAAACTTCAAGTAAGATGTAGATAATGTTCTTCTTCGTTGTATTCTGAGAAATCTACTGTCATGTCTGGCTTGACAATGGCTTTGATTCAAAGAAAAACTCTTGAAAGAGTAAAAACCAACAATCATATTTCCTTGAAACATTCAGCCGAAAGTGTGGGTCCGTCAGCTCGTTTTACAGTTAATAGTTCACCGGCTCAGCCAGCGGCATTTTAATATTTCTCCGTATTCCTCTGACATCACAGAATTGTCCCCTTTATTCTCCGTTACGCTTGAAACCACACTGTGTACATCACAACACACCCTAAGACAACCAACCACAAATGCAAACAATGCCATAATACATTCGGTGCGCTTTAAAGCACCTTTGTCTCCACTCAGAAACCATGATATCCTTTAATGTGGGAAGAAAATGCAGGGTTTGCGATCGAAATGCTACTTAAGATGCAACTATTTGTTTTGCCGCCATGGCGACTAAATCCAGGCGTAGGAGGAAACAAGAAGAAACGTGGAAACGGGAACAAGGAGATTCAGATGGGCAGGTCGGCATTGTTATAAAACCAACGGGATGAAATCGCTCTCACCACAGAGAACATACTGACACACATATGTCACAAATGTCTGCTTTGGCAGAGAAAGAAATGTACTTTGTGTCAATACAGTATGAGAAGACCGGTGGCATATCTATCCACACCAGCTCTACTCTCAGGTATCTGTCATTCAAGCCAGAGACACAATAAGCACACTGCCTGTTGTTGAGAACCTTCACACCCCCTAAATAAGTATTACATTTCAAAGCCAGGCTTGACTTATAGACAGGCAAGAGCAAGTCTGTAGCAATATAACGTTCAGTGGTGGGGGAAAAAATAAAAATAAAAGAAGTGAACTATTGCTGCAGTCTGTTTTAAGAGGTGTTTAATTAATTCTGCTCGCTTGTGGTGCGAGTCTCTCTGGTGTGTGAAGCTGCTGAATCCCGTTGTAAACAAGGCCGTCTTGTATTTCCTGTTGCCTGCTTCGCACGATATATCTCCCCGGATCCACCATGCTGCACTGATAAGCTTCAACCAAGTCTGGCGAGTTTTTTGTGTACTAGATGCACTCGTATGTGCTCATACGCTCCCGGGAAAATGTGCGCTCACATTCACAGGTACATGATGTGTGTGTTTGGTGGGGAGTGGGGTGGATGTCGGCTTGCGGAGGGGGAAGGTGGTTCGGCCACCGCCCTGACTGACTTCCAGGCTCCCCAGCAGAACCGCAAACCCCCCCCAGCTCTACTTCCCCCCCCCCCCCCCCCCTCTGCTCAGCCCTGCAGAGGCCGATGCCAGATTCAACACAGCATCCGCGAAACAAACACAAACTCCCACTGTTCTCCTCTACGTGGCCTGCAGTGGTTGTGCAAGTTGATGGTAGAAAAAAATCCTTGTTTATATCGCAACCATAATACAGCAAATCTACAAAGGGAAGCTCCGGCCCACGCCAGAAGCACTCAAAACATTACTGACCACCTTCTAAACACAGAAATTGAGCCTCATTGCAATGTAAAGGTTTGGGGCTAAAGAGGTTTGGCTCAGCTTGGACCGAATCTCTGCAAACTTTTAATTGCATAAAGTCCATTTTCCTATTCACAGACCTACTTTTTAAGATTCAGTGAAATTTTGATGTTAGTAAATCTGATGCTCGTACACTTGACTGTACGTTTCCAAACGTGTGGTATCTGAGTCCGTACGTCAGGTTGTAAAGACTCAGGAGGGCTGGTCCCCTCATGTCCCAGCTCCCTCATGTCCCCCTCCATAAACCTTCAGCACGCCTCCCAGTCTAAGCACTGCCACTCTGTAATTGTGGAGAAACCACAGCACACAGCCCCATATATAAATACCCTATTCTCCCAGCCTTGTCAAAATAAAGGTTGTGTGGGGAGAGAAAGAAAAAAAGGGCTTTTTCGGTGGCCCTCTCCCCTACTTTGGAGTTATTTTGGGGCAAACTAACTCTTTACCTTTGGTTTGATCTATGTGGATTTGAGTATGATACATGTAGGTCTCCTTAACTGGCAAGAATGTATTGCTTTCAGCACAGTTCATCTTCAAGAAAAAGCTAAAAATAAAGCTGCGGCCCTCTGGTAAAGTTGTGAAACATCCGCAGCTGATTGGGAAAGTTAACTACATTTCAATATGTTGACAGTGACACTGTAGCATATTTACATGGCATGTTTATTACCACATACTAGGTGAGCTGCCGTGACTGGGTTGAATAAGGCTTCAAACACGCACGTGCACATACTCACACACACACACACACACACACACACACACACACACACACACACCGAACACACACACACACACACACACACTCGTAGACCTGTAAAGGACTGTCTGAGATACGTACAAACAGCAGCCTGTTGACATGCCATCTGCTTTGATCTGTGTTTTCAGTGTGCAGAGACTTCCTTGTTGTCTTTGCAGCCCACTCACCTGTCTGAGTCTGCAACAGGTCTCGCCTCCTCTGAACAAGTAAAAATGCTTTCTAAAAAACAAGGTTTTCGTCGACCACTGTGCGGCCTCTGACCAGGTTATATAAATTAAAAACCTCATTACTTAACTTCCTCTTAGAATAAGGTCCCACCCCCTCCTAAAAACTGGGCCAGGGCCTCATAAAAACATGCCACTTGTTTTGTCATATAAGGACCTGCAAGAAGTGGGCCACTGACCCAGATTCAACAGTGGATTACAACTTGTAATTATCTTAATACATTCTCAGCACCTATATATATCACTGAACAACACAAGCAGTGCACTATAAAAACAATTGTTAGTTAAAGTAGGAATAAACACCCTCTAAACAAGGGTAGTCAATTAATGTAAAGATCTTTAATGTCGCTAAGCATAGGATCAATGTGCTTCAAGATAAAAAGCAAAGTTACATGACAAAATACGTGTAAGTACTCAACAGGGTAAGGATGCAACAGCGTAAGTATACAAGTCAAATAGGGTTACTGATTATATAATGAATATTTAACTGGGTCAAAATAAATTTAGGAGAGCCCAGTTTGCACTATCAATAAGATAAAATAAGAAAATCCTTTTCGTTATAAATAGGACTAAGTTATACACTTCTTTCCACTAAACTTACAAGGAAATATTTACAAGATTTTAAAAACCAAAACCAAAAAATTAAGTCTTACCAGATCAAACAAACATCTTTTAAGACTGTTGTTTAATTAAAAGACAACATGTGTGTCAAGTGTAAAAAGCCTCAGAGAATAAGTTGAAGAGGTTTGATCTCATGCTCACTCATGCGTGAATGAAAATATCTGCTGTCTCTTTCACACTGGGTGTGTTGTCCTGCTGCCAGCGTGTCTTGTCATTGCAAAATAAACGTCCACCGATAAGAAACTTGAAAACATGGTTTATATCAAGTTGAGTTTCAGAGCATTAGGGGTTTCTCTATATGAAGGTTAACCTCGTGACTAAGGCCCGGTTTTCAGAGAATCAATCTTTCCCCTAAAAGTCTCTTTGGAATTATGTTTGTATCGTATAATGGCAGAAGATCTGCTTTTCCTGTCCTCTGCCTTCAGGAAAAAGCGTTTCCTCAAATCTGGAAAACATGAAACTGAGCCTCCCTCTGGTTTTACGAGTTCAACAGATATTAGTTCTGCATGTCAAACTCATTCAAGAGTTACTTATATAAGTGTGCAAAAGAAATGTGTCTGTTTGGTGAAAGCATTTTCGTCAAGGACTTAACTTCTCAACTCTCAGCTCAGATATAATGATAGCTCTTCTTAGGAGAGATTCTGGAGAGATTGTTGCTTATTTTTTTTTAGCATGGGTATATCCATGCAGCCCGGATGTAAAACATGCACACGTAATGTGTACATGTCCTCGTGAACATGCGCACACACATTGCATCTTTCACTCATATTCCTCCCTCGCTCTGTGTCTTATACACATGCACACATACACATACAGGCAGGCAGCCATGGGAGGAGGGAATGCGAGGAATGCTCCAAACCCCGGGCTGGTGTTCTGACTCGTCCCAGACTTCATGCCGTCACCACCGGGGTCTGTGGCCAGACCTCCCTGTGCCAGACCCACTGGCTCCAACACCCGCCCAGGCCAGCCGAGCTGCAGCTCGCGACCCATAATTAACCAGCAAGCCGCACTGCAGTGCACATCCCCCCCCCCCCCCAAAACTAGTACTCCAGGGGCCCCTTAGGAAACTCAAGAGGAAGACTATCTGGCCTAGTACAGCAGCTTTGTAGATGAGGATGCTCTGGACGCTTTCGGAGGAGGAAGAGGAAATATACTGATGATGTGTATTGACAGCATTCGCTAACATCCATACTAATACGTTTTCATTGGAAAATGGCACTTTCCAACTAAAACAGTCTCTGTCCACATGAGCATTTTGTATCAGTTTTAATTCCCGTAAATACAGACAGAGCTGAAAAAACACAGCACTGGACCACTCACGCACACTGGGCATTCGTTTGCTGATGTACACAGATTGCTCGAATTATAGCTTGTCAATTACACATGTGAGCAGTAGTATCATTCTCAAATGCAGAATTTTAACTGCACAACATCGGTTAGCAAAAACAACAGGGTTAGCAACACTTGTAATTGATTATCGATGTAGCATTCTACACCGGTAGTTAATGCTGGTGGTTTTCTTCTAGAGGAAGGTCGTATGATAGGAGCCTGACCAATCAACGAAGGCTACAACCTGACAGCAAACACCCGATCAGTGAGCGGTTGGAGTGTCTACATCACCATGATCAAACATCTCAACTAAAACGGGATCAGCAGATTAACAAGCCTTTTCTGCAGCTCTCAAACTCTGTAGTGTGAATACAAGGCTCATATGTAGGAGAGATGGTATGTTTTCAAATAAAAACGTAGTATTGTGGATGTATCCTCAGTCACTGTCCTTCAAACATCATGAATTCTGTGTTTGCCATCTTACGTGTGATGTTTTAAGCATAATTACAGCCAGTGAAACACTCTTGGCAAAGATCGAAATGGTTTTCTCTGTAGTTTAAGAATTTGAAGCACGGGATATATAGCACCGTTTGATAAAGAAGTGTTTGTGTATCTTAGTGTATTAAAAGTAATGCCAGGGTAGCTCTAATTCTCCCAGACTGGCATAATTATGGCTGAGACCTCTGAAGGAACACTGCAGGAGTAAGCAGTGATCATCTTCGTTCCTCTGAAGGCTGCTCTCTTGTTCAGGCAGGAACTTTATTCAGGGTGAGGTTTCTTCACATCTGCCCGAGGGTCTTTTTCAGAAAATCTTATACCAGCCAAGTTCGGTATGCAGGAGCATTGCTCTGCCTTACGGAGACAGAAGTGCCCAAGGTGAATGATTTATCATTTGAGTTTCTTTGATAAGCCGAGCCAAACTCAAATAACTGATAACCTGCCCTAAATTACAACGAGCATAGACTTTAAGATGTTGAAAAACAGCAACCTAGCTCCATCAAGCGCCAGACTTAAGGTCATAAAGCTGCATCCATGCCTCCTCTTCCCTGTCAGAGGAGCCTCCTTCCCGCTGATGTGGGGTCATGGCTTGTAAATTTAACAGGGCTTCCTCGAGGAATACCTCATCCTTTGAAAGAGAAACAGGAAAATTACACGGTGGACAGCCCACTTGGTTTTTCACCCCCTTTCTTGCACTGTAATTTGCCTCTGGAGCGGGTCGGCCTAAAATAACCTTAACCTAATATTCGCAACATAGGGCGACTTGCAGAGATGCTGGAGGTCTCCCCTTGGGTGGCGGTGGACCGTCACCAGGCTGTGGGCGTTAAGAGATTGTTAAGTTGCTTACCTCTCTTAGATAGATCAAGAAAAACACAGCAGGCTCTAGAGCTCCTGTACAATCTTACCACAACCTTTGATATGGCTGTAAATATGTATATCTCAAAGTTTTGCCGAATCTAAATAGGAGTCAGGTTTGAATGCAGTTGGCGTTTTGTGTTTTAATCCCTGAAATAATGTGAATATACATCAGATCTTCGGCCTCAAATGGATCCACAGTCCTGTTGCAGCATTATTCCCCAAGTCTGCAGAACTCGACCAGAAAACCACTAAACCCAACTGATGGGCATCCAGAGAGAAATGCCCATGATCTCACATGAACCGCCTGAAGTTTCCTACAGGCAGGTTTCTCATTAATCTGAGGCTTCGTCTCTTCTCCGTATCCTCATCGTATTTCCTTGATCAGCAACCATGACGGCCCAGATGTTTATATAGGCAGCGTTAGAAAAGGGCCGCAAAGATCTCAGTGCCGGTATTCACTCTGTAGATACAGTCTCCACGAATCTGACAGTGATTTATGATTTTGGATTCATTGAAAATGTATTTGTGGTTTTATGTTCTAATCGTGCAGCAGCGAGAGAACGGGTTAGTCTGTGCCTGTGGAGTTTTATTGTTTCTTTTGTTACAAATTATTCCACTTACTGCAGGTAATAATCAATCAGTGTGTTGACATAAAGTGGCTACACTTTGATAATCACTGGATACATACTGATAATAGGATATAATCGTTTCTAATAAAGTATTAAATACATGTGCATCTGTATGCCAGGAAACACGCCTGCAAGCATAAATGCAAAAAACTGCATTTCCTCATAAAAGCACATGATTTCACCTACACAAGCACACACAAACATACCTCCCTATACCTCCCTCCCCCCCCCAACGCTCACAAGCACCACACCACAGGCACCACACACACACACCGTTTTTTTCATATGGAATATCGTGGGTGGCGCTGGGCCGGTAGAGGGCTCTGTAAATAGCTCGGGAGCAACCCCTCCATTTGAGCGACCCAAATTTCCTTTTCTGAGGTCGGCTGCCTGGGCTGGAAGTGCTGTGCAGCAAGCCTCCAGTCGCCATGGGAGACCGCAACGGCCACGCTGACAGCACTTCACAGGGACCTCGGCAAAGCAGGGGTGACCAGATGGCCCTCCACACACATCACATGGGAACACTGAGCCCTTACACACACACACACACAAACACACACACACCTCATGAATTCATAAACTGTACGCGCTGGTGCATGAATGCATGGCTCTACATCTAGATACAGTGTATGAATCTGTCGGTGTGTGCACATGCACGTTAACACACTCGTGTCCGTGTTCTTACGCTTTCATGGAGAGAAATTGGACACACTGCACACACAAACCCTGCACACAAACCCTGCACACACACTTACTGTACACTCTGTCAAAGATTTTGTCGGTGGAAAGATGAGAGGATGTGTGTGGTGCGTGTTTGTGTTTGGTTTGTATCTGTGTATGTAAGAGGCGATTAGTTTGCGTTACTCTCTGACTTTTTGTTTTTGTGATGTTGGTTTGTATAGTAAATGAGTGGTCGTGTTTGTGTGTTTATCGGGAGGGCAAATCCCCATGGAGCCGAGATGGAAAAACATTGAAAGGAAATAGGTCCTGCACCACCACCACATATCACTTTAATTTCACGGAGAGGCATTTACACTGCAGGTATTCTGTTCACTGATTAAATTGTAACAGTCACTTTCAGGTTTTGAATTACTGGCTCTTAAAAACGGACCTGGCAGTTTCTCAATGTTTTTATGTCTCTGACTGTGCTGATAGTTTACACAGAACATTATGCCCCTGGAAGTGCAAGGAGTAAGTTCACAACCACTGCAGCAATACACAGTCGTTATTAAAGAAACTCTTTGGGAGATAAACTTATTTGCTTTATTTCTAGGAGTGAGCTGAGAAGATTGATATCACTCTCACACATAGCATCAATCCTCTTATTAAATTCTCTGCAATGGCGGAGCAAGGATTTTTCTATATCAGGGGCCATCGTTTCCCCAGAGGCGCAAATTATACGTCATCTCCATAAGGTAAACATTCAAGTCATTCCTTGTTTACTATCAGCTCTATTGCTTTGATTCAAAGCCACACATCATTGGATATATTTTATTTTTAGTTCAAGCACATTTTTTACAAAAAATCTTGAGAAACGGTCATATTTATTAGAATTGGGTAGTATTGTAAGTTACAAGTTTATAAAATAATAAAAACAGGACCTTTAACATAAAGTATTTTACTTATTTTTAATATATGTGCCCGTTGGCACAATGTTGCCCACGTAATACGACTTTTAGCAACCTAGCAGCTCCACTGAAAACCGTTGAGGGTTTGGATGTCTTGCTCAAAGGCCCGGCCAAAGTATAAGCCAATCCCCTCCTCTGAACTAAGATTTTCCCAGATGCTTTGTGGATTTAAGGCAGGGACGTTCCAGGCCCGCTTGACTGATATCAGATTAAACTGTGGTAGTTGGAATAGTATGTAACTAGAGTCATTATTTGAGAAAATCATACTGACATATTATAACTAAACAAAGTGTTTATTTCCAAGGGTCTAGAACCTGATCTGTATGTGTATTAGAAACAGCTCTATATGCAGAGATAGTGCTGACAATACTTATATTCAATGGTGTTTCCAGGTCATTTGAAACCATAACTACGCTAAAAAACAGTTAATGTACCAAGGTTATAACACTTTATCATGAACCGTGTCTCTGCCAGGAAACACAAAGCACTTACTAGAAACACGAATGAACTATGAAAACCAGTAAAACAAGGGTTTAGGCAACAAAGGGAGCAAAACCAGCAGTTACTACCCCATGTCTCTGCTTTAAGGAACCTTTGTTTGCAGTGGAGGGACTGAATGTTGCCATTCACATTGGCCATTTTTACCCAGGACAATATTCTATAAGCCCTTCAGAGAGGACCTTTCGCTTCCTTTTCCTGTGGTTTGGCCCGGGCTTAGCTGTCGGGAGAGGGGAACAGCCAAACCCAAATGTAGATGAACAACTTGGCAGGCTCTTGGATGAGTGTCCTGACCAGACAAAAGCAGAGAGAGAAATACAGCCATTTATTTATATTCGCTGTGGTTTTGCGTGTTGCGTCCTAGACTTCCAGACCCCGGGTGGATATTCCGTCTGAGGACGAAGACAGATGGATGGCTTTCCATTGACATACGTAAAGGAACCTTCAGGATTAATGTCAGATCCATATGTGTTAATCGCGTGTGAGGTTTTCGATGTGTGGTCCAGCCCCATCCCCCAACATTTTTATTTTAACCGAACGCTGTAGGTCAATCTTTCAGAACAGGTTATGGTTGATGACAGACTATCCTCCTGTGAAGACTTGACATTTTGTATGATGGTCGATAATCACAGCAGCAGGGAAAGTATGAAATTTGATCATTGTCAGAATCACCAGCTCCAGACTCCTTTTCTATGGGGGATGACCTCACCACTGTCAGCCAAGGAATGGAACCAATTTAGAAGAGCTCCCCTGAATTGCTTGTGTGTTCAGATTTGTCAAACTCCAGTACATCTGGACCCACCTCCACTTCGGTTACATGTATACATTACTATTGAAGGGCTGAGGATTGGGGGGTAAAACAAAAACTGACAAGACTTCCGACCGAAATTTTGCTAAAGCCTTTTCTGACTCACACCTAGGTGCAGTTTTTTATGTGGGAGAGCCCATAAATTAGACGACCCAAGCTATTTCTATATAGGCTTAGAAGTTAGGATGGGGGAGGGCTATATATGTTCACACACAAACACACACATACACAGTGGCTGTGGCTAGCTAGACCTCTCTGGTCAGGAGCCGTTGCCAAGAGCAAGCCGAACAGTGGAACACTGGGAGTCTTGTGCCTGATTTTGGAGCCTCTGGCTCTCTCCCGACCTTGCTTCAAAATACACTGCGGCTTCGAGGAACAGCACTCTCAGCAGTAGGGAGGCCAGGCATGGAAAATTTAGACGCAACAAGAAAGACAGAGGGGAAGAAAAAAAAAAGAGGCAGACGAAATTTATGTGCTCATTCACATTTGCGGCCGTGGGCATTTTCTTAATGCTTTTAACACACTCACTGTAACTGTAAAGGAAAGAGTTCTCATTGAAAATTTTAGAAACCTGAAAGCGAAAGAGGAAAAAAACTGCACTGTAACAGTAATTTGTGACTTTAACTAAACAAAAGTGTTGCAATGTGATGACAAGTTACACAACCAGGCATCGGATAACGTCATGCTGTGTTAACTTAAATCAGGAACTTGTCCAAAATAATCAAACGGCAAAGCAGAACATTTAAATCCAAACTTCACATTAAGAAAAAGATTAATGGGCCAGAGAACTCTTTGTTAATGTGTTTGTCTACTCACTTGTTACTGAGTACGCCTGCTGATCCAGCAATTGTAAGCATGACACAGACTAGTTGCTCTGACATATCACCTGACACCAGAGGCATAATAACACCTTGTCTTGCTAATAGTGTGTGTTATTGCAGCAGCACCCTGTAATCTCTCTCCTTTCTGACGCTGGTAATGACTCGAAATATCAAACTGGCCTGCAGTGATACAGTCCATACAAACAAATGCAAACACAAATAGTGTGTCATACGGTGACACAAACACAAAGGCACACGCGTGTTTCAGCAACGACTGAGCTCATCTAATCCAGAAGAGGCATCTTACTCTCACTTTTTGTTTTTTATCTTCAGGCTATTTGCCTGCAACTGATCCTGTGCTGTCTTTGTTGATCTGAGAAGTTCAAAAAATAAGACTCAAAGAGCCCACACCCTCGTTTGGGATGAAAATGAAAAGTGGTTTGGAGGCTCTTTGGGTTCTGATTGGTTTATCCTCTCTCTTTCTACTTTGAAAACGAACCATCTGAAAAGTTCCCGTTGAGAGGATGTTTTACAATGTGCAACTTTAATGCGACCGCTTTGAAAGAACACAGGTGAGACGGCCGCCACATAAGAACCTGCAGGTACGGTTGAAGTGCCATCTGAGGCTCATATCAAAGTCAGCGGAAACTTTTTTTTTATACCCCACCAGTGGAGGCTTCTGTTTCCCTTTCATCATTTTATTTGCTTCACAGAGAGAAATCACCGTCTTGTGTTTTTAGTGCGAGTCAAACAAAGCGAGACTATACATCTCAAACACTCAACGGATCATATCTGAGGAGAGGATGTTTGATCGTTTCTGTGTGGCCCCGTCCGGTTTGCCTCAGAAATAATCCTGCTGCTCTGATACACAAATTAGTACACAACCACAGCATTCCTACAGTGGAAATATAAACACCTGACAGCCCACGTAGGTATTTCATTAGTGTGTGTGTTCTACTACTCTACCGTGTGTTGGCAAGACTCATCTACAAGTCATTTTCACGGCACGGGCCTGCGTGTGTTATTTCATGTGAGGTTGATAAACTGTGAATTTACGCAGAAACAACACTCTTGGAAAAATACTGGTGGATGAGTAATGGCTGAGGATCTAAAATCAAACATGTTTTGTCTGCCACTCACTCACAGTTTACACCTCCACACACCTCAGAAACTTTCAGCACCGAGTGAGTTATGATGCACAGGCACGCCTGCAGGTGACAGAGACAGACGCATCGAAAGAAGGGGGGTGGCAGGAAGGAAAACTTCATTTTTGGGGAATTTCATGCAACAGCAACTGCAGGGCCCTGAGAAGGGAGAGAGAAGGAGCGTGAGTGAGTGGAGGGCTGGAAGGTGGGATGGAGAAGAGAAAAAAGGGGGTGGTGAAGCAGGGGATTCGTGAGTGAGTGAGTGAGTGAGTGAGTGAGTGAGTGAGTGAGTGAAGAGCTGAAGGAGGGTAGGAGAGGATGAGGGGAAGAGGAGGAGGAGAAGGAGTGGGAGGGGTGGGAGGCTTCCTGTCGCCATTCCTTCCTGCCCACATAGACGGTCCAAGAAAGAGAGAAAGAGAATATCTGGGCTGTACTGCAGGCCACATGACATTCTCGCTGGGTCCTTTGCTTTTCCTCCGCGCCGAGTGATGTGCTGCTCCCTCCTTCTCTTCCCGTTCCCTCCCCCTCTCCCTCCCTTCCCCTGCCCTTCAAAGCTTTGACATGTCATCTCCCACCACAAAAACAGAGGTGGGAAGACTCGCTGGCGCTACCGCTGCCTCAGGGTGTCTGGCACTAAAGCTGCCTGCAAATACAGCAGGCAGGGGAGGAGGAGGAGGAGGAGAGGGAGTGAGGAGACAGAGAGAGAGAGAGAGAAAGACAGAAAGAGAGGGAGAGAAGGAGGAAGAAGGAGGTAGAGACAGAAAAAGCAAAAGAGAGACGGAGAAAGAAGGAGCGAGCGGGACGGTGTGCATTAAACAGAACTCGTAAAGCCCTTGGCATCAAAGTGTGTGTGTGTCTGTGTGCAAGCTGTTATTAAGGTAGAGAGACAGAGGAAGATGAGTCCTGTCTGTTTTTAAAGGTGACACTGCTGCAACCACACTGTCTGCGTCTCACGTCTCTCACACAGCAGCAGCCGACTGGAGCTTATGGGGAAGAAGATCTATAACTACGTGGGGGAAAGCTCTGGGAAGCAGAGTTCTCGCTGTGTGGCCTGTGCCGCCATCGGAACCGCCAAAACACAATGATACGAATAAAGGTTGAACAAATGGTACGAATTGTACTGGGATGAATGTAAAATGTATGCAAACCACAGGGCCATGATTCAATGTATCTTCCCTGACTCAAATGTAATTTTCTCCAGGACACTTTCCCTGCGACTCTAAATACATACCATGTAGAGCGTTTCCTCGTGAATAAATGATTCCAGGCCAACTGTTTGCAGCTTGGATACCGCGAAATTTGCAGATTGATTTAAGGGGCAATTATGCACTTGGCTTTTGAACCTCTGAGGCTTTGGGAATGAATTGGTGATTGGCTCCTCTACAAAGTAAGCACATCTGACTGAGCGAGGCCTTACCATAGGCTGAGAGTGTCGAAGAAGCCACAAGAGCCCAGCAAACAAGAACATCACTAACGGGGCCAATTATGGGCCTCCGGGGACCCGTGGGTTCTGACCTAAGAACCAACAGATGAGCACTGTAGAGAGGCTATGAAAAGACAACAAACAATTCTACTGGAAAAAAAGGGAATCCAACATATTAATGACCCGCTTAACGAATAAGGGATGAGATTTAGAGAAAACAGTCAACATTTTGGGGAAATAATTACTTTCATTTGCTTGCTGAATGTTAGATTTAAAAGATTGATACCACTCTCATTTGGCAGAATTTGGAATGCTGACTAATTATCCAAAGTTAGCACTAGTGCTGACCTTAAAGTTACACCAGGTAAACTGCCTAATTTATCAACTGGTGGCTGGCTATGAGTCATAAACCCAGCCTCCTCCATGTTAGTAAATGGAACATGGACCAAACTAAAAAGACAACATCACGCGCCTCCGACCCCTGATCACTAGTCTCCAAATGCGCAAGATGGTGGCGTTGTATGTGACATAATGTCGAAACTATTATTTCTTCACATTCTGTTGCAATTTTTTTTGAATGAGTGAATGTTATAAACTTAAACTCTTACGTGTAGCGGCTTTAAACACGCGCGGGACGTGTTGAGCTTCAGGGCTTTTTCATGGTGAATTTTGTCAACTTTGGACAGAGGTGTCTCCCTTTGTCCAGTTTTTGTGTCAAGCTCAGTTAGCAGGCTGCTAGCTTGTTTAGAAAAAATCTTCTGATCTATTTCCAAAGGCCAAAAGATAAGTTGATAAAGACATGTCTGACATGACCCAAATATATCAAGGTCAGCCAATACAAACCCTTGAAGTGAGTACACAGCCATCCAGCTGACGAAGTAATAGTTACTCATCCACCCAACCTGTAATGTGACTTTGTTATGGTTCCAATATGCAAATTTGAATGTACTCGAACGTCATAACCCAGTTTGAAGGAATTCGTTTTGAGAGTGATGCCAGAATAGTAACATATAGGACACAATGGTATTTCACGCAACATCTCCCCACGTCATGAGGCAACACTGAAACACAAAACCGTCTGTGATTTTCAATAACTTCAAAGCAAACAATCGTCTGCTTCTAGAAAGGTAACAACAGCGAGGAAGTCTTCGAAGTTATGAGTAACAACAACGAAACACGAACCCATCACAGAGATTCTTTAATAAGTTCAAAGCAAACAACTGGCCGCTTCTAGCACAGGCCTCTCAGCGCAAGTGTGCTTGTTCCTGTTTGTGTTTGAGGAGGATTCAGTGAACCTCCGCCACCTGACATCACCTCCAAGAGAGCGTGACCGCCGCGATAAGACATCTGACACAACCTGCCGATGCCTCTGTGTGTAGGAAGGGGGAATGCCTTTATCACCTGCCGCTCCTCAAGAGAAAGTCGACATAGCTCGCACAAGATACATTTCTTATGCTCCTCTTTATGGTGCAGCCATGGCACCCACACTGTTGGATACATAGAGACAGAACCACCACACAACGAGCCCATAGCCCCCAGTCTGAGCATGCAGAGACAGACAGTGGTATTTCATTCTCAGG
Organism: Limanda limanda; assembly: GCF_963576545.1. NCBI lineage: Eukaryota > Metazoa > Chordata > Actinopteri > Pleuronectiformes > Pleuronectidae > Limanda > Limanda limanda. The sequence goes on from NC_083656.1 coordinate 13,033,381, forward strand.
GAGCCTTGAAGAGCCAAATTTATGCCTCTCTAGAAAAACCACACTAAAGTGCCACAGGGTACCAAACGGGAAAAACAACTCAAAGAGCAAGAGAGCGAAGAGCCATTCAGACTAAGACACAAACAAAGTTACTTGTATACTATTGTATGGACACAGTCCTATTCATACAGCGTCTGATCTATTCTAGTATGCAAAGTTTGACATGAAAACAATTAGTCAAATTCCACTGAAAATAATGTAGACGGATGATTATCTGTTTAAAAAAGCTTGTGATGCACCTGATAAAAAGTAATTTATAGATTTGTTTTTGTTTCATGCCCCGTCTTGTCAGAATCTGTGATGTAGATCTGAAATAATTTCAGATCAGCATCATCTCCTTTAATGATGGTATTGTGATGCTAATTTGGAACTTTTTCCCCCAGTCTGCATTGTGTCTATTGTGGTCAGAGAAGATGTCATTAAGCCCCAAGTTTTTCTTTATTCACGCTAAAGAAGAATTTTGCAGCAACAAAGTTTTCAGCTTTTAATGGGTGTAATTAAACATAGTGAGAACCTCTCCAGTTCACTGTGAGCCACAACAAATATCCAGATTTCTTTGTGGTGGCAAAAAAAAATGAAATATTGCAAGCTGACAACTGAATGTAAATTTTTTTAAAACTTACAAAACAAAACACAAATGAACCACAAAATCAAAAGACAAATCATAATGTGTGGCACATTGTCCCTAACCAAGACAATACGTGCACATTTGTTCACTTTTAAACGTGTGACCGTGCAAACAGACAAAACAAGCAAACACAAAATAGATTCATCATGAGTGACTCCAGTGAGGTGGTGGCAGCCTTTTGGCAAAGCAAGGAGAACTTCAGGTTCTGCTGCTCTTAGTTTATTTGTTAGAGAGCACTGCCACCTCCTGGATACAAGGTATCTGTCACTGACTGACTGTACAGGTATTACAGCAGATAGATTCATCTGTTACTTACACATTTGTTTCCCCTTTTTTTTACGGGGTTAGGGTAATCTCTTTTGGTTATGCAGGCTCTCTACTTATACTTTTATCACTGTACTTTTTTAAATTATTTAAATTTCTTCTTCATAAAACTGCAGAGCACAGTGGGGAACATAACGCTACTTCCTCCACTGACCGGCTCCAGTTAAGCCCACTTAGGCCCATGAATGGACTAATTTGTCAGTGTTAAGACGGATTCCGATTGTGTGGAGATAGCAGGTCTAAGAGGCGTCCTTAAAGCCGCTCTGTTAGGCTAAGAGCTGATGATATCAGGCCTCCAGAATGAACTCACCCCAGTGGCTCATCTGATAACATGGTATCCGTCAACAGGGGATTATGGCCCTCGGCTCCAACAATAAAGAGTCCTCGCTTGTTTTTGCCAGGTGCATCTATCTGTATCTACCTTCATCTCCTATAATAAATATAACACTTGTCCAAAACAAAAGAGTCTGTTAAATTGACAGCATGGTTTTATTTAGGCCATATGAAAGCAGTTATGACACAGAAGTCGAGAACAGAAAAGATGATGGTTTTTATTAGTTGAGACCACAAAGAAATTATTCACAGATTCTGAATTTGTATCTGTCATGTGCAATTTTCCTGTCTGCTGAAGATCAGTGTAATATAGTAGACTGCAATTCAGTGGCAGTGTAAGTGAATTAGTGTCTGTAAGTCAATGAAAGATGTTTGGACTCCTGTAATAAATCTTTGAGATGACGCAGATAAAATGGGTTTTCCTGGAAAATGCTGAACGCATCATTTGAAGCCTGCCCACCCGACTGATTTAGTATTATACTTCACAGAGTTGTTGGAGGGCTCACAAGAAAGAGATTGTCTCCTGTGTGGGTCAAGTCAGTCAATCATGCAACATCTCTGGTTTGTGTCCAGATAAGGATCTTTGCTGCATGTCTCTCCTCTCATTTCCTGTCATCTGTTCATCTCAATAACAGTGTAAAAATGTCTCAAAATACAAATGCTCCCTATGATGAGTAAACAGAATTTAAGATGAAATGAGATGAGATGAGATAACACAACACAACACAACACAACATAACATAAAATAACATAACATAACATAACATAACATAACATAACATAACATAACATAACATAGGATAAGATAAGTTAAGATAAAATAGACTTTATATTCCCTATGGGAAATCAGCCTTGGACATCATAGTTTTTATTCATCTGCATCTATTTAAAAATGTCCTGGATAAAATATCGTAAAAATTGGTGGAGTTGTTTAAATGTTCAGTGTGTCGAATTTAGTGACATCTAGTGGTGAAGTTGCATATTGCAGCTGAACACCCCTCACTTCACCTGTTCCCTCCAAACATGACAGAGAATCTGTTCCAATACCCATTATATGCTAAAGAAACAACATTTTGTACAATTTAAATGATTACTAGTGAAAACATCGCTAGGATTATTTCATATGTAATTTCTGCCAATAGTTTCATTTCAGCTAAATCTTACACACTGGACCTGTAAGTGTAATCCTACTCACTAAAGAGGATGAAAATGTAATGATTGGCTGAGGCAACTTTAGAAATACAATACGCCACCACTAAATGTTGCCTATGTGGATAAGTCACTGCCAATGAAATTAAGCAAAGCCGACCTCTTCAATCCTGCCTGCCCTATGAAGCACCTGTAAAACGGTGATCCACAGAAACCAAGGTGACATGTTTCTTGTCAAGGACAGTGACATGGATGGAAACTGACTCTGTTGCAAAACCTCTTGACATGTCATATAAGATGAAGGTGGAATGGATCTGAGGTCAACACCCTGCAGTGAATCACCCGCAGTGGGCACCCACACCCAGCCACTCCGCTCCGCTGTGTCACATGGAAATAATGTTCTGTCATTGCGGCAGCTCTTTGTGACTCAGTCATTTCAGATGCAAATATTGTGCCTCTGATTCCTTTTGATTGTGCACTTTACGTTAGCCGTGGATTACACTGTGAGCACACAAGGGCTGTTCATGTGTAATTGCTTTTAATTGTCCTGGGCCTTTCTTGCTTTTTCCAAAGCACCTGTGCACGGATCAAAGCATGCGATGCTCGTGTCAGCCTTTGTTTCGAGTGGGCGTCCTTACTGGGCACACTGATTGTCATGTAATTGCCTCTCCAGACATTTCTATAGCCTGACAGCTTCCATTAAAACAGAACATCTAAATGTCTAAGTAAGTACGTATCATGAAAGGGTTAAATAACCCGGTAACTTTGATGGAAAATAAATATATATCAACTTATATATTAGTGCAGCCAAATTCAGACACTTTTTCACGCCTTTTACACCTATTTCATTGTATTCATAAAGAAAGAGCAAATTTTTCTTCATACTCTGCTTAACTCCTGACCATCAGTGTCACGAACAACCTGTTCCTCAATCTTAATTTATCAATATACACATGCAAAAGTCACATCTATGTTGACCTGTTCAATAACTCCAGAGGTAGCCGTCAGGCACCAAGTCGCCTGCTCAACCAATAAAAGCTCTACCTTCAAAGCAGATGGTTATATTTGCAAAAGCATCGCCCGACACTCCCACACGTCCTGCCCGGCTCGTCTGCCATATCAAAGAAGCACGTACACATCACAAGGTCACAAATGAGTGATATTTTTAGACCAACAGCAGTGCCGCTGCCTAGTAAAAGTGGACATGAAAGGTTAATGCTTCCAATGTAAATATTTAAGCTTTAATTTCACAGAACATGAGGGTCTTGTTTTGAACTTGAGACTGTCAATAAAATCCTCAGAGGACAACTGAAGAAATTTAGCACTTTCAAGCATCTTTAATTCCCTAATATAAGTCATATTTTCATTTGTGATGGCTGCAAAGTACGTAAAAGAGAAGACAGATTCTTAAAAAATGCTGTGATATGATAAATCTGAAGGTTTTCGATGCAATGAAGAAAAGCCTGGGATCATAGTAATTAATAAGTGGGGAGGGGTCTAGCAGCAGGGGTACAAACGTATAAATGCCCCCTGCTGCAGCCAGGATTGACACAATAACACTGGACCACATCCTCCCAGCATCGTTTTGCATTCAATTTTTTGAGCATTTGCAGAAAATAAATACCAAAGACATTATTTATCTACTCATTGCTTTTATTAGATAAGTTAGATTTTTTGCTAGACAAAGAAATGGATACCTGGAAGATGCAGCTTGTTGTTGTGACTTTTTGCACTTTGTTGCAAACCTGTCAGGGACTCACTGCTAGTGAGGAAGAGGAGAGAGGATTGTCTACAGACTGGCAGGTGAGCATCGTTAACATATATTCCGTTTTTTTCAGGAGAAATTATTCCTTGGAGAAACACGAGAAGACTCTGAATGGATATATGGATTAGATATTCTGTGATTTAATGACCATGTGGGAAATATTTCTTATTTAAAAAAAAGTATATTCTTATTTTATTTACTTGATTAAATGAATAAATGTGTCATCTGTTAGGACGGTTCACAGACACCGATGGAGACAGATGTGAGCCACCTGGTAGCCTCCCTGATGAAGAGATCTAAAGCCCTCCGCTTCTACGGACTCATGGGAAAACGCTCAAGTGACATCCATTAAAAAACTTTACATGATCTATTGTGCTTTTTTTTTCTCCAATAAGATTCACAAACATGACTATTAATAAAGAGAAAATTATCCAATGGTAACCTTGGTCTTTTTTTTAACCCACAGGTGTTAAGAAACCTTTCAAAGTTAATCGACGTACGTAGCTTGACTTTCCATTTCAAACTTCAGTTTAATGTATTATTATCATGCAAATGTGATTTAAAAAAATACTTTCCAATCAAAATAATTTTTGTTTTCTTATGGCATTGGGTTTAAATTCTGACCATTAAACTGCCTTCAACTTCCTTACACTCTCAGGGAATAAAGGAGACACATTCGTAGGCCTGATGGGAAGAAGCCTCTCCAGTGGTGGTAAACACAAACAATATCTGAATCGTATCAAAATATCAATGCAGCTTTATTGATATTAAAAAATATCAAATCCATAATACACATTTAACAGCTATGCTCCAAAGTACAAGGCAAAGATAATCCCATTGAACTGTTTTCTGCTTTTGTTACAGAGTCTTTGACCAGAATAAATCCGTCTGCAACAACCACCGGGGTCGATGTTTCAGAGAAACCACACAAGCAAGGTATGATTGTATCCGTATATAAAAACCTGAGGTTGCATTATTTCAACGTGCATTCTCGCAGTGGTATCGGCAATATTTCCATCTGATTCTCAGCAAATTAAAAATATCTGAATCCATTATTCCGTTTTTTGGCAGGTTCATCTGAGGAGTGGATCCAAATCCTGTATTGATGGAGTTACGGGGGAAGAAAATACACCTTACTATGATCTATACAATTTTACACCAAAGAAGACGCTGCATATATCTGATCCTTGAAATACACTCTGCTTGCAGCTTCAGTTTCATGCTAACGACAACTGTATTAATCCCAAACTTAAGTAACGACCATCTTCAAAATGCACATTTCTTAAAAGAAATAAAAAATAACAATCTGCCAAATATAGGTATGTATTCTTTTCTTTTTTGCAAGAGTAAAGCATAAAATTCATGTTATCCACCACACTGGACCATTTATCATATAACATTCAAAGCTTGGTTGACAGTTTTAAAACAAACAGGAAAAACAGATTTTCTAGCATTGACTGTTTAACGATATCTCGGTAAAGAATCATTCAACTTGGAACGTATGGTGTTTAAAATATGAAAGAAACTAAAATATAAAAGTTAAAAAAAGTTTCATGACGAAAAGTAGCAGATTTAAGCAGGAGAATAAAAAAAAAGCTGAAAAAAAACACTGATTTTTATTGACAGTTCAGAGGTCGAGGCTACTTGTGGCTGGTGAGGCTGTAGGTGAGTTCATTCAGTAGCCTGAGGTCCTTAGTGCTCATGTCCCTTTGGGGGGGGTCCACTTTAGGGAGCTCGGGTCGATGGTCTTGTTGCTGTTGCCTCGCTTGATCTCCTTCGCTTTCCACTCGTCAATCAGGTCCTGAGAGGAAGAGAAGGTCGGAGAGTGAGCCATCAAAAACAGGTACCAAAAAATGTAATAATACGGCAATGATTCTTTTTAATCTAGTCATAAAAAGGTAGAATATTTACTGATATATTCAAAAGGCTACGTTCTAGTTAAATGACCTGTTAAACTACAAATAAATGCTTTTGATTTTCAATTCAAATTTGTGAATTTTGCAACATGAACTCACATTAAACACAGATAAATAAAGCTGGACAATGTGTCTCCACTTCCTGCTGTTTCGCAAAATGAAGCCAAAATATCTCGGACACAGTTGCCACCATCCTGCGCTTTTGACGCCATTTGGAGCCTGAGACTACTCAGTGGTGAGCAAGGAGTGAAGCCGCGGCATCGAGGTCTCGCTAATATACGTAGGCCAAACCGCGAGTCGGTCTCAGCTGTCAATCATGACGTTTCCCCCCATTTTCACAGCATGGAATAAACAATAAAAACCAACACTACCAGTTTAAATAGCATTAGGACAAAGATCAAAGTGATAAGAGCTATTTAAAATAAATGAAACATCTTTTAGAAAATGTATTTGAAAACTTTTTAGAAGCAGGCAGGATTTACGATCTACACTAAATCCTGTCGGGAACCTGTCAAGTTGTCTGTATTTATAAACAGTCCGTCATATTAACATTTTGTAACAATCACACATCTTAAAGAGGTGATAGGAGCCACACAGGCTGATGAAGCAGCATCTTACCTGTCGCTTCAACACCAGGTGTTTTCCCTTCCAGTACTTGAGCATCTGAAGAGACTGCAGGGTGCTCACTATGTCCACTGGATTCACAGCAGTTTCCTGACTGATCTCTGTGCATCACACAAATATAACAAGAATACGTTACGATATGAATCTTTACACGCAGCATCAAATCACCAGTTTAATTTTGAGCTGGAATCTTTTTGAGAAAGAGCAGTAAAAATAAAACCTCCACATTAGTCCTGTGTTCTTACCTTTGATGGAGATCTCCTTGCCTTGAAAGTTGTACATATATCTGAGTAACACTTCTTTCCAGTAGCTTCGGTAGCTGATGAGGCCCAGATCAGAAAGAGGCCTCTCTGGTGAGCCCACCTTCTCTTCCACTTTGGACAGAAGGTAGCCTAAACGACAAGAGCACTTCGAATGAATCCTGATGATATTCATAATCTCTCATTGCTTTGGACTGTGTTTACAGGAGTCATATTTTATATACAAAAAAAATATATATATATATACAAAAACAGGGACAAAAAACATGTATAAACAGACATTTTCTCTATCTATTTATCCATCTATCCATCTATCTATCTATCCATCTATCCATCTATCCATCTATCCATCTATCCATCTATCCATCTATCCATCTATCCATCTATCCATCTATCCATCCATCTATCTATCTATCTATCTATCTATCTATCGTTAACCACTGTCTAATGCAAGAGCCCCAATATCAATGCCACCTTATTGAAGTTGTTGACTTCAATAGCAGGAAAGTCTTACAAGACCATCAAGGTTGCACTTATACAGTATAATTTAAATCTCAACAAAACTGAGCAGAGTTCAACTGAACAGGGTTCAACAATCCGCTTAAATCACATTTATGATGTTGAGATGTACGAGATGAGGAACGTTTTTTTATTTGGTGTCTACAGCTACAAACAAGTTCAATTTAAGACTTCAAGAGCTTTCTAAATTCCAGTTGAAATGAAGTTTAAACCCAAACTTGTGATGGAAATACGCACCAAATGTGAAAATAAACTGTTCAAAGCAGACACAATGTTAAAACTCTTAAAATGTTAAGGGTGACCTTTGGCAGTGACATCTTATGTGATTTTAAGCCTGTGTAAGGACCTGTGGTCATCTTTAATTTATACAAGCAAAGCCTCAAGCAGAACAAGACAGTCTCAGTTATCATCTCAACTTACCTCAGTTTTCATTGTTGAGAACTCAGTTTTTCAGACAGTCTTAACATTTAAATATCAGATCCTTTCCATGTAAATATTTGAATTAACACAATGTTCAAAGCCCAATGGTGTTTGAACCTATTTTTCGGCCTGTCAGTCCTCCTTCCAAATATTAGCATAGTAAGCAACAGAAAAAATTTGGAATAAAAATATCATGTACATACTGAAGTCAATGAGCATCTTGCCGAAGCCCTGTCTCATGTACTGAGGCATCGTCAGGATACAGGACACGTTGTAATTCAGGAAAGAATTCTTCTCCTTGAAATGAAAAAAGGGAAAAACATTTTAGATTTTCCTGTACACAAAAGTTAGAAATGATTATATACTGTAAATGTGCATCTTAAATCTTCATTCACCTTAGAAAAGTATCCCACTAAATGGCAGCCAGTGTTGTCGGCCTCGGTCATGACGTAGAAGAGAAACGGCTCCACGTCGTAATACAGCGTTTTGTGGTCCAGGAAAAGTTTGGCAAGTAAACACAGGTTCTGGCAGTAGATCTGGGAAAAAATGATTTGATTATAGTCACTTATTTGACTAGATTAATAGTAAGATGTCACTCTCAGTGAAACTTGCTTTACAGATGTATAGAATTTATACAGATGTTTACAGTATACAATACAATAAAAAAAACAGATAGAGTTAAGTAAGAGACATTACGATTAGGGATGCACCGATCCGCTTTTTTCACCTCCGATACCGATACCGATATCTGAGGTTTAGTATCGGCCGATACCGATCCGATACCGATACTAATTAAACAGTCGGATTCCCCTGGTCCGCACCAGTTCTAAATCACCCGCGGGCGAGTTCACCAACTTTGCAGCTCCGCCGGTTCCGTTCAAACTGAGCAGGGCGGGAGATCCGGACCGGGACCCGTCCGGCACCGGGTCGGCGCAGGGACCGGGAGCCGGACCGGGAGCCGGACCGGGGTTCACAGCCGCCCGGGGGAAGCTAGCGGCGGCGGCGTGGGCAAAGTTCCGGCTCCCGGTCCCGGGGCAGCAGCACCAGCAGCCGGCAGCCCGGCTCCAGGGAGCACCGCGGCCCCGGTGGAGGCGGCTCGGCTCGCACCGGGAACCGGGGGAGAGGCGCCGGGCACTGTCGGCTCCGCACGGCGTGTTGCTTGCGTATGACGTCACTCACAGCGCACAGCATAGAATTACACTGAATAGATCAGCCGATATGGATCGGCCCATTGTCGCCGATACCCGATCTAGAAATTTCTTCAATATCGGTACCGATACAAATATCGGATCGGTGCATCCCTAATTACGATCTGAGTTTTCTTACTTTATTCTTTTTACCATCTACTTCAAACACAGATATGGCTCCTTTTCTGTAAACTTCGTCTCCTGGAGGATGCTTCCACACACACTTTGCCTGAAAAAACACACATCAGTATTATTATTTAAATAACTCAGTAACTGTGACCAGATATGACAAATACATTAACATGAAGGGTAGAATTCAGCATCTATAGGAATGATATATATAAACGATATGTACATGTAATTCATAATTATATCTTACATTTAAATCAACCTTTTTTTACTTTAATAAGTATGAACTATCGCTCACAACAAAAATAATTTGCCTCTCACCATGTGTCGCCTGAGGATGGTCTGGCTCTTCATGTACTTGAGGCAGAACTCGCAGACGTAGAGGCGACCCAGGCGTGCGTACTCCTCAGGATAGGGGGAGTGGTACCAGGTGTCCAGCTCATAGCGGCCAAACAGGATGGTTTTGATCATGTTGCTGCCCTCTGTGATCTGACCCTGGATACGCAGCTTCTCCTGTCAGACGGTAGACCAGAAGGAAAACCTTGTAATTGCTGAGCTCAGCATGTCAACTCGGCATTTAGATTATTTTTCCTCAACGTAAGGCTTTGTCCGTGATACATTTTTGGATTTTTACATGTGCAAACAGCAGCAAAAATAAAATGTACGATAACATGAGGATTCGCACTTCATCACACACCTGCAGCTGCTGAGTAAGACAGAATAAAACAGACTAACAGGCCTTAACCTAGATTTTGGCAACCAGAAATATGAATATGTCGACATGAGACCTACAGTAGAGATAAGATGCTAAGATGGTGCTGATGTCCCAGGAATGTAGAGCTTGAGGCGCCAGGGTAAAGTGATGTCTATATTCTTTAAACATTGAACCTGTCCCCTTTTTGTTACAAATCTTATTGTCGGTTAACAGTAAATTATGGGAATCTCTAACATGTGTGATAAGGTGCTAACTGAGTGACACTTGGATGTTCAGATAAGTAAACAAATACAGAAATCGAAGGATGTACAGTATGATGAGAATGGGTTCTACTTAACAGAGAGGCACCACGGCAAGTTTCCTCAGTTATTATTTCTACCTCAGTTCCATTTTAAAAAGCAAAAAATGATATTTCTTATACATCAGTTGATATTAATGACAAGTTACTTTAGTTTAGGAAGTCTTGTTGCAGGAGCAATACTGATAGAGACATGAAACTGCTCATTACCAGGTCTTCAGATGCACGGGCCTGAGCTTTCCTGAAAAGTTCCAGATCATATTCACTGGTGATGTTCTCCAGCAGAGGTTCCCTGGTGTTGCCGTGTGTCTGCCGATGCTCCTGTGGATCAGTGAGGAGCGGGTATAGAGGTGAGAGAACATATCAGCAACAATATGTAATGCAATACTGATAATAATAGAACATTGTGGAGTGGAAGCAAATGTGCAACTGCAGTGAATGCCAGTGACGTACCATGTGCTTTTCTTTCTGCTCCTTCGGCAGACCAGAGTTTCGCCCTTTCCTGATCTCAGCCACCTGCTCTTTGTATTTGCTCTGTTTCGATGTTGGTGTCTGAAAAGCAAGATAGAAATACAGAACATCAGTCATGGTCATGGTTAAATGAGAGCTGGCCAATAACATTCAACACTGGGTAGATAAGAAAATATGTAGTCTATCCGGCCCTGATCAGAGAGTGTGTGTTTTGTAGATATTAAAACGCAGGGAACACTGTGTTGCCTTTATTTTTGAAGCCTACACTGCGGTGCAAGGTTGTTTTTTTGTGTTTGTTGCTAGGCAACCACTGAATCTGTGATTTTATTGTGCAGTAAATTCACAGATCTGTTCATGCTTTTTTAATATACACATGACATGTTGAGGACACTTGCTCTGGATCGTAGAGTGAGAGACACAGACAAAGAGAGAAAAATCATGTTGGAGTACTAATTTGCCTCCAAGCCTGATATGTGTTCAAATCACGGTAACTGCAGTTGGTTAGGTCATATTTCTCCAAGCATCCTGCAACATCCACCACTAGCCTGTCCTGCATGAGTGATGTTTACAAGAGAAAAACTGCCTCTGGGTGTGTTTTTGTGCTCAGAGTTGAACTTGTTTCATCCTGATGTATTCAGAGCCTTCCTGTAAAAACATGCTCCAAGCGCCTTCAATGCATAAGCAGTGCACAGAATGCTTATTGTCTGTAAAAATACAACTGGAATAAGTACCTCACTGGAACAATGCACACTGTATGATCTGGGTTTTAATCGTGCAGCCATATGTATGATTCCTGATAAAAAGTAAACATAACTGATGTCGCGCAAAGCTTTAGAAAAAGAAAGTACCTGGTGACGAGTTGCATGGCGTGAGTGGTTTTCTTCCTGTGCTTTCACCTCCTCTTCTTGTTTCTCACGACTGACAGCTTTCACCTGCAATGACGAGGGAAGGATAGATTACAGTTTATAAAAAAAATGTTTCCTTACTTCTCCTTTAAAAAGAGAGAAACTGTAAATGACATCATGTAAGAGAGATGTATTAATATCACATATCATATAGTAATTGGATTTTATCGTGAAGGGATGAATGAAATACAAATAACTATTTTCAAGATAATCACCTTGCATTCATCAGCAGAAAGATTGTGGTAAAGAGGACAACCTGATACAGCAAAGTGACGTTCATGTTTCCCTGTGAGGTGACCTAAGCAAACAGAAAGAAAAAAGGACGTTTTAATATTGTGATAAAGGGGGATAACCCAGAATACAAATCAAAATCAATATAATTCCTTGAAGTAAAATGTGTACAAAGGCAGAGATTCCTCACCAAGTGAGTTACAGCCCGGCGTGGGGCATTTCATGTTGAAGTTGTAGGTCTCGTGACAGCGGCGGCGCTTGGGTCGATGGGAGAGGTCTTTATCGGAGTCCCTGTTGGCTTGGTCTTTGGCCTGGCTCTCATCATGAGACGCGTTGGGGCTGGAGATGTCCAGCTCAGATTCGGAGGAGGGGGCATTTCCCGTGGGCGTCAATGGTGGAGATTCGTCGTGGTCCGCAGCTCGTTTCAAGTCTGGAGCATCTGAAGCAATGGGAGTCAAACAACCACCACGTTGAGGAAACAGCTGAGATGACTGAAGAAGATTGTGATACATCTATATAACAGGAACAGGACTCACCCTGAGAGCTTTGGCTAAGGCGCGTGGAGGCTCTGGTGAGACGCTGTCTCTTGGACATGTTTCCATCACTTTCTGAACTGTTGGTCTGCTCTCTTTCAGCGGAGGAGTCCGAGTCTTCAGTTCCATCTGAACCACTCCCAGGCATGTGTCTCTATCAGGGGGGAAACTTAAATGAGTGTCTTCCTACACTGATCCTAATAATAATGGTATAAAAACATTAAAGCGAATGTAGATCTCACATCATAACACTGGGGTCTGGCATACAAAGGTGGATCAATGAGGTGAGCTTGCTCATACATTCATATCGTATCTGACAGCTGCTGGATGTTAGTTAGGTCTGTGGCGAGGTTAGGCTAAACTCAGCAGTAGCTAACGTTAAATGGTTAAAATACATGTCACTATAGTTAGTATTCGCTACTTCTGAAAGAGCAAGTGGCGCTAGGTTAATCAGGTAATGCTACACTTCCAACGGATTCCGTAGCTAGCCTGGTTAGCACCTCAAAAAACGGTTATTATTGTTAACGTGTTCAAGTTTAACCGGGGATCATGGCATCTGGTGATCTGACGTCTTTATTCCAGATGTTGCTGGTGGGTTGCAGACTCAGTCGCAGATTTGTCATTTTCCCAAAAGCGCCTGTTTCTGAAGTGTGGTGATCTACTGAAGGTCTCGTTAAAATAAACATCAAATAAAAACCCTTCACGAGTTAATGGTGAATAAACTATTAGCTTCTGGACTGATGATGATCTCATCACGCCACCGAGCCACTGAGATGTTCGGTGCGCTTCACCTATGCTTTTGATTTTCTTTATCCAGAATGTTAGTATGGCTGGTCGCAATCATTTCAGACTTACAATTGTTAAGTTGCTTACGGTTGACATGTTCATAAAGAAGCTGTATGAAGAACAGGATGAGGAAATGAGGAGGCAATTCTTGGTCTTGATTCTGAGTCTGAAATCTCTGATGCTGAGAACCTAGACTTTGTTCTCAGGAACAGCTGATGTTGTGGGTGTGTTTTGAAATCCAGCTCTCCTAAATGGAGAAGTCTCATTTGATGACATGTTCAAGATGAGTCTTCTGTGTAATCAAAGGAGCCTTCTACTAAATGAAGAAGGAAGAATAAGCTGTACATGAATATAGCAACGAATCACCCAGCCATGCATGAAATCACACATGAAATGAATACGGGGTAATTTGTACACATGTTGTGCATTAGAAGGGGTTTGCATAGCTTGTATATCAAAGGGTTAGTGTGGAAGAGCATTTCCTCTTCTACAATGAACATCATCATAAGGAGACTTATCCTGTGAGTAACCAGTGTAGATGAATCCAGCGGCGACAGGAGGACACATGAAACTTAACCCATCCAATAAAAGCACGTTTACCAACAAACACCCAACGAGCTTCCACCTCATTGATGTGAGGGATGTTTTCATATGACACATGTTTGGTGTTTGTGCATTGTTGTGATCACCAGCGTCAAACGAAGGCACTTTGCATGGAGCTGACCACGCGTGTGTACTCTTCATAACTCCCTGTGTCTCCCATGAACGATCAGCATCAGTTTGTAAAGCCTGTTTTTAGGGATGCACATCAGGTGTTGTACAGCTGACAGTGTAAAACACGCTGTTGAAGCTCGGTGGCATGCTGAGATCAGTCCAGATGCTAATACTACAAGTATTTTGTTCTATTTTTTATGATTTCTATTATTGCCTCAACGTGATGCTGACACGGACACATTACATCAATCCGTGAAGGGTTTTTGTTTGAGGTTTATTTCAACGACACCTTCAGTAGATCAACGCACCTCAAACACAGGCGCTTTGGGAAAATTAGGAATCTGCGACCGAGTCTGCAACCGACCAGCAGCATCCGGAATAAAGACATAATATCACCAGATGCCATGATCCCCGGTTAAACTGGAACACCGGTAACATTAGCCCCGTTGTCCCACACGGCTAACGGGCTGAAGCACAGAACTGCACTGACAAAACTGTGAATTCAGGGTGCAGTGAATTTATATTAATGTTATTGATGAGTTAATCAAATAAGAGCAAATAATGGGGTATTGTGGTAGGTTCGGCAAACACAGCGCCAACCAAGCGTCGTTATATTCCAATAATTTTCATGTTAATTTGTGAGATTGGGCTGAGCTGCTCGTTACCGCCCAGCCTGGATTTCTTTATAAACTGTCACGAAAACGAGTGTTATTGAATGTGAGTGATATCTATGATGAAACTCGCTCTGTGTGCACAACTAACGTGACCAGCACCGGGCGTTTAGCGCGTTAAATCGACGGATTATTGAATGGAATATGGCGGAACCCTGTCCCTGGACGTCGGTGCTAACTTAGCTAGCGTCTCCCTCCTCAGCGACCTACATTGGTTCTTACCTGTGGTCTGCGCGGCATTTCCCCCTCGATGCTCGCTGATCCCGGTGAACTAGAGGAAAGGAACGCGATAAATCTCCCGGTACTAAAGTAAAAAAAATGGGAAGGAAACTAATTATTGATTTTTCATCTTTTTAGGGACTAGTTTGTGTGTACACAGCGTTGCCAGGATGTGATCGCGCCACATCCTTCACAGGCGGAGCGGGGAATTGTACTTCCGGTGAGAAATCTGTTGCCCGGTGAGCCTCCAGAGCAGCAGGGGGCGACACTGTGCTGCTAGAGGAGATTTGCATTGTGCTTCAGAATGTATATAAAAATATGTATATTATATTGACATTATAAAAGCTATTTTATGGGCTGTTAATATTGTGCTTTGTCACACCTCCCCAAAAGAGTTTCATCTTCGGACACACAATATCACAATGTCCCCTTCAGCTCATAACATTTAGTTTGTAAATGTAGAATAATTGAAATATCCTGATTCAACTCACCTGAAGTGACATATGTTTTCAATGTGTAGTTTTTCTGTATTAATGTACAGTCCAATTCTGATTGATTATGACACCTCCATGTCAACTGATTCACACAACTATACATTAATTGATTTATTAGTGTAGTCAAAAAAGGGGGCCCAAAAAAAATCCAAAACATAAATACTTTATTGTCCTTTAAAACTAATTTCTATATATTGTTTTTCTTCATTCCCAAACCTCCCATTTGTTGCCATGTCCATTTCAGTTCACTGTCACCCTGATCCCCCCCCCCCCTGTTAAGCCTCCATCCAGTCGGGGTTGGCTGAGGTAGTGGAGACACTAGAAAATGCATCTGTTTTCCAGAGAGTTCCACTGTCAGACTATAAAAGGCAGAGCAATTCAGGCAGCAGCTGATACCAAATGCTTTATAAATAGCCAGCATGGCCTGGTCACTGCATTGGAGCACACAGCCCGAACGCATGACCCACATACTTTGTGCTCTTACAGTCGAAGGAGTAAGAAAGTAGTTTCTGTTTTAGTTTTGTGTAAGAATTAGAATGAACAAGCCCAAAATTGTCAGACCAGAGGAGAGGTAAGTGCTGCCAGTTTCTTCTCTTTAACACAACACATTTGCGTCTCTTTAAAAATCCTTTTGTTTATGAAGACTCTTAAAGGGAACTAACACAAACACTCATATAATCATATTCCAAACTTTTATTTGTCTGTATTTTAACAGCCAGCCAGCACATGTGGTGTGGTACGACAGGAAGAAATACGTCACCCTCAACTTCAGGGTGCAAAAACCGAAAGATGTCCAGGTCGAGATCCAGTCAGACAAACTGATCATGTAGTGAGTTATTTGTTTTTTTTATTTCTCTTGCTTTCTCGTGTGAGATACTTATTGTAGCAGGGTTTTCTGAAACCCTTTTTAAATCAATTTCTTTCAGGGTGTGAAATATTAACATGGGAAGTTGTCTGCACTATAGAATGTTGCAACTTGTGTCCACGTTGTGCTGACTTGTTAACCTGAACCCCCAAATCCTGTCTCTACAAACAGCTGCAAAAATGACACAGATGATGTGTTCTACAATGAGCTGTACTTCTACGACAAAATCCAATTCAATGTATGTGTCTCATTTTTAGGCATGATGCAATATATATATTCACTATTATATGCAGAAATATACATTCATTAGGATGTTGAATATAGGCTAAGCATGTTTCCAAATATTTGCCACTTAAAAGGACTCCAGAGAAAGAGTCTATGACCGCAACATCCACGTCTTGCTGAGGAAGATGAAGCCTGATCATGCATGGCCGCGTCTCCAGAAGGATGCTGCCAAAGTAAGCTTTACCTTGTCCCACAATTACTTTTGAAAAATCTCATTATCTTAACAGAGTTTGAAGAATTATTATATTGAAAAATCTGAGCCTCTCCAGGCCATATACAAATTTGAACTGTGTTGTTTTGCCTGGTTCTTTGCAGGCCAGTTGGATTGCTGTGGACTTTGACAATTGGAGGGACTGGGAGAATGAGGAAGATGACGGGAAGGAAGAGTACGACAGATACATGGACGTAAGTGACGAAATAAGATAATTCTGATAATGTTGAAGAGCTTGCATGAACAAATATTCATGTCGTCGTCCCCCCCCCCCAGATTATCCAGGACATGGCTTCATCTAACAAAGGAGAGACACCAGACATGGGAGACCTCAGTGATGTAAGTACAGAGCTCTGACAGACAAATAGCTTACACAAAAAATCATACACATGTATATTCATTTCAAGTTATATTTTTATGCTGTGTTGTAGACTGGAAAAAAACATAAAGTATTGATGACTTTAAATGTTGATATTGATCTCGTCCTTCCCTTCTCCTCCACAGTCTGACTGAGACTCACTGTCACCCAGAGACCTTCTTCCCTGTGTTTTCTGAAGCTTGTTATATTTGTGGATGACGTGATGGTTTGATCCCCAAAATACTGTTTTTACACAATGTGCCATTTTCTATGAGATATTTATTGTTTTTGTCCACTGTACACTGACGTTTCAATGTCAGGTTGAATAAAAATCCCTTTGTATCAACTGTGATCTGGTTTTGGGGTGCTTGTTGTTATATCATTCATGTTAACACGGAAGCAAATAAAGAGCTTGATACTGGAACGTGAGGATGGGAAACACAAAGAGGCAGAGCAATTTTAAAACAACTAAATTGCTTCAATTGAAAAAAAGATTGTACGTACAATCGTATATGTGCAATTATCTTTTTAATTTGCAAGCTTTCAATTAGAGCCCTTCTTCAATGCAGTTTGATGGTGTCCACCTCAGCCAAGCCTGATACTGGATGAGTGATGTGTTTTTTCCCCTTATTTGATTTAGTTAATTAATTTATCTAAAGATTGTCTTAAATACAGAGAATTTTTTCATATCTCAGAATGGGCAGTTACATTTTCGACCACTATTTTGGATTGTTGGATGCACCCCAGGTTTTGTGTTAGCCTTTTTACAATCGTTTTTTGTACACATTATTATTATATTAGTATTATTTTTATAATGTTTATAAGACGTGTTTTTCTGGTCGTGTACTTTTTTTGTATTATATTTTACATTGTCTAATTAAATACATATATTTATTTTATAAATAGTTTTATTCTATTCATGAAGAAAGAAAGAAAGAAAGAAAGAAAGAAAGAAAGAAAGAAAGAAAGAAAGAAAGAAAGAAAGAAAGAAAGAAAGAAAGAAAGAAAGAAAGAAAGAAAGAAAGAAAGAAAGAAAGAAAGAAAGAAAGAAAGAAAGAAAGAAAGAATGAATGAATGTAAGAAAGAAAAACAATAGGTTCGACGAACATAAAAAGAAAGAAGGTCGCTTTAAGTCGATGTTACTAAGTTTGGACCATATTAGTACCCGTACCTTCCTGACAGCTGCTCATTCAGTTTCGTTCTGACTCGTGCTGCTGCAGAGTTTTCACTCAGAAACTTTCCACTATGGCTTTTCAGTGTCAACGGGACTGTTACCTGCAGGAGGTAGGGAACTGTCGATCAGAGATAAATTCACATTACATAAAAACATCAGGCGGAGGTTCTGTGCAGACCAGGTTAGCATGATGGCTAACAACAGCCTCCTATCACCGAAGCTAACTGGACATGTTATGTTATGATGCAACCACAGACGCTTCTTTCACTATTACACGGATCTTATCCCTTCAATGTACCTTTAAGTTCGGTCAGTAATGAAGTTAAAACATATGAATCGGGTCTGTTCATTCAGTGGTTAATAAATCCACTGTAAACTCAAGACAGTTCAGCAGCTGAAGAAAGTGATTTCTATTCAGTGTAAAAACTATTATGTACTGTTATTGCATAATACAAATAAAACTAGTAAAAGTGACTAGATTTGTAACAGTCTAGTGCATGAGGTTATATTATATACACGTTTATATAAAAACCTATCTGTAAATCATGTTAATTACAATGTAGCTCCCAAATCTAACAAAATATATTACACATATGCTACTAAACACGTATACACATAAAAAAGATAATGAGGTGGTCTAAAAAAAACACTTCTTTGACCATGAAACGTTAGAATTTCACAAACGCATGAGGTAAATTATTACCAGAGACATAAAGTTAAGTGTATACATGTTATGGCTGTTTGAACCAGATAAAGCAGCTATAAACATACGTATATAAACTAGGCCATAAGGCTGCACAATCACTTTTGGTCACACCACTCATTACATCACAGTTCATTTCCACTCTTCCCACAAGGAGTGAGTTTTCATTTCATAAATTTTTCCCCCCGTAGTTTGACACCTCCGTCATTTCCTGCTGTCCGGCTGAGTTAAAGCAAGAAGTCAATGGAAAGAAAGAAACTGTCAAGGGCTTCAACGTCAAGCTCCAAGACACCATCTTGTTTCCTGAGGGAGGTGGACAAGTATGCTTGTTATTTCTTTTTTAATATCAATCACCTTTTCAGATTTCTATAAGAAGCCCAGGCAACCAGCGAAATAATCATGTTGCTCCTTTGGCAATATCTTGTTTCCGAAGTTATCAAAACACCTAAAGTCATAGGGTGTAATATTACTCTGAAGTGTTTCATGGTATGTTGTTTCTTCCTTCAGCCAGACGACCACGGGCTGATCGGAGATGTCCCAGTTTTGAGGGTGACGAGACATGGACCAGAAGCCGTGCACTTTGTGACCTCCCCCCTGGAGGTGAGCCAGGAGGTGCACGTGAAGGTGGACTGGGAGAGGAGGTTTGACCACATGCAGCAACACTCAGGTAAAGGATCAGTAAACTGTGACTGATCATATACTGTTTTCAGACACTTATTTGAAGATACACTTCTTCATCTTTCCTTCTCTTAGGTCAACATTTGATCACAGCATTGGCAGATTCCATGTTTGGACACAAGACCACATCCTGGTAATTCACCACTGCACAGATTCATTTCCCTGTAAATGTTAAAGACTTATGAGTTTATTTGTCTCCTTTGGGTGTTTCTTCTTCAGGGAACTGGGGCGTCAGAGAAGCACAATTGAGCTAGACACTCCCAGTGTGAAGCCCGCGCAGCTCCAGGCTCTGGAGGAAGTTGTTAATGAGAAGATCAGAGCTCATGTTCCTGTCACTGTTCAGCTGCTCTCTATAGACGACCCCGCTGTGGAAAAGGTACGTGTTTTGCACTTATTTTGTGCTCAAAGGCCAAAAGGTCATGATCTTTGATTCTGTTTCTGTTAGAACTATAATTTTACATTAAATGTTGTGTGATGGGTTTGAACAAGGTGAGGAGTCGTGGGCTGCCAGAGGACCATGCCGGGCCGATTCGGATCGTCGATATCGAAGGCGTCGATGCCAACATGTGCTGTGGGACGCACGTGTCTAACCTCAGTCACTTACAGGTGAAACATCACACATAGGCTAATACACAAACACATGGTTTAGATGGTGTGCTGTTTGCTGCTATGTTGATGGCTGCTTTCTCAATCATCAGATTTTGTTCCTTAATTGATTTGTTTACTCCCTATTTATCTCTCCATTTCTCCTTTTCTCTGTTTGGCACTTAAGACACATCATTACTCTTTCTTATGAACTCCAGTTTAACTAATTTAACTGTGCGATTCAGTGGCTCATTTGCAATCCATTTAACTGTATATTCTGTTTACACTGTTTATATTATTTCTATCCTGTTTGTGTTTTTATACTCACTTGCAACCGGTGTACTTATTATTACCTGGATGGATATTTCTATTTTGATCGTCCTCTTTGCTCCTTTTACACAGCAAACCACCCTGTTGTGGGACTAAAATAATAATTATATATATTATAATATATTTATTAATAATAATAAATAAGTATCTTGTTATCTTTAAAGCTTCCCAGTATTTAATCATGAAAATTTTAATTTTTTAATGCAAGCACTGATACGTCACAGTTGGTAAAATGGTCAAAACTAAAATGAAGAACACATCACTTATAGTAAAGGGAATAAAACTTGTAAAAAATCATTTTAGTAATCAACTCATCTGCTTCAACTTGATTTATCTGTATTTTAGGTTATCAAGCTACTGGGAACTGAGAAAGGGAAGAAAAACAAAACCAACCTGATCTTCCTGGTAGGAAACCGAGTACTGAAGTACGCTGAGAAAAGCTACAGCACAGAGCGCTCGCTGGTTTCTCTCCTGAAGTAGGTTCAAAGTGTTAAGGATAAATATCAGCAGTATATAATCCAACGGATACAGGAAGTTTAAAGTGGACACAATTCTTCTATCACTGCTTAACAGGACCAGACCTGATGAACATGTTGAGGCGGTCGACAAGTTACAGAAATCTGGAAAGCTGCTACAGAAAGTAAGTAAAGTAAAGTAATTTACTGCTCATACTGATTTATGGTTGAGAAATTAATGAAAATCATGTGGTATTCATGTTGTTGTAACTGCCAGAAGATGTCGTTAACTATAGCGGGTTCCTTTAAATGACAAACACTATATCACAGGGCAGATCGACTCTCTAACCATCTCGTATTTTGCAGACGAACCTGTCACTGCTACGAGACATGGCCATCCTCATTGCTCAGAATTTCAAAAACGACCCCCAGAGAGGAAACTTCTTCACCTTGCACAAGTAAGAAATTCACAAGGGCTGGTTTTTTATGTACAGCAGAATACACTGCCCTCATACAACCATGGAGAAAATGTTTGTTTTTCTTTCTATAGGAAAGAGGGCGACAATGAGTTCATGAATATTATTGCCAATGAACTAGCTACTGAGGTAAGATCATAATCTGTCCTGATTAGTTCTAGGTGTTCACACGTTCCGTAGTGAAATCATTTTATTGAACCTTCGTTTATTCTACTCGCAGGAAACCTTGGTTTTCCTCACTGTTGGAGAAGAAAAGGGACCTGGTTTGTTTGTTCTGGCTGGACCCAGTGGACAAGTGGCCGAGATGGGACCCAGGTAAGAGACACCAACAAGTATTTATTTAGCTTCTACTGCCACAAATTATCTAGGGTGGTGCTGTATCGCTGCTTTTAAACATGCACTGAAGCTCCGAGGCTTTCTTATATTAACTAGATATTTTCCAGAGGGGCTCTATGTGAGAACACAAATTGTCAGAATCAATTGTTCGGGACATTTTCCAGAACCTCTCCTAGCAGCCCCACCTGGTAAAATCCATTTGAGAATACAATAGGAATTTTTCTAAGTTGATAGCAAGCGAGTTGGCGTGTTGTTTCCCCAGACGTGAAACTAGAAGAATACAAATATCTTGGGATGAAAAAGAGGAGCCATACATGTAGAAGACACCCACAAGGAATTCATCTTAGAAAGATGAGATTTGAGAGCTTTTGGTGATATCGCTGTCGATATGCTGTAAACACGTGATTTTCCACAGCAGTATTTTTACGTCATGCCTCTTGTATACTTGATACCTGTTTGAAAACCATGCTTGATTTGTTGTGTTCTCCAGGGTGTTGGAGATGCTGCAAGGGAAGGGGGCAGGCAAGAACGGACGTTTCCAGGGCAAAGTCAACAGTCTGGCTCAGAGAGGAGAGGTGGAGGCTTTACTGCAGCAGAACTCCAAACATCAAACCTCAGAGGAAAAATAAAGCCGACAATACAAATTAAAAAGTTGACTTGATGGTCCTAAATATTCAAATTTTGTAATAAACACGAAAGGATGGGTAAGAGATTAATCATCCGTGTGACGCTGTATATAACTGGGACTTTGGTAAAACACGTGCTGTACATATCTGAACGTTTAATGTCATTTGCTTTCAATATTCATTTGGAACCTCATCCGTTCAATTAAAAGTCTAATCACAGAAAATACAATTTGAGTTTTTTGTCCCCCATTCAGGTTTAATACTACATGTGGGAGGTGAATTAACTTTTAACTGCCTTGCTCGAGGGCATCACAATCTGCAATTTAAAGATAATGTAAAAAATATATCCTGCTCCTCACACAGCTGTTTGACACACGCATGTACTTTCCCATGGATAAATAAAAACATACACCTGATGAATATTTAGTATATTTATTTAACATACAGAAGATAGACACATTTGACATGACTTGCTAATATAAATCTTTGGCAGGATTACATTGAGAGACAAAGATGGTACACCCTGTGCACCCTGGTACACTGTAATGCTGTCTAGTAGAACTGTCAGAATAAAGTGGTGAAAATATCATTAGTTGTCACCTCATGTACAAACATCGTGCATTAATATTAGAAACCTCTCATTTTATTGTGCAACCCAGTAAAAATTTACAATCAAATACCAATAAAAACAGTTGAATCAACTTCTTGTTGCACACAGTGTGTTTACATTTTTTAAATTGTGGTTTATGACAGGACTGTTGTACTAGATTGCATTACAGTGGAGGAAGATCAATTTTGTGAGAGAGGGTGTTTAAAGCAGTGGTTTAGAAACAAATCATAGATGTCCAGTTCCTTCGGTCATACAAATATGTCACAGTTCAGCGGTGTAGACAAAGGTAAAATGTGTAGATCTAATAGTGCAACAGTGCAAACGTGCAAGCACCCCCTTCCCCATAAACAAAACACTTAAGGCATAAAAAACTAAAAAGATATGGAGGTGTTTTGTAACTGTGCTCAATGGGATCCTGGAGACATTCTGATTCGTCCTTTTCAGTTCCTGCTCCTCCTCCACAGTAAATCTATGAGAACGGCTTCACTATCTTCATCGAGATGTAGTTCTGAAAAAGGAAAAAAAAGCATTCAAACCAGCACACGCCACAACCTCACAATTATCCTCTGCAACACAAACCTTACAGCGTTCAGAAAAGTGCCCTTGTGATTTTAGAATATATGAGCAATGTCTGTCCTTACCGGTAAAGAGTACAGCAGGATGGCGAGGAAGAGAATCACTATGGTGAGGATGAGGAGTCCGATGAAAAGGCACCTGAACCGTTTCCAGATGATGAACTTCATGGTCTTACATGGGTTGGTGAACCAGAAGAAGGAGGTGTCTGGGCGACTGGAGAATGACAGCCGGAAAGAAGCATTAGAGTCTGGAGAGAGACCTTTTTTACAGAACCAATCTGCACAATGTTTTCCATTAATCCCCTTCACAGTCAACATTTTCCTGCCACAGTTTCCTAACGAGCAAAAACTTTTATTTCACATTTATTCTACTGAGTTCTTACTTGGGAGGATCCAGTTTTGGGTTCATGTTGGGTTCGTCTCGGCCTTTTCCTGCAGGTCTCTCATCGGCATCTGCTTCAGGTATGATTTCCAGTGTCATCTCCACTTTACCCTACAAACACAGATAAATAAGCATGACAAAACAAAACTAATAGCAATGAGGTCGTCTGAAACACCAGGCTTCATAGTGTAAATTAGACTTAAGCTTTTAAATCAACAGTGTCTGTGATGTCATTTCAAAATTCTCGCCGCACATAAAGGCTAAGACTGAATTTCCTCATGATCCAAACCAGTTAATGCTCATTCGTTTGCTCAACAGTTTAGGTTCGAAGATACTTTCCCTTATAAAAAAAAGAAAAAGAAGCAATCTGTGGGTTATTCTTTGTATTCATACTTACACCCAGCACTTTCTTTCCATCCTGTTCAATGGAGCAGGGCCACCAGCCTTGCACTGACTTCTGCGCAAACAGGGACTTGGCGTTCTCCGGCTTGCGTGGGTGTCCGATGTCCTGATCGGCCATCATCTCCAGAGAGCACTTGTGTGGCGTCTTCGCAGGAGGAACCAGGTCACGCAAATCCAGCTCCACAGTGCCTAGAATCCCAGAGTATTATGTGGTCAGGTTTTGTAATGTCTCCAGGTAAATGCACCTTAAATGTAGTATCTTACCGAGGTAATCATCCAATGAGAATTTGTCGTTATCCCATATTTGGACGATTATCTTGGGAGGAATCTTGAACTCTGTTTTGTCAAGACTCCAGAAGTTCTCCTGTTGAAAAACATGTGAACACAGGTTTTAGATGAATCATTATAGCAATACAGATACAACTGATACTATATCTTTACCTATGTGAGGGATATTTTCAAGTACAGATTTCCCAGGGATAAATCTGGTGTATTTAGGGAACTAACTTTATGAGTGTGCGGCTAGACTGAATTTAAGAGGACAGTTGGGCCTTGTTGTTAAATCTAAAATGGTCAATAGTTCAGAAGAGCCTCACCTTCTGGGACACGAGGCAGAGTTGTTCAGCAGGCAGATACTCAAAGGGGAAGACGAGCCTCCAGTTAAAGTTACCGTCTCCGTCCAGAGACCTGTAGTGGACATCCGTCTTCTGCTTGTCGTCCTCCATGCCTGGCATCCAGCTGGGACAGGGAACAACAGGTCATTTTCCCTGTCCACTTCCACAATAACCATCCACTACATTTTTACTTCAAAAGTCACCAATATATGAGTATAATCAATATAAAAAAGCAGAAATAGATTAACACCGGAGTTAACTGTATGGCAAACTTTCAGAACATGTCAACTTTACACGTAAAGATAATGATGAAGAATGAAACATACCCTTTGACATAGATGTCGCTCATGTGTTCTCCGGTGATGCTGGTCTCATCCAAAGTCACATCGGTGGTGTTCCAGATGACAGCGCGGAGGAAATACCTGAACATCAGACACAGTGGATGTTAGTCCTCTGGAATCTGCTCGGACCAGTGACAACGTACCTCAGAGCTGCACAGCACTCACTTCTTTGCCTTGCGGGGTTTGATGTCAAACGGAGGACCAGGGATGCCGATGCTTTGGGGGAAAACATCCACCCACATCTGAAGCTTTCCCTACAAGAACACAACATGCGTGTTACTCATACTAGCTGCATCAACATTGTAGGCAGGTGGACGTGCATTGTGCAGATACAGTGTGTGTTAGTTGTGACACTGAACCTGCGAGATATTCGGCTGGAAGGTGCTGTAAAGGGTCCGGGTCTCCACATGCTCGGGGACGACTCCCAGTGTTCTGAGCACGTGCAGACAGAGTCGTTCTTTCGCTGGACCCAAGTATTGGTGGACTTCCTTGTTGATCTCTGGACGTGATGAGATTTACAACTTCATTAGATTTACAGTGGATTATACCCGTCAAAGCAGATGAGAGGAAAAGATTCAACAAACCAGTCAGCATTCTGTAAATACAATAAGATTGCAGTAGTGTGGTTTTAATGCCCTGTAGCACACAAGGATCTGCACGATTCAACAATCTTTAGATTGGATTGTCATGATATCTGGAGCAAAAATCTTAAGAATAAAAATGTATTTTAGTCACCCCCTGACTTTTCCATGAGCATGATTGTGGACTAATAGTATGGTTGCTAAATACTGACTTTGTTAAGCTTCCATTTGACACACAGACACACAGGTAAAAATAACTTCTTATGTCCTGCTCCTTTACAAAGAAGTTCGGAAGCGGAGAGCTGTGAACATAACCAGTGGAACGACAGATACTCACTCTCAGTAACCAACAGTGCTATCAAAATAAGCATCATATCCATTTTATTAATTGACATTACCAAACTGAGCCAGTGTGTAGTCTTTGCCGTTGAAGGTCAGCGAGTTGCCGTTGTCTTCAGTCCTGGGTTTGGACAGGCCTTTGAGACGCGCCAGGTTCTCCAGGATCTGAGACGGCTTCAGCTGGTCCCTCCA
This sequence comes from Limanda limanda, assembly GCF_963576545.1. NCBI lineage: Eukaryota > Metazoa > Chordata > Actinopteri > Pleuronectiformes > Pleuronectidae > Limanda > Limanda limanda. The sequence goes on from NC_083656.1 coordinate 13,059,829, forward strand.
CTGGTTAATGCCAGAACTAAGATGGCAACAGAGATACGTCCATAAGACTGATCGTGACCGACTTTCTGTTTTCTTCCTCAGCCTTAATATCACCCTTGCCCTGGAGTTTCTTACGTGCAGTATGTTTGTGGCAGGCCGCAGTAGGAGTTATATCTGGACAGGAAACGATTCTCCAGGTCAATCACCGTCTCGCCGACCTTCTCGTCACGGGAGAGGAGATCATAGTCATAGACGCTGATCTTCAGGTCCTTGTCCTGGGGCAGGAAACACGTCATCTCAAACATCCTAAACCAAACAAAAAGATAAAGGGTTTGACAAGTGAGATTGTTGAACAGACTTCAATTTGATATTATCTTTATTATTTCAACGCTGTTTAACATTGTTCATCCATAACATGTACCGTCCAAACACAGGGTCGATAGTGTTGGGTAAGTAATGGTCTCTGTCGTCAATCGTATTGTTTCCCAGCGATATCTTCATGTATGGATCACACTGAACACAAGAGGGAAGACAAGTTAGAGCAGCAGGTGGAGCCTGGTGTGTTGATATATGTTGACTTTTATCACTGGTAACATAGATTAATTCTCACTCTGCCGTTATTGTCTTTGGGCTGCAGGTCTATGGCCTGGACCACATAAAGCCTGACCAGACACTCCTGGGGTCCACTGTCTGGCAGCTCTCTGAACTGTCGGAGGGGAGCAGTGACACCGGGGTCGTCTGACAGAGGATACATCTTGAATGAACCCTGCGTGGACAAGGAACACACGCAAAGAAGAATTGACTTGACTTTTACGGCTTTGTACATTTTAAGAGCTGGATTTCTCTCCGGTGGATAATTATTAGCAAATAAATAATCAGCTACAAATTAATTTCTTACACAATTTTTTATAGCCGGGTATCTAACCAAGTGTTAGGGCCCAGTCTTGCATCCGGCACCAAGTAGCACGAAGCACAATGCAAGTGTCTTTGCTAGTTTCAGTACTTTTTATTTTAGCAGCCGTGCTGATTAAATAGTAAATGGCCTATAAATTCTGGTGTTGGTCTTAAACATAAGTTTGGTCAGGGCGCTCACCCTCCCTTTAAAGGGAATGGGAGAGGGCACTCTGATTGGCTTATTGCATGTTACGCCCGATACAAATATTCATGATTAATTGACAAAGTGCAACCAACAATTTGTTTATCATTAATAGCAACACTAGGACATGCCCAAAATGCACTAACTCCACTAATATACCCTTAGTTTAAACAGTCTTTGGTTCTGCATGGTGTTAAACTACCTTTAACTCTCCGACCACTGTGGGGTCATGGTCTCCATTGTCATTCTTCCCCCGCTGCAGTTTGAAGGTGCTGCAGAAATCTGTCAGCCCTTTGAATTCTGGGACTTCTTCCAGTTCACATTCATACACCTGAAAATGGACATGACACGTTCAAGCGGTCAATAGCTACAGAAAAAAAGCATCTGTACAATAAGCAACACTTAGTGATGCTTCATTATTTACACTTACTTTGAGGGTGTCGTATCCTTTCTGGATGTACGGTTCACATCTCTCCTCGTCTCCAGTTGAAGCATAGAATTTGCTCCACCAGTCGACTGTCTCCTTTTCCTGATGATTGAATTGCCCATGTTCAATATTCAAATGTTTAATTCCCTGCATTTTGTGTGAGAATCTGAAATGTCTTGTCAACTCTCACCTTCTCTGCAAGCTTTGGAGGAAGGGGATGCATCGGACACAGAACAGAGAAGTCACTTATGCGTACTCATACAGCAGTAAAACAGACATTAACACCTATATACAGAACATACATTCAAGGTGAAAACATTAACAAGAAAGTGAAACAGTGAATTATGGGGAAGGTTGGAGAGTAGATCACAGCTGTAATTATACATTGAAAAAAAAAAAAAGGTAAAACAAGGGCATAACATGGTGAATAACTGAGTCAAGGCCTCCAGGCCTGTAGGGGTCACTGAAAAACACCACCTGTCCCTTAAAGTACAACATGGCAGTGGTGATGTTCTGGTATTCGTGCCTGTCATGTAATTTGGCCTCAAAGTAGTTTTTCAATTTTAATTTTAGTAATAGAAATCAGACAAAGAAGAGTAGAATCCCCCTGTCACTCATATCATAGCATCAATTCTTCACTAACAGATTTCCAGTCTGACACTTGGGAAAGTTGGGTTTAATCTGCCGCCAAAACAACAAACCAGTCTGTCACTCTTAAGTCTGTGTATCTCTCACTATGAATCTGTTAGCGCCATAGATTGAATTAAATCTGTGGGAAACACTGATGCCCTTTCAGTTTCTTTCCTCTTGTCTGTAACATTGTTTTTTCTTGTGAATGTTAAGTTAAAAAGCCTTAAGACCATGCTTATGAATCACTCAAAACTGATGTCTACAAAATACGGTAAATTATATAATGTTTGCTGATGGTTCGGTGTTTGTCAAGCGAGACAGTTTTTCGTCTTTTAAGGCTAAAAAAGCTGCAATTAAATAATGTTTGATTTGGCTTTTTTCATTGCTTATTTCCAAATGATGTGTTATAAAAATAGAACTAATAAAATAACAAGTGCAATTTAAAAAAAAAAAAAAAAAAAAAAAAAAAAGCCTTAAGACCACGGTAAATAACAATAAAAATCTCATATTCCATGTGTGTGACATGCCATGTTACGCCCCTGCTTTGATCATTATAATGTGCTCATTCAATTAGTGACAATTAAGTACAATTTCAGTTATTGTGACGATTCCCACATAACAACATCGAGTCATTATCGGGAAGCTTGCTGTAGCTCTGTGGATTATGTGATCTCAGCCTTCCGGCGTCATTGGTACCCAGCCACGTGAATTAGAAAGCTATAATAGGTAATCATACATACAAAGTGGGAGGTAGGAGAAGCCATTTTGTTGACAGCAGCAGACATGCTGTACATGAACTGTAAGAGTGATACAGTTTAAATTTGACTGAAGATTTCATAGTCAAATTTTAGAGCTAGTTAACTGATTATTTTTTTTTGGAAAGGGTTAAAAAAAGTAACTTGTAAAAATCAGTACAAGGAATTAGAGATCGGTTGTGCGAGAAGGAGGTGGAGTTTACCTGAGCTTCCAGCAGCGGTCTATTCTCGCCCATGTTAATTGAGAGATGTTTGCGAGTTGAAGCCTTCATCAGGGACACTGTCGATAATAAGAGGACATTACAGCAAGTCATCTTCTCTCAGAGTCATTCATCGTTTTTTTTTTTTAAATGCTTCCTTACTTTTGGAAGACATAGCTCCTTCTGCGGTGATGATGTTTGGGTCACATCTGAACTCCTCCAGAGAACCGATGGTGCACTGACCAACCACCGGCTTCCTGCCAAACGGACGGTGATCGATCACCTTCAGGACAATGGGAGGTGTGTACATCTCATCCTTTGGCAGGAGCTGGAAAGAGCAATTGGAGAAAATGTCAGGAGAGAAAAACATAATAGAGATTTTTATCCTTGGGATTTATTCGCTTAATCCCCACAGACACACCCTGTAGCTTGTGAAACCCTGACTTTACCACTTTGATGAAGAGAACAGAGCTGGGGAAGTTGGGGCTCTTTTTCATGTTCTTGATGACGGCTGACTCCACCCTCTCCCCCCCACACTCCACCACCAGGCTGGGTGATGTCACTGAGGCCAGCTGGTAAGATTTCATGTTCCTCAGACCCCAAGCCAGAATCTGATCAGATAGACAGCAGGATTTAGGGCCATTTCATGTATCAGTTCAGGGAAACAGCATTTGAGGTTTTGTATTACCTCTATGGCGGTGAGCTGCACCACGGGCCGGATGCCCTGTGGAACCATGTAGATGTTCTCTGCTCTCTTTGGAGGAGCCAGAGGAAGATCTGACTCGTTTGACTACAGAGACAAGACAATGGATTAACCTTATGTTTCAAGATTAATCACACCGGAAGGGAAACTATGAGCCTGTGAAGATAAGCCCAATCCCTCAAAACTAAAGTAAATCTACAATTTTATATTATATAATGTTGAGGTATCATAAGACAATTGGCCGGATATGAAAAACTAAAAACAATGCTTTTAACATTATTTAAGTAAATAAGTAGAGTTGTTTTGTGTTTAATACTGTAAAATAACCTATTCAGAATGACTTTTATTGCAAACCTTGTCTTTAAGGATGAGTTCAGCAGCCAGCAGTGCCTCCCCTGCCTTTTGACCCTTCTTAGTGATGGGATGCCACAGGAGTCTAGGTTTCTGATCCATCCCTGGAACCAGCTTCACCATTGGGACACAAATAGTGCGGCCAAGCATCTCGTCCTTCCCCTACACGAAGAATAACATGATTATAACACAGTTAAAGCTATAACGTCCAAGATTATAAGAATGAGGAGTGCCGAGTTAAAACTAGAGAAACAACATAGATTGGTTGTATTATATATATATATATATTGTCCATGACCTACCACTTGATCTTGGTCGTAGAACTCCACCACGACATCTGGGGGGCACTGAAGAACGTTCTGAGGGTCTCCATAAATCTCCACATCACTGAAAATCAGAGTTTGGTCCCAGGTTGGGTTCAGCGTTGATCGCAGCTTCTCAGTCGTCTTACTGACGTGCAGGAAGGAGACATGTGCATACGGATCTGTGAAGTAGAAAAAAAGAAGGTTTAATCTTCCTGAATCGAGAGTTGTTAAGCACTTTGCAATTATATCCATCTATTTCTTATTATCTAATTGCAATGCGTTTAATTATATTTTTGACCATCAAGTAATATCTTACCCGAAAAACTATCCTTGTCCATAGATGTCATGTTCCGTGCCTGATAGATGTAGACACGCAGATGGTACATGTATGACCCTATAGTGGGGGGGGGGGACACTTTATGAGATCAATGGACATGTACATGTGTGTTGTATGTGTTTAGAATATATTCATGAGTTTCTATGCTAGAGCATGTTGATTTGTATGTTCACCAGTATTTGCATCACTCACTGTCAAAGGAGCAGGATACAGTAGGCGTGTTTGCACCAAACAGCTTTGAAGCATCTACTTTGGAGTCTTTCTCCTTCTCCTCCGTATCAACACCCTGCAGAGTCAAACAAGCAGACGTCTCAGAACTTCTACATGTACATCACACACACACACACACACACACACACACACACACACACACACACACACACACACACACACACACACACACACACACACACACACACACACACACACACACACACACTAAACAGTTAAATAAAAACACACCATGGCACCAAGGATTAGAGTTTAATACATGAGTAAATATTTGAAAATATCAACTGACTCACTGACATCAGATCTGGTTTATGATTTCATGTCATCACTTCTTATTTATTCAAGGATTGATACTCATGCCACTCTGAATTCTGTCCATTCATCATCAGTATCTCTCTCCGTGTGGCATCAGCTGTCGTCCACATCATTTTTTCCCCCTTTCTTTTCTCACCAGTGCCCCCTCCAGTTGAAAGATGGCAGCTGCTCCGAGCCGGTCCTCTGGTCCCATCTTGCGCCTCCATCGCCTTCGACGGAACGTGTCCGATGAACGTTCATTCTTGTGGAACTTCCAGCCAATCAGGGAAGAGAATTCCCATCCCTCGGGGTCACCCTGATCCGGCCTCTGTGTTTACAGGTAAACATGTAGCTCAAACATTTTTTTCATGACAATCTGTTAGAATCAGCATAATCACATACTGTCAAATGAATTGATGGCAGAGACACCTGGATGCCAGTCTCTATAATAGACAGTGAATAAAGACGGATGACACATTACCACGTCCTCCCACTTTACAGAGAGAGGCCAAAATATCTTGCACACCAATCTGTCATGTCGCCCATCTTTATATATACATTATGTGGTATCTATCAATCTCTATAACAGAATCATTTGTCATTAAAAAACAGTGTCTTGTTTGAAAAGACCTGTCATTACATCAGACCTTGACTGGTGCTTCTTCACATAGAGTTCTGCCCTAACTGTTCTTTACTGACCTCTGTAGCTCCTGCTGTCAGTGCAGCTCTCTTGCGTTCCCTGACCAGACGTCGCCTGCGGTGGACGTGGTACACCTTCTCCGTTGGGACCCAGGACAGAGGCTTGTCGTTTGGAGGAATGGTCACTCCGTACTCCCAGCCTGAAGTGTCCATGCACACAATCACACAATTAGTTTCCATTCTTTAATTGTAGTGAATATACAGACCTCATTTTTTATCACAATCATATATCCAAGATCTGATTAGGAGGCTATAATAACTCAGAGCCCAGGAAAACCAAGACAAACATCAGACATTTCAATCCCATGTTGCCCATTCAAATTAACTTCATACACTTGAAGGTGAACAGCTGGATAAAACAACTTTTATCTTCAAAAAGGTTCAGTGTGTAAGATATAGGTGAAAAGGATATATTAGCAGAAATTGAATATAAAATAATCCTAGTGATGTTTTCACTAGCATGTTATCATCTAAAAATGTCAGAACTTTTGTTTTCTTTACCCTAGAATGGGCCCTTTAGATTTAATACTCTGCATTTACATCGGGAGTTGGTAACCATTTTGGGGTGTGTGGGTCCTCTCTACCGAGGCCGCCATTTTTTTTACAGTAGGCAGACTGGACAAACCAAACACCTTTGAGGTTTGATGAAAACTGAAGGCTACCACAGGTTCTCTTTCAAGGGGAGGGTGAGGTGAGGGTTATTAAGCTGCAACATGCTACTTCGCCACTAGATGTCACAAAATTCTACACACTGAACCTTTAAACCAGTGTATGTCTGCACCTTCATCATCCACAGCTCTGTTGTCATCCACAGTCCATGCGTCTTCCCACGTCCAACCTGAAGGCAGCTCAAACTCTTGAGGGTTACGGCTCTTTTCTCCATTCTGCACCATACAAAATTTCTGTTAGCTGTACACATACATTTTTTTTATTGGTGAACTTTTTTAAAATTTCAATAATTTTACCACACCTATGGTATCATAGATTTCCACGTACTATTCCATTAATGACGTTGGGAGGAGTGAACAAGGGGATAAATATTTCAACAATAGAGATAGTTGTGCGCTGAATGTGTCTGTCTAAGAAAATAATGCATGCTGTGTGAGTCTGGGTAGTACTCAAAGATGTACTGTATTCATATTCATACATATATTTGTTTGTGTGTGTGTGTCACAGTGACACAGAAAAATACTTAACGGTGTGTGTGAGTCATTTAGATCCACCCAGCACATTATTTGAATACGAGTGTGCTGTTCTCACCACATCGGTGTAGGGCTCAGAGGCAGGCTTCCACTCTCTGCCAGGGTAGCGAGCATCATTTTGGAATACCTCATCCATGAAGTCAGTGTGTCCTGCATCTGCCTCTGTTAGCAAACTAACACAAGATTTAAATTATATTAAAAAAAATTCTTAGTCACAGGAAGCAAACTTTGGCACTGGTCAGTGGCATCAACTAGAACTACTGCCCTGTGGGTGTACAACCAACCACTGCAGTTTCAGTCTACATACAAAAAATGTCGTGACTAATATGAGGTCACTGTGACCTTTCACCTTTGAATTCTGCTCAGTTGATATTTGAGTTGAAGTGAATTGAGATATGTTCAAGATGCCAAAAACATGTTTTGTTAGGTGACTTGACCTTTGATCCAATCTAATCAGTTGATATGTGAATCTAAAGCCTTTTTCAGACATTACCTCCAGGTCAAATCCGGAGAATGTGCACAACACAGTGGGAGGTTTTCTGAACAGTCACATTCACAACAGCATCAAATCCTCTTCATTTTAAAAGATAAGAGGTGGAGCAGCCTGGTGCAGCAGACAGAGGCATGAAGTGATGTCCTAACTCTGCTACGTAGATCACTTGATCATGTATAAAGATCAATTTATACAAGGAGGCCAGGGAGATAAAGTCCATAGAAACTGGAGGGTCTCACTCGAACATTTGCATCCACACATGCACCTCCTCCGGAGACAATACAGAGGGGCTGCTCAGTCCAGTGCACTTCTGAAAGCAGCTAAAGAGAACATTTGTGCCAAATTTGAAAGGATTCTCTTAATGTGTTCCTGAGACAGTGCGTAGCAAAATTAAAGACAATCCCTCAAGGTGTTCTTGTGTTCTGGCTAGGGTGGAGGCATTCAAAAACAGCAGCCACGTACACTAATGCAGACGGCCGCTTTTGATAGATGAAGTTAGTGTAGTGTCAGAGGGAGGGAGGGGCTGGTGTGTTTCAACAGGGACTGTTTACATGTTGGGAGGAATCCTGCTGAAATGTTTTATTAAGAACAAGCTGCGTCTCTAAGAGGTGGGTGTTCCTCTCCATGCTCCACACAGGCAATTTTACTTCTTATTATATGTTATGGTTTAGATATATTATAAATTGACCAAAAACTATAACAATAAATTAGAAAATTGTCCTTTTGTGCTCACTATGAAGGAATCTGCATTTGTTAGGGTTCTATGTATAAACATCAACAGTCTGATGTGAAGTACATAAGAAAAAATCGAACTATTTATCGGAACGTAAATAGGGGGTAGAGATCAGAGAGCAGGGTGTGGTTGTTCTTGAGTTGAGGAAGTAGATTAAACTTCCAGCTCACTAACACACTCTGGGACTTTCTTGTTAAATAATTTTTAATGGCATGAAAGGAATGTAAACAGCACAGTAGTCCAAACAGTTTGAAAGAATGTGTGTTTTCAGCATGGGGAAAAACCTATGTTCAAATATAATAACCAGCAGCGTAGCTTCCATTTAGACAATTAGGTTTAGACGCGTAACAACAAATCAGAAGCTCATCGTTTGGGGTCAGAGAAGAGCAGTGAGAGGCCAAATTGTCATTTCCAATTATACTCACGCTTTCTCTGGGTCAATCAACCACTGGCCCTCCCACTCCCATCCTTTAGGGGGCAGGAAGTACTCCTGCTTCAGCTTCAGTTTGCCCGTTACATCTGAAAATTTGTGGCGTCCCACCAGGCCTGTGGTCCCCCAGTTCCCAAACACCTGGGCCTGGTTCTCGTACTGTAAAAGCAAATAATAATAAAACATTTAGATTTCACTCAGCTGACAATTATCAGGAACAAGAACTTTAACAGTGACAAAGTGAAACACAAACTCATATACACATATTCACAAAACAAACTCATGCTCTGCTTTGATAGTTGTGTTTTTATAGTCACGCACCAACTCGGCAAACACGCTGAACGTTCCCTCAGAGAAGGAGTTGAACTTTTTCTCATGAGCAGACAGACCCAGCCACATGTTGGCTCTGATCTCAACGGGCACCTTCAAGCCCTTGTCCTTGTCCATTGGGTACTGAGGGGGAAAGTAAGAAGTTCAATCATAGGAGCAGTATAATGTCAGAGAAACTCAAATCTGGTGTCGTAACTTTCATGCTTTGAAAAAACATCTAATGCAACTCATTACTACGTCAGTACCTGTAAGAAGATGGTCTGTGTTTTGCCACAGTGTCGACCACAGGCCTGCTCGCTGTACGTGGAGTAAAGGATTTGATGAGCGGGGATGCGACTGTAGGCCACTCTCTTCTCACCGCGGAGCATCCATATGATTACGTCAGGCATGCTGTTCTGGGGCTGCACACGGTGGGAAGAAGAACATGTGAATGAAACGCAGCATCATGCAAAAAATATTAAAATACTTAAAATAAAAACATGTAACGAGCAGTCTAATTTCTGTGCCCACATGTCCCCTAAAGTGATAATGACAGATTAGCAACAGCATCAGATGCAGCAGGTCAAGTTAAAATTGTGACATGTGCATGTAGATCTTTTATTTTGTCAACTAGCTCAAATGAATATTCTTTGTCTGCGCCATTCCCCTCTGGGGATAAGTAGGGTCCCAAGTCTGTAGTACCTTTCCTTAGGGGGGTCCGGGGGTTGAAAAGACCCTGGTGTGGGCTCATGCGTGTTTTCTCTTGAATCTTAATTTGATCTCAACCCTCTTTGAGAGAATGAATTGTGGAGGGAGCATTTTAAGATCTTAAATGAGAATCATGCTGAGACAAGTGGAGGACTATTTCTCAGGAAAATAGTCTAAATCTCATATTGAACTTAAAATGAGCTCAGTTATGTCCATGTAGGAGAAAAATGCAAGACAAAGAAGAGATATTACTTTCGATTTCCCTTTTCTTTTGGTAATCGCTGAAAAATCTAAAGACAATTGAGTGACACTTGCTGTGTTTGTACCTCCTCAGCCAACATTTTGAGTTTGTCTGCCCAGGACTCGATGTCAGACAGAGTCTCTCGGATCTCCATGGCCTCTTCCTTCATGCGTCTGGCTCCGTTCTTCATGGCAGTGAGGGCGCTGTCTCTCAGCTTCTTGACTTGGATGTCCAGGGACGTCAGGTTGGCGCTGCCCTCCAGCTCTGGTGTCGGGAAACTTTGGGGGTAGCAGACAATAGATCATTACATCAAAATAATATATTAACTGAGATTACACCAAATAAAAGCCCAGTAAAAATCCTCATGGGATTATTGCTTATAACATCTTTTGGTTCACAAAGTCTATAATTAAACATATTTCCAGACTCTCCGGTTTTTATTATTCAGCATATCCTTTGATCACCTCTCCAGGTCTTCAATCAGTTGAGTGAGCAACTTGAGCCACACCTCGACGAGCTGGTTGTCGGGGATCTTGGCCAAGATGGCAATTTTAAAAGCCTCCAGGTTAGATTGCTGAAATAAAAACAAAATAGGGGTGAGGATTACCCTCCCACACACTCACGCTGGAACATGTACACACACGAAACAAACTGTAGTTCAGTTGTTGATGATTTCATTGCTGCATTCCTGCAAGCACTCAACTGTGAAGTCAAAGTTTGGGTTAGGATTACAGGGGATCATGCGTCATACCAGCCGGTGAGCGATGTAGAGGATGATGTTGACAGTGTCCAGGCGGTGGCTGATGTCTTCCCAGAATGAAGTTACCACCACCACTGGCTTCGTGTTGGCCCAGGGCAGGTAATAGTAGTGGTTACCTGAAAGAAAATGCACATCACTCAAGAAATACTCTTCCTTATTTTTCCAAGTATAAAATGTAGCTTCGTCCCTCACCATCAAATACAGCACAGCTAAACTGAGTGGTAGAGGCCAGGGGTTTGCAGGTGGTGTCCAGTTTGTTGCCGTAGTTACCGATGCTGACCTCAAACTGGATTGGTTCTCCGGGTTCCCGAATCATGGAAGCGCTGTGGAAGACTGCACACAGACAGTACTTCCTCCTTCTCTGGTATTTCTGATGCAAAGAGGAAAAAAGAAAACGAGGAAGCAAAGAGAAAGAGAAGTAGAAAATATTTGAATGCATCAAACCATCTACAGACTATTTTTATTTCAGAGCATAAACCCGACCACATCCACTCATCCCATGTGTCGACTTCACGTCTCATCACATCCCCACTGCTGTCATACTCCACCACACTTGTCAGTTTTCGCTCAGTGGATAAACAGCTAAGGTACCTGTGACACCAGGATGTCATCACTGTGGATGCTGTCGACTGCTTTGTCTTCTTTTCCCTCCAGCTTCGTGGACAGCTCCACCAGGATCCTGCCCCTGAACGCCACTCCTTCTCCCTGTGCATTGACACAATGATATCAGATATTAGGTGGGTGTATCATACATGCACTGAACTCTGGATACTCTCCTGAATTTTGTACAGCGTTAATGTCCAAGTCAGTTGCTCTGGACTCTCTCATTCTACAGATGTTCTTTTGCCAGCCCCCTAGTAAAACCCTCCCATGTGAGAATACGGCATATTGGTGAGGATTTGTAACAAGCAACTGCAGAGAAGTTTAAAATAACAAAAAGGATAGAATATTGCAGGATCAGATCAGGTGCTAAACATGAAAAAGACGCAGATGAAGATATCTACTTGGAAAGACAACACGATTCAAGAACTTTTTGCAGAAGGGGAAGTCGTCATGTTGATGTGAACGTTTCCGCAGTGGCATTTATACATTATGCCCTACCTCCTGCACGCTCTACTCGGGCCTGAGAGCTGGTCTGAAAATGGCTAAGATATTGGCAAAATGATAAATGATGTACTACCTTGCCATGATTGAGATCCTCGTAGGGGTCTGGCAGCCCGCTGAACTCTCTGGGGCTGCCGTACAGGTTGACAAAACAGGGACCGAAGACAGGCAGGAACCCCACCTCAGACTCCCCTGTCTTCGCTGGAGAGAGAAGGAAACTGAATGAACCTCTTCATGAACAGACTCGAGCCAAATCAAAGCAAAGCGTCAGTGTTAGTACGTCTGTGATGCTTTAATTGAGGCTGTGGTGAAAGAGTGAATGCTGGGAAAGCAAGTGGCACGCACTGCGACGACAAAACAGTTAAAACATTAAAAACTAGACACACACTAAACACAGACAAAAATAAACGTATTCAGCAACTGTCGTGCAAAACATGCTTTACGGGTCACATCTCATGCAACACAGAGTAAAAAAAAGAACGTGGGTGAACCTTCAAACGATGTCATTTCCCCATTTCCTGCATGTTCCTCTATGCCAGGAGAAAAAGGACAATACTTAATCCAAACAGGCACATAATAGTAACAGTTGTACTTACTGCAAAAGGAACTTTTTCATACAGTTGTACAACAATAGACATCTTAGCTGAGACACAAAGGCTATGAACTTGGGGTTTTCATTGAAGGCCAGGACTCTTTACCTCGGCCAAGGTGTTGTTTGTATAAGCAAGATTACATAAGGGATTTTCACAAATCCGTCACACTGAGAGAATTAATTCAATTCAATTATAATTTCTAGTGAAGATCTGGATCAGGGGGCAGATCTAGAATATTTATTTAACATGGTGAGATATGCCGTTTGTCAACATTGAGGGAATAGATATCTTAGTGTGTGAAATTTGTGAAGCTTGATTGAATTTAAGGGGACTGTTGGGTCTTGGCGGAGGTTAACGCTCTATTTAGTGTCTACTTGGGGATCCCCAAAACTCCAAAATCCCAAAAATAATACCTTCTATCTCTCCACCAGAGGAGGCTATCTTGGCCAGGTTCAGGTACGTGGTGCCAATAGCATCATTTCCTGTCAAACGATCCCTGCAAATCACACACAGTTACTTTATACACATAAAACTGCATTCATGTAATCAACTATAAAATAACACACATATCTCATAAGGCAGGTAAAGTGTTATGTTTTTTCACTAGCTACAAGAAGGAAAGACATGAGATGGAAAAACAATGTCTCTTCTTGCTGTTTATGTAAAAACGTTTTTTAGGGGGAATTCTGTGGGCTGTAGATTTCAACACCTTCTTCAGGGCACATTCTCTAATCTTTCCTCTTGCACTCATTTTCCTTCAGCCTTCCTGGACCCGAGTTATCTCGCTGCTCACTCACTCAGAAACACACTATGATGGAAATAAGCTGCTGCCAACAGGATCCCAGAATGTGTTTTTGAGGGCTAAAGGGAGGAGCCTGCTCAGCCTGAGTCATAGGCAGCTACATTATTCTCATGTGGTTGGTGATGGCGGGGGCATGGACACGCACACACATACAGACACATTAAGATCTGACCACACTACAGAAAGATTGAGGGAACAAAATAACACTGCCTCCTCACATTCCAATCTTCTTGAACAGAATGGGGAAATTTCAAAATGGAAAATTGCGGTTTGTGTTTTACTTACCAATCAAACACTGTCAGTTTGACGGACTCACACATGGAGGGGAACTATAGAGGATACAAGAAACACAGTCCGTTAATGACATCCATCACTTTCTTTAATCTTAGGTTTGTGCTGTAGAAGAAACCGGCTTTTCATCCCAGCGACCTCTTACCTTGACTTGAAGGTGCAGAACTTGGTTCCACTCAGGGTTTGCGTTTTTCTCAATTATCTGAGTGCATAGCTGAAGAAACAAAAAAAACACACAATTAGCTCCTCTGCCATTAGACGAACATATAATAAGCAGCTTCAGTTAACACTGCAACTAAAACAGCACAAATGATCAGTTCGGAACCTTTTTGCCTGCAAAGCGAGCCTCTAAGAACGGATCCACCAGGTTCTTCTTGTTGTCATCTCCTCCAAAAAATTCTTTCATGGTCTGGACGAATGCATCATCCACTGAAATGGGAAGGGGACTTAATCAATCACCAATCATAACTTAATACACTCGTCTTGCTTCAATCAGTTCAACTTCAGCATACTGCTCTTCTTCTGTGTCTTTAGGTCTGTGTGTGTGTGTTGCTTGTGTTACAAATTCTAAATGATAATGGATCTAAAGCGAGTCTCACTCTGAGGAATGTCCTCAGCTCTGAACACCTTCAGCGACAGGGTGGCCCAGCGCAGAGTCAAACCAGCCGGCAGCAGCAGGTTGCTCTCTATGTCGTCCTGGTCGTCATTATACTCCCTCTTCTCCACCTTCACCACGTGAGATAGAGAGAAACAGAGGAGAGTCCATGTGTGAGAGAGAGAGCAAGGGACGCAGCCACATCATTTACATATGGAAAGAGGAAAAAAGCCAGAGAGAGTCAGTGTGTCTGTTTGTACCGGCGGCTCGTCTCCCGCCCCCACCACGAAGAGGCTGACTTTGAGGTAGCCTTTAGCCCCAGAGCTGGAGTCGTCTGGATCGTTCAGCAGAAGCCACTTCCTCATGACACAGTGAGCTGCAACAGAAGAATCACACACATATACATTGGGACACATAGACATAACATTTCTTAAAAATTTAACAGATCTGGGGTTACATAAATTATGTGTTAGACTTCCTCACTGTGCTTGTATAGTGCATAAGGATTATGGCGATACATATTGAACTTAAAATATTGGTGTTGATGAAAATTATATTGCAACAATTATATAATTAATTTATAACACACGTTACCTAAATAAAGATTGATAGCCGATTGAATAAAAAATGAAAAACTAAAATGAAAATCATGTAAATAGGCAACTTCTATAAAGTTTCATGTTAATCACATTTATCACATTACAAATAAAACCATTTGATCAAATTATACAAACCAACCAAGAGTAACTACACGTCACATTATACCCGTACAAGTTACACAAGAGCCATATCTGTGCAAATGTAAATGAGAAACAAATCAAGATTGTGGTCTGCGACAAACTTACCTGATTCATCATAAACGTAACTAACGTCCAGCTGTGAGACAGAAAAACACAAGATGAGACAGAATCCTGGGAACACATTAACCCGATGTTTTATATATTAACACTGATGTGAAGAGGGAAATGAGACCAGGCACCTTGAACTCCCCCATCAGGCTGTCGGCCCTCAGAGAATAGGAATCGTACACCTGCAGGAGTGGAAAGCAACAACACAGTTTATATATGAATGCACACTGACAGCGGATAGGTCAGAGGTGAAATGTGTCGTGCTCACCCGCATACTTATGTTCTTATCGAACAGGTCTGATGGTAGCATGTTGACATTGTAGAAGAACATCTGCAAAAATGGGAAAAATACATAACCCAAAATGGGAAAAATACATAACCCATTTTCTATTCCATCACCAATCTGTGTCATAAAGCTTCACTGAGAGTAAAGTGATGGTACCTCATCAAAGAAAGGGTTGTTCCCTCTCCTGATCCTCGTCCTGTGGGTCTCTCCACACACGTTGACCTTCACCACCGGTTTGATGTTGTTCCCTGACAACTGACGAGCCTGGATGATCCGAACACG
This sequence comes from Limanda limanda, assembly GCF_963576545.1. Taxonomy (NCBI): domain Eukaryota; kingdom Metazoa; phylum Chordata; class Actinopteri; order Pleuronectiformes; family Pleuronectidae; genus Limanda; species Limanda limanda. The sequence continues at coordinate 13,075,513 of NC_083656.1, forward strand.
GATCTGAAAGGCGAATAGCATCAAAGTATCAGTGCAGGTGAATGTATCTGATTCATGAGAACATGAGAGCATCCGAGTCTGACCAAGAGATCCTGTGATCCCACTGTACGTTCATAAAAATACACATTAGATCAATATGCAGATACACAAGATGGGTCAAAGTAACTTAAGCGATTTAGATAGCATATAGCTGCAATGCTGCAGCCGCATGAAAGGAAATAAAACTATCTTGTTCTTAAAACCAATTAATTTCACGTATTTCAGATTGTGCAGAATTTGTTTTGCTTATTTCACACGTTCCAACCAAAGAGGACCATTACAAATTTCAGCTGTTGATAACTGAGTCGCACTAAAGTAAAAAGCTATCACTGACCTGGAAATCCTGCGGTTTATTGATCAGTCGGTGGCGATTTTGCGACTTGGCCAGACGCTTCCGGAGGTGACCGCCCTGAGCAGCGGGTGAGAGCCCCCCCGCAGGGCCCCTCGGGCCCCCGTCTGTTTGAGTCTCATCCCCCTCCTCTCCTCCATCTCCTAATCAACAGGGAGACCAGATAATCCAAGGATCAAATTAGTGGAACAAAAAGGTTTGACAGGGATCATTAACAACAACATCGTCGTACCAGCATCCATCGTAGAGTCACCAGCTTCGGGGTCGTTGGGGTTTGGTGTAGCATTGGGTGGAGGGTCATAGCCAATCACAAGGTTGATTGTGCCCTGGAAGGAAAACGATTGGCTGGTCTGAGAATTCATTTTTGTCTTCAAAATTAAAGCAATTTTCTGGTGCTTGCATTTTTTTTATATTCATACTGACAGAAAAGAAAAAAAACTTACTCCAATATTCTGTCCACTTTCATCCACTAAGGGCACATTTTTGGATGGAAGGGATCTCACTTGACCTGAGGCAAGATCTCGCAGAGAGATTTTGGTTGATCCAATGAATCTGTTTGGAGGGAGAAAGATAGCAAGGACATTATTAGACAGTGTTGTTTTATGTCTGTGTAATGTGACTGGGCAAAAAAACCTTTTTCCAATCAGATAAGTTTAATACACTAGCTGCTGACAATAGGAATATATTGACCCTTGCGATGAACAACTTGTCCTCTAATATCTTAGTTTTATCAAATGCAAACATTGACCTGACTGTAGAGAATAATTATAACCATAAAAGTTGGTTGCCGAATGCCTTCTAAGTCACATGCACAGTTCCTGCTATCTCCATGCATTTTCATCACCACCATCAGTGTATATAGGCTCCATCCAAAGCACCTAATTCATAGGACTGCTTCCAAACAGGCCTACTTCCCACTGGGGTCAAAGCGCCAAAGTTGATTCTAATGTTCACAATTAAATTCTATTCTAATTGACACATTGTAATGTATTTAGTCTCTCTGGATTGAACTTTTTCAGGGAGGAGATGAGTCTGCAAAATGTTGTGATGTTGCTAAATTACAATGCCTTACACTGGAGGAGTTTACATTATTGCGTCAACTTAGAAATATTAGAAACACATCTGGGCCTGTCTTTCTAGTCAGTAGTTAAGTGGAAGAGATGAACTGGTGTTTGTGTGCAGAAGCCACGTTCACAAAAGGGGCATACAAGTCACCACCCAGAGCTAACAAACCGTGCCTGCTCAGACAAACAAACGCACCTCATGAGCCAGCACACAGTCGTCACTGCTCAATCGCTACCAACCAGCAATTTGAGTGTTTAGATCACTGGTGTGACACGAGCAAGGTCTCTAAGCCAAACCCCTTTTCATTGGGAGGTTCTTTAAAAACATGGCATGAAGAACACAACCAAGACTATATGACTTTTCCAAGTGGTCATGTAGCAACGCAGTAAAATGAAATATTACAATTAGATCATGGCTTCCTGCAGCTGAAAATCACTGGATTATCTTGACACTAAAAACATTATTCCCACCATCTCTACCAAACGGCATGCATACAATTATTGCACCATTTCCATTAGTCATACATTTTCTGTATGGAATATTAATTACAGCATTTCCGGGGAACATTTGAAATCAGAATCAGTACAGCGCATTCATCCATCAAGGCCCAGCTGTCCTATCTATACATTATTCTATAAGAAAACAATGAAGATGTTGAGAAGAGCCCTATCTCAAAATAAGAAAATATTTTTAAAAAAGTAAAAAATCTGGCTGTTTTGGCGAAATCTTGCTTACAAACATACGAGTCAATCATTGCCTTTAAGGAATATGACAGACAGCATTTCCTGAAGAATACATTAGCTCACATAATTAATGATTAAACAATAAAAATAACTAACTCTTGAAACAAGCGAGGGCTGTGAGAACAACATCATCGTGAAAGCTTGAACTGGAGTTTGTCAGCCTGTTCACCAGATCAACCAATCAGTGAGCTTATATTTAAATCACTCTTACAATCTTTCCTTGGAATCGTACCAGAGTAATATCTAATGGAATGTCATGTATAATTTATCATTGTTTGGGTGGACTCAATGTTTTTGGCAGCGTTCCTGATAGAAGGAATTTCCTCTGGATAAGAAACACACTTATTATGGAAGTTTAGTTCACCAACTCAAACACGCACCAGACTAATGACTGGACCCAAAGATTCAAATGTATTTACTTTCCAGCATTTGCCAACAACTTTTACTTGACATGAATGATCCAAAGAGAATTTAAAGGAAAATCAGATATAAAGATATGCTATGAATTGCTAGAGGTTTTGGGCTCAATCTCTGTTGTTGCATTGATTATATTCACTCTAAAAAGGGAATTTTTACTTTGGGACTGACATGAAATCATTCATTAAGAATGCAGAGATATACTTCCTTACTAATTTTGCTTGGGGCATTTTCAAGCAGGGGCAGGCAAATTAAATATGACAATTCAATCAAAACACTTAAAAGATACAGATATTGAAGCACGATATTAGAATACTCATGTTGTTAAACAGCTGAAAATAATCTTTTAACATATTTTACTTTAGCCGTAAAAGTAGACAATTTTTCTTAAAAACATCAGGTTACCACCAGTTGTCACTTGGACAGAATTTTGGGAGGAGAAAGGATGTAGTGTGATTGTTTTGGCAGCACCAGGAAGGAGGCTGACTCGGGGATTCTCCCGGGATTCACTGACGATATCAACCTGGTATGAAGCCTCAGAATCTGGGTCACCATCATAATACTTTTTGGGAATGATGAAACGTGAAACGGTGGCTCCAGCTAGGAAGTGAGCGTGGATGGAGTTGTCTTTACTTGCCCAAAAACCTGCTCTTATGTCTCCAAACTTTTTAACGAATTTAGAACCCAACTTCTTTATCCAGCAGGAAGGTTGTTTTGGTGGTACTGACGATTTTTGTTTTGCATCTCTTTTCTTTTCAGCGGGACTAGATCCTGATATGAAAATATGAAAAGAGTCTGACTGTACAGTATCAAACACTGACGGCAGACACCTGAACCTCAGTTGTAGGAAAGCCATTCCGACCATTACTGCACAGTGTGTACTAGGAACAGATTAAGGAAGATGCCCTCGGACTGATAATGTTCACATTGTTTCCCATGTAAACACACAGAGGACTGACCAAAACAGTGTGACAATGTGACGATTGTCAAGCTGAGGCTACATCCATACTAATGTGCTTTCGTTTTGGATCTGTATCAGGAACCCTGTCCTTTAAACGCAAATCAGGCGACCCCTCATGAACACTGGGCGCTGCTGTTAGAAAAGATATGAGGGTCAGCAACGCTTGTAATGAATCCATGTTGCGTTCTGCACTGGTAGCTGGTAGTCTATTGCTAGTTGTTTTCTTCCCGAAGTGGGGCATGTGACAGGCGAATGACCAATCAGCGAAGGCTACGTCGTGACCAAATAGATCCAATCAGCACGTGGCTGTAATTATCGACGTCATCGTTTCCAAACATCTTCACTTCTGCTCTTCTAAAAACGAAGCCTCTGGAGTTTCCAAACTTCTCTGTTTTAAAACTTCTAAATCTCCAGACTAGTGTGGACGCCACATGTACCCGTAGTCGAGTTGATATGTTTTTAAAAGAAAAATGCAGCAGTGGCATGTAGCCCGAGTAACAGAGAAAGAAGTATCAGTATAGAGAAGTATTAGTCTGGTAGTATTCTACAGCCAATGGGACTACAGATTTGTAATCAACTACAACTAAATTTAACTTTTTAGCCTCACCCATGTTTAAAAGTTAAATGAACTTCTCATTTATCACAGCCAAGTGATTATAATGAACTTTCTGTGAGGTAGCAACTTTCAACACACGCAGCTCTGACGCTCCTTGGCTGAGTTTCAGCTTCATAAAGTAAACACCCTCCCCCTGTCAACATTAAACTGGTCTCACTGATCAGTGAAGATAGATGCATGTGATGATCCAGCTCATCTCAGATCTGGGACGAGAGAGTGTGAATATCAACGATTCCCTGACAGTTCTTCCATCATTGCTGTTAAATATAATTCATAAACCGTTTTCAGCACTGCCAAGAAATTTGTTTCATCCAGTGAAAGTGCAAAAGGGGAAATATTTGGACACTGTCTGACTGTGTTTTTTTATAAGACAGGATACGAAACAATGTTTTTGTTTTGAGTTATAATAACTTCTCTAGCTACATCACATGAGGACTTTTAACCTGACTGTTAATCATCCCCTTATTTCCACCTTTCAAATCTGTGCCCAACAATTATGATCAATTTTTTTGTCGCCCAATAGCACCATAACTATTCATTAATTTGTTTAAGTCTGCAGGCCTGTTGGAGAACTTTGCAGTTTATATTTATATATATCTCTGCTAGGAAAATGCAACGTTCTCGGCAGCATGCAAAGCAGGTGTAGCATGACAGTCCAGACCACAGGGTTTCAACTGGGTTTCACCAAGGCGCTTTTCAACCACGAACTACTTTTACTAACTTGCCAGTCTATATGTTTTTCAGTAAGTCTCAACAATGATAGGATGGATTGTCACGACAATGGCTGGGTTGTTTTTCTTAATGTTTCACCTCTAATCCAAGAGACTTCTTTGTTTTTTTTCCAAAGCACAAGCACGTCCAGGTGCCTATGTTTACGTATACACATCCTGAAGTTGACATCATGTGGATGATATAAATGAGTCATTTGCAAGTTCCTATTTCAATTTGGGCGTCTACCAGAATAGGTTATTGTTCTGGTCTCGTAGACCGCTGCCGCTCCAAGCATGGCAAAATGTGCTCTGATTGGTCAGCTCTTTTGTGATCAGAAGCACAACATGGGCACTTTAAATGTTCCCAGAATTAAGAAAAAAAAAAAACTTTTGAAATGTTTCATTGAGACACTGTCAGCTGCACTACAGGGAAATGCACTATTCATATTCACGGTCCCCAGAGGATGAATTGAAACAAAAGTAAAACCGCTTTACCTCTTGAAATAAACTTTGAAATAAACAGATGAAAGGAAAGATGTGAGGAAATTAGGAAATTTTTCCCCTAGTAAGTCACTGAGAGTCAGTGCGTTGCTCCATGGAACCTTCGCATGTGAAACTAAACCATAGTTTGTCCAACAATTTCCTGAGTCCTTCCTCTTCAAAATATCATGTAACTCCCCCACTTTTGTTGCCAAGACAACATGAATTACCCACAACAGCAGCTGGAGAACCATTTGAGAGCAAGGGAGAGAGGGAGGGAGAGAGAGAGGGAAGGAGAGTCCTGCTCTGGTCTCGTTGTGTAGATCTTTAGGGAGTGTGTCAGACGGAGCAGCCCAGTGGAAAACTTTACTCAGTGTTACATGGACTCTTGTGCTGGAATAGCACCTCCCTCAGTTATGACTGTCCCATCCATCCAGGGAAACTCTTACTCAGTAAAGCACATGAACAGATAAAACATTGAAGTTTGACACTTTTTGATTCATTCTAAAGAAGGAACAACTTTTGTGTTACTTGTTTTCTCGCCGTAAACTAAACTTTGATCACAGCAATTAGTGATGTCGAGGAAACATTCTTTGCGGTGGGTCTAAAGTGATCCCATATGTGAGCTGGGTTTTATTTGGAAGGAACAACCTCGAGCTGGCTTGCAGGGGCAGCACTTCTCCTCATGCAGTATTCAAGCAGAACTTGTACCTGCCTCTGCAATGGAGTTTGTAGAGTAACTCCATCATCAAGCATTTGTCCCTGTTCCCAGAATGTCGCAATGCCACACAAAGCGCAGCAAGAGAGAGAAAACAAACAGCAATTCATCCCTCCACGTTGCCCAATCGGCATCAGTCAACCCACACAGCCCAACAAGTCTCAGCATGGCAGGCAGGGTGTGTGTGGGGGGGCAGAGGCATAACTCAAACTGGGTCACTTGGGAAATATCACACTCAGCTTCCTTGTATATGACACTATGTCGAGGTTCACAATGATCTACATCATCACCAGCAGGTCGGTAGCATGTGCAAATCATTATTTGGTAGCCAAGGTGGTTCAGACTGGAGACTGGAACTGTGATGTGAGTTATTGTTGAAAGACCTGACGTGCAAACATCTGGAAACCTGCATCCTAACCTACTGCCTCACTTCATCCACTGTGTTCAGACAGGAATAAGGTGCCGCTGCGGTTCAGCTCAGGTGACGCCGACGTGATCCCTCTGTTGCACAAAGTTAACAAGGATTTCAGCGCCACTCACGCCCCCCCCCCCCGGGCTGCACTTACTTGTCTCTCCCGATGGTTTCGTAGTCTTTCACAATCACGTCTATGAAGGAGCCGGCGTCCAGTGGAGTCCCCTTCAGGTCAAACTCCAGCACCTGCAAGACGAGACGAGGGGCACATGCACCAGGGCGTCAGATATTACACTTCTAATTCTGTGGCGTCCTGATTGAGCCACATCTACGTACTACGGTGGCCCCGAGGGCTGAACGCATTGCAACTTAAGACAACACATGCAAGTGGACAAAACACAAGCAAAGCAAGAAAACCTCGGCATCAATTTGACAACACAACACCACACATTACTCACAACAAATTATAGAAACGCGCTGCAAATACAGGAATGCGCTGCAAATACAGGAATGTGGTGCAATTATATATTTATAGATATAACTCCTCCTTATCTGTATTAGCCACAGCAAAATCTGTTGATATAGGAAATTCAAACAGTGATAATTGACAGAAAGTTTTCACTGTGTGATACTGGTACTGTAGCGTAAGTATTCTGTGATGAATCAATCAATCAATTCCAGCAAATCTAACTTATCCTTTGTTTAAAAAGTAAAGTAAACGAGCAGATCTGAGCATGTTGTGTGTGTGTTTACCTCATTCCACACAGGATTCACATCACTGTCAACTGATTGTGTTTTCTTCTTTTCATCTGGAACGAAAATCAAATATATTCAGTGAAAATGTTTTCAAAATAAAAAATGAGTATTAGCACTTTCTTGTTGCCACATATCGAATACATAAGCTTGTCTTTACAATGGAAATGTTTACTGAAAAACACATTTAAAAGGTAACAAATGAATTAATATTGTTCAAAGTATAGTTATGCTAACAGAGTTATCAGTTCAAATAAAAATTTAGAGTTGGAAACATTTTGTTGTTTGACCAAGTTCTCAAAACTCTTGTTTTCTAACAATTAGGACAGACGTTATGAAAATCAACTCGTTGATACACCTATTGTCAATTTACCCATTAACTCTGTTGATTGAATTAAGGAAATGCTATTTAAGGAAATGGGTTTTCATTTCCTCTACACGTAAACAGGGAAACAGGAGAGAAGCTGCCACACCTGCAGCTGCTTATGAGGACAATGGCACATACTAAACAGCTGAGATCCAGCAGGAGAGACCACCACATAATCAAACCCCCCACCCACCTACACACGCACCCCCAAACACACACCATATCTGGCTTTAATTCAGTGGTTTAAACCCAATTTCTACTATTTCTAACCCGTCTGTTCCCTTCATTAATGCCCCCTCTCTTCCTCTAAGGTCACACACTCCAAATCATACAGATTCAAACATGTACAACTGCCTTTGCATCTGAACCTGCTGTGACATGTAATCCTTATGTGCTGTGATTAACTTTATGACATATTGTATTCAAGATTTCCCTTTCAGTCAAAAGTTGAAATCTAAAATAGTTATTGAGCCTTAAGTTGACGCACAAGTAACCAAAGAGAAGGACAGCTGCATATTGTTATAGTATTGGCTACCAAATAAAAATCACAATAAAAACTGTCGATTCATCAGAGTGATGTCATCATGGTAAATAAAAGTATAAACAATTAAGTGATTAAGCTGTAAAAACTCTAAGAGCACATATGTGTGCCACAAGTTTCCAACCAGGTAGATCTTTGTACAAGTTTTTCTTTTTTTTAAAACAACAAGACTTACCTTTAAAAATCACAGATGCAACTGGATCAGGAGTTCCAAACTTCTTTTTGGGCAGAGCTTTAGCCGACTCTACAACAACCCGCAACATGGTAACTCACACTCACACACACACTCTCACACACACACACACACACACACACACACTGGTTAACAAAGGACCAAATCAGTGAAGCAGGGAGTCAAATGTATCAAATAAGAGAGGAAAGAGTCTCCACAGGAGTGTCGAGCTGGGACACACTCAGAGCCCCATCAGTGAGACACAGACACACACACACACACACACAGACAGACAGGGCAGGGCTGAGGAAGGGACGAGGAGGAAACAAGGGCGGATCATGGGAGAGTGATTAGACTGAGCTGCGACCTCCGCTGCTCCTGCTGCTGCCATCCTAGGAGAGAGAGCAAGAATGAATGGATGTGGATAATAACATATATGTGATAAAAACCACAGCAACTGTGTATTGAGGGGTGGTTTTAAATACATAACAAAGACTCTAAACCAGTGTTGGTTTACAGAGGCTGTATAAAATATAACTATTTCTATAGACAGCATATAAAAGGGTTTCCAACTTTTTGTATTGCTCTAACTCCATCTTGTGGCTGTGCTGGGAAATTACATTGTAGGTTCTATAATTACAGGATACGTTTTTTAAACGGTCTAAATTATGAAGGACAAAAAGTGAGAACAAAGAAACAAATGAATGAGGATATGAATAATATATATGAAACTATCTGTTGATGGAAAATACTGTTTCTGAATGTCTACATTAATTCATTTTCAAATGTATTTATTTCCGTATGTGTACATTTATTCACTTATCAATTTTGAATATATGTCTACATTTATTTTTATGTATTTCTGCAGGTATACATTCGTTTATTCATACTGAAAAGTGTTTTTATATGTATGTATTTCTGCATGTATTCTGTCATTTATTTATTATTTTCAATATTTATTCATTTATTTATACCTGCATGTATTCAGTTATTTATTAATACTTTTCAGTATTTATTTATTTATTAATGTTAATTATTTATATATTTCCACGTGTATTCATTTATTTAATTCTTCACTTCAGTCGTTTCTTGATGTCTCTTCATTTATTTATGTAACTGTCAGCAAAACCGGCCAGTTTATGCAGACTGTTTTATTCTTTTATTTTAGGGTTGGGCTATATATTGTTCTTATGTTCAACTACGGTTTGGGTTATTTTCAGTTTTATTTCGTCGTCTTTTACACGTAGGGACTCCCCTCGCATATTACCCGCAGCAAAGGAGCGGACGGTTTTATTCGACACACCTGATCCCTCGTTTCCGCCCCAGTGCAATAAAATACCTGCCGTCAGCCCGGCACAGATAGAAGCGGAAACCAAACCGGACGCCAGCTTTGCGGCACTTCTCGGACCTGAGAACCATCCAAACAACGATAGCTTAACACCCCTCGCCGAGCGGAACGAGGTAACGAAGCTGGTCCCATTCACTTTGCTGCGGGTAGTGCGGAAGGGAGTCGCTATCACGTTAACGAGTCAGATGTGTCTCACGTGGCGATTTGTTTGTTCATTGTATTTTAACGTTCGTGTTTGGTTTTAATGATTAAAATCTTTGTAACTTGTAACTGTCATTACAGTTTTACGGTGCTACTACGGCAAGCCAGATGCAAAAATAAAGAGCCGTGTACATCAGTTGAAAAGACAAAGCGTTTGTGTGGAGAAGCGGGGGGCCGTTACAATTTATCTATTTCTGTATTTAGGGCTCGAGCACAGACATCAAAGGTGTCTGGTGAGACCCTATTGAAATTGTAAGGATTATTAGGGCCCGAGCACAGACATCAAAGGTGTCTGGTGAGACCCTATTGAAATTGTAAGGATTATTTCTTTCTTATTATTATTCAGGCAAATTAATTGGCTTTTTGAGGGCTTTAACATGCTCAACTTCTTACCAAAATTTGCAGAAAGTTAGAAAGTGGTGAAAATTTACGTATTCTGAAGGAATTTTCAATGGGCGTCGCAAAATGGCTCAACGGTGCCCCCCGAGACAGCCCGAGACCCCCGGAAGGTGTTCCCATTGACCGATCTTCACAAAAATCAATACACAGGTGTATCATGACCAGACAAACAAAAAAGTCTCTAGATGCAATTGGAAAAACAAAACAGGAAGCCTGCTATTTTGTATTTAGTGGCCATTTTGGCCATATTCCACATTTTTTCTTTGATACACTTGTACCAGGGTTTTCATCGAATCAACTTCAAATTGAGATGAGTGTCATCACAACAAGATGGAGATAAAAACTGACTGACGGATTTTTTTTTAATCACACGGTGTGACCGTGGCGTGGCGTCAAAGTTTGATTACACGCCATTAAAACACGATGTTCTGTACATACATCGACCATGAATCCTTTGATGCTGAGCCGGTCAAATATCAAAGGAATCTTTGTTTTTATTATTATTTTCAGGCAAAACGCATGCAACGCTTCAAAATGCATGTGCTCGGGCCCGCCCAGTGCTGCTTTGCAGCCCTAGAAATTTAATTTATTTGATACTGTATTTTTGCTATCATATTTATTTATTATTATTATTATTATTATTATTCAGGCAAATGAATTGGCTTTTTGAGGGCTTTAACATGCTGAACTTTTTACCAAAATTTGCAGAAAGTTAGAAAGTGGTGAAAATTTACATATTCTGAAGGAATTTTCAATGGGCATCGCAAAATGGCTCAACGGTGCCCCCGAGACCCCTGGAACGTGTTCACCTTGACCGATCTTCACAAAACTCGACACACAGGTGTATCATGACCAGACAAACAAAAAATGTATTTTTAGTTATTATTATTATTTTATTATTAGGGCCCGAGCACTGACATCAAAGGTGTCAGGTGAGACCCTATTGAAATTGTAAGGATTATTATTCAGGTAAATGAATTGGCTTTTTGAGGGCCTTACCATGCTCTACTTCTTACCAAAATTTGCAGAAAGTTAGACAGTGGTGAAAATGTACGTATTCTGAAGGAAATTTTCAATGGGCGTCGCAAAATGGCTCAACAGTGCCCCCCGAGACCCCCGGAAGGTGTTCACATTGACCGGTCTTCACAAAAATCGATATACAGGTGTATCATGACCAGACAAACAAAAAAGTCTTTAGTTGCAATTGGAAAAACACAACGGGAAGCCTGCTATTTTGCATTTAGTGGCCATTTTGGCCATATTCCACATTTTTACTTTAATATACTTGTACCAGGGTTTTCATCGGATCAACTTCAATTTGAGATGAGTGTCATCACAACAAGATGATATAAACTGACTGACGGATTTTTTTTTAGTCACACAGTGTGACCGTGGCGTGGCGTCAAAGTTTGATTACACGCCATTAAAACACGATGTTCTGTAACACGGCCATACATGGACCATGAATCCTTTGATGCTGAGCCGCAAACAAACAACTCCACTCCTGCAGTGTCAGTCTTCTTAGATCAAAGGAAACGTTTTTTCAGGCAAAAAGCATGCAACGCTTCAAAATGCATGTGCTCGGGCCCACCCAGTGCTGCTTTGCAGCCCTAGAAATTTTATTATTATTATTATTATTTAGGCAAATGAATTGGCTTGGCTCAAATTCTTTGAGCATGAAAGTTAGAAAGTGATGAAAATTTACGTATTCTGAAGGAATTTTCAATGGGCGTCGCAAAATGGCTCAACTGTGCCCCCCGAGACCCCCGGTTTGTTTAGTATTTGTAATCCTTTATTTGAGCAGAGAGGCCACATTGTCACGCCACTTTCAATCACCAGTTTCACAACTGACAATGAATATACTGGTTACCTGTTTGGGCTGAATTCACATACTGGGGAGGATGAGTCACATTAACCATTGTTGACCTGTGAATCACTACATGTTCTAATATCACAGATCTACATCCAGAGTTTTAATAAATCACTTTATGAAATAAAGACATTTTTCTGGAGCTGATGATAGAAAAGGTTAGCGAGTGTCTTATCTCTGTTGAGGGTTCTGCTCTGATTGGTCGACAGTCAAGTGATGACTCAGGCTCCAGTGAAACCAGTTCCCAAACAAAACACTACAACTGGTTTCACTAGTTTGTACCAACATGATGGTGATGAAGACATTTATCACTTAGACTCAGGGTCCAGATCAAACACATAGAATAAGAAACTTACATAAATATATAATCATAACTTTATTTATATAGAAACTTTCAAAACACAGGAGCTCTTCAAATTTAAGATGAAAAACCATTGGAAATTATTAAAAGCAATTTGAAGCTCACACGACATTAGAGCACAAACACAAAGATAAAAAACGATACAGACGAGAAAAGGGCTCATTTAAAATGACAAAGCAAATTATTAAAACAGTAAGAACAAAATATGGAGAAAACAAACCTATAAAAATGTGTCTTTAAAAGAGAAGGTGTTGTTCAGACAGAGATTATATATTGTTCCACACATTATATACACATAATAAAAAATATATTATTATTATTAAAATATCAATATATTATATTAATATTAAGTGTTACATCCCGTGTTTTGTCTCTCTCTCGTCTCCTCCAGGTGGGTGGTCTGGAAGCACCTCTCCTGGCACAGCTGAGGCCACTCTGGCATCAGGGTGTGGCCAATAAGACCCTGAGCAGAGCGTCAGCTGTTGCTAGAGGGCCAATCAGCAGCAACTGTGTGAACATACCGTTTAGACATACTGTGTGGACATACCGTGTGGTCATATTGTGTGGACATACCGTGTGCAGTGTTAGATGTTCAGAGCTCTTGTGTTGGACAGTGGTGTTGACTGAAAGTGTCACATTGTGCCTTTTAATATTTAGTTTCATATTGTTACACCTTGGCTCATGTGTGCAACCAGAAACGCGGAAGGCCACAAAGTTCTGCCGTTATAGTATTTAATCTACAAAGAATAAATACAAAGAAAACCTCCACATGTCCTATATTTTTAGGGCCCGAGCACTGATCAAAGGTCAGGGAGGACCCTATTGTTATTGTAAGGATTATTTCTTCTTCTTCTTCTTCTTCTTCTTCTTCTTCTTCTTCTTCTTCTTCTTCTTCTTCTTCTTCTTCTTCTTCTTCTTCTTCTTCTTCTTATTATTATTATTGACCCTATTGTTATTGTAAGGATTATTTCTTCTTCTTCTTCTTCTTCTTCTTCTTATTATTATTCAGGCAAATGAATTGGCTTTTTGAGGGCTTTAACATGCTCAAATTCTTACCAAAATTTGCAGAAAGTTAGAAAGTGGTGAAAATTTATTTTCAATGGGCGTCGCAAAATGGCTCAACGGTGCCCCCAAGACCCCTGGAACGTGTTCACATTAACCGGTCTTCACAAAAATCGATATAGAGGTGTATCATGACCAGACAAACAAAAAAGTCTGTAGGTGCAATTGGAAAAACACAACAGGAAGCCTGCTATCTTGCATTTAGTGGCCATTTTGGCCATATTCCACATTTTTACTTTGATGTACTTGTACAAGGGTTTTCATCGGATCAACGTCAAATTGAGATGAGTGTCATCACAACAAGATGGAGATAAAAACTGACTGGCTTTTTGAGGGCTTTAACATGCTCAAATTCTTACAAAAATCTGCAGAAAGTTAGATAGTGGTGAAAATTTACGTATTCTGAAGGAATTTTCATTATTATTATTATTATTATTCAGGCAAATGAATTGGCTTTTTGAGGGCTTATACACGCTCAACTTCTTATTCTGCATTATGTTGGAAACAAGGATGTATCAAATCTTAATGAGTTAAACACTTCAAGTGCACCACGACCACAACCTTTAATATCTATTGGCAGAATGTGACTTTTATACTTTTTCTTTTTTAATTCAGCTTTACCCTTTGCAGAAAATCAGAGGAGGGAGCAGTAATAAGAGAACAGAGTTTTAAATGGTGAATAGCAAGCCAGTCTGATCTCAAAATGTGTAAAATACGTTGGTCCATAGAGACAAATGTAGGCATCAGAATATCTTGACGGACGTTGGCATTTTGTCCACATTTTGTAACTTTGATTTTGTTTTATCAGACTGTGCAAAGAATTACAGAAGCAACAAAGGACCTTGAGAACATAACCACTGAGTTGTCTCTACAGGAAGACCCAGTTCAGTAATGGGTGTCAGATGTTCAGCAGTGGATGACAGGTACTGTGGAAATAAATTCTCATTCTTGCACAATGTCCGTTGATTCTGTTTATACAAGGTCTACACAAAAGGTTTGATTGTAAACTGATATTGGCATTCAATTTATTTTATTCTCCTCTTCCAACCAACCAGTCAAAAGACCATTGAAGGACTATTTGAGCATTAAGAAGCAAATATTTCAGCTGTATCATCAGACTGGTGAGAAAACAAGATGCCACCATTAATACGTATGTCTTTCTGTAACATGCTGTGACAAAATATTTTAATTACCATTTATAGAAAGTCAAAATAGGTAACCCATTTATTAAAAAATAAACTAGAATTACCACACTGTGGTTGTAGATAATCGCCAAACAGTGCAGTTTCTGTGTACACATTTCTTCATATAAAAGGTCACTGTAACCTGAGGTCATTGTGACCTGTCAGTGAACATTTCTACCAGATTTAAAGACATTCCTTCAAGCTGATCTTACGATATCATGTTCAGCAAAAACATGAACATACTTTGTGAAGCCACTGTGACCTTGACCTTTAGCTACTAAAATCAAATTAGTTAATCCTTGGGCACAAATTAAAATATTTACCAAATATTAGAAAATTCTGTCAAGTCATTCTTGAGAAATTGCATTAACAGGATGGGACGGGCAGACAACCCGAATACATAATGCCTGCGGACACTGGCTATTGCCGGCATAGAGTCATAACAATATTTGTATTAGACTGGATCTTTTTGGTGTTACATTGGTCATCTTGTATGGGTACACTAAATAAACGTTTATTTCACATTGTGAAACTTGAAGTTTTATATTTTTTAATATAGCGCCAGATCTCTACATAAATAATTTTAAGGTTACATTTCCTATAAGACAGGTCTATAGCTTGCATTTCTGTCTCGACATGGTCACGCGGATAGATTTCTCCTCTGCTCTCTGTATCGCGCACGGAGGAGTTCCATCCAGATGCCCGCACACACAGACACGAGCGCGCACACACAGGTGAGCAACCAGCGGACAGAGAGCATCCATCTGAATGCGCCTGGCTGTTCTCACGGGACGCGCATTTCTCAGCGCCGGTCAGCCCGCGATTCTGCTTTCTCCGCTTGTTGTATTTAACCGTGAACGCACCTCGCCTCGCAACCTCAGCCTGAACCATTATTAAACCCGCTGCGTCACTTCCTTCTATCACTGTCTAATCTATTTTCATCGGACCATTGTTCAAAACCGGCAAATCTGACGTGAAAATATTTTTATTACAGACGGAAGTTTCAAAACGGTAACTTAACACAAACGAGGGTTATGGCGAGGTGCTCTATTCTAACTAGCGCTGTTTGATTGCCATGGTAACAGTGATTTCAGGTGGTAGAGAAGTCGTTATGGGAAGATTGCTAGTAGGATCTCGACTTTAGTCTTCTTTCACTTTATGCGCATGCTCCATAACGTCTTTACAGTGATTTCAACCACTCCGCTGCAGCGTTTCCGTGGTTTTGTGACAGGGCTTCATGTAGATGTGATAAACATAAGTACCGGAATCAAAAATGTTTCTGGATTCTGGCAATACAGGTTACTTATGGAAGTCAGTAAATACATACATACATATATACATGCATGAATAAATAAATAGATAGCCAGATAGATAGATAAATTACAGTTCATAGAGAATGAATAGGCGATTATTTCAGTTTTCTTTTTGGTTTTAGGAATGTTCTGTTGAATACGTAGACAGCATAAACAGGCAGTTGTGAGAGGAAACCAGACCCGGCTGTTGCGGTGGACATCTCTGCAGCGGTCTATCCGTTTGCAGTCACCAGATTGGTTAACTAATTATCACGGGAGGAAAAATCAGAGCACCTTCTTCTCTCTCGGTCTGGGAACACGAGACCGTTTTTATTAAGCGCATGCGCAACAGGTTACAAGTGCACGCAGGCACAACATGCTCCGTGACATCATTTCCTGTGCTATATAACATGGCATTGCTCACTCAACACTCCCACTCAAAGACATGTGTATAGCTCTCTCTATAGTGGTAAATAAAAAACAAAAATACACAACTCCAAAATAAAACATTTGGTATACTGACAGTGTTCTAAAAACTTCAAAACTTTTTCATCTGCCAGTTCACATTTACATTCCAAACAAATACCCCTTGAAACTTTCAAACTTAGCCTTTGTCACTGGCTTGGTAAAGACATCAGCAACCATGTTTGCAGTAGGACAGTATTCTATAGATATCTTCCCTTCTGCGTGTGCAGACCGTACAAAGTGATACTTTATATCTATGTGTTTGCTTCTCTGTCTGCATACTGGGTTCTTAGATAAAGCTATCGCCCCCTGGTTGTCCTCATATATCTTTACTGGTACATGCTGGCTACTATCTATTCCTCTAAGTAGTTGTACAAGGTACATGCTCTCTTGAGTAGTAGCTGCTAGTGCCATATACTCAGCTTCACAGGTGGATAATGCCACTGTTGGCTGCTTCCTACTCTTCCACGATATAACTTGACCATTCTCAGTTAAGCTGAAACAGTATCCACTTGTGCTCCTCCTATCATCCCTGTCGGCTGCCCAATCAGCATCACTATATCCCTCCAGCTGTAGTGGGCTTTCCTCACATTTCTGGTAGTGTAGTTCTTGATCTATAGTACCCTTTAAATACCTCAGTAGGTGTTTTGCTGTAGCCCAATGCTGTTGCTTTGGTTCTGCTAGGTATTGAGATAGTTTGCTAACAACCCAGCTCAGGTCAGGTCTGGTACATGTCATAATGTATATCAAGCTACCTATTATCTCTCTATATCCTGTTGAATCAATAACCTCACCCTCACTGTCAAAGTTTAACTTTTGCTCACATGGGGTGGATCTGGGTTTGCATTCAGACATTCCAAATTTGGTTAATATCTTCTCTATGTGTCTCTTTTGAGTCATTTTGATCTCTCCCTCACTCTGTCTGAAATCGATACCCAGGAAGTGTTTAAGTGGACCCATATCTTTCATCTTAAACCTTCTCTTCAACATTTCTTTTACATCACTGAGTAAGGTGTTGTTACTCGCTACTATGATTAAGTCATCTACCCATACTAACAGAATCACTTTCTCATTCTCAGATTTTCTGCTGTAGACACAATGATCAGCATCATTTTGCACAAAACCATTCCCTGTAAGATGATCACGGAGTAACTTGTTCCAGTTACGTCCGGACTGTTTTAAACCATACAATGACTTGTTGAGTTTACACACTAAGTGTTCCCCTGTGTTTGACTTGATTTCAAAACCTTCCGGTTGCTCCATAAATACCTCACAGTCCATTGGAGCATGGAGGTAAGCAGTTTTCACATCCATTTGATGTAGGGTGAGATCCTCCTGTACAGCCACCTGCATTAATGCTCGTACAGAGGTCATGTTGGCTGTCGGTGAAAAAGTCTCTTTATAGTCGATCCCTTCCACTTGACCATACCCCTTTGCGACATATCTGGCTTTACAAGTCTCAGATCCATCTGGGCTCTCTTTCACTGCATATACCCAGCGACCTCCCACTGCTTGTTTGCCTCTTGGCAGTAGGGTCAGAGTGAAAGTGTCATTCTCTGTCAAAGAGTTCATCTCCTCTTTCATCGCGTCAGCCCACATTTTTGACTTCTTAGAGTCCATTGCCTCTTTAAGTGTTTTAGGTACATCATAAGCCACTCTGTAGAAATAATCTACATTTTCACATTCGTCATTTTTACAATCAGCTTTACACTGGTACCCCTTTAAGTAGTCTGGAGCCTTTCTCTGTCTCGTAGGATATCTCCTTTCTCCCTCTTCTTTCTGAGTACTATCTGTCTGGGTCGGACCTGCCTCATCAGTCTCCTCAACATTGGACTCTTTACTTTCCTTAGGCTGTCCCTGACCCTGGTTGACTATCTGCTGTGGTGTATCTTCATGACTCTCAGTGTCATTCCCCATGTCACAATCTGTCTGAGTCTGGCTCTCTGCGCTACCTTTGGTGATGAATTTCACCAGCCTATGTTTTAGGACTTTTCCTGTCTCAGGATAGTACACGTTATATGCTGGACTATATTTGTCATAGCCTACAAGGATCGCCTTTTCGCATCTAGAGTCCAGCTTTTTCTTATCCTGCTTATATACGTAGCATTCAGAGCCAAATATTTTCATGTTGGATAGGTTAGGTGTTTTTCCTGTGAAAACACAGTAAGGTGTCTGCTCTAGCCGCTTACTGAAGCACCTGTTGCGGATTTGAGCTGCTGTCTGTACAGCATATGTCCACAATTTCTTTGGGAGGTTACTCTCCAATAGCATGCATCGAGACATCTCAAATAATGTTCTCCAACCTCTTTCGGCAGTTCCATTCTGATGGGGTGAGTAGGGTGCACTCTTCTCATGCCTTATCCCTTTACTCCTAAGTAAACACTGGAACTCCTGCCCGGTAAACTCTGTGCCGTTATCAGATCTTATGCACTTTATTTTTCCATATGGAGCTACATCTGCTATGAATTTTTCTGTAGCTTTTGTCGTGTCACTCTTTGCTTTAATAAAATATGGAAAAATCATCCCACTGTAATCATCAGTAAATGCTATCGCATATCTGTATCCGTCTTTATCTGCTGGATCTATAGGACCGCATAGGTCTGTGTGTACTAGCTCTAATACGGTTGTAGCTTTAGCGTCTGCCTGTCTGTTTCTGCTTTGTGTAAACTTTCCCTGTGTGCATATTTCACAGTTTTGATTGGACTTGTCATGTTTCCCTTTAATAGACATCCCTTCAACCACCTTTTCTAATTTTGCAACATCCTCAAAATTGCAATGACCTAGTATCCTATGCCACGTTTGAATGTCATGACAACCATACACTTCATCAACATTTTCATTCTCCACTGTGCTAAGGTAATACAACCTACCATACACATCCATTTTAAACTTAGTACCTTCCCTGTGGACCAGCCAGTCATTACCGTCCTTGAAGCGGACCTCAGCTCCGTTGGCTGTTGCTGCTTTGACTGAAAAGATGTTTTGTGGAAACGAGGGGATGTAGAGTGCTTGCTTTAGCCTCGTTTTCACTTGTCGTCCCTCGCTGTCCAGCAAGTAAACTTCAGCGTCTCCCCTCATCCTCGCCATCCCGCTCACCTTGGATCCGTCAGCAAGCTCGATCATGTGGTCCTCGGGTCTGAAGCTCTTGTCAACTGTTATGAACTTCGTGGCGTCGTTGATCATGTGTGTTGTCGCTCCGCAGTCGACCATGAGACCCTTCTTGTTTCCTCTTTGTGTGGGACAGTCACTCATCCTGAAGAAACAGAAAGATGTGGGCTCTGCCTCCGTCTCGCCATCAGCTTTCTTCACATGGTCACGGCCTCGTCCCCGGCCGCATCCCCTTCCTCGCTGTGGCGCGTCCCATCTTCGTTCCTCTCTTCTCACCTGGTATTCGTCAGGACATATCCTGGCCATGTGTCCCTTTTTGCCGCACGTGTAACACTCAACATCAGCCAGGTCCATTTTCTTTCCTCTTCCTCGTCCTCGTGACCTCGTTGCTCCGCTCATCCTCATCACGTTGTCATCTTCAACATTCACGTCACTCTTCCCATATTTTTCAGTACTCTCGTAACTCCGCAGTTTTGTTTTAAACTCGCCGAACGTTACAGTGTCATTTGTCTGGGTGATGTGCACGACGAATGGCTTGTATGATTCAGGTAGCCCCTTTACCACCATAGCTATCTGAAGCCCGTCACTTATTTGCTCGTCTGCTCTTCTCAATGACGTGAATATTGTCTCTGCTCGAATAATATAGTCCGTGACAGTTTCATTGCTGGCCTTCTGGAGCGAGGAAAGTTCACAATATAAACTCACCACACGGGGTTTATCCTTTCCCGCATAGTGCTCGCGGAGAATATTCAGTGCTTTTCTCCCG
This sequence comes from Limanda limanda, assembly GCF_963576545.1. NCBI lineage: Eukaryota > Metazoa > Chordata > Actinopteri > Pleuronectiformes > Pleuronectidae > Limanda > Limanda limanda. The sequence continues at coordinate 13,095,912 of NC_083656.1, forward strand.
TCACGTCTCGCGTCCCTCATCACCAGCGATAAGCTCTTGTTGTCCAGACATTGCACCAGCTCTGCATATGCCTCACCGTTCTTCGTCTCATCTTCCGCGAGAGCATCGTCGTCATCCTCATCTATCCGCGGGTCCTCCAGGATAACTTCTCTGAGGTGACGCAGCTCCATGTGCGCGAGGAACCTCGTCTCCCAGAGTTCATAACTTTTCTCATCACCGTCGAATAAAAGTCTGAACCACCTCTGGCCTGTTTGACTGGGCCCATAACCTGTTGCGGTGGACATCTCTGCAGCGGTCTATCCGTTTGCAGTCACCAGATTGGTTAACTAATTATCACGGGAGGAAAAATCAGAGCACCTTCTTCTCTCTCGGTCTGGGAACACGAGACCGTTTTTATTAAGCGCATGCGCAACAGGTTACAAGTGCACGCAGGCACAACATGCTCCGTGACATCATTACCTGTGCTATATAACATGGCATTGCTCACTCAACACCGGCCCTTTATAAAGTCTCCCTGCCAGTCCTACAGAAAGGACAAACTGGACAAACACATGACGTCTGAGCATCACAGAATAGCCTGTCAGCGCCGGTCAGAAATCCAATGTACAGTTCAAAATCATTAAAAGAAACACATTAACATCATGATTCCTTTAAGTTTTTGTGTCCGTGTCTCCCCCGCCCCCCCCCCCCCCCCCCGCGACGCTCTGCCACCACCGCTGCCGCCGCTCCCCCCCCCCAAAGCTGCAAACCTAGGGGAAACACTGAATGTTACAAGGGCAAAATGCTGTGTAGGTGTTTAAAAGTGGTAAAGATATCGAACAATGGCATAGATGCAAAATAATGCTGAACAAACAACAATCATGCCTGAAATAGAAGCTAAAGCATAGATTGACATGCGTTTCTCTGGAGCGGCCCTCACAACACAAACACGTAACTCAGCGCAAATGTCCGTGGAACATTTGTACGGACCATTATCCAGAGCCGGCAGGTTCCAAACCAACAGAACATATATAAACCAGGATTCAATCAGAATACGCAGGGTGATGCTGAACAGGTAGAAGCCCACTGTGCCTCTCTTTCTAAAGAGATCAATCACCATCTTCCCTGTGGAGTCTTTGGTCCCAACCTGAGCCTCCTCGGTTCCCTGGCCCTCCAACACCATGTCTGTCTTTACCTGGCAGCTCCTCTTCTGGGGCCGGGAGCGCAGGTGATAGATGAACAGCTCCATGATCATGACGGAGAGGATGACCAGGACAAACATGAAGTTCCAGGCCGACACCATGGGTTTGTGGAAAAGTCTGTTGAAGCAGGCATTGGTGCAGATGCTGTCCCTGGTGCCATTGCAGGTAAAGTCCGAGCCCATTTTGTGGAAGGGCAGCTCAGCCAGGAAGAGGATGACCACGCGGATGCACAGGAAGCCAAACCACAGCGCGCGGCCCGTGTAGTTGGTGGTGGCATTCACCGCTGTCCGCAGGATGGGGATGAGGCCTGTTACTAACGCTGCCATCACCACTGGTTCTTGTTTGGAATCTAAGAGTGGAAAGGTTGGAACAATGGAAATGGAGGTTGATTTAGGGCAGGTAAAGTTTGTTAAGGCAAGAAGTTAAAATCTCTTCAAAACAAAGTTTTAATCTCTGAAGATTTTCCCCAAGTGCTCTTCACAATAGGTTTACGTGACTGAAATGATGAAGTTTTACTTGTGTTTATATACCTCTCACTGTGACTTTAATCTATAATTCTCTATTTGTCATATTTGACACATTTTTATCAAAAACATCAAAGCCGTCTTTAATGTTTTTAAATAAATTGTATGATTTAAACAGTAGGTGGCGGTACCATTGAAGCTTTCCATCCAATTGGTTCACTCATGGGCCGAAGCTTCATGGTGCTTCATGTGCTCTACTGCGCCACCAAGTGGACAATAAATGTAAAACAGGAAGAATGATTATAATGGCACCATGGCTTTAGTCTGTGAAGCTTTGAATTGAATAAATGAATGAATAATGTTTGTGATGCCAATACATAAATTATGAACTTATTAATATGGTGTCTGTCTTTATGATACAATGGCGGGGTCAAAAGGGAAAGTGGAAACAAATTGTTGCAGAGGGTAGAGATGTGAATGTGCTTAGGCTACTAGGGACAACATGTAACACGTATAATATGGTAATTCAACTGGACGATGGATGCCAACCGCCAACAAACCAAATGAAGGAGAATAAGATCCTGATTTGTTACACAAATCAAAAAGCCAATTAATTTGCCTGAAAAAAAAGATTATCCTTTCAATTTCAATAGGGCCTCACTGACTACCACTCTGTTTGGTGCTCGGGCCCTAATAACCCAAACCACCTCACCTTATTGATGAGGCATCTGTTTTGGTAATGGTTTAAGGTCTATAGTTGAAGTTCACAAATTTATGGTTTGTGATGTTTCTGTGTGACTTTTTGAATGGACAGATTGTTTGTACCTTGAAAGGTTGCACACATTGGGACACAGGGCTATTATATTCCACCTGAAACCAGGGGGAAAGCCTGCTGCCTGGTTCAGGCTGAAAAATAGGATGAAGGCACTTTATGAGGTGCTCATCCTTGGTATGTCCAATTTAAGATAATTTGAAATCTCAACATATAGCTCAGTCTACTGCATAAACTCAGAAACACCCAACTTAAAGCATATTTTAAATAAATATATGGATGTTTTTAATAATATATATTGGAAATTATGAATTTGCTACAAAACATCTCCGATAGTTATTTGTTTTTGTTCCATTGAGGGTGGAGTTCCAGCAACCCTCCACTCACCAACCCTCCATCATCCCTCCCAACCAACCCCCACCAGCCAACTGACCACCACTCCTCTCAACAAACCCCTCCATTATCCAGGGAAATCAGCCGCCCACCATCTAACCAACCACTACTCTTATCAACCAACCCTCCATCATCCCTGCAAACCAGCCACCCACCATCCAACTGACCACTACTGCTCTCAACAAACCCTCCACCAGTCCTGACATGCAGCCTCCCAGTAGTATGTTGAATCAGGGTTTGTTGTGGTGACATTTAGATAGCGAACACATCCAGATACAGAGATGTGAATAATTCTTGTATTATTACTAGGGTGTTAAACAAGTAATACGTAGGTCAATCTTGGAAATCTTCCTAAAGGTTAAAAGGAAATGACCAAATTCTGAAAGATGTTGGTGAACTTTATTTATAAAATTGTCATGACATTTCAATCCATTTACTATTATTATTATTATTATTATTATTCAGGCAAATGAATTGGCTTTTTGAGGGCTTTAACATGCTCAAATTCTTACCAAAATTTTCAGAAAGTTAGAAAGTGGTGAAAATTTACGTATTCTGAAGGAATTTTCATCGCAAAATGGCTCAACGGTGCCCCCGAGACCCCTGGAACGTGTTCACATTGACCGGTCTTCACAAAAATTCGATATACAGGTGTATGATGACCAGACAAACAAAAAAGTATTTTGGTGCAATTGGAAAAACACAACAGGAAGCCTGCTATCTTGCATTTAGTGGCCATTTTGGCCATATTCCACATTTTTACTTTGATGTACTTGTACCAGGGTTTTCATCGGATCAACTTCAAATTGAGATGAGTGTCATCACAACAAGATGTAGATAAAAACTGACTGATGGATTTTTTTTAATCACAAGGTTTGACCGTGGCGTGGCGTCAAAGTTTGATTACACGCCATCAAAACACGATGTTCTGTAACGCGGATATACATGGACTATGAATCCTTTGATTTCAGTCTTCCTAGATCAAAGGAAACTTTATGTCTTGCAAAGGTCACGTCTCTTTCTCTCTCAGAACTGGTTATTTTTGTTTTTTTCAGACAAAAAGCATGCAACGCTTCAAAATGCATGTGCTCGGGCCCACCCAGTGCTGCTTTGCAGCCCTAGAAATTTTTATTCATTATTATTATTATTCAGGCAAATGAATTGGCTTTTTGAGGGCTTTACCATGCTCAACTTCTTACCAAAATTTGCAGAAAGTGAGAAATTGGTGAAAATGTACGTATTCTGAAGGAATATTTATTATTATTATGATTTTTAGAGTTTGTTTTAGATCTAGGACAGCCATTGTACCTGAACATCGTTACTTGAATATAAGAACATCCCTGTGTGAGAGTCCTTGCCTCTAAGATTCTTCCTGGACTTTGCAGACATATTACTTCTGCTAGTCAATACAACAAAATGTGTGGCCTGAACTTTGAAGGGAGCTCAGTTGTTCCCACAGTCATTAAACTAAAATCACATTGAAAAAAATATTTATGTATTATAGATGTGTCTTGATAGCAGCAGTTCTGGACTGACAAAGAACTGACATTACCGAACGTTGGATGTCTTGGGTTTTTTAATGCTCTAAATCTGGCTGAAATAGTGTAAACTATCTGAATTGACTGTATTGGCAACTTTTAAGTTATCAGGCTGCATATGATACCATACTATAGCATTGCTGAATATAACTGCAAATCAAAACTAACTCTTGTTGGACGTGATGACTTCTCTTACTTGAAAACGATCTGGGGTTGGAACTGCCTGCTTAACCTGCAAGTTTTGTTGTCTTTTTAAACCTAGCGACTCCCCTCGCACAAATGCCTGTAGTTTGAAGGACCGTTATTAATAAAACCAGCTTCCTTACCTCGTTCCGCTCGGCGAGTTCAACTAGGTTCAACCATAGACTAGGATCAACAGGTCCGTAAGGTTGGGAACTTCCTTACAGCTGGCGTCCTGTCGTTACTCCTGCTACCATCCTGGAGACGCAGCTGTACGGCATGTATTTATCTCTGCCTCGAACCGTAAGCGAGGTAGTCGGTATGTTTACCTAAACGGTCCGCCTCTTAAAGCTACAGGCACTCATGCGAGGGGAGTCGCTAAGTTTAAAAAGACAACAAATTACTAACTTAAATAATACAGCACTTGTTCTTATTAGGGCCCGAGCACAGACATCAAAGGTGTCTGGTGAGACCCTATTGAAATTGTAATGATTATTATTATTATTAGGGCCCGAGCACTGATCAAAGGTCAGGGAGGACCCTATTGTTATTGTAAGGATTATTATTATTATTCAGGCAAATGAATTGGCTTTTTGAGGGCTTTAACATGCTCAACTTCTTACCAAAATAGCAAAATGGCTCAACGGTGCCCCCCGAGACCCCTGGAACGTGTTCACATTGACCGGTCTTCACAAAAATCGATATACAGGTGTATCATGACCAGACAAACAAAAAAGTCTGTAGGTGCAATTGGAAAAACACAACAGGAAGCCTGCTATCTTTCATTTAGTGGCCATTTTGGCCATATTCCACATTTTTACTTTGATGTACTTGTACCAGGGTTTTCATCGGATCAACGTCAAATTGAGATGAGTGTCATCACAACAAGATGGAGATAAAAACTGACTGACGCATTATTTTTTAGTCACAAGGTGTGACCGTGGCGTGGCCTCAAAGTTTGATTACACGCCATGAAAACACGATGTTCTGGCCATTAAAACACAATGTTCTGTACATACATCGACCATGAATCTTTTGATGCTGAGCCGGTCAAATATCAAAGGAATCTTTGTTTTTATTATTATTTTCAGGCAAAACGCATGCAACGCTTCAAAATGCATGTGCTCGGGCCCGCCCAGTGCTGCTTTGCAGCCCTAGAAAATTTATTTTATTTTGATACTGTATTTTTGCTATCATATTTATTTATTATTATTATTCCTATTATTATTTTTCTCCGCTTAAATGAATCAGCTTTTTGAGGGCTTTAACGTGCTCAAATTTTTTAAAAAGTTTTTTATTAAATTAGAAATGTGTGAAAATGTTATTATTATTATTATTCATTATTATTATTATTATTATTATTATTATTTATTATTATTATTATTCAGGCAAATGAATTGGCTTTTTGAGGGCTTTAACATGCTCAAATTCTTACCAAAATTTGCAGAAAGTTAGAAAGTGGTGAATATTTACGTATTCTGGAGGAATTTTTAATTATTATTATTATTATTCAGGCAAATGCATTGCCTTTTGAGGGCTTTAATTTTAGTTAGTTCTCTCCTCTAGGGAGTGATCTCTGACCTGTTAATGGATGAGTATAGAACATGGGACATCATCATTAGAGATGAGGCATGTCTTTATGAATACACTATTTCATTTACATTTTATGCTTAGACACATGCAGTTATGTCCTGCTGAACCACAAGATTTGGGACGTTGTTTTGCCTTGGGTCGCAACCTCTCTATAAAATGTGGGCTTGACTCCTGCAAAGGCAGGCTTCCATTATTGGTGTGTGGATGTCTCCGGATTTCTAGAGTCCGTCCTGACCTGTAAGACTTTTGTGTAATAATCTTTAAACTATACAAGCAAGTTTTGGGTCCAAGGAGATTTCTTTCTTCAGCATCAACTTCACCATCATCGACACCTCTCGGTTGCTATAAATAGACGATACAACATACTCTATTCATTTATTGATTCTTCAATTAATTTGTAAAAAAATGCATTAATGCACGTGTTTTTTGTATCAATTCCATGGAAATGATTCATTAGCATTTCCTTGTAAGTTGTGCTCTTCCATGGAACTCAGTGTGTCACTCTACAGGATCATTTCGTTGCCCCCCGCCTCAGCTTCGTTGAGTTTCTGCATGGAAGGAATCCAAGGTGTGTCTCAAACAAAATACCTTTCATTTCCTGGACTATTTTTAGTTTCCTTGGAAGAAACTTGTGAGACTTGTTTCTCGTAAGAGGCGTCTGCTGATTAAAGCGATTAATCAGAAACACACAAGCCACAGCAGCTGATGCCAACGCCTTGTTTACGAACAAGTGGAAAGGGTCCAAGACTGGCCCTTTTGGAAGATGAAATGCGAGCGTATGTTACATATGTGGTTAATCTGCATAAAAGAATATCCACATATGTTTCTGACAGGCAAAGAAAAGAGGAGGTGCAGGAGAAGCTTGATGAGCAGAAAAGGAACACGGTGCAACCTGGGGACAAGGTGTTCGTGAAGGTGTTTAGAAGAAAGTGGTATAACGAACGCCGTGAAGGACCATTTGAAGTAGTTCGCAGTACTGGAACCGTGGTCCAGGTTAAAGGATCTCCAACATGGTATAATTTATCACATTGTGTCAAAGCACCAAGTGAAGAGGCTCCACACTTACAGAACCAAGATGTTGAAGGCTCAAGAGAGCCGAGAGACAATCTGGAAGAACCTATACCAGACAGGAAAAGACATGAAAATCCTCAGAGTCAGAACTCAGAAGGAGAGATTGTCCACGTTGTGGACAATGTTGATGATTCTGTGCACATTCCTGATGATGCCAGAAATGACTGTGTAGTTAATGGACAGGAAAGAAGATTTAGTGACATTGTCTTTCAACATGTCCCAGACCAAGCAGGACCTATTTCAGTTGCCTGTGAAGCACCGGAAATGTCAGAGGGCTGTGACCCTGCTGCAGGACAACTCAGGGATCCAGTTAGACAAAGGAGCCCAAGACCAGTTAGGAAAAGGGCTAAACCAAACTATTACTAGAACCAGGGTTGAAGTAACTTTGGGAAAGTTAGTTCAGCTTCCATGTCAGTGTATAGGAGAAAAAAGTGGTGAAGGGAAACTAAGAGTTGAGTGGAAAGATAACAATGGTAAGGTGCTAGTTCTGTCAGGGACATCACTGAGGAAGTGTGCATTAATTAGTGACAAAAGGAGACTGAAGGATGGAGGAGATTGTAGTCTTTATGTATATAGACCTCAAAAGGAAGATCAAGGTGATTATAGGTGCTTTTTTTATAATTCACGTTTTGGGAGTGAGCGGTCCAAGTTGGGATTTAGTTATTATTATTATTATTCAGGCGAATTGCCTTTTGAGGGCTTTAATTTTAGTTAGTTCTCTCCTCTAGGGAGTGATCTCTGACCTGTTAATGGATGAGTATAGAACATGGGACATCATCATTAGAGATGAGGCATGTCTTTATGAATACACTATTTCATTTACATTATATGCTTAGACACATGCAGTTATGTCCTGCTGAACCACGAGATTTGGGACGTTGTTTTGCCTTGGGTCGCAACCTCTCTATAAAATGTGGGCTTGACTCCTGCAAAGGCAGGCTTCCATTATTGGCGTGTGGATGTCTCCGGATTTCTAGAGTCCGTCCTGACCTGTAAGACTCTTGTGTAATAAACTTTAAACTATACAAGCAAGTTTTGGGTCCAAGGAGATTTCTTTCTTCAGCATCAACTTCACCATCATCGACACCTCTCGGCTGCTATAAATAGACGATACAACATACTCTATTCATTTATTGATTCTTCAATTAATTTGTAAAAAAATGCATTAATGCACGTGTTTTTTGTATAAATTCCATGGAAATGATTCATTAGCATTTCCTTGTAAGTTGTGCTCTTCCATGGAACTCAGTGTGTCACTCTACAGCAGGGGTCTCAAACTCGAATTACCTGGGGGCCGCTGGAGCCAGTATCTGGGTGAGGCTGGGCCGCATCAGGTATTCCACAAAAAAAAAAACTTTGCTAAAAAAATCCAAACTTCTCTAATGTCATTACTAACAGTTATTTAACTTCAATGGGTTCTTCTGAACATGAATAGAATATTGAAGAACACGAACGGTTCTTGTAAACATGGCTTCTCTTGCCTACTTCTTGCTGCCAGAGACCTGGCAGTGCTTCCTCTCACATAGCTGAGCCACATTTGGCTTGAGGGATGAAGCAGTTGAGACCCTCAGTATGGCTTGAAGATGATCATCAGTAAGCCTGGACCTGTACCTGGACTTATTGAAGTTCAAGGTGGAGAAGAGCTTTTCACACAAATATGTGCTCCAAAAAAGGCACATGGTCCGCTTGAACATTCGGGAAAGCTCAAGGAAGCTGGGGTTCAATTCTCACAAAAATTGCCCAAGCTTGTCTTCCTTTCCACTCACCTCCCTGAACTTGGCTTTGAGGTCAGAGTTGCACTGCAGGCCAATGAGCTCCATTTGAAGCACAGGAGGGGCATCTTGCACATCAAAGGAGAAGGGATCCGCAAAATTTTTGTAAAAGTCGCTCTGTGCTTCTTGAAGTCTGCAAATCTATGATCAAATTCCTCCTGTAGCCTCACATTTTTCTATCCATTTTTGTGCTTCCTTTGTGCCGGCGTGTTGGCTTACCTGCGTTCTGGGACTTATTTGAGCAGATCCGGTACCTCTCGTATCGAAAAAGATATGAATATTAAAAAAAGTTTTTTAAGAAATGATTAAAATAAAATATAACAATATAATGTAATCACTAGAAAATTACGGAGCCCCTGTTGACATCGGTGGATGAATTACTAATTTGTGGCCACGCAATAACAAGATAATCTAATAAATTATATATAAAGCTTTCTTAACAACAGCATCACAATTTCATAAAATAATAACAAATGCAGACTTCTAAGATGAACCAAAATAACTAGCACATCGTCATGTACAGTCCGTGGCTCGGTGCGTAAATGTCACCACCAGAGGATGAGGGAATTTAAATCATTAAAATTCATCCACACATATCAGGTGTAAATAATAATGTAAAACAGCCCAGACTGTAAAATGTAGATATTAGCTCAATGACGTGTTATAAACTGCTGCGGTTTAGAATAATCTGTCTGCGTAAAGAAGCTCCAAAACCTCACAGCGCAGCGTGTGCGTAAAGGAGCCGTGGTGTCCCTTGAATTTGCCTTCAATTTAACAAATTGTGTGTGTGTGTGTTCCGTTCCGCTGGACACAGAAGTCGCCTTTGCTCAAGACGCCACTTTATTAATCACTGACATAAAGACTGATACCGTCACTGCAGTATAGCCTAAATAAGTCCCACTGCATTGTAAGTGGCATGTGTGTGCTGTTTTAAGCGGCGTTTTATGTGCGTTCCGGGACCTGTGCTCGTCGTACCTGCGCTGTGATATGTACTTAGTGTTCCGGCACCTTGTGATTTACAAATGAAGCACTGGATACATCATGACCTGCGCGAAAGAGGGCGGAAAACTATGAATTTCACCCTCCTGCACCGCACATCCAAAGCCACTCTTTTCTCTCCCGGGGATCACCGGCTCTCTCTGTCACTCACTCTCACACGTACACACACACACACGACCCCGCCCCCCATGTCACTCACTTGCATGCTGCGTTCACTGGTCAGGCACACAGTAGGAAACCAGAACATCATAACATTGTCCCACACAGCAGCTAACAGCGGAGCTGCTACAATGTTTGTGCGGGCCGCACTAACATTAAACTTTCATATTAAGGTGGGGGCCACAAAATATCGTCCCGCGGGCCGCAATTGGCCCGCGGGCCGCGAGTTTGAGACCCCTGCTCTACAGGATCATTTCGTTGCCCCCCGCCTCAGCTTCGTTGAGTTTCTGCATGGAAGGAATCCAAGGTGTGTCTCAAACAAAATACCTTTCATTTCCTGGACTATTTTTAGTTTCCTTGGAAGAAACTTGTGAGACTTGTTTCTCGTAAGAGGCGTCTGCTGATTAAAGCGATTAATCAGAAACACACGAGCCACAGCAGCTGATGCCAACGCCTTGTTTACGAACAAGTGGAAAGGGTCCAAGACTGTCCCTTTTGGAAGATAAAATGCGAGCGTATGTTACAAATTAATTGAAGAATCTGCATAAAAGAATATCCACATATGTTTCTGACAGGCAAAGAAAAGAGGAGGTGCAGGAGAAGCTTGATGAGCAGAAAAGGAACACAGTGCAACCTGGGGACAAGGTGTTCGTGAAGGTGTTTAGAAGAAAGTGATATAACGAACGCCGTCAAGGACCATTTGAAGTAGTTCGCAGTACTGGAACCATGGTCCAGGTTAAAGGATCTCCAACATGGTATAATTTATCACATTGTGTCAAAGCACCAAGTCAAGAGGCTCCACACTTACAGAACCAAGATGTTGAAGGCTCAAGAGAGCCGAGAGACAATCTGGAAGAACCTAAACCAGACAGGAAAAGACATGAAAATCCTCAGAGTCAGAACTCAGAAGGAGAGATTGTCCACGTTGTGGACAATGTTGATGATTCTGTGCACATTCCTGATGATGCCAGAAATGACTGTGTAGTTAATGGACAGGAAAGAAGATTTAGTGACATTGTCTTTCAACATGTCCCAGACCAAGCAGGACCTATTTCAGTTGCCTGTGAAGCACCGGAAATATCAGAGGGCTGTGACCCTGCTGCAGGACAACTCAGGGATCCAGTTAGACAAAGGAGCCCAAGACCAGTTAGGAAAAGGGCTAAACCAAACTATTACTAGAACCAGGGTTGAAGTTACTTTTGGAAAGTCAGTTCATCTTCCATGTCAGTGTATAGGAGAAAAAAGTGGTGAAGGGAAACTAAGAGTTGAGTGGAAAGATAACAATAGTAAGGTGCTAGTTCTGTCAGGGACATCACTGAGGAAGTGTGCATTAATTAGTGACAAAAGGACACTGAAGGATGGAGGAGATTGTAGTCTTTATGTATATAGGCCTCAAAAGGAAGATCAAGGTGATTATAGGTGCTCTTTTTATAATTCACGTTTTGGGAGTGAGCGGTCCAAGTTGGGATTTAGTTATTAGGGCCCGAGCACTGATCAAAGGTCAGGGAGGACCGCCCGAGCACTGATCAAAGGTCAGGGAGGACCCTATTGTTATTGTAAGGATTATTTATTATTCATCTTCTTATTATTATTATTCAGGCAAATCAATTGGCTTTTTGAGGGCTTTAACATGCTCAACTTCTTACCAAAATTTGCAGAAAGTTAGAAAGTGGTGAAAATTTACGTATTCTGAAGGAATTTTCAATGGGCGTCGCAAAATGGCTCAACGGTGCCCCCGAGACCCCTGGAACGTGTTCGCATTCACCGGTCTTCACAAAAATCGATATACAGGTGTATCATGACCAGACAAACAAAAAAGTCTTTAGGTGCAATTGGAAAAACACAACAGGAAGCATTTAGTGGCCATTTTGGCCATATTCCACATTTTTACTTTGATGTACTTGTACAAGGGTTTTCATCGGATCAACGTCAAATTGAGATGAGTGTCATCACAACAAGATGGAGATAAAAACTGACCGACAGATTTTTTTTTAGTGACACGGTGTGACCGTGGCTTGACGTCAAAGTTTGATTACACGCCATGAAAACACGATGTTCTGGCCATTAAAACACGATGTTCTGCGACCATGAATCCTTTGATGCTGAGCCGGTCAAATATCAAAGGAATCTCTGTTTTTATTATTATTTTCAGGCAAAACGCATGCAACGCTAGGCAAAAAGCATGCAACGCTTCAAATGTGCTCGGGCCCACTCAGTGCTGCTTTGCAGCCCTAGAAATTTTATATTGTATTTGAAGTTCTATCACATGTGTTTATTACGTTTATATTTTTATTATTATTATTATTCAGGCAAATGAATTGGCTTTTTGAGGGCTTTAACATGCTCAACTTCTTACCAAAATTTGCAGAAAGTTAGAAAGTGGTGAAAATTTAAGTATTCTGAAGGAATTTTCAATGGGCGTTGCAAAATGGCTCAACGGTGCCCCCGAGACCCCTGGTTATTATTATTATTATTATTCAGGCAAATGAATTGGCTTTTTGAGGGCTTTAACATGCTCAACTTCTTACCAAAATTTGTAGAAAGTTAGAAAGTGGTGAAAATTTACGTATTCTGAAGGAATTTTGCATGGGCGTCGCAAAATGGCTCAACGGTGCCCCCCAAGACCCCCCGACACCCCCGGAATGTGTTCCCATTGACCAATCTTCACAAAAATCATTATTATTATTATTCAGGCAAATGAATTGGCTTTTTGAGGGCTTTAACATGCTCAAATTCTTACCAAAATTTGCATAAAGTTAGAAAGTGGTGAAAATTTACGTATTCTGGAGGAATTTTTAATTATTATTATTATTATTATTATTATTATTCAGGCAAATTAATTGGCTTTTTGAGGGCTTTAATTTTAGTTAGTTCTCTCCTCTAGGGAGTGATCTCTGACCTGTTAATGGATGAGTATAGAACATGGGACATCATCATTAGAGATGAGGCATGTCTTTGTGAATACACTATTTCATTTACATTATATGCTTAGACACATGCAGTTATGTCCTGCTGAACCACGAGATTTGGGACGTTGTTTTGCCTTGGGTCGCAACCTCTCTATTTAGGTCCCGAGCACTGATCAAAGGTCAGGTGAGACCCTATTGAAATTGTAAAGATTATTATTATTCAGGCAAATGAATTGGCTTTTTGAGGGCTTTACCATGCTCAAATTCTTACCAAAATTTGCAGAAAGTTAGAAAGTGGTGAAAATTTACGTATTCTGAAGGAATTTTCAATGGGCGTCGCAAAATGGCTCAACGGTGCCCCCCAAGACCACTGGAACGTGTTTACATTGACCGGTCTTCACAAAAATCAATATACAGGTGTATCATGACCAGACAAACAAAAAAGTCTTTAGGTGCAATTGGAAAAACTCAACAGGAAGCCTGCTATTTTGCATTTAGTGGCCATTTTGGCCATATTCCACATTTTTACTTTGATGTATTTGTACCAGGGTTTTCATCGGATCAACTTCAAATTGAGATGAGTGTCATCACAACAAGATGGAGATAAAAACTGACTGACGGATTTTTTTTTTAGTCACACAATGTGACCGTGGCGTGGCATCAAAGTTTGATTACACACCATTAAAACACGATGTTCTGTAACGCGGTCATACATGGACCATGAATCCTTTGATATCAGTCTTCCTAGATCAAAGGAAACTTTATATCTTGCAAAGGTCATGTCTCTTTCTCTCTCAGAACTGGTTATTTTTGTTTTTTCAGACAAAAATCAAAGGTCAGGTAAGACCCTATTGAAATTGCAAGGATTATTATTATTCAGGTAAATGAATTGGCTTTTTGAGGGCTTTACTATGCTCAAATTCTTTCCAAAATTTGCAGAAAGTTAGAAAGTGGTGAAAATTTACGTATTCTGAAGAAATTTTCAATGGGCGTCGCAAAATGGCTCAACGGTGCCCCCGAGACCCCTGGAACGTGTTCACATTGACCGGTCTTCACAAAAATTCGATATACAGGTGTATGATGACCAGACAAACAAAAAAGTCTTTAGGTGCAATTGGAAAAACACAACATGAAGCCTGCTATCTTGCATTTAGTGGCCATTTTGGCCATATTCCACATTTTACTTTGATGTACTTGTACCAGGGTTTTCATCGGATCAACTTCAAATTGAGATGAGTGTCATCACAACAAGATGGAGATAAAAACTGACTGACGGATTTTTTTTTAATCACAAGGTTTGACCGTGGCGTGGCGTCAAAGTTTGATTACACGCCATTAAAACACGATGTTCTGTAACGCGGATATACATGGACCATGAATCCTTTGATTTCAGTCTTCCTAGATCAAAGGAAACTTTATGTCTTGCAAAGGTCACGTCTCTTTCTCTCTCAGAACTGGTTATTTTTGTTTTTTCAGACAAAAAGCATGCAACGCTTCAAAATGCATGTGCTCGGCCCCACCCAGTGCTGCTTTGCAGCCCTAGAAAATTTTAGTTACACATGTTACTGCTGCTCCCTTCATCTCTGGCGGACGTTTTCATGTGTATTTTTTTTTACTGTTTCTTTGGCACCAGACTGTATTTTACAATAAGTGATAATAAAATAAAAACTAAATTGATAAACACGACAAGTATTATGTTTTACATGAATCACTGTGCGATGCCAGAAACCTGATGTACAACCGGTTCTGTGATCTATTTTTCATTTTAAGTATTTTTTTTAATTTATATTTATATATGTATCCATGAATTAGTTTATCATTTTGATATTTCCCAGAGTATTTATTTCTGTACTTTACATGTATTCAGTTATTTATTGATTTATTTACACTGTTATTTTGTCTTTCATATTGAACAGCTAATGATCACAGAAAAAAATTCAACCAAACTAGTTTATCCACAGAATAAATATAAAATATTTTACCCTACATGGCTATTTTGTCTCTATGCTGCCCTTGTGGTTTTCCTCAAGTCAGCAGGTGTGTTGACAGTTTGAGATGTGGGTAATGACCCACTGACGACATAATGACTGACATCAGGAAATCATCTGTTTAAATGATATAGATATTTAGAGAGTTTACAGTAAAGGCTACTGGTGTGTATGTTCGACAAGGTTCAAGGAATTTCCCAGCAGGCCACACTCCACAGGGACCTGTGTTCCTTCATTAAACACGCAGAGCCACTCTGGATACGTCCTGCTCATTGAAGTGACTAAACTTCTGTGGGTTGCCTGGCAATGATTAAACTGCATATGAGTTAAAAAGTGTCTGTGAGGTTTCAAGAACATGACAAATTATCTTTTCATCTTATTTGTATTATTTTTTCATTTGAAATATGTTTGCACAGAAAATAGACTAACTTATGATAACATTTCTTCATAGTCGTTATTAAGTCAGAGCAGCAAAAGTTAGTAATCCTACCTCTCCTGGGTGTTGACTAACTTTGCCTCTTTAAATGATTATCCCACTGAGGGCTTGTCTGTGGGGTTAGTGGCTCTGTTACCCCCAGCAGACTCACAGTTAGTTTGGAAACTCCCATCTCGCTGCAGTCTTCTACTCAGTGGATGTGTTGACTCCCCTGGTCAAACACTGGTGACGGATGATTGATCCAAGGAGTTGGACATTCCTTTCCTGTCTGGATACAAGAAGCTTTGTTTGAGTAAATTGGGTTTGCATGAAAAGACAGAGCGAGTGATGCAAACAAAGATCTCAGTTTGGACCAAGCGCTCACAGGAGGAACTTCTCACCAGGCTCCTTGTGGAGCTCAGGAACAATAAAACTCTGACTCTGGATTAAATGTTGATTAAAACTTCAGCTGAAAAAGATGGAGCAGTATCGGGAATGAAGGATTTACCGAGGAATTCAGACAGTGAGGCTCAGGTCGTCAGTATGGATACTTTAAGAAACAAAAAAAATACATGGGAGCTTTATGAGAGAGAGGTACCACACAGCAGGTTTTGGTGAGTTATCATTATACTTATCATTGTTATTTAACTGTTAAATGAGAATGATAAGGCCACTTATTCAATGCATGCAGTAAATAATGTGTAGGATGCATTTCAATATCGATATCATACCATAATTGCCTATAAACATCTATTATCCACATAATAATATAATCTAAAATGTGTTTATATATATATATATATCTACATACATCTATAAATCTATTTCAACATCTACAAATACTAATTTACAAATACATATTACATCCTTGTAACAATATCCAAATTGAAAGGTGTATATTATGTACATATTATGTATTGGCATTTTTATTTTTTTATTTTCTCATTCTATTGCCTTTTTTAAATTATCATATCTTCCTCATTCTGACTTGTCTGATGCAGTTACAACTGAAGATCCAGGGTATGGGATCTTGTCTTGTCTTATCTTATAAAATTACTAATAACTTCCATTTTCAAAATACTGTGTAAAGCATGATGTTAAGTCTGCAGCCTCTGACATGTTATCACCTTAAAATAGCTCAACTCCCAGTAAAATGTTGATATTAAACATAATTCTTCCATCCTTAATTAAGACTTGTTAATAAAGTTAAAGCTGAAGTTGTACAATAGCGTCACACTCTGTCCCTTAATTCTCAGATTTTCTCTTCTCAAACACTCACAACACTGAAAAGGACTTTCTCTTCCTCCACCCCTCGTCCCCACACATGTAGCAATCTCTTTCAGATGCATCAGTCTTTTAACCTGCCTTTTCAGCAAACCTCTACACTTTTATTACTTAATTATTTTACGGTTCCATCGGGTTGATTGTGAGAAATGAGTATAATGTAAAGGACCTCTCGTGCGTGTCCTGATGGAGCTGGAATAAAGAGCTCACATGTGACTTATTGTTTCAGGCTGTATAGTCTCCCTGAGCGACAGGGCCACACAGGAGCTGCTGGGCGTGAGGAACACGCTGAACTTTCAAACACAGCATCTCCCAAACCTTAAGAACTCCCTCATCCCTTATTCCCCATTTTCAACTTTCACCAGACACACACGTTAAGGCCCAGAGTACATTTGAACTATATATCTACTGCTTATCGTGTGTCTCAGAAGAAAACAAAACGATTTGCATACTGCCAGTCATCTATCTATCTATCATCCATCCATCCATCCATCCATCAATCCATCCATCCATCCATCCATCCATCTATCTTTACTTTTGTATGGATCAGTTGTGTGTTGTCCCGATACTGCCACTTGGGAGCGCTGCATTCATTCTGAGACTTTCACCCATTAGCTTTTCCAGAGTACACTAGATTAAATAAATTGAATATTAACAGAAGAAACTCACTAACAAAGATAAGCAATAATAATAATAATGAAAAAAAATAAGAAAAATCATAATAAACTTTATTCGTATAGCACCTTCCAAAACACAGTGTTTCATGAAAGACTGAAGGCCAACAACAGGAAATAATTACAGGCAATTTCCAAATCACAGAACCCTACAGCACAAATACAAAATAAAAAATGTTATTTAAGAGAAGAGAGTAAAATCACGATCAAATAAAACATGGTAAAATCATTAAAAAAAATGCTGTTAAGTCAGAAGTGTGTCTGGAGTTCATTCAGGGGCTGATGTCACAAAACTAAGAGCAGTTCCCAACATAAAACAACCCCTAAAGAATAATGGGAAAGTTTGCACTCTCACAAAACATTTAACTATTGTAGTACAAGCTCCTAAAACTGTAGAAAGTCCAGATGTTCAAGATGTCAGTGAACTCCAAAATTTGTAAGTTTTAAACACAAACAGTCAAAATGTATATACACTAATTAACATTTTCATTCATCTGATTATCCCCATTGCAGTGATCCCAGCTGGGGAGTCAGTGCTGCAGAGAAGCTGAGCCCCGAGCAGCTGAAGCTCCTGAGAGACGCATTCACCGTGACTCCGAGAGCTGGAGAGCCGCAGATACAGGAAGACAGGCTGAGTGGAAGGAGAAGGAAGAACAGGGAAGGAAATGAGGAGCAAGGGTTGACGTTTGAAGAGTTTCTTCAGGTTTTGAGGACAGTGATTGGTCCGGATATTGAGGACACGTGGGTTGAGAGGTTTTTCAGTGAGGTAAACAAAAAGTGTAGATAGAAATCTCACTTTTCAGCAGCATAAAGTCATTGTACGTCGTTTATAATGATGCAGGGGCACTAACGGTATAAACTTCATGACATCCAGGTGGATATCAGCTGTACGGGTCAGGTGAGGTGGCAGCAGCTGTGTTCCTACCTGCTTCTGGAGTACACTGAACGAGAGCGCTCCTCCATCCCCACAGCTGCTCTGCTGGACTCCCAGCCACAGATCACACACTGCTCTCACAACAAGGTACAAATTCACCTCATATACAGTCTATGATTCACCTGCAGACCTGTGAACGAGGGGAAAATGTGCATCTTCGTAGGATGTTTCGTTGAACAATTACTCAGAATTGTCCAATCTAGGCACCAAAAGTGAAGATCGTGTTTTTTCTGGACGACAAGTATGAATCCCACTGTCAGTTTTTGAGTCACATGATGCACCCAGCTGATCCCCAAGTTAACTGCAGAGGGAACGTAGTAAGCAGTTGCATTTGGTACAAAGCATAGACTGTAAATAAAGATGGACGACATGACAGCCTCCCAAAAGTGAAGCCAAAGAGTCTTGATCATCCTAGTGGCAGGCTGCAGTGTAGCTATTAGCCTCCATGTTAGTGGCTGGGATGGATGGACCGTGGATGGACCAAATTAAAAATCAAATAACATTTTTCAAATACGGTTTCTGTCATGTAAGTAATTGTTGATGGTACTAAGTGGAGAGAAACGGTATGATTGAAAGCTGAGACTGACTTACGATTGGTAGAGTGCTTGCATTGGCAAGACCTCGCTACTGTGGCTCCATTTGTGAAACCTTGGCATATTGATTGTCCCCCCTGGTGGCTGGCTGCAGTACAGATCATAAATTCTGCCTCCTCCATGTTAGTAGATGGGACATTAGCCAAAAATAAAAAGTTAAAGTATACGTCAAATTAAGTTTTCCCAAACATGGTTCATGTCATTTTGGGTAGTTATTATGACTTGTCCAAGTTTTCCTAGTAAGTTTGGTTTTGATTACATTAATAATCAAGGTGATACGTCGTGATAGAAGGATGAGACTGACTGACCTCGACACCGCAGCTCCGTCCTCCAGATCAGTAGAGTGAGACTCATCAGTAATCAGTGCAAGATGGCAGCTTTCGTATTTGAGAAATTTTGACTTCATTTCTGGATAAGAGGAGGAGAGACACGTCGTCCATCTTTATTTACAGTCTGTGATCATGACATATTGAAAAGTCTTCCCTAAAAGAGGCTCCTAGTGTTAGGCTGTGAGGACTACCTGTATTTTTTTTACTAGGACTCCTCAACAGTCAAATAGGAATTAACAAATTAATTCTATAAGTATGAAACTTTACTAACTAAATCTCTCTATACTAAGTTTGGTCAGCTTCTTTTCTACACTCTTCTACTGTATATATAAATAGGTTATTTCATCCACTAGCCTTTTTTATTAATTACATTTCTTCATCTGCAGCGGGAGCCAACTGTGCGAGTGGTTGCTGTTTCCCATCCACCCCCACTCCGCTATATAAGTGTCAGCAAGGGAGGTCAGATCACTGTCTGGAACAGCGGCCTACACATCCTCAAAACTGTTGGGGTGAGTGACATCACGGTCCTACTTTTACATCCACATGGAAACACAGCACGCTCACACAATCTTTTTTACATTCACTCCTCAGCTTGCCGGAGACCCAACGGAGGAAGTGGCCAACACGAGGAGGTTCAGAGGCTGGACCACTGATGCTGTTTATATGGGCAACGTCCACAAGGTTGCCATAGCAACTGACTGCAGGGAGCTGCACTTTCTCGATGTCTCATCAGCCGATGTATTTGAGGACGTCCACCTGTTTGGTAGACTTGAATGCTAGCATGTTATAATGAGCTGATCACTAATGAAATAATTTACTGTGCAAAAAGGTGAACTTTCAAATCTTTGTCTCATCAAGGGTTTCGAAGCGTCCCCACTGCTCTTTGCTACTGGCACGACGACCAGGTATGACCACTGTTCCTTTGAGATGTTGGATGAATTCACCCCAGAATCAAATATTTACATAAATGTGATTGTTCCCTAACCCAAGAATCCAGATTGTCCCCCTCTGCTGCTGCTGGGGGACGAGAAGGGAGGAGTCCACCTGATGTGGTTCCTGAACCCCTCTAAAGGTCTTTTTAACAATCCCTCCAAGAAACAGAACGGCCCACATAGGATCTTCTTTTCAGTAAGTCACCCATCTAATACCTCTATTTAATTACTGAGCCCAGTGCTCCTTGCAGGTTCCCAGCAGAAACTGAGGCAGACAGCTTTGATATGCACCTGTTGAATGCAATCGAGTTTTTACAAATAACACTTAACCCTTCACTTGTTATCCATCTCGAAAACAGGACCTTAGCGAACACAGCAAGAAGGTCTCCCACCGTTACATCCCCAACATCCACCAGGAGCCAATCAACAGGCTGATGTTTGAGCCCAGCACCAGTGACATCATGACCTCCTCTGAAAGTGACACCAGCTCTGTGGTCTTTCTGAATTTGACCCTGAGGCGGGAGCCATACATTTGGAAAATGAAACAGGTAACTGCCCGATGATGGATTGACGGTTATTACCCCTGCCAAGGATGTCATGTACTAAAAAAAAAATGTAATTGTGGTTTGATCAGGTGACTTAGTGAAGGTCTGTGCACTCTGAGGGTCACTCTAGTTAAGGGTTGTGTATTCTCCTTAACTGTTACCGTCAATAATACCTGAGTGTACTTGAATGAGTATATATTTGTGTATTTGTAGACTATAGTTTGCAAATGATATCAGAAACATTGCACGAGGGTAATGAAATTACCTTTGTATTTGAACATGGATCAAGGTCATATGTTTATGTGTCGGTCACAGTACTCTGATCGGGTTGACCCTGACATAACTGGGTGGATCGTGGTTTGAAACTTAACAAATATCAGTAGAGAAAAAAAACTTGTTAGACGGTGTTGAAGGTCCTTGTATGACACATATTACATAACTCATTCGCTGAATTACCCCTGGCCAGTTTTAATCTAAAAGAACAAATATGAGTCAAGTTACTCATTTATAAAGTTTGCTTCCACCCGACATCAAGAGGCAGACAGTGTCACTGACGGTGGAGAATAGAAGTAACGCTGTTGCACAGAACCTTATTAAACTGGGTGGTCGTGCTTCCTGTTATGCACAGTTACTTTATGAACAGGCAGAATCATTTTACACTCCAATTAACTGTAGAGACATTTTAACAACGAAGACGCCCTTTAAAACTCCTCAGTACAAACTCATGAGACCGGCTGACCAGTCAGTGTACATGTCTGTCTCTTGACTGTTTTTTATGAGGGCATTTGTGTCTAATTTTCAGGGCGCCAAATGCTTTGACTACAGTGCACCTCTGCAGTTGATGGTGACAGGAGGTTGTGACCGAGCAGTCAGACTCTGGACTCGATTCGTCACCACGCGTCCTGTGGCCACACTGCTGGGCCACTGCGCCACCATATTGGATGTGGCCATCTACCCACCTGTCGGTCAGATCTTCAGCTACTCCAGAGATGCTGTGAGTCATCAAATATACAATAAGACAACAAAGCTTGTCTGTGTATTAGTCAATGGACATGTGATTTTCTTTGCTTTACTCAGGAGCTGAGGGTTTGGGACATTTCCACGCATCAGTGTCTGAAAACACTCCGACTGCATTTCCCATGCCTGCAGCTGGGTCGAATCCCAGAACATGGCAATTTCCCCTTCCTGCTTCTGAGCCCTCCTCTTCCTGTAGAGACTCAACCTCATTTAGTAGTGGGATGCAAAGATTACCTGGCACGGCTCCATCTGACTGAATCCAGAAGAGGAAGAGGTGGATGGTTGACGAATGAACAGAGGGAATTTGGACCAGAAATTGGTGCGGTCCTCTCCTGTGCCCTGTACAACCCCACCCTGAGACAGGTGGTGACTGGACATGTAGACTCGTCTGTGTCTCTTTGGGACGTAGAGACGGGTCAGAGGCGGCTTCAGATCTTAAACGCACATGGTGAGGATGAACTCCTCTGCATGACACTAGACTCCACCCACAGAAGACTGGTCACCGGGGCTCGCAACGGTACCATTAAGGTTCGAAAACCACATATTGTTTCTATCAGCTTATAACAAAATATGGTTAATTGGCACCTTATGTTAATTGCACCTGTGAGAGGGTTTTTAAAAAATTGTTGAGGCGTAATTTTTCTTGCTGACCACTCCAAGCAGGTGTGGAATTTACTAAACGGCCTCAACCTGCACAAGATGGAGCCTGCTTCCAACTCTGAAGTCACCAAGCTGACCTGTCTCCATGACAACAAGCTGCTGGCTGTGGGATGGAGCCAGCGGATTGTTCAGTATGACATCGGTGCAGCAAAGGTAACATTTAAATTGATCCCTAACCCTTATTCCACAGTTAAGTCACATAAATACATATTATTTCCCATATGAATAATTTACAGACTGAAAAGCAGAGTTTCACTGCTCGTTATGGTTTTAAGTTTCAAGCATGTTTCCCTCCTGACTGAACCGATACATCAGTGGTGGGGGAGGTTGGGTGTCGTCAACTCTGTAACTCCACCCAAGGCGTGTTGTAACAGGGTCCTGGATGAGTTTTTTTTACAGGACGAGTAAGAGATAAGTTACAGTAAACTTAATAATTTTGTCTATAATAGATGCAACAAAATAATAATTTAAACCTCATATTCCAGATCTTAAATTTGATTGAAAAGTAAGTGACAGACACGGAAAAACGTTAAAGGGACCCTGTACATTTTTAACAAAATGGCACATGACTGCAATCAAAAGTATCAGTTCCCCTGGGCCAAGATTGAAAATCTAAAGCATTACTTTTTGATAATGTTCGGTTTGATTTGGACTGGATGAATAAAAAGCCAAAATTTCTTAAATATTTTTAAATTGGACGAAGGTGACGGATCTAGGATTTTCTTTTTTTAAAGATACTTAACTTATGGGAGCATCAACACACATCATTACTGGACAGACAAGGAAGGAGTTCCATCTAAGAAAACAGAATCCATTAAATACAATAATCAAGGCTTTAAACTGGCGGCTGATAAAAGCGTGTTTATATAAAAACAAAAATGGTCCCCCAATCATTACCTTAGCTTTTAGTCTTTTTCTCTACCACAACTTCTCCCCCACATGTTGAATGCTGCATGATGCTGGTCACACAAGGTGTCACTATGGAAACCAATCTGATGCAGAGTATTTCCTACAGCAGCACAAAACATATCCAATTTAATCCAATAAATGCATTGTAACAGTGTGATATCTTGAAATCATTCTTGCTGTAAAAAATATGATTACCTTTTACAGGGAATAGATAAAAACATCATCCACCTACACATTAGTTCACAGGTCATAAGAAATACGAAAGCCAGTGCCAGTATAAACTCAGACTGAGCTGCAGTGTGCGAGAAAGTCTGGATGTGCACACCTCAAAATTCTTGTGTTACACTTAACCCATCCCAACTTTTAACTACCATCTGCTCTGCGGTTAAATTCATCCCTTAAAGAACACAGCATTAATGCTTCTCCGGCAAATTCCTGAATCTTTCCCCCCCACCAGTTACAAAGTTTCTCGGTGTGAAGCCCCCTGTGTCAGCAGAGCTAGGTTCCTGAACAGGAAAAATTCCCAAAACACTGGTGGGGAAGGACTTTGATATTAGGAACTTACATGAATTTTGTCACAGTTACACATCCACCTGGTGAGATGAGAGACGTCTGTGCCGCAGAAGACATCTGCACCAGTATCTGCACGACATCCACCACGCTGAGTCTGTGTTTAAGAGCCGACCACAATGTTGTTACCGAGGTGTAAACAAAACCAGTAAAACAGAGAAGGAAAGAGAGCTGCCTTCCATCAGGCAACACAAACAATTACAAGTTATTTTAGACCACTAGTCACGCAGTGGGAAGTGGTGAAGAGGTTTACAATTAAAAATAGCAAGGCCCAGGCACTCTGTAGAGGTTGGAGTCAATATTGCACTGTTGTTGTGGAAAACCCTCCACGGTGACACTAAACTGGTGATATTCAGTTTTGATACTATGTTAAATGTCTCTGCAGGATTTGTATGTGAGAGCAGACATGTCCTGGAAGTCCAGCGGTGTCCATAAATCAGATATCCTTGCCGTGTGTCAGTGCCCGGCTCTGGGGGTTGTCGCCACAGCGAGCCATGATGGAGAGGTGGTCATCTGGAGGTTGGAGACACAAGGACCACTGCTTCACTTACAGAGAGAGGGACAGGCAGGGTGAGGGGACACAACCATGCATGTGTGTGATGTGCTGAATGTTAAATACTGGTGTTGCCTATGTAAACTCATTATGTATCACTGTCTAGTCTTTAAATTAAGGAGAAAAAAAGTTACGTACTAACAATTTAATTTGTGGATTTTTAAAAAACTTTTTTTCGCAGTACACAATGTGCTTGAACAAGGAACAATTTTTTGAATATATTCAATGATGTATGGCTCAAAGCTATACAGCTAACAGTAAACAAGGAATCACTTAAACATACACCTTGCCGGCCAGGCATTAGAAATATAATTGGACCCTGTGTGTAAAATTATGGCCCCTTTATGGCCCCTGATTTTGGAGATCCTAGATCCGCCTCTGGATAGCCAGTCCGAGTGGGTTCATGTTGGTGATACTCTATCCCACATTTAAAAAGCAAGATGACTACATATCCAATAGATAGTGATGTAACCATGACAATCGGATGGACCATTAGACATAATTTGTCTTTTTTTAATTAATTGTTATTCAAATGTACAAAAGTTAACTTGTTCACTTCCTGGCACCACTGAAGAAATGCACGTTGGTATTTGGCAATGGTAATTCTTACGCTTATATGGTGGTCAAAAGGTTTCTCTGCATCCTTAATGGGAGCCAACTTATACATCGTTGTTGTGTGCATTGAACCGTAGCGTGTGTGTGATTCCAGAGTGGTGCCCCCTGTGGACAGCCTCCTGTTCCTGCAGCATCGAGCTGCCAACAGAAAGCTGAGGAACAGAGGAATCCTGGTGTCGTCACAGGCTGGTTGTCTGTGCTTCTGGAGCGTCACTGGAGAGACACACTCATACGGTGAGTGAGACGCCGGAGGAAAAGTTGCAGGTGGAAAACTGAAGAGGTGTTTTTCAGAAGAACTGGATGCAAAAGTGAAATGCATCAATTGAAAGTAAATCTCTAAGAATCTGAGGAGGTGGAAACACTAGAGCAGTTGACAAGCAGCTGTCAGTTTTAATGATCCTCTCATGAGATGGATTCACGCACAGCCAGAGCAGTGACAGTTAGACTCAACTGTCGACTTGGACATAGTCAGTGTTGGGAAGGATACTTTCAAAACGTATTCCGTTACAGAATACAGAATACATGCCCAAAAATGTAATCTGTAACGTATTCCATTACATTAACTAATCTGAGTAACGTATTCTGAATACTTGGAATACTTCCGGTTTGTATTGCATATTTTAAGTGTATGATTGCGGCGTTGTTATAGTCAGTGGAGCAGCAGCAGTTTAAACTCTCTCTCCGCCGATGCGGCGGGGCAGCTGGATGTCCGGCTCCCCTCCCCCCCACCTCTGTGCGGGTCCTACCGGAGGCTGAAGCCCCCCCCCCCCCTGCGCCAAGGCTGCCTCGCGCCTTGCAGCGATCGTTTCGGCGTCGGGTCTATTTCTTGCGCTTGACGCGAGCGTATCGCTGCAGGAAACACACTGAAAAATGATTTTAAACGATATTTTATATGATATAAATGATAAAGTATGCATCCCATAGTTTGTATTCCCCTTCTGTTGTCCTGGAGTTTTAATTTTACCAATTTTACCAATCACATTATTAAATGCCCCCCTCTGCACATCCACTACAGACACACAAGCAGTCATAAAGATAAAAAGAGGGGGGGGGGTTCCGTTGTGAACCCGGCGTGCCTCGCTGGTCTCCTGCAGAGCCATGACAGCGGAGCTCTGGGAGCGCAGGTCGGTCTTCTCTCACCAGGCGCTGGAAGGGCAGCTTGCGGATCAGCAGCTCCGTAGATTTCTGGTAGTGACGGAACTCTCTCAGAGCCTCGGTCCCGGGGCCTGTAACGGTCCCGAGCCGGTCGCGGTGAGGCTCCTTCACGCCGCCGGGGGCCGGGCGCTCTTACGGCAGCCCTGGTCTCCAGCTGCTTCCTGGGGGCTTTGCCGCCGGTGGATTTACGAGAGAGTGAATAAACTCATGAAACAGAGAAGTACCGTCATGTAATCCACTGATTTCAACAATGTAACTGTATTCTGAATACCATCTATTTAATTTGTAACTGTAACGGAATACAGTTACTCATAATTTGTATTCTAAATACGTAACGCCGTTACATGTATTCCGTTACTCCCCAACACTGGACATAGTTGTGGGCTGCCATTCCTGGAAGGCCACAACTATGTCTCTTTCCAGATCCCATCTGTGTTTAGTGGTGTGGGATTCATCCACTGTGACCACGGCATATGTGTATGAACGTGTACAGATGCATGTGTGTGTGTGAGTTGTCCAGTGTGCATTTGTCTGCATTTGTGTTTATGCATTTTTCTAGCAGGGAGGAATTTGGAACTGTGACATAACAGGGAGATTTGTGACATAACAGGACAAATTTAAAAAGTAGCAATTTGTCCCATATGTACTTTTGTCATTTGAGTCAAAACAGTTTTCTTGAAATTGGCAAAAGGTCGGAATATAAATAGATTCGCTTGAGTGGAGTGAACCAAGTTTACTCCCTGTGGAACCTCAACTGCTTATATAAAAACCACAGGAAACATTTGCTACAATAATTTTTTTACTGGAGTTTTAATGTTTTGAAAACTGCCTTTTTTACAATTCTGAAGTTTCTCCTTATCCCAGGTGAGTTTTATGCTCCGGAGCAACCAGGTGCACGTGTGTTGAGTCTGAGCTCAGATCAGCCTGAAAACACCATCCTGGTCTCTGGAGACACAACAGGCTGGCTCCAGATCTGGGATATTTCTCATTATGCACTGGACATCCAACACGGGGTGAGCTGGTGTGAAATCAAGACAACTAAAAACACTTCAGACACATGTACTCAATGTGTTCTCTTTCCACACAGTCAGTCGGTGAACGGCCTACGCTGCTGCGGAGTTGGAGGGCGCATGAGAGAGGAGTAGTAAGTGTGGAAGTCCTGGACGTGGCCGAGCGACTGCTCGTCCTCACAGCCTCAGCTGCCGGCGCTGCTGGACTGTGGACGAGAGACGGAGACCACGTGGGATCTTTTGGACAGGAAGGGATGTGGAATATCACCGATGCAGCTGCGTACCAGAGGTGAGTTTATGAGGGTATCTCAAATAACAGGAAGAATGAAAAGTATTTTGAGGGAGCTTGGGATCAGCAGTGCACTGAGTACCTGTACATCCATGGCCACATTATATTTAAATGCATGAAACTGAATCACCTCAGCTGAACAGAACATGTATTTCCTTCCTCAGCTGAGCTCTGAGGGTTAACAGATCCACTTCCCTTTGTTCCTCAGTGGCTCACTAACTCTTCAATAGTTGGAAATATGACCTCACGCATGCTGTGAAGCATATTCAGTCCAAAATATGAGGAGGACCTGTGTAAACATGGTACTTTTTTGGGATGTGATCATTTACTTCTACCAACAGTAGCTAAATGTACCTGGCATATCCATCCTGCCAGTATTAGATGCAGGACCTGTCCAAAAAAGTAATGTTGTCCAAGAGGGAACACTAAATTAGATTGACCGAATCTAATTAAGAGAATGTCGTGTGCGGAGGAATACATCGCGACGCTCGCTCGCTGTTTCCACAGCTGTTTGAATCTTTAATAGAATTTAGAGTTTGGTTAAAGGTCATAAACTCTGGCTTGGCGGTAGCCTTCGCTGTATTTCTGTCACATGTGAGGTAACTCGGACCAGAGAGGAGAGAACAGTCTGAAGTAATTCTTTTTTAAAGGGGACAATGAACCCCAGTCGAACTGAAAGAAAGTCAAACAAATATGCTTCTGCATAAATGAGGCTCACTGAGGAGCATAATCCCTACGTCATTTGATATTATGGTTAAACTCTTGTGAAGACATGCTGCAGATGGTTTCCTGTGGTCGTAAAATGAAGGCATACCACAAAAATGATTGTACTGAATTCTAAATTGAATTTGACTAAATAAAGTGCCAGAAATTAAAAAGATAGCACACATGAATAAAATCAACAACACCTTAGGAAGAAAACAAGGCTAAAGTCAACATAAACACAAAAAGTCCAATAAAAGATCCACAAAGAAATAAAGGAAAAGCCATTGAAAAGTTAAAAGCACAGGCTCTAGATCAGGAGCAGAATTATGACAAAACTAAGGTCCAATCATTTTGAGTTGTTGCCTAATTTGAACCCAAATCGATTCACTCAGATGTTTGTCAGCTGATAAATGAGAAATTCCTCTATTTGCTTCTTTTAACTTGTATAACCATAAAGTTGAGCTTTCACCTTTGTTTAAATTATAAAGTCACATTTGATTTACCATTTAATTTGTCCTATGTGCAAATGCACACACACACACATACACACACACACACACACACACACGCACACACACACACAAGCAGATTACTCAAGTTCAGGCTCACTGCACCACGGAGATAGAGAACAGCTCCACTTCTGGTTTGAATCAAATCTAACAACAAACATTCTCACAGATATCTCTGACAAAATATTATCCAACACAGGTCACTGATCTGAGTCGTGTACGCTTTAAGGACCTTGACGTGAGCCCAGCTGGGAAAACTCTATCTAAAATAAACAGCTGTATGTTTGCACAAGTGAATACCCTTCAGCGACGGGTGACATCTTTTGGCTCTGACACCAGCAGGGAGACGCAGAACGACCTGAGGCAAGATAGGGAAGAGGAGGGGAGGACTGGAAGTGACGGGGTGGGAGCCAGCAAGGTCAAACCTCAACTAACTTCACAGGAGGAAGGTAAATATTGCTTACCGGTATTTTAAGTAGATATGCATGGTAGCCATACCTATCTACTATAGATGCTTTGGCTTTTGCATCATTGTGGCTTTTGCATTCGTGTTTTGGCTTTTGCATTTGTGTTGGTGCTAATGCAAATCGTGTTGAGGCTTGTGCGTTCGTGTTGTGGCTTGTGCAATAGTGTTTCCCGTTAATGTACTTCTGTGAGACATCTTGGGCCATTGTATATATCCAAAAAAAGTGTTTACAGGTCCAGGTCAGGATGGTCTTCCAGGGAACCTGATACTAAGATTCATTCATGTCCAATTTCTCCACATCATGAAGAGAAAAGTCAGAGCATTCCTCAGATTCTCCTCCTCTGAAGTCTGGAGCTCAGTTTGGGGAACTTTATGGAGATGTTCAGCTCCAGACATGCAGGCCAGAATTTTTCTTTTTTTAAGTGCACGAATGCTGAACGTTTGTGTGTGTTGCTGTGTACCTGTTTCCCCATACTTCCCTCTCACTGTCTCTCACGTTATTCAGTATAACCAACTGTGCTTTCTCTGCAACCACACCCAGCAGACACGCACATTACCTCACATAATGTTGTCTTTTGTCACCTCAGCTTCACGCACCAGCCCAGCAGAGAATCACCACGAGCAGCCTGGGCAACCCATGGTAGACTGCAAACACACAATCAGCTGCTGATGCGTTTAAACACTGTCCACATTCCAACGTTCACACACATTTGTCATTCTCATCTCAGTTGTCTTCTTTCCATCCATCCATCCAACCATCATTTGTGCATCTGTGTGTGTCAGTATGTGTGTGGGGATGTTTGCCAGATCCTCGCTTCGTCTCATAGGACGGGACGCCTCTTCGATGACGTTGATCACAGCAATCACTGTTGATTGGCTGATTTTGCCTCTTCAGACTCATCAGCTCCTGCAGGTGAGTTTCATCCTGTTTGCTGATTTGTTTCCCTTCAGGTTTTTTTTCCTCATGCAGCATCGATGAATCCCCGATCTTCATTTATGCAGCTATACAAATTCTGCTATAACACACTAGTCATACGCTGTTTGAGAGTCAGGGGGAACTTCAAGGCTCAGTATCTTGCCCATGGATACTTCGGAATGCAGCCTGGGAAGCTGGGAATCGTACCATTGACCTTCTATATCCCTCAGTAGATGATCCCTAGGAGTGACTGAATGCAACTTGTACGACAAAGCGCTTTGAACACTGGAAAAGATCATTTTAAATAATAAATAAAGTCTGTTTACCTCTCAAAACATTGAATCAATTTTCTGATAAAACCTTATTTCCCAGAATGTCAACTTCTTCCATTAACAATTGAATCTGTTGTAAAGAGAGAAAGCAATAACTCTGCAAATGAACTTGATATTGAACAAGTGGCTTGTTCTACAATAACAAAGAAGTTGGTGACTTAAAGCAACAGGACGTTTTTGAAATAGGATGTGACACATTCGTCCTCTTACAAATAATAACGTCCACTCCCTCAACTGAACTCAGTGCACTTGGGGTATTTGCTAAAGTTCCAGGTATCTTGCTGTGCTACGGATGTTAGCGGGTCAGTTTGCCAACTTTATGACTTCTTTGCTACTTGTGCTGCTATGAAGCCACATTTTAGCACTGGCATTTGAACGTATCATTATCTGTGATGTGACGTGGCTGCAGTTCAGGAACAAAGCCTCACTCTGACTTCTGCAATGACTCATATCCCTAAATAATCCATAAACTAATTATTCCATCAGCCCCAACAACTCATTTGGTCTTATTAGTGTGCTCCACCTGGCCATGATTGTGCAATGCTGTTTTCAAAGTATGAACCTAAAACCCTATAAAATGTGTGGTAGGGTGTATTGTCGGTGACCATTGAGGTTTGTGGACATCCATACGAGCCACATGTGGCTATAAAACGCTCAATCGATTCCACAGCTATATGTTTCTTTTCATCCCGCCGGTGCTGTTACTGCAGCGCTCCATGTTCAGGCTGTAGTTCTCCAAAAAACATGAGATTGATGGGAAGGGATAATGAAAGAGGGATTAAAGAAGGAATAGAGGAGTAGTGCCATTCTATTTTAGATATATCTGATGGGAACAGAAGGATTACTTTCATTTGAGGATACGCATGAACCCACATCCCCCCTTTTCCTATTTTATCTTAAATGCTGTAACTACTGATTTTCCTCGTCGTCTCTCCATCTTTTTTTCCCGACTGTGGCCTTGTTCTTAATACTGTGTTTTGCTGCCACGCTGTGCATTTGTGGCCTAGACACTGGAAGACATTTCCTGTAGCTGTCAATCCATGTGGTCGGACCGCAGAGATGTCATTAATCAAATGAAAAAAGACATTCACCACTCCATCTCACGACTTAAAATGCTTTCAGTGGGAGGAATATCAGAAAAGCCTTGATGTTACTGCTGAGCAAACCTTGATACCTGTTACAAGTGAAATTTGTAAAATAAATTTCTGTTTTTTGTTTTACTTTTACCGTTTTTCCAGGAGATGCCTCCACTGTGGATTTACGGATAATCCCCCAAGTGTGGTATCAGACAGAGGAAGCTCAGCTCACAACATTTTGAGGGAACTGGGCAGGCTCGTTGAACTGGGAGCCACACTGCAAATACACGTCCAGCCAGACAGAGAGATGGAGGAAATAGAGACAAAGACTAGTTTTATGTTTCTATATGCAGGCAACAGCCAACTGGCCGGAGGCAATGACTTTTCCGTCGTCCAGCCGTGCATTGCATTTTTCTGAACACAATAACTCAAGATCAGCTTGAGGGAATTTCTTCAAATTAGGTAAAAAAAACATTGAGTTCGACTGAAGTGTGGACTGGTTAGAATTTGGTGGTCAAAGTTCAAGATCATAGTGACTTTACAAACCATGTTTTTGGTCACATTGTGAGGAAAATTCTTCAAAATGGTTTAACATCTGTAAAAGGTCACAGTGACCTATTATTAGTAAACTGAAATCATACTGGTTGTCGGAGGCATACAAAGGATTCTAGTTCATCTTATTTTGTGAAGTTGTCTTTAAAATGTAAATCAGTTATGTTGAAATATGTTGCATGAATATTGTTTGTACTTTTCTCTTTCAGATATATAATATAATGTAATTAATTCTACATTATTAATATAATGCTTTTTCTACAATGCATCAACTGTTCATTGCCAACCTTAGCTTATTCTGTTTTGTTCATTTTAATAAAATTGATTGGTCCAGTTCTTGCCAGCTTCTTTCAGAAATAATTTTGAAATTTCGGAATTACACTTATATAATAAGTTTGACACTACTCTCACTAAATCACCAGTCGTCTACTAGCTTAGCTTAGCACAAAGACTGGAAATGGGTGAACACAGTAAGCCTGGCTCAGGCTGAAAGTGCTAATTCTGCATATCACACTATTTTAATCCTTACTTAAACATAATTGTTTCCATAGTTATCATTATCAATAATCTAGGCAAATTATAGGTGCTGGCAGTATTTTTACATCTAATCCACCGACATGGTTTTGTAAGAAAAATAAGAGCAGCTTCTCTTTACTCTGTATGTTGCAGTTATTATATCAGCAGTGAATTTTCCTAATATGTGAGAATTCTCAGACAGACGTTAACGGACTGACGCCTAAGTCTGTATTCAAGATCACACCTCAGCTGAACCTCTCATATTTGTGACACAACTCTCCGTGGCCCTGTTATTATTTGTTTTCTTTTCATATTTGATTGCGAAAGCCTGCTTTCATGGGCTCGGCCTTAAAAACTTGGGTTATTTCGAGCCTCTGGTCTGGATGTTTAAGTGAGGCAGGAAGCGAGCACAGAGCCCGTCCTCGTGTTTGTGTCTGAAGGGATAAATACAGACACAGCTGGGACAAACAGGGTAAGTCATCGACATCGTCTGCACCAAGGTCCCCTCGGGCATCTGTGAGATAACACAGCGTTATTGAATCCCGCCAAATATGTTTTATATCCTATGTCTGCTGATGAATTTGATTTTAAGTAATTGAATTTTCAATCATACGGACTTTAATGCATGTCTCCTTTTTTGTGCCATGCAAAAAAAAACTAAATGATATACCCTTACATTACATAAAACTATATTTTCTAAAGAACAAATGCATCAACAGAAACTTTAAACAAAGCTCACCGAGTTTAAAAAAAAGTGAAGCCTCTGTGTAAAAGCAGATTTTCCTTTTTTGCATTTGTTTTTAAAGAACAACTTCTCTTGTTATTGTTGCTGAGGTCTAGCAGTCGAGCAGGGGAGAAGTCACCCACTCATTGTGTGTTGTGTGTGTGTGTGTGTGTGTGTGTGTGTGTGTGTATGTGTGTGTGTGTGGTGTTTGTATGTATCCTTTCACTAATTTCCACCACAGGCCAAGGCTTCTCTCGGACTGTTTTCTCTTCAGAGAGGATAAAACACCCTGAAGAGCACCTCCCAAACACACACATATACAACTCTCTCTTTCTCTCACACTCACTCACACACACACACACACACACACACACACACACACACACACACACACACACACACAAACACACACACATACACACCCATGCAGACGACAGATGTTCCAAAATACCAAAGTAACAACAGTGAACATGCAGGCTGGGAAATGCCCTACAAGATCCTTGTTGCTTTGCTATAAAGTTGCTCAGAGGTTTCAGAGCAGACACGGGGCAGCAAGCAGCGATCGTAATTTATACACTGTGTTTTCATGGGAATCAAAGAGAGGAGGGGGAGCAAAGACAAGGTTGCCTGGTGTGAATGAAGGGAGGTGCTCTTTTTTTTCCCTGCATTTGAAGTTGTGCAAGAACTTGTATTTCCTCTTTCCAGCACTCTGAACTCTCGGTGTCTCACTGTAGCTCAGCAGAAAAGAGTGAGTGATTCTCGTGTGGGAACTGCAGCAGGAAGGAAAGTGCAGCTGGGAATGTTTTGCCTGGAGCGAGAGAGGGTGGAGGTTTGTAGCAAAGAAAAAAACGACAAGGTGGAGAAAGGAGAAGAGAATAGGACAGAGGGAGGCAGGGGAGATGATGGAGGAGCGGAGGGAATTTGAAGCAGGGAGGAGATGAAGCGTGGGACGGGAGGAGGAGGAGGAGGAGGAGGAGGAGGAGGAGGAGGAGGAGGAGGAGGAGGAGGAGAGAGGATTTGATGAGATGAAGGAGTGAAAGTTGATTTGACTTGAAGAGGGGCAGCAGGGAGGAGACGGGAGGATGACAGGAGGGAAAGGGAATCTTGCCGAAGCACCTTCTTGGGGAGAGGGTGGGGGGGGGGGAAGAGGGATGGCAAGACACATATAGGCTTAACACACGTCTACACACACATGTAAATCTACACATGCATGTTCACAACTGGCCTACCAGAAATCACTGAGGAAGATTGCTGGACATGGATACACACACTCAAACACTCACACACAGACACACACACACACACACACACACACACACACACACACACACACACACACACACACACACACACACACACACACACACACACATTGCATCAGAGTGGAGACATCAGCTGGATGTGGTTTCATTCAGATCTGCGATAAGAAAAAGTCTCCACCCCTTCTCGTTTCTAGGAAGAGAGAGAGAGAGAGAGAGAGAGAGAAAGAAAAAGAGAGAGAGAGTGTGTGTATGTGTGTGTGTGTGTATAAGAGATAGTGTGTTTTCTGCACTCTCAGTTTGAAAACATGTCATTTTAAGTTTGTGTACATACCTGCGCAGACACAACACACACACTCGCGCACACACTCCCCCTCTCTGTCTCTCACATGCACACACACACGCACACACACACCCTTCACACACTCCCCCTTCACTCTCTCTCTCTCTCCCTTACACACACACACACACACACACACACACACATGCTCCCTCGCCCTCTTGCACTCGGAGCACCAGGTCCCTGGAAGCAGACGAACTGTCAGTGACTGTTGCGAACACACGCTCGCTCTCAGCTCGGCTCGTTCTTCTTGCGCTGCTGCCAAGAGAGGAGGAGGAGGAAGCGGAGGAGGAGGAGGAGGAGAAGTGAGGCTGGAAGGAGCAAACTGAAACACACAGACAGAAAAAGAAAGAGACAGACAGAGAGAGAGAGAGACTTGGACCAACCTCTGGCTGCCTCCCTCTCTGCCTCTGTGTGGGAGACCTCGAGTGATGCCTCTCACACTGTGGAGCTGCACATAGTCAGGACTTTCCTCAGGTTTCTCTGCTGCTTTCTTTTTTTCCTCCAATCTTCCTCCCTCTGTTTCAAAGATGAGGAGGGACCGTCTCCTCCTGGCCGCGACCCTCACAGCCATCCTCTCCGCCGACCTTTACTTCTTTCTCCTGCCCAAGCTGCGGAGCGTGGGGTTCGGGGAGTTCTGCTCCTGTGGTCCCGACAACCTCAGCCTGCCCATGCAGGGGGGGCTCGCCCTCCCGCAGCTCTACAACTGGACCTCCTCCTCAGCCCTGGTCCTCCACACCCCGGATGACCCCACGGGTGGAGGCTCGAAGATGGAGATGCTGTTTGCTCACCCGCTGTACAACATCCAGAGCCCGGAGCTGGGACCGGAGGAGAGGCTGCTGCAGGCCGAGCAGCTGATGGACTACTACAGGAGGAAGGTGTCACGCTGGGAAAGGTCAGTGGTCAGACTCTGGAGGAGCATCAAGTGGAGACACTGTTGAGTTCAGTGCAGACTGTTATTGATTTTGCAATGTCTGAGTTTTAGCATCTTGAAATTTTTGCCTTTCATCACTTTATTTTGAAAGAAGAAACCTGAAAAATCCCCCATCTGAAAGCACATGCTGGGGCTTGGATGTGGTCAAGAGGCAGGGTCAGTGACATGGAGGCCAAACACACACACACACACACACACACACACACACACACACACACACACACACACACACATTCATGCACATAAACACACTGTGTCCATGATAACAGATGTTATCCCGCAGACAGACCTCAGGGTGTGTAGTTCTGTGAGTCATAAAAAGTACAGTGTGGGGCTGGTGGCAGAGAAAACGCTCACAAACATGTCTATCTGAGAGTGTGTGTCTGCAGTGCTCTCTTTAAGGTAAACAAGGATTTTAAAACTGCTGAAGCTTATCTTAATCTGTGGGAGCCGTAGCTGTTTTGGCCTGTGAGGCCGTCTATCTATCCAGTTGCTCCCTTAGAGAGACAAAGATTTTGGGCTCTTATGGTGGAAAATAGGAAGAAAGACGGGCGATGGATCTTCTCTCTCTGCAGCTGCATGAAACAACAAATAACCCAAAGGCTCATTTAGGACTCGCAATATCAACTGCAGTAATCGCACCTAGGGCCAGCTTTATGACGGGTGCTCTTCAGGTGAAACCGGTTTGATTTTCAGTCTGAAAGAGGAAAGAGTTTAGAAATTAATTTCCTGTTCAAGTTGTATACACGTGTGTGTGTGTGTGTCACTCTTGGCAAACACTGATCTGTCACTTCAGTTTGCGACAGATGACTGATGAGGCGGAAGGATGACCAATGCCCAAACTCCTATTCATAAGCCGTTTCGCTCCATTATCGCAGTTCAATTATCCCCTGGTGGGAGTTTGTTTGGGTTGGCTGGTGACCGTCCCACTCTGCGCGGTCAGCTGCAGCTGGTGATGTGGTGCCACTTGTACCACAGACTAATTTGTGCTGCACTCAGATTATTCTTGCTCCAAGCAAAGAGGAGAAGAGAGGAGAGGAGGCCGTGGTCAAAATTTTGTAACAGCTGCTTCTAAGAACAATAGAGCCCAATTACTCTTCCTGTTCTTTATATTTATATTTATTGCTTTTTCATGATGCTGTCTTCATGTTGCTTTTATGTCTTTTTATCAGAGTGAATGCATTTTTGCAATTTCTCCTGCAGTTTCCCATTTCTGCTTTGTCTTTATAAACCCTGTGTTTAAAGGAGCTATAGTAGTAGTTGTCGTATGAGTATAG
The DNA here is from genome assembly GCF_963576545.1 of Limanda limanda. NCBI lineage: Eukaryota > Metazoa > Chordata > Actinopteri > Pleuronectiformes > Pleuronectidae > Limanda > Limanda limanda. Next base: position 13,133,021 of record NC_083656.1, read on the forward strand.
ATTACTAAGAGTAGTCCAAATGCGAGTGAAAACTTGGCCGACTGTGAGAAATAAAACAGGGTGTGTATGATGAATTACATAAACGTCTGTATCATCACGTAGTTCCTCGAATCCTCATTCTTTTAAAACACTCTTGCGAGATCTACTGCACTGAAAACCTGTTGAGCGCACTCTGCCCTCTCTGGCCTTTCCAAAATAAAACACCGCCCATAAAACTGTCTGTGTTGTGTAAAGTATACGGTGGACAGTGGTCTGGACTTGTGCTGAAGCCGTACACTTTGTTCGACGTTTCTCTCCGCATGCAGGCACATGAAACTCTACAGCGACGCGGCAGCCCTCTCCAACATAACTGTGACTCAACATAAAGTGACCTTTGACCCCGACGCCAGCTGGCTGAAGTTCCACCTGGGGATCAGCCGCTACGCCCTGTACTCTCGCGATGACCTGGCTGTTCCACAACTGCTCAAGGACATGGGGAGCATGGCGATCGTCAACGCAGGTCAGGGACGGATGAGATTTACAACACCTGTGTGTCGGTTTTTTATATTATCTTACTTGGAGGAAAAATTCTGCAGGTTTAGCTCCTTTTTTTGTGTGATACAGCAAAATCCCTTTGGGCCATAAAACAATACAGCAGTTTTCTGATTCTAGCAACACTGGAAAGTGGAGGCTGATAGAGATGCTACTATTGTGGCAACAAACCCATCTAAGTCAGTGGTGTTTAATTGTTGATTATTGTGTTTTTTAATTATTAATTTACGTCTTACAGATTACACTCAAGATGAGAAGGCCCTGAAAGGAACCTGTGATTGCACCCAAGGTATGTTCAAGTCACCTCAGACTTTTATTTTGTAGGACTGGATGTTCTTTATCTCATTTCCTTGTGTTGCGTTGCTGTATATTTTGTGTACGGAGTGTTCGATTCCTGACTGTCTCCCTTGTTTAGCCTTTTTTGTGTTTCTCTCCTCTTCTCTGCTGTGCTCGGCGGCACCGCGAGACACAAACACACTGCTGCCTTTGTGATAGTGAGGATTTTGTTTTTCATTTGGCACCAGAAGTCAGATTTGTATAAGACACATGCTCTGGGCCAAGAAATAAAAACAAAACAAAACAAGCCTTCATTTATGTTCAAAGGCAGCACTCTTAATTAAATGTTGAAAGGTTTAGAGTGAAGCCTCTTTTCAGGCTTCAACCTACAAACCAACCGCCACCTACACTGTCATCTGTTTCTCTCTGTCCTCTCTCCTCCTTCCCCCTGCACTTACAGGCACTTACAGGTTGTCATTGTAAATAAGAAAAGGCTCTGAAAGACTTGCCTGGTGAAGTAAAGGTTAAAAAAAATGGGTGTCCTTCTGAGCCTCTTAGCTTGAGGAAGAAAACCAAAATTGCAAAATGTATGGTCCTGCTAACTTTGGTATTAGTGTAAAGAAAGCAGTTTTAAAGAAAGTGAAAATAATTCCTGGATCTGTCCCTTTGTCCACATCATCACCAAATTTGATATGGGTTCCCTCTTGGCCCATGTTTTATCCTTCCACCAAGTTTTATGTAAATCTGTTCTCCAATTTTTGCATAATCCGTTCTGTTGTGGTTGTGTTATCTTGCTCACCATCAAACCAAACAACCAACAAATGGACAAAAGTGAACAATGGATGGATGGAGCAGAGATCAGTTTTCAAATAACTGCCACAAATGTATGTAAAGCCTGCAGTTCACTTTTCAATGTAGACTGGATTGAAAGAGGTGCACATTTCTTTAAATATTAGTTTTATATTTAGTATTTTTCTCCCGACAACATACCCTCACACAGCTCGATATGGACGTGAACTCAGCTATGCTGCATGTTTTTGTCCTGCCTGTGGCTCTGCAGCACTGCTGCACAGTAAAGTAACAGACCACACATCTCTCACTGCCAAGAAGAAATGCAACAAAACAATCTGTTTAAATTTAACCTCCATGAGATTTTCATTACTTCAGTCATCAAAGAGCGACAGTGCACGGTGGCCACGGAGGAAGTTTGGTCCCCTTTGATTCATTTCCAGAAGAAAAAAGAGGAGATTGTAAACTCTTGTACTCAGGCGTGCAGCAGGAGGAGGCCTGTGTGTGGTCAGCCTGGCCTAATGTTGTGACTGTACTGTGCAGAGCGACAGAGAAAGAGGGACGTCAGAGAGAGAGTGAAAAACTAACCAACCAACCCTCAATTACCATAACACTCTGGAAACTGTTCCACGGTTCGAACTCTGACCTCTGGAGAATTAAGCTAAAGAACAAACAATTACTGTGAACGTGTTGCTCAGTGTTTGTCATGGTTTCAGCTTTCAAACACACAATCAAAGGAGTTCTCTGTCTGTTTCTTTAAACTGTATTGTTAAGGAAATGTGTTTATGAAGACCTCATGCTTCATATGTTCTTCTTATTGTCTCTTTATTACAGTGGTGAAACCCAGTGGACATCACCTGAAACTGGCTCTGAAGATGCAGAACTTTGCCAAGGCCATGTTCAAACCAATGAGGTGAGGACTGAGTCATCATGTGAAGAGTCTCTGTTTCAATTTGCCTCAGATCACTTCAATAAGTTGTTGATGCATGCATATGAGTTGAGATCATGAAAACAGTTTATTCCAGACCCAGGAACCAGGATATCAGCGGCAGGTAAACACCTTTCTTAAATGCCTGAAGGTTAAGGGTAGGGTATTTCAGGATGATTTGTATTTTGTTCCATGACCAATAGCAAAGGCTGATTTTCTGAACAATCTCGTTGGATGTGAAGCAAAAGCGGTCGGGAGAATAATCATTTTTTTCAGGTTCCAAATGCGAAATTGTGAATAGAAAAACTGGATAAGGGTAAAATCCAGGATGTATGAAACACACTCGATTCCACCAATAAGAGATTTGTTGGATGAACAATCAAGATTTCTTTCCTACCCACACAAAGAATATGTGGTCCTGGAGTCTGTGTCCATGAAAATGTTAAATTAGATTACATTATATTACAGGGTATTATCTCAGCTCGTGTGCTATATATTTTGTGGGAGCCGAAATTATCTAGCATCTGTGAAAATTACAGTATTTGTTGTGTTGATTACATGGGTGTGTGTGTGTGTGTCTGTGTGTGTGTCAGGCAGCAGAGGGATGACCAGACTCCAGAGGACTTCTTCTACTTCGTTGACTTCCAGAGGCACAATGCAGAGATCGCTGCCTTTCACCTGGACAGGTGCAGCCTCATCAGCTCCTCTCTGTATTCTCTGTTTTACTATCTCTCCACGAATGTCTTTCATTGGACTCTCTATTACAAATCAAGGAAAAATGTATGACTGAAAACAATCAACAAAAAACAATTGAACCTTAATTATTTTAGCCACACTAAATTATGCACACATCAGGTTGAAATTGTATTTGTTCAGAGTCTAAAAACCTGAAAATACTGTGTTTTTGTGTTTACTGTTAATAAGCCTGTAATTAATATATACGATGATCTTATAAGATAGTTAATATGGTAACCATTAGGCTATACCTGTTAGCAGGCTGACATGAGCATGCATTTCACTGCTTTGGTTTGGTAAAGCTTCTAAGTACTGTAAGCATAGCGGTAGACTGTAAAATCTATAAAATTACCAAAAAATAAAATACATTTGTAATGTGTCGCAATGGAGCTAGGGTGACAATGCAGAGATACGGCAGCATTCTAGTAATAGGATACCTCTGATATACAATAAATAAATAAATTCAGTTAGAAAGTCACCCACTTGTGCGGCCACACACACCCAGACAGACACACACTCAACATATATATTTCCTGGCGCTGACAGAGAAACTACCCAACCTAATCCACAAAGATTGCAACATGTTCGAAAACCATTCTTGCAACCTACGATTTCCCAACTCGCTGATCAGAGTAAACCACAGTCCAAACACACACACACACACACACACACACACACACACACACACACACACACACACACACACACACACACACACACACACACACACACACACACACACACACACACACACACACACACACACCGTACGTTGTTGTGTAATAGTACATTAGCTGAGATGAGGTGATTCATCTGAGCCAGACAGTGTCATTAGGCAGCCAGTCATCACTTCACCACAGAAGACACGTCAACAGCTCAATCACTGTAATTCTACCTTAAAATATTATTGTTGTACAGTGTGTATCTGCTCATATTTAAAAGTCGATGAGGTTGGATATCTAAGAATCATTAAGGTTCTAACTGTCGCCCAACACAAACAAGACAGAGACCACATCTCTGCTCTCTCCTATTTGTAATTTATGGCGTTTGGTTTTTAAATCTGTCGCAGGGTGACAGCTCTCTGTTGTGTCTGACTTTTCTGCCAGAAGCATTTATCATTTATCGCTCGAAATCAGTAGGTGAGGAGTGCCGGAATTTTGAGAAACAGCAACTCAGCTGCGCACAGTGATTGTTGGGTGATTACAGTTTGTGAGACGCGAGTGAAATATGGCCCTCGGGGAGGTATACGTTTTTAGTAGTGTATATGAACACAGACAGTCTGGCAGAGGATGTCAATAGGATACATTCATTGATAAGAATCAGTAAAAACCCACCGTGGGATCCTGTGAAATGAGGTAAGAGATACCATCATCTCCAGGGGGTTCACATTACACTTACATAAGCATCGAACTCTGTGAACTGTAAACTTTTCTTTGCACTTGCAAAAGCAAGGAGTACATTTTCTTTGGCAACGGGCTTTCTGAATTTCATGAATGTTTTCAATAGGATCCTGGACTTCCGGAGGGTCCCGCCTGTAGCTGGCAGACTGGTGAACGTCACAGGAGAAGTCCTCCAGGTCACGCAAACCGATGACCTACGAGCCGTCTTCTTCACCTCCCCGGGTAAAGCACCAGCAGACCGCTTTTTGAGTTTCTTGGCAGGAGTTAGATGAGCAGATCAGCACCACTCCTGTGTTTGTCCGTTAAATATAAAGCAAACCAACCAATCATGAGTCAGTCTCAACTGCTCATCATGATGTTTCTTCCTGTTTTTATATCCTAAAATAACTTTAGAACAAGAACAAAACTCTTGAACAAACATCAGTGTGATAGGAACTACCTAAAAACATTAGATTTTTTTAGTTTGGTCCATGTCCCATCTACTAACATGGAGGAAGCGAGGTTCATAACCTGTGCAGCCAGCCACCTTTTATGTAAAGTCTATGGAGGAAGCAGCTAGTCTGTCCTGTCATCAAACGGATATAAGAGTGGTATAAATCTTCTCATTTAACTCTTCCAGAAACTGAATCATCCTATTTTTCTAACGTTGAAGCATAAACAATATTTAGAGTTGCAAAGAAATTTCCCTTACTCATTTCGAGGGTGAAAAAATATAAATTATAAATAAATAAGATAATATTTGATTTTCACCAACACTATAATATCCGCACTATGCCACTATATGTTAACAAGCAAAGCACATACAAGCCTACGCCTCACTGTCAGTTATTTTGGTTCTGGTTTGATGTTTCTTCTCGCTGATGATTCGACATCCAGCTGTAGGGGAAGGCCGAGCTGATCAAAAACCGTATAATTACATGTGAACAGGAAACTCATTTGGTATTCCACTGTTTTTTTGCTCCGTTCCCCAAACAGCGAACAACACATGCTTCTTTGCCAAGTGCCTGTACGTGTGCAAGACAGAATATGCAGTGTGCGGGAGCCCGGACCTGCTGGAGGGCTCCATGTCTGCCTACCTGCCCGGCCTCAGCATTTCCCCCCGTATCTCCATCCCAAACCCCTGGGTACGATCGTACACTTTCACCGGACAAGAAGAGTAAGACCTCAACCTCAGCAGAGGAATCTCATTTTATGTCACTTGTGCAGTGCCCGTTCTAAACCTGGCAGTTTGGAATGGGCCTGTTGTTTAAAATTATTTAAAGCTGCCGAGCTACTTCAGAATTATTCCTTGTAATTAGTGAGTCCTCCTCAAACAGTTTTACAATATACTGTAACTTTTTATTGTTTGCGTACTTGACGTTGTTTGCAGAGATATTTATAAACAGTCTATGGTGCAGATTGAATTTAGAAAACTTTGTGTTCATTCTTCCTGGTTTATCTGCAATGAAGATTTGATAGTCAATGTTTTCACCAAATATATATCCAGTGGGTTTTTTTTATACATTGCATCTCGGCTATTTCAGTGGTCTGTTATAAAGCCAACACAATCTTCAAAGCAAGTTTGAACCAAGTGAAGCTCTGTAACACATCTTGATATAAAGCTTCGGAGCAGCAAAACATTGTGCTTTTACTTTGACGATAAATTGCCAAACAGGAAGTTATCAATTTTTCAAAATGAGCTGACCCACGGTTTGACCCAGTTGCCGACCACAGCTGTACTTTATCTGAGGACGTAGAAGAAGACAGGTTCAACCTGGTCTGCATACTGGCACACTGCCCCGCCCCCACTACTGCTACAGAGCGCTGGTCGCCTGTCTATTCAAATTGTATTTATATCGAACATTTTGTGTGATCAAATCGCACAAAATTCCACATTGCACTTCCTCAGGGCCTTAACAAAACACGTATCAAGTGTGACGTTGGCAAAACGAGCAGTTCACGAGGTATCCGGGTCAAATACAGACAGACAGACCCTTGGAATTATTTGGTGGCTGAGAAGGTTGGTGGCCTTTAGCACGATTATAAGATCTAGAATTTTCAAACTAAAGTGAAAGGCCACATTTCCCATAAATCCAGTTAATACCGGACTAAATTGGATGTTTGTGTCTATGTTCAAAGACTTTTTTCTCTTTTATGCTTTTTCACTCCACTGTTTTTTAAACCCACAGGGACAATTTGCCCCAGACGAACGTAAACCTCTTCCTGTTTTGTGCAATAAATAAGCTAACCGGCACCTCATGACACATAACACGAAATGCAGCGTATAGAGGCTCCTCATTATTTCCTAGATGCTGTTGTTGTGGTACATCATTATGATAATTTCTCAAAAATAAAATTTGCCAGGCCATGATTTAAAGCACTGCACGTCAAACCAAATGTTGCAGGGAAAATGTTGTGAGGACTTAAAGAAGCAATTAAAGACTCTGTTTTGTCACATTGTTACAGATATGTTTGTTCATATCACACAAGAGAATATAATATTCCTCTCATTTCTCTTTGTCTGTGTGGGTGTTAAAGGTGGGAAGCGAATCCGTTCTACTGTGACACCATAAAGAAGCTGTATCCGTATAACTCCGGCAACAGGCTCCTCAACATCATCGACATGTCCATCTTCGACTTCCTCACAGGTATTTTACTCCACCAACACTTTATCTACTCTTCATATATCCAGCAGGTCTGTCAGTATCCAAACACATCTCACCTCGTGTCTTAGTAAAAGTTGTGACGCTCGTTTGCAGGTAACATGGACAGACACCACTATGAGGTGTTTACCAAGTTTGGGGATGAAGGATTCCTCCTCCACTTGGACAATGCCCGAGGGTGAGAAGAGAACACTGTCGTGGATTCAAATATTGTGAAATTGTTTAACAGCATCCTTTATGACGCACAGCATCATGTGTTCAGGTTTGGAAAGCACGCTCTAGATGAGATGTCCATCCTGGCCCCACTAACTCAGTGCTGCATGTAAGTAAGATGCAGCAGGACCACCTTTTATTTCTGTGGATCAACATGAATTCACTCAAAACTAAAAATGTTGTATTCTGTCGTCTTAATTCCCTCCTCAGGATCAAACGCTCCACGCTGCTGCGGCTCCAGCTCCTTGCCCAACCCGAGTTCAGGCTCAGCGAGGTGATGAGGGAGTCCCTGGAGGGAGACCCTTTACGGCCGGTCCTGACGGAGCCCCACCTCCTGGCGCTGGACCGCCGGTTAGAGAAGATCCTCCGGGGGGTCCGGCGGTGCGTCCGGAGGCTGGGAGAGGAGGAGGTGATCACCAAGGACTTTGTCAAATCCACAGAGAGACCTCAGACTGGGACAGAGACGGAAATGACCAGGTAACAGAGGAGGACAGGCTCGTCTCAGGGCACAGAGGACTTCATGGTGAAGCTCAGTCACCTGGTGAGCAAACAGGGCTCTCGTGGTTTTGATTTAAGGAACAAGCCATAAAAGGAAAATGCTGTGAAGACTGATTGAGGAAGTTCAGAACGTGAAACACTGCAGGCCTTGAATTCCAATCACCGAGCGAGCTCATGCTTTTATTTTCTTTAGTCTCGCTCATGGTCATAGATGAATTAAAACCTTTTAAGGATCGACTAAAGACCAACTTGACCTGAAGAAAGCAGTAAAGCTGTTTTCTGGCATCCAGTGACCTCGGGATAATCTCCTGTGTGAGAACGCAAATGTCAGAGTAGGAGGCTCCAGACTTTCTCTGGAGTTTCTGCTTTAGTTAAAACTCTGGAGAAGGCCCAAATGATCCCTGTGAGAAAAAAATGGGATAATCACCACTGGATTCACTGCAAATGAGCGGGCAACAGAATCAAAACTGAAGAAACTCATAGAAGACATCAATGAAGATGTCAAGAGCTTTGGTGATAAGGGCCGACACCGGTGTCCTGCTTCTTCCTGCTGCGCCCCCCCCCTGGCTTGCAGATTCTCCTGCTGCGTTGCTCATGTGTGAAAGGAAAACTCCAAAGAAAATCCGGGCCCAATAATGCAGACATTCTCCGGAGATCATGTCTGAAGATGGCTCTATAGATGAATGCAGAAGATTTCTTACTCTCACTGCCCAACACATTAAGACCAGTGAAGGAATCCATGTGAGAAACCCTGTGATGCAACGGATCAGCTGTTTGAATATTCTGACTGTGGAGAGACAGATTTCTGTGGCGTCAATATGATGTTATACAGAAGAAATAAAGTTATTTTAAGTGATGACTGTGTGAGTTTGGTAGAAGTATCATCACCTGTAAATAACAGTGTGAGTTGTATGTGTCAGTGAGAAAAGTGCCTCCTCCTAAACAGTCATTGAGTTCACTCCACCCTAGTTTCCAGACTTGTAATCCCTCTCTGTCTCATCAGAGCATTTAAAGAGCTTTACGACAGCTCTGTCAAGTAAAACAGGCTAAGACGGAGACATGGCAAACCCAAGGCAACCAACACACGTGTGTTATGTTACAGCGCTGCTATAAATCTGAACCATTTATAAATGTGTTTTCATGTCTGAATTAGTCTTCTGTTTTATTTGTTCTTAATCAAAGTAAGAAACAACCACAGCTATTTTAAGGAAACACTGTTGGTGAATTCTGCCAAATTAGAAACAGCAGAGGGATCCTGATAAGCATCAAGATCATAAAACATGCTCTCAAGCACAAATACATGAATTGAACTTCCCTAAAAACTCAGTAGCATGAATACAGGTTCTAGAATCTCGTCACATGTAAAGGATGATTAAAATATCAAAGAACAGCATGAACTTTTCTCAACCCAAAATAACTACAAGCTATCGTTTTGTAGCAGCAGAGTTGAAAAACATACAAAAAAAAAAACCATTAGGAACCATTCGATCTGAATTCAAGAAAATGTAATACTTCTTTTTAAGGCATTTATTTGTAAAATTTAAGAAAACTTTTTGTGGACCCACATGTACCCGGTTTTAAATAATGAGAGAATGAATGATGAGAGGAATGATAGTTGTTGTGTATTCAAAAAGTATCGGCATTAATTTGAATACAGCAGGTGTATTTGAGCAGGAATGAGGGAATACAAGAGCTTTTAGATTCCTAAGACTGAGGGTAGAATTACGTTTCTCTCTGGTGGACAAAATTCATATTACATCTTTTTTTAAATGGGCCAGCAGGTAGAAAACAGTTTTTCACCCTCAGCGCCAGGTCAGGATGTCAACTTGGACTCTAGGAAACTACATTTTTCACTACTATCTCATAGTTTACATACCAAACATATCAATAGAACAACGATCAGTAGATGAATCAATAATGATTAATAGTTGAAGTTGTAAGTGGATTGTCTTCATGACAAATTGCACCTGATTTAATTTAGTGACATTATAAGCATTTTGACAATAAACATCATGAGCTCAACCATGTCCCTGCAAATGCAACACAAGTATTAAAAAAAGAACGAAGACGAAACCGAATCATTTTTACTTTTTTATTGCTTAAACTGCCATCTGGAACAATCTATACCAAAAGGATAAACATCTTTGCACATACAGGAGGTCAAACTGAATACAGGGTAGAATAGAAAAAGAATGGTCCTCTGATCGCCTGCTGCTCTCTCTCGAGCGGCAGGTCTAACAAACTCACTGAAGGTCGGGCTAGCAGGAGTGACCGACTACTACTGTAAGCCCAGGTAAGGTAAGCTAAGGCAAACCGGGACGATTGCAGTGTGGCTAAAAACATTTTGGAATAAAACCGGTGATATCGCTATTTACAGGAAAACGATACGTCGACAAAAAGGTGCATGAAACCCTCGCCCCTAACACAGTCACTTCCTGTGGATCAGGATCAACACAAATCCACATGTAACCACATCCACAAGGACAACCCGAGGGCTGAGGGAGGAAACACGTGAAGATGCTCAAATAACTGTAAAGAAAGAAAAAAATGTCCGTGAACGAAAACTCTCATCGCTGATCTGACGACCCTGCAATCGGCACCAAAATCAAATCGTTTTGGACGTACAAACACACATCTCGGTTCCGAGCGAGTACAAGTGCTTTGAATGAGACAAAAACAAAAAAAAAAGCCAATAGAAACAGAGATGTGACTGGTTCTGGGCGGTTTCTGGTAAAAGACAGTGAAGCAGGAATGAAGAGTTGAGCTGAAAATCCAGAAGTCAACATTGTGTGATTTGGTAAAGATCTTTTCAAAACAAAAAAAAAAGAAAGAAAGAAAGAAAAAGACTTAACATTTTATCTAAATAGTCATGAAGCAGTTAAGCTAGGGAGTAACAAACCAAATATTTGACAGAGGTCCTGCGTCTGCAAGCAGCTGCAGGACACTTTTTTTATATAGTTTTTTTCTTTTTAAATTCACGCTTCCATTCATACCGGATCACTGGATGCCTAAAACATCATGCCAAGTAAGCATAGAGAACAGATCACAAGCTACTCTGATGAGAAGACAGCCACCTTTTTCAAATAGGCAATAAGCAATGACACTAGTTTTAAATAAATATCTGCTCACGCTGGCCGTCAGCTCGCCTGTGATGCTTCCATACATAAATACTTCGGATGTCCTGAAAATCCACAAACCACCTGGTTTGCTTAAACTTTTTTTTTCTTCCAAGACGTCACTTCAATAAACCTGTATTTACCCTTTTGATCTATTGTTAAAAAGTTTGAAACCCATGACGTTTTACACAATACAATTACATACTGTTTTGTCAAGAAGAAGCATTTATTTACTTTGTGGCACTGGACACCTAAAATAGAATTTATGGAAAAATAAGTGTTTACAAAAGACAGTTAAACATATTTTTTTAAGATCACCATCACTCCAAACCATAAGTTTATCATTTCGTCAATGATAGTAATAGAACAATGATCGATTTTTCTATACTATGATAATATTTTTGATTACAAACCATAGCAGAAGAGTGACCAAGTTATTTGGTATATACTAAAAAAATGAATACTGAAATACACTTAATACTCTTGTTTTTTTTTCCTCTCTTTTTTACTTTTTTTCCCCTCAGAGTAGTCAAGGCAGTTCTTGTATGGTCATTCTACCGATTAAGAGGATGATAAGGGTAATAATAACTACTTCCTGTTTTGGGGGCTTCAAACAGCCAGGGGAACAGAACACGCACTGCATTTCCACAGCTATGCATCTTTGCGTTTTTAAAAATAACCAACATTTGGCACTAGCCTGGTAGCTGCACAATTAAATAAGAACCTTTAAGTTGCACAAGCTCACCCAAACTAAGCAAAAAATCACCAATCTCATCATACCAATCACAACGGCAACCGCAAAATAAGAAACGGAGCTTCAGGTCGCAGCTGAAACCTAAAAACTAAACTCGAAGCAGTCAAATACTTCCTGCCTCCTACAGTTTCTAGGTTCTGCTCTACACTGTTCATCTGACTGATGTCCAAAAAAGAAAAACTCGGGGGAAGAATCAATCCTCTTCACTTCAACCTACAACATAATTCTGTAACAAAGCGCCATGTAAAGTTTGATTGTCCTGTCTCATCAGCGTGAGACCCAAGTGTCTTTCAGATCTCCTAACAATCCTGTTATGTGTTTAATTCGAAAAATAAAACCATAACCAGCAAATACATTTATAACATAATTAACGTGATGTAACTGTGCCTACAAGGTAGCGTACAGCAGCTGGTACAAGCGCTGGTGAATGGCTAAAAAGTCACCTCTGCCTGACGGGTGGTAACAACAAAATCATCCGTGAGGAAAACAAAGAGGGAGGAGGAGAAAAAGTGAACAGAAAGAAGAAGAAGAAGAAGAAAAGTGACAAAAAAGCAAATTGCATTGGTGGACCCTGGGTCTAAAAGGAGAGTGGAAGAGGAGAGGGAGGTAGGGTGGGAGCAGGAGAGGGAGGTAGGGAGGAGGAGGAGGAGGAGAGACACGCCCCCTTCAGACAGACAGCGAGACGAAGCTGTTGTACTGCTGGATGTTACGTTTGAGGATGTCGGAGCAGGGACCCAGGACGCGCTCGAAGCGAGGCCGGTCGAGCTTGACACACTTCAGGGGGCCGCGGGCGACCACGGTGGCAGCACGGGGACGGTTCATCAACAGAGCGATCTCACCTGGGGAGCACACACAAACACGGACACTTTAAACTCTAGCTCTGATTTAACTATTTGTATTCTTTCACTATATTCTATTTTTTACTCTTTTCTCATCTTTATCGTTCTTATTTTTAAATTTGCGCTCTAATGTTGCGTGAACTTCAAACCACTTTTCATTATTTACTATTGTTTGCTTTCAATTATTCCTTTTCAACCTGTAAAGCACTTTGTAACCGTATGTTTAAAAGGTGCCTGATAAGACCTTTATTATTCCTTAATCTCTGTAAGAACAAACACCTTATTGTTGATCACGAGAAACAGGACTTTACTCATACTTTCAAACCATTTTCAAACAGATTTTAGAGACTTCTCTGTTTTCATTTTTCCACACAGATGACAAATTGACAGCACAAATCGATTAAAGGAAATAAAAGACTGCTGTGATTCAGTTCAGCTCTTACCAAAGTAGTCAGATGGTCCTAGTCTCCCCACTTCCACAAACTCCTCGTTCTCTGAGCGACGCTGCAACACAGCTGCAGAGCCCTGGAACACAAACAACACACACACACGAATGGATGATTTGAAGGAGCACCAGCTACATTTTCATCTCCATAAAAGCATATTCTCTGAATGACTAAAAATCATCTGACATAAGAACATTGGTTTTGAAATTTCAAAATATAAGTTGCAAGTTCATTAGTCAACCAATCACATGAATTCCTCTCAAGAGTAAGCAACAGGAATTTATGACAAATCCATCATTACATGTAAATCATCGTGAATCAGGCATTAGTTAGAAAATACTAAAGCATGTGTGGTTTTTATTTGTTTGTGCTTTTTTGATAGTGTTGCCAGTTAATTTTAGACCCTGACTTGCCACATTCACACAACATAAAGACAATTGAATAAATCAACACATACAAAACACTGAGCTGAGCAGGTTTTAAAGAGATGCAAATATTACCAGCTATTTATTGTAAGTATCTCATGCTCAGTCACAAGCTGCTTTCAGTTTGGTGGCCCTTTATGCTTGGTTGTATCTTTGATTTGATCAAATTATTGATTATTCAAAACTATAATTAAACAAATGCCCATCATAATTTCAGAGTCAAAGGTCACATCCTCAAACTGTTTTATTGCCTCGCCACCTAACAACAGTCACTTTACTATAATAACGCAGCATTTCACAATAAAAATAATTTCAATTATGAAAATAGTTGCTGACAAATTTTCTGTAGTTTGACGATTCATTTAAATCAACCATTTCAAATGCATGTTGAAGGTGAAGCAACATTTTCCAATCACCACCAGAGGGCGTGTGTGCGTGTATAAAAGTGGATTGAAATAGTTCAACAGAAAACATGAAACAGCTTTAAGTCACGAGTGGATCCATCAATTTCTAAAGTGTTTGATGAAACTGGGCCAACAGCTAAATACAGAACTGATGGAATAAAACCAGCAACAATGACGGACAGCCCATCAACACTAATAAACGTCACGTGACATCTCCTCACACTTCCAGAGGTAGAATCATGGTAACACATGGTATTGTGTGTGGAGAGAGTTGTACCTCTAAGATGATGAAGAACTCGTCTCCAGGTTCTCCCTGCACGACAATCTTCTGTCCGTCCTCGAACTGGACGGGCTCCAAGGCATCAGCGACTGTCAGACGCTCCCACTTGTCAAGGGACTCTGAGGACGGAGAACACAGAAGAAAGTTCTAATCTGAGACGAGGGACAAAAAAGTGTCTTATCTAAAAGTTTTGCTTTTAAGTGAGATATTTTTACATACTCTTTCAGGTTATTTTAATCCCAGACGCAAACACACGTGGCTTCTCTTGTTCTATTTTTACCTTGTGTCTAATTTCAAAATAAAATGGACCCACCTAGAATGGACACTTTCCTGAGGAATTCCTCATACATCTTCCTCTTTCTCAAAGTGCTTCCCTAAAGAGAAATATAGTTGTATTAGTGTAATTGCATTAAAAAGAAAATGAAATAATGATAACCTTGTTGTAGCATCTCAGCATTAGAGTCAATCAAGGTTGGATGATATGATATGTGGATATTAGTTAGTTACAGCAGGAACCAAAACTAATGTACACAGAAAATGAACAATGATCTTCCTTTACGTCAGACCCACGAGAACAATCACATGCGTCCTCACCATGAGTATTCTCCTGTAGCTGTCTCTGTCGATGCCCCACAGCTTGACGTTAGTCTTGGCTCTGACCGTGGCCGCCCTCGGGGTGCCATAGATCAGGGCCAACTCTCCAAAGCTGCCTCCTTCCCCGATGCTGGTCACCCATTCATTGTTCACATAGACCTGTCAGATAAGCAGGGTAGAAAGCAAGGGCCAAAAATCAAATGGCAAAAGGGGAAAACTAAAAACGTCACATTTATTTATGATTTAAACATATTTAGCTTTATCCATGCTCAGAATCAGAAACTCACGTCCATCTCTCCTTGGTCGATGACATAGAAATTGTCACCTTCGTCACCTGTATGTAAACAGTGGTAGTGTTAATATCACAATCACACAACGACACGTCTCATTCTGGAGTAGTGTTTGTTGAATTGAACACTGAAGAGATGTAACTTTACCCTGCAGAATAACTGTTTCCCCAGCGATGTAGGTGACTGGAAACATGGCATCAAATATGTCACTAAAAAAAAAAAAAAAGATTTGTGAGCTGATCAACTTATTTCAGTTACACAAATATCCAAACTTGAAAAACCACAGTTTTCACGTATACCTCCTCTCGTTGTCATCCAGGTGGGAGAAGAGCACATTCTTTTCAATAGCTTTGGCCAAGGCTGCCATCGTCTTGTAGTCTTTAGGAATGACCTGAGAAAACAACACGCATGTTTTCACTCACTTAAGACTTTCAAACTAATCTAAAGGAACTGAACTTTTCAGAACAGTGACGGTATCAGATTGTTGTCGATTTAAGTGTTGCAACCATAGACTGTAGATAAAGATGGATGACACAGAGTCTAAGTATCTCAGATATGAAGCCAGAGTCTGGGCAGTAGTGATTGGGAGATGCAGCCACGGTAGTGAGGTCCGACAAATGCACACTCATCTAGTTTCAGCTGTCAATCATGACATTCACCCTGTTTGAGAGAATTTGAGAAAAATCTAACTAATTGGAAAAATTAACACTTCTAAACTACTGTCTAAAATGACAGGCATATACTGATTTGTTAGTTTGGTCAATGTCTCATCCACTAACATGGGGGAGGCAGGATTTATGACCCAAGCTGCAGCCAGACACCTGGGGTCAAGACACATTTGAAGAGCCATCATGTCGTCCATCTTTATATTCAGTCTATGGTTGCCACACTCTAGTAGACTTCAAAGCGGTTTGCTCATGTGTGTATGTGTGAATCTACCTTTCTGACATATGAGGCTGCATCTTCCTCTGTGTAAACCTCTGCGCTAAAGGCTCCTCTCCGCCGGCGACCTTTTACCACCGGGTTCATAGGTGGAGACACCTCCTCATCGCGTGAGTCTGAACGGGAACTGCCTGCCTTCTGTTGGTTCTGAATCTGCTTGGCCTCCTCCTGAGAGGGAAGGAAGGGATGAAGATGGTGTACAAAAAAAAGAAAAAGAGCGCCATCGGGGCAACAGGGTTACTTAACAGCTTAATTACAACATACAAAACACAATACATGAAAATATAAAGAGAAACTAATAAATACAATGTACATTCAATCCAGTGGTCAAATGAAATAACTGAGAAAAACTACCATGTAATAACGCAGTGTCTTACATATACTACAGTATATGCATATGTGTTCATAATCATATATGTATTTATATGCATGTGCTGTTGTACACTTCAAGAGGATATCGAGGTCACCCTAAGGTGAGTATCTTTAAAAAATCTGATGGATAAAAAAAGTAATAAATGTTATTCCACCACGATAAACTTATTTTCAATCAATTACTACTTTGAATACAAAAGGTTTTGATTCATACATAGTTTCAGAAGCCAATAAGTGATTCATATTAATAACAATTTGTGAAATGTCAATTGTTGTATGTGGACTTGTCTGCTTTCATTTAATTTAAGGAGTTATTTAATCAAGTATTAGTAACTTTGCCCAACAAGATTTTTACTGATAAAGTAAATGTATCTGGTTTTGAACATGTCTTCTGACACCCTGATACAAGAGTGTTAATATTCAAACCTTGTATTTGTATTTTAGAGAAATCATGAAACATAATATTAGGTTCACTTTGTGTAACAAAGTGGAAATAAAAAATAAATCAGAACATAATTAATATATTTGTTCAGAAATGTTTGACATTAAAGTGGTATTATCATGATTTGAATATATTAATATAACCTACTTAATTCTCACTTAATTTTTGCTATGTGACTCTTGGACAAACTGACACTCAATCACAACATTTTTTAAAAAGCTACAGAAGCTCAAATACAAAAACCTGATCGGCAAAAGTGTTGATGACATCATATAATAACAAAGTGCTTGAACCTGATAGCCTGAGAATTCTCTCCGTCTGTGACATCTTCTGAGTTGAAAGGACAAAATTATTAAATTGAGTTGTTTTTTGTTTTACTTAAAAATAGTAATAAATATAATCTGACCAAATGTAAATAAATATAAATTAGGATTATGAAAATATTAGCAGCCCTAGGAGACAGATAGTAACTGTGTGGCGTAACATGAGTATCTGATGCTCAGCTTTCACTGTATAATGATTTTTCTTTCTGTCCACTGACGAGTAAGGACAACCAAACAAAATCCAATAACACACACACACACACACAAACCTTCTCCAGCCTCTCGAAGTACTCCCTGAGGAAGGCCATGGGCCTGTCTGGCCTGGAGGTGCACAGCTGGACAATGCAGTCCTTCAGCAGCTGTTGAATGTTGTGTTTCTGCACGTACTGCTCACACTCCCTCAGGCTCCGCTCCTCCTCACTGTTCGTACTTCCAGATGCCATGACGACAACGGCGACGCTGCTGTGTGACCTCTAACCTTTGTACTGGAGAGAGTGGACAGCAACGGGAAAAAGGGCTTGATTTTAGATCATCACTGAACAGCACGGACTAGCTGGGCTACTAGAGAGCGACACTGAATTTTAGTGCCTGTGTGTCATGGTGAGATGCGGACAGACAGGAAAACAGGGGAATGTGAGAAAAATAGAACCAGAGTGAGAAGGCACAGAGAGATGGGGGGGGGGGGGGGGTGTTGTGGCTCAAAGGAGCCTGAGCGCCTGTACACGTTGGGAGTAAAAACTGGTCATATGATGCGATCACACGTATCTGTTTGAGACAACAAATTAAAACTGGCGCAAGCACACACACAAAGACTCACACATTTGTGTTGGCTTTATTTATTCAAAACAATTAAGAGTTCTCTACCACCCTGAATGAAGCCCTCTGTCACAGAGACAGAAACTAGCTAGAGCTGTAACTGTATCACAGCCGAGGCCTAATTTTAGGCTGAAGGCCAGTGAATCAATCCAGTGTGAAACAGACCAAAGCATAAAAGCAAGTGCATTTGCGCGAGGTTTCAACATTTCGAGACACAACACTGTTGCTGAGCAAAACAGCCCGACAGATCCCAGATCATCTGATCGGCCTCAGTGATATCAGCCTGTTCACAGAGTGCTCTGAGGAAAAGGCCTGTGCTGTAACCAACAACAAGTGCGTTTAATGTGAGAAACTGTAAATGAGTAAATGTGATTATGCCTACAGACTAGTGCTGTGGAGCAAACCCGTCTCTGCAAGTGTATATTGCGTGTGCATTAGTATAATAGGATTGGGATAATTTCTAATCTGACAAGGTCTAAGGGAGATTACCAGACATGTTATCAAAGATGAGGCTGGCACAGGCATTGGGTCACTAACTACACTTGTGGAGGAAACTTGGCAGGCGTGCTCTGATCTAAACCTGTACAACAGAAATAAACGCTACTGTATTCAGACCATGTGGTAGAAACGAACGTGTCTCAGTTGTTTAATGTAAATACCCACACCAGACAGCTAGCGTGTGGATCGTTTGGTTCCCGAGCTGCAGCATCCTCCCTGCTGACACCGAGAACAGGGCTGTCAATTCGATCAGATACAACACGGCGATGCACGAATGACCTTGCTGAACGAGTGACAACAGAGAACACAGCAGGATGGAGGATGTGCGGAAACGAAGGGGGTTCGAACCGAGTGAATGTCACCGCCTGTAGAGACGGTGTGAAGCAGATGCCCTGTGTGAACCATCGTCTAGGTCAGGAAGGCTTCATGAGGAGGCTGACGGCTGCAGCCAAGTGACTCCCAGCGACGGAGATACCACCGTTTAAAAACCAGTGGACAGCACAAAGGCGACAGCAGTGATTGTGGTGCACTTTAGCCTGAGTGTTGTCGACGCGCGGAACGTTACAGAGCCCGTCCAGCTTGATACCTAGCTTGCTAGCTCCGTGCAAAGGCAAAGCTCTCCTCTAGTGACGCCATCTTGAGCTCTATCATAAACAAACGAGCAACGGAGGAAGCGGGTTTCAGCCCGTTCAGAGGTCACACGCCCCGCGGAACAGGCAGCGAGGCGGATACTCACGGGAAAGTGTACGATTTCCTGCCGAGTCCTTCGCTGGAGACTCGGGATGGACGATGTTTTTCAGCAGCGAACCGTTACCAGATCCTCCTCGCTTCGATTTTTTTTCTTCCCCGAGCCCTGGACCGCTGCCCCACCGGATACGGCCAGCAGCCAATCAGCGGCCGCCACTGACGTCAATTCTCCTCGTTCTGACATGTGAGCCCGTAACCCCTGGCAACCTTAAAGGGGACGCGCAGAAATCGTGACGTCAATGAAATCGCTCGGCAATAAAAAAAAAGAAAAAGAAATCGATTAATAACCTGATTCAATTTAAGCTTGATTATAGGAAACTCTCGTCGCCGTTTTTTATTTAGAGATTAGTGGTGATCCCTGAAGTATTATCGTTGCATTTATAAACATTATGGCACTCTTTAAAGGGATTGTTCACGCAAAAATGAAATTTCACTCATTATCTATTCACCACTATGCCGATGGAGGGGGTGGGGGAAGTGGTTGAGTCCACAGAACACTTCCAGGGGTAAACACTGTTGCAGCCTAACCCAATACATTTGAAGTAACTGGTGATCAATTCTTCAACGTAAAATAACAACAACAAATTTTTTTTAAATCCTTCCATATAACTCCTGTGGTGTCATCCAAATGTCAGTAATCCCCGATATTCAAATTTGTCTCAAAATGACACCCTCATGACGCTGTCATGCCCAAACCTGATAGACAACTTGTGGTGGCCTTCAGTTGTGCTAAAAACTCAAAAGGTGTTTAGTTACTACTGTAAAAAAAACTAAAACATGGTGGCCTCCGTGGAGAGGACCACCTCTCGATGTACATATAAGGTATTTAAATATAAAGGGCCCTTTCTAGGGTAAAGACAATTCATACAATTTTGACAAAACACACTAGTGAAAACATCAGTAGGATTATTGCATATAAAAATGTTGCCAACAGATGATGTACTTGTAGTTTAGATGATGGATGGGTAAGAATGTAGGTATGTGTTAAAGAATATAGTCTCTGCTTGAAGTAGTAATACCACAGAAAATCTACAGGAAGGATAGACTAAATTTAGAATGTTACTCACATAAAAGTACATATATATTATAAAGAAATTGTCCTTAAAATATAGATATAAAATATAAATCAAAATACTTATCTTGGATAAATATGGCACCTGAGAGTGTGGTGTCATTATAGCTTATTTGGATGTAGCTACCTTAATTTGATAAAAGTATGTTTTTTTTACACCTGCAAAGTA
This sequence comes from Limanda limanda, assembly GCF_963576545.1. Classification (NCBI taxonomy): domain Eukaryota; kingdom Metazoa; phylum Chordata; class Actinopteri; order Pleuronectiformes; family Pleuronectidae; genus Limanda; species Limanda limanda. The sequence continues at coordinate 13,153,562 of NC_083656.1, forward strand.
ATTCAAGTATCAGAAAAACCTAGATGGGTAAAAAGTACAGGATTTTCCACTAAACTATTGTCTACAAGTATAAAGTAGCATAAGATTGAGTCCAAAAACCAACATGTAAATTATTAATACAAATTAAAAACACCTTAATCAGCCAAATGATATTTTATTAACAGCAAAAAGCTTTGTCCCACAGTGTGGATGGCTGATGTCTCGCGGCAGCTTGCTGCTCGTCTCTCATCCAATCAAATCATCAAAACAATTCCTCGTGACGAGACTGAAAGTGGAATTGGCCAATCAACAGGTTCTTACCTCAAACTGGGCGGCTCCTATTTTAGTGACAGTATCGCTGTCAAATCAATCCGAGGCCTTAAGAAGTTCCACCAATAGGAATCCCGGAGAGGACGGGTCGCCGTGCAGCTGCCAGCCAATCCCTACGCGGCTCGGAGTGACGCAACCTCCCATCAGCTGTTTTTGTTTTGCAGTGAGAATATTGAAAGTTAATAACACAATAATAACACCGCGCGCTGAGCGGAGGAGGCAGCTCGGTGAGGAGGGGTTGTGTTCGGGTCTTTTGTTGGGCTCTGTGTGTGTGTGTTTGTGTGTTTGTGTGTGAGATGTGTACCACCTGAACCGGACATTCCTCTCCCCGGAGAAGAGTGTGAGCGTGGCGCTTGGAGAACCAGAGGAAGGGGGGGGGAACCGGGGATCGACCCGAGCCCAAAGGCCTCCGACCTCGGCCGGCGAGACGGGCAGCGAGCTCGGCGGCTCTTATGGAGACCGAGGACCGGATGGAGACTCCGGACCGGCTGGAGACCCGGGACCGGATGGAGACCCAGGACCTGCCGGAGGGCCCCGCGGCGGACCGAGGCTTCATCTGCGCCTCCTTCAACCAGGACACCACGTAAGCGACCCGGCGGCGCGGGCCCGGCGTGAACTCGATCTGCCTCCGTGCACCTGACTGTTGCATAATTGTTTTCAGTCGTATGTACACACTGCGGGTTGTTTTTTAAAACAGTGTGAATGTGTGTGTGTGCGTCAAAACGAACTACGAGCTTGTGTATGCTTTGATGAAACTTCAGCTGAAAGTGAGGTAGGCCACTGATCTAATCTTCTGGGCCTGTTGCACATTAAACCACAGTTAGTCACCAAATGCAACTGATGTAACTCCAACGTGATGCATGGCAACAAGTAACGTACAGTTAATAATTAACATGCAACAGTAGCAGTACATTTGTTTTGTCAATTATTACTGGAAACAGCTTTCCTGGGTCATTTTGGACCCCCCACTCACTTTAACCAATCATATCTGTCCGGTAGGTGTCCATTGTCCCATGTTAAGGCCTTATTAGGGGGTAAAATAGAAATAACAGACACACCCAGCGCGGTGTTTTTTCAGATACAGGTGTGTACATAAACATCCACCCAGGAACTGCTTGTAAAACTAAGCAGGTGGTCAAACACTCAGCCCAGCCTTCTTATCCCTTTGTCTTTGTGTCCCTTTTTGTCTTCAGCCATGCTAAGATAAGGGGACAAATCTCTGAGGCACTTTATAGGGTTTTAATGGCAGATGCATAACGGCTAAGTTGTCTAAACAAGATAAGAACAACAGGGGAGAAAAAACACCTCCTAAGGTGAAGTACAGCTCAGGTCAGACCCGGTCACTGCCTTCTCTCAGTTATGGCCGTTTGCTACAATTACAACATCAGTTTTACTGTAAACAAGTCACCTCAGCTCATGAGAGCACATGCCACAAGTATGTGATGATCTAACTCATCCAACACCAACGGAATAACTCTCCAATGGAAGCTAACAGTCCTGAGGCCAGTGGCTTATAACGTCCTTTATATAGATTTCACCCCCTGCTGTGAGCAATATTATTCTACACTGATTGTATGTGCGTGCATGGAAAGTCATCTTCATTTCAGGTTCAAGCCAAATACATTTATCTGTTTTGGTGCAAACAAAAGTTTCATGGAATTTCAGCTCAAATACAGTATCAATTAGTCAGTCAGTCAATCACAGTATTGTTAATCTATTTGTTTTACCATATCTGTGGAGGATGTGGTTAATAACATGTTCTGTGTTGTTTGTTTGTGTGTTTTTTTTGTAGTTCTCTGTCAGTGGGCACCAAGACGGGCTACCACCTCTTCTCAGTCACTGCTGTGGACAAACTAGATTGCATCCATGAGGGAGGTAGGAAGAAATCTGCTCTTTAGTTTCTTTTCTCAGGAGCATCGAGTGCACGTGTGACACCTCCCACATCCACAGTACAGAATGTACATGTTTGTGGGTGTTTATGAAATCTCATGTCATGCATGTGCACCAGCATCCCCTCCGCCAGAAGACGTGCCGTAACGTCAAGGTGACACACGTAAAGAAGTGCAGTTCACCTTGGTCATACAACAGCTCAGACCACGACATGTTCTGCATACAGGGGTCAACATGGAGGAACGCTCAGTTTTCTAATCCTCAGAAGCTGCAATGAGAGTCTTTGTCTGTTAAGCTGTTAAAGTGTCGTACAACAAATCAGAGTCAAACAGCAGAAGGGGATGCAGCGTTCTCTTTTCTGTTATTGGTAATATAAGCTTACATTTAATCAATCAACCAAATTTTATTGGTATAGTCCGTATTCGCAAATCCCAAGGGTTAAGCCCTTAACTGCCCTGTACAAGGGGCAGTGGACATCCTCTGTCCATAACCCTTGACTACAGTGAGGAAAAACTACTCCCCCAAAATTTGTAAAAACCTCAGAGTCACCAGTGAGGGGTACCTTCCCCCAGGATGGACAGAAGTGTCATAGATGTCAGTACATTTAAGTTTCCATAGCTTTTCTAAGTCAAAGTACCCAGCTGTCCTCTCATCTCTCTCCCCAGTCGAATGTTCGGACGTGTTTATAGTGGAGCGGCTGTTTTCCAGCAGTCTGGTGGTGGTGGTCAGCCTGTCCTTGCCGCGGCGAATGAACGTCTACCACTTCAAGAAGGGTACAGAGATATGCAACTACAGCTACTCCAACGACATCCTGTCCGTCAGGCTCAACAGACAGGTGAGACGCAGGAAATAGACCCGTCCGCAAACCTGTAATCTCGCTGGTTCTGTACTTATCTCTGTGTCACGGTCCCCACAGCGGCTGGTGGTGTGCCTGGAGGAATCCATCTTCATCCACAATATCAAAGACATGAAACTACTCAAGACCCTGCTCAACACGCCCACCAACCCCTCAGGTACGCTCAAGCTGTTCTACACACGTAGATGCAGATTATATGAAGTCACATCTACAGGAAATGGTTATGGTAAACCCTGTGACAGTAGCAAAAGCAAAGAGTCATAAAGTAGTAATGTTAGTTGTGGATCAAATCTATCTATGTGTGCTAACGTTAGCCACCAGAAGCTACTGCTCAAACCACATCTACTAGGTTGTAGCAGCAAAACCACTAAGTGAGCGTGAGTGTATTTTATTAGGACTACATACAGTTCTCATTTGGAAGATGAAGCTGCTATTGCTATAAAGCTACTCAGGGGGGTGCAAAGTCTTATAAGATAAATACTCATCATTTTAAAATAGTCAAACTAGGTATCTGGCAAATATTTACTTTATACTGAATGTCTAATTTGTTAAAAAACTATTCAAACTGCTTAAATTCCATTTTTTAACAGCACCCAAAATATGTCAGGTGGCTCAACCAAATATTTGTAAAGATATATATAGAAATATATTTTAAGTGAATCTTGGCCAGTATCCCTCGACCCATTAGTATTTTGTGGATATGTTTGGTATTTTTAATAATTCTGTATCTCAAGCATCAAATTTAGATTTAAACATGGAAAAATACACAAATACAAAAATCCAACCATTCAGTACAATAACTATTTGCATTTAATTTTAAATAATTTGTTCACTTTAATGATTTGTTAGACAAGTAATGGGCCCAGATAGATAACAGATGAACCAGCCTACAAAAGGAGTCTTGAAGAAAGAGAAAAAAACCATGAAACCTCCTCTGCACTCTCTCGTAGGTCTCTGCGCTCTTTCCGTCAACCACAGTAACTCCTACCTGGCGTACCCTGGCAGTGCCACCAATGGGGAGATCACGATCTATGATGCCAACAACCTGGTAAGGCTACAATGAATTTTCTAACACAACCACATAATGGAGAGAAACACTACTGTTGTCAAAATCCCAGTGTTGATGTCACTCGTTTGCCTCTGTTAGAGCACTGTGACGCTGATTCAGGCCCACGACAGTCCATTGGCCGCCCTCACCTTCAACCCCTCTGGCACCAAACTGGCCAGCGCCTCAGAGAAGGTGAGGACTTGACCCCTCTTTTATCCCGTTTTTCATTTTTGTTATCCCCCTGTCTAACCATCCATCGTCTGCAACATAGGGTACTGTTATTAGAGTCTTTGGCATTCCTGAAGGACAGAGACTGTATGAATTCCGGCGAGGGATGAAGAGGTAAGTGCTTCACAGTTAAATCCGAAACAAGCAAACTGTGCATAGACAGGGATCAAGATGATACACGATGTATGACACGGGTTAAAAAAAAGTTCCAGTCACAAGAAGGCTAACAGGCCATATGCTCAATATGAAGGGTTTATATGAGTAAGACACTTAACTCCTGCTGCTCAGTAGCTTGAGAGGCTGTTTTCACTCAACTTCTTAGCACATGATCAGATCTTTGCATTTATGGGTTTCAGTCACTGATGCTGTCCCTGTTTGTTTCCTGTGTGTGTGTGTGTGTGTCAGGTATGTCAGTATCAGTTCCTTGTCCTTCAGTGCCGATGCCCAGTTCTTGTGCGCCTCCAGCAACACTGAGACGGTCCATATCTTTAAACTGGAGCAGCACAGCCCGAGGTAAATGCTCCCAACTCTTTGACCTGATTAGACCTTATATTAACATCCGTCCAGAGAGAGCCGCAGTTAAAACCGCGTAGTTAAAACGGTTTCTGTAAGCTTCTGAATAGTAACCGCCGATATAAAATCAACACTGATCACCACATAGTGATTGATACATTTCTTGAATTGGTCAAATCTTTCTTTATGGCAGTGCATTCTAATGAATTCAGTACCACTCATTCTCTATGTCTTTAACCCACGCGGACACACAGTAAAATCAGATCTCTCACCCAGATGTTAATACCAGGTCTGAACAGACCCTTTTTCTATTTGACAAATTAAATCAGTGTTTTGTTTTCTGTAGATCCAAACATGAATTTACTGACTAGCCAGCTTCAGAGTGCTGATGATGCTGGTGTGGTTTTGCTGGTGCTTTCATCCATGTCATAATAAACCTTGGTATTTGCTGTCAAGTGGGATTTTCTTTATCTGTGATCAAATTCCCCCCTTCCTTGAAAATTACATAACATTCCTTTTGCATGTGCTTTTTTTCCCAAAACAACTTGCGATGACACGATTCCTTGTATCAGAACCCTCTTGTGTCCTTTTCTGACCCTTGCATGGTTCATTGAAGGAAAATTGAATGACCAGCACCATCTGCTGTATCTCTGATGTAAAGCATTGTAACATGTTTTCAACTAAAAGTGCCTTAATATGTGAAACTCATAGAAAAAAAGCTCCTGTAGTGATTTATTGATCTTGAAATGCTATTTTCTTTACATCTTTAATCATGACCCTTCTGTTTTCCTTCCAGTCAAGATGAGGAGTCTCCTACATGGTCAGCGTATGTGGGAAAAATGTTCACGGCAGCCAGCACCTATTTGCCCGCTCAGGTGTCCGACATGATGCATCAGGACAGAGCCTTTGCGACTGTGCGACTCAACATGTTCGGCCTAAAGAACATCTGCGCCCTGGCCACGTAAGAGAAGGGAGAAGAGAGGGGCGTTTGTTGACAAGTGTATGAACGTAAAGGGTCATTGACATCTCGTGTGTGTTTTGTTCGTCAGGATTCAGAAGCTCCCTCGCCTGCTGGTGGCGTCCTCGGACGGATTTCTCTACATCTATAATGTGGATCCACAGGACGGAGGCGAGTGTGTCCTTGTCCAAAGACACAGGTGTGTGTGTGCTCTAATGGGCTCTAACATGCACAAGTATAAATGTAATGTTAAAATTATTCAAGTTAGGAGTTCCTCATTACTCTAAAGCTGCTTTCAAACATACATTGAAGTGTGGACATTTTCCTGGAATTTTCCAGAGGCGCCGTATGTGAGCACGCAAGTGTCTGAGCCAGTTACAAACATTTCAGGGTTCGTAAAAAATGTCAGCAAAATGTCCGAGTGCGCACATGAGAGAATACAGCTTCAAAATGTCCAGAAAATGTATGGCGAGCAAGCTGCCGGGAAACTGGATCTATACAAATATCTCCAGGAGGATGAAGAGTTTTCATATGTAGAAGATGCAGAGGAAGATGAAAGCTCATGTAATTTACTGGAAATTCGCTAATTACTTATTTTGAGCCAACAACATTTAAATAGGACAAATCCACTGTGTATATGTGTGAACCCTTGGTTCAGTGTAAGTCCCTGATTTCCAGTTTCCACCTCTACAATCTTTACTTGTGTTTATGTAATATCATCACTGTGTGGGTCGTTGTGATGTTGTCGTGTCTCAGTCCGCTCTGTTCCCGCAGGCTGTTTGACTCCGGCGAGGAGCAGGTGGAACAGAGCGAAGAGGACAAAACGGAGGATGTCCCTCCCCAACCAGCCAGCCAATCATACGCTGCCACTGTGGCACTCCCTTCAACCCCACCCTCCGCCACCACTCTCATGGGTAGGTTACCACCAGGCATACAACACTGGCCTCCTGAACTGGATACATAACAATTACTCAGAAATATCAGAACTACTAAAAGTAAAATCCTAAACAAAAGAGCTGAAAGTTATACTACAAATATTTTCAGAATATTTATGTGTTTTGGTTTAATTTGACCTTTAAATGGCCCATACCGGCTGCTGGGATGTGGAGCCTACTGGGATTTAAAATAATATAAAAGGCTGTAAGATATGAAAAGTAAAATCAGATTTGTCTATTTAATTATGTTCAAGTGTGAAGCAGAGAAAAGACAGGAAACCCCTATGATTGACATTTAGAGTCTGATTGACCTCATTTTAATAAGATATAAAATTAAGTTTTCTTAGGTTTTGTGAATCCACAGCTGAAACCTGTAATGGTACAAAAACCTCCTCTGCCTCCTGTCCTCTCCTCCTCAGGTTACTCTGAAGATGGTGGAGCCCAGAAAGGCGACGTCATCCCGGAGCATGAATTCGCCGAGAGCCCTGTCTGTCTGGATGATGAGAATGAGTTTCCCCCAGTCGGCAACCAGAGTAACTGACCCCGTCCCCCCCCCCCCCCCCACGAACCCTCCCATCCCTGCGAACAGTCCAACTCAACTTGCTTGGTGCATGGATGGAGGCTGGAAAACTTCAGACATATTCCTGACGTGTTGAGACATTGTTGCACCCCCTCTTCCTTTCCCCTTCCCACATGTACCTCTGCTGGCCTTGGGTCAAATCTGCATCCCTCTCGCTTTTATAAGGAATATTTAAAAAAAAAAGTCAGAACATTTCAAGGTTTTTGCTGAAACAGATTAAAAGCCGGTCTGAAAAGTGCCCAGTGTTAGCTCCCGTATTCCGCCATTAAAAAAAACGCTCTCTCATCCCTCATTCCCTCTTTAAATAAGGACCTGACATCATAATATCATGGTAGCAACCAGCTGAGCATGTGATTGGTCCAGCAGAATATAATACCCGGGCCACACTCACATCTTTTGAGAGATACTAAAGTCACTTTAGAAGCTTCTTACAAGTGCTATAGACAATAATCAAAAAAAAAAAAAAGCTATGTAATCTTTTTTTTTTTTCATCTCTTACAAATCCTTAACATCTGAATATCTGTCATCAGGGTATTTTTTGTCAATCAGGCCGCAAGACGTTTGGAGCTTTTTGACGGGCATTACATGAGTCACACCTCGAGAGACAGAGAGAGAGAGAGATGCTGTTAGCGTGACACACTATTTAAACCCTGATACGTGCAGTAAGTATTGTATGACTTGCAGATGCTAATTATGGTAGCGACAGACGAGACTTAAAACTATTGCGGAGTCACAAGTGTAGCCTGATACATGTGTAGGCGTCGGCTATGTGGCAGTCGACTCTAGATTGGAAAAAACTTGACGATGAGCTGCCAGTGACGAAAAACGTGCACGTCCGTGGATTTCAATGATATCCTGAAGACCTATTTTTTAATTCACGACACGATGCTGAATAGTGTGTAAACGTGCAAGTCCAACCCATTTTACTTTGTATTAAATATTCTTTTGCAAAACATTTTGAAGTATTACACATCAATGCATAGACTTACCATGCATAAATATATATTGAGGATTTTTACTGTGTGTATAATGTGTATATATAACATTTATATATAGTACTGTTGTAATAAGTAACATGGTATTACAATTAGTTGACAAAAGGTGGCACTGTTAGGACACCTTTCTGCTGCATTGAGCTGTTCAGATCTGGACATTCACCACAGAGACTCATTAAAGCTGAGCAATGATTCAACCTCCGCACTGTCTCGTTATGGTTTGTTAAAAGAAACATTTATTAAGTTGTGATGATATTAAATTGTCCTATTAAATCTCATCAAATACCCCCAAAAACAAATGTATGTGTTTGTAGCCTGCAGAGTCCATTGTTAAACAAACAGCGTGGCTTTCTAATGATTAACATTGCAACAATATGACCCGTTGACTGTAGCACGTCTGAACTGTTTCATGTTTTGATGGATCAAATGATTGACCTTATGGATGAGCTGCCTCACCCGGACCTTTTCTCCGCCACCCAGCCAATCACAGGCCAGAGTTCTTCTATTTGCTCTGTCTGCTTGTTTACACGTCTCCTGCGGCATCTGCACGTTGAACCTCCCAAAAGCCCATTCTACAAACAAACAGCCGAGCACATCCCGAGAGCTGATATTTGTCCCCACTTGTTGTTGGCTCACATCTGTGTGCTTCTCTTTCTGTGGGGGGGTTCCCGTCCTTAACCAGTCGGGTGGCAGCGGCAGACAGCCCGACCCGGGTCACAGCAGGGTGCTGCTGATTGGTCAGTGCTGTAGTCAGCTGCAGACACAGACCCGTCGGTGGCTATGTCCCACAACAGCTCCTCCCTCCCACGGGCGATCCTCTCTGCTACCGCCCGGTATTCAGGTGTCCCGGCGTCCAGGGGTGTTTCCTCGGCCTCGTCGCGCTCTAGGTCAAATATCAATGGTGGGTCATGGAGCTGCTGGCTCCCTGTTGCACCCCCACATGCCTTTGCTGCACCTGTGATGGGACAGAGATTTGTGTTACTATACTTTTTCTCATGTGTCACATTTGTGTCACAAAATTATCATAATAACTATCTCATACCACTTATGACTTATGCTACTTTCCAGAATCTAATTTTGGAAAACAAGTGGGACTGGGTCAGCACTTAGTGTGGTTAACGCCACTGACCTGTGATGTAGAACGCTTTGTGTTTCCCTGATCGAACCGTCTGCAGGTCACCAAACCTCCCTGCAGCGCCACTGTTAGGGTGGAAAAGAAACTACAAAAAAAAGGAGAGCAGAACTTAATGTTTGCGGCAAGATCCTAATGCACGTCTCCATTGACTAATCTATAATGTCACTCAGTTAGTTAGTCCCCTTTAATTCATCAAGCTGTGCCAAATTGTACACACTCATGAGTCTTCTGAATATGCCTGATATTTCTTATCAAGATCTATCATTTATTCTTTGGAATTTTGGGGAAATTTAAAAAAAATCTATCTCGCAATGTTAAAGAAAGTGAAAAAACAAGTCCCATTCTCTCACCAATTCATCAAAATCCAGGTTATGGGACAGGGTCCAAAACATAACCTCCTTGGTGGAGTTTTAATAAACCAAAGTAAAAAACTTCCATCCATTAGCTAGACCACTTATCCTGTCAGGGTCGTGAGGCAGGGCTGGAGCCAATCACACAAGACTTTAGGCAAGAGTCAGGTTACACCAGAATGAGATCAACAGCAAAAACGACCTCTTACCTCATGACCTCTGTGTTCACCTTGCAGGAGGATACTTGTTGCATCGATGCCGTCGTAAGGTCTGTCTCCGGGAGGTTTTACCCCTGCCAGAGACAGAAGAGTCGGGAAGATGTCCATCCCACTGCAAGAGGAAACAAAGACAAGAAGATAAATAAGTATTTGAGGTTTTTGAGTCTCTGAGTATTGGTAAAATAAATAAAAGAACCTGAGCAGGGCAGAGCTGGTGGTGTTTGCAGGGATCTTTCCAGGCCAATAGGCCACTGTGGGCACCCTGTGACCTCCCTCCCAGGTGGTCCGCTTAGCCGAGCCCCCACCTCACACGCAGGAAAAAGATCAGTGTAGGAATATGAGGATTCAAAGCAATATGCTGTACAGCAGCTGAGTTATCATCCGATTACAATATACACTTTTTCAAAGGTGTTGCTTGAATGTCTATTCCTATTCTATTCCTGCTGCCGTCTTGATTTTATTTCCTCTAAATGGTACTTTTTTATTTACTTTAACCATCTCCCAACATTCCCACAACATATTCATTAGGTTAATAATCTTTAAATCATTAATCCATATAGAGCAACTGTCAGATCAACTGTCCTTCTCACTACCATCAGGCCAATTCATTGTGTCCTTACACAACTGCAATTCTAATTTTTCTAAGCAAAGGATGTGAGAACTTATTCCACCACATATTTATCAGCTCCTAGCATATTAACCAACTAAAACCGGTTAACTTCTTATCAAACTACTTAGTATACTTTATTATAAACTATATTTCTATACCTCTGCTGGTCTGCCACTTCCCTATGAAAGGTCCCACACTTCCTGCATACTGGCACTTCTGTTCCCAAGGACCATTGTCACCTAGAAACACACACACACACACACACACACACACACACATGACATTTCTTCAATAACAGTTACAATAGCAGTGTCAAAGAGCAGACACACCTCTTCCAGTGTACTCACCAGTGAACCAGATGAGCGTGTTGTTCTTGTCCGTGTCATCCGAAGTGCTCTTTACTGCCTCCACCAGGCTGTCCATCTCTTGCAGACTGGCACTGTACACTGTGCAGTCATTTGGTTGGTTAGCGGTGGTGTTGTTGTCCGGAGGGAGTGGAGGAGCCAGCGGAACGTGCATGTGAGCCAAAGCTATGAATAGCAGATAGGGCTGCCGGCGCTCCCTGAAGAGACAGTTAATAAAGTGTCAGAAAGTTTATATGGACAAATTCTTATGACAGAACATGCTCTTGATTTGAAGACGTTCTGACTTGTAGCGACACCATAAGATATTACAATGATAACATTCAATGTTGTGCACATAGGTGCAGATTACCTACTTTAAAGGGTATGTTGTTTTTCTTTGTATGTTACTGTTGTGTCATCCCCAGAGACTATATAAAGATGGACGACATGGCAGTTCCCAAAATGTGAAGCCAAATGATTGTAAATGCCCCTTTCCTCCTCCATTTCAGTGGATGGGACATGAGCCAAACTAAAAGTCAAAGTACATTTCAAATAAATGTTTGTCATTTAAATTAGTTGTGATCACACTGGTGTTTGTGGCGGGTTAATTTTTCGGGAGAAGTTTGGTTTTAATTTGTTATTTGACGATACATCTGTGAAATTCCATGATCCATACTGCGCAGACTCCATCTCTAAGTTTGGTGTATGGTCCTAACAGACACATGACAACTAAAATTAAATTCAAAAGAGTGAACTACACTTTCACAAAGGCTGTGATCATAGATGTCACAGAGCTAATTTATTGCAGTGCTTGTTATTAAGGTGCCATAAGGAATAAAAGCTCCTCCAGATAAGCTGGTAAACTGGTTAGCTCAGGTAGCTTATTATCCCAGGCTTCATATGCTACACTACACTACACTAAACACCATTTAATACCATGCAAAAATGCTATAATTGGAACTTGAGTGTGATTTGACTTCATTGTGACAGAGGAGGACATCCTGATTGGTGGTTAAACTTACGCTCTGCAGTGCTCGATTATTTCCCAGCCCGTGGTCATACCTGTGCATGTGAAAGGCAATTAAACTGTAGGTGGGTGCAACTGTACAAAGGAGTTTGTCCGCAGGTAATATTTTAGCAAAAACAACTACAAAACAAACACAGGCAAACTTCAGTTGTTATGACTGTAGATCTGCTACTGTAAAGACACAGCTACAGACCAGAATATATTTATTATTATTATTATTATGGTGTATAAGGTAATGGAGCATAGAGTTGAGAATAGGGGACACTGACCTTGACCTTTACTTGTTTATTATAGCCTCTAGTAATAAAGTAGCTTTGGTCCTGCTGTGATCAGGTTACCAATTTTCAGTACATGGGAAACAACAGTGCAGGGAACTTCTTAAAAATACATTAGGGTGTGAGTGTGCGTGTGTCTCTTCCTCAAATCCCATATTAACAAATATGTTTGACTTTCTCAGCAGTGTCTTCTTGGCTATCATTTATTTCTTTCAGTTCTCATGTTTCCCACTCTCTGTAAAAAGAGAAAGAGAAGCAGAAGCACTTGACAGACCAGGTTTCACTGGCCGCTGAGTAAAAAGTAGAACTTGGACGATACAGAAGTTTAATCTCTGTGTTGGAGTTCCTCAAGGGTCCGTTCCCTGACCTCTTTTGTTCAACACCCACATGCTCCAATTACTCAGATTATGGAATACCATAACATCTATGATCATAATTTTGAAGATGACTCATCTCTACATTACATTTCCACCACATGACGGAACTGCCTCACATCTTCTGAATTAGAGCATTGAACAAGTCAGTGAATGGATTCGGCAGAATTTCCACCACTGAACACAAAGGAAAACTGCAGTTTTTGATTATGACTTTGGGTCTGTTAAAACTGCCAGTTTGAATATGAATATACTATGTATGGGATTTCTTTTTAAATCCTAATTCACATCCACCAATAAGGTTATGTTTTCATTCACGTCTGTTTGTCTGCAGGACTACACAAAGACTAATGAATGGATTTCAATTAGATTTGGTTGAAGGACTGGACATGGGCCAAGAAAATAATCCATTAAATGCTGACCCGGATTAAGGAATGTTGTTTTTCACTTTCTTTCCCATGATAGGGTGTTTGTTTTTTTGACACTTTCCCCAATTTCCCATGAAATTAGGATCTTATCCTATGAGTATGTGCACGTTGGGGCTATATATTTCTGTTTTGTTGTCCTTTAAATGTAGTTTTACTTTCTTCTTATGTCTTATTTCTAATGTATTCCTGTGCCTCTACAAAACATTTGCCTTGTGCCTTGCCTTGAGTGAGAATGATGTAATCTAAATAAACTAGCCGTGCTCTGCCCAGCCCTGCCTTGATTATGGAATGAGGACCTGTTTGGCTGCACAATCAGAATCAGTAAATCCATCTTTATGCCTTGAAGCTTCAGAAACATCAGAGAACCACCCAAGTTTTTAAGTCACCCTCCGGTAAATATATAAATCAACATCTTTCATACTGTTTTCTCAATAGAAGAAATTCATTTGGCTCCACATTTTGATCCACAATATTATTATAGCCCTCTTCAATTCTGGAGGTGTGGCCGAGTTATGAACAAACACAGGGCTTCTGCTGCCCTTTGGTCCCCGTCTCCAGCCTCCCCTCATCTCCCGACACCTGTCTTCCTGTACTCATCCACCAGATGTCCTCACACCTTCCTCCATGTTCCCCCCCTGTCCTGCCCCTCCCATACACACAAACCAGTTTCTCTGTCCCAAATCAACCCTGTAACTTTAATTATCGCTCTACAGTCTTTGACAGATTGTTGACTTTTGTTCTCAGTGATGTTCCCTGTTTGCTCCCCTGCATGCTGACTTTCAACTCATTTGCCTTGTCATCCACCCATCTGACTGTTAGTTTTCTTCATTAAAATACAACAGCATCATGGTCTGTTTGGGGTCCTCTGCTACACACACACACACACACACACACAGTGACATAGTGGAGAACATTTATATTGCCTGCTGTATTGTACCTTGCATTTTGTATAATTCTGGTTGCAGCAGCTTTGTATCGTTCCGTTAGTGTCCATAGGTCGAGCGGCTGCTCCACTATGCTGCGGTTTTCGATCAGAGGAAGGCCCACTTGGGAATAGCAGCCTTCATGCACACTTCTCTTCAACCTAGAACATAACAACATAATCAATGTGAATGTGTTTGTGTGTTGAAGGGGAGTGTTTGTGTGACTCATGTTGTCAAGCGGTGAAATTATTTGGAGTGTGGGGGTTTACAATCCTAAAAGAAGCAGGTGATACTTAGTTGAAAGAGTCAGTTTGTGCTTGAAAGAATTCAAGCAGGGACCTGTCCAAAACAGTTGGGTTTCTGGTTAACCAGAACTTCAGGCTTAATTCTGGGCTTGACTGATAACACCACATTATGTCATAACAACACATTCTGTAATAAAACTTTAAAAAGTTATACTTTTTCCCTTCAATGTGCAATAACACCTGCATTATGTAATAATCTGACACAATTTGTAATAAACCGCATGAACACAATATGTTATGAATATCTCTGCATTACAGAAATGTAATAATATGGTGCATTATGTAATAAACAAAACAAATGGATGGCGTCTTCTCTTCTGGCTTTGACATTTAAAAAAAAAAAAAAGGTAAGGTAATAAATATATTTCACAATAAAGCATTTGATTTGCTTTCTAACGTACTGGTATGAAGGCTATGGTAGGAAACTACATTGAGTAACTAGCCTTCTATATATATATTATACCAGAAGTTTACCTGCGTCATCATCATCTGTATAGAACACCTTTTGGCTACAGTGTGCAGAAGACACTAGATGCAAGGAATCATGCTGTAAGGTATGTGGATATATTTGTATTCATCTTCAAAGCAGGATTTATATGTTTTCTCATTTAGAGTTCACTGTAGAGAAGGCTAGCTTCTCAATTAATATAAAGAGTTAAGTGATTAATAATAAAGCTCAAACCTTTATGCTAACAGCCACAGCACTACCTAACCTAGCTTGGTTTTAGAAAGTTTCTGACAGGCAAATAGCGTTTTGCTGAAATGGAACACCTTTGTCACACTATGTTGATGGGAATGACTGGGACGCACTCTTGGATAGTTTGTCACAATGTGGGACCTATGGTGATCACATATTGTAACTCTACAAAGGCTGCTGAGATTTTCAATGTTCTGTTTTTATCATCTCTGCACTGGGAGGCATTTATTTTCATTATATCTTCGACTAATTCATACAGTGACAATTTACAAGTGTTGGTCCTTGGACACATAATGCTCTGCCACCGGACCCCCAGATAATACCCTGCCACCGGCAACGTTGGGTAATGCCCTGGCAACTGGACCCGCGGGTAATGCCCTGCCACCCGGACTCACAAAACGTAAGTTGAAAGACTAGGTGCTTCTAAGCACTGATGAAAAACCAGAAGACAAGATAAAAAGTAATATGTATTAATGATATACTGTAAATATTACATTTTTATGAACAAACGCAGATGAAGAAAAGTTTTCGAAACTATTTGGTCCCGGTCAGGATCCAGTAGGAGTAATCGTTTTGGTTTTCCAGTGACCTGATTGGTCAGTAGTCGTAACCCTGAAAATCTAGGAATAACTCTGTATTGCATTGTGTTAAGAAAAACAAAAACATTTAAATGTCTAACAAAACATCATCCGTCAGTAGAACAACTTCCAGTTTTATGTGAGAGTGTCCAGTTGGAGTGCAGAGCCACACCTGAGCACTTGAGGTCCAGATGTGTCACAGGGGGGGCACTGGGGCAGGTTATATCCCGGTATATCAGTGCAGCCCATGTCATTACTGTATGGAACCCCTAAGTAGGAGTCAAAACCTGTCCGGGAGACAAAAGGAAATGCTGCAAGTATTTCTGTTGTGTCACACAAACTCAATACACAAGGGTGTAATCCTGTACACTCTGTGCTCATCCATCAACCCTTGAAACCAGACTGCCAGACTTTTGTTGATCAAAATGCCATTATGGCCCCCAATTTAGAGAAATCCTAGATCCGCCACAAAGTGAATAATTTTGTTTAATTATTACAATATAAAAGCTGGTGGTAATTTATTTCCACCACAGCCAAATAGTTGTAATGACAGTGAATAAGACAGTGACAGATATGAACCAAATCCAACCGGTCAGTTGTAAAGGTCGACATGTGGTGGTAGTGTGCTGCACAAGGATATCACTTGTTGTGTTGCTCCTGGTTGACTTTAACATCACACTGCGGAACTGTGCCTTTTGCAAAACATGCCCTCAGGACACTTTGAGGACACGTATTTCTGTGGTGGCTCCACACAATCCCTCTTTAGAGTCCCAACTGCTGTGACCCTGCTATAAGGACCATGCCACTGAGTGCTGGAAAAGGGAGGGAGGGGGGATGTTGAGTCAGCTAAAGTGGAAGGGTCCAGTGGAAATATGGCGTCTCACAAGACACCAGCTCACACTCGATAGGAAAGAGTCTTAGCTATGAACTGGAAAGATTCAGCCCAATTTCAAATTAAGTAAATCCGAGTGTGTGTCACGTACATTTTAGAATTTTTTTAAATGCTTAATTAAAATGGCTCTGTATGAATATGTGTGTGAATAGGTGGATATGATTTGTACTGTAAAGCGATTTGAGAGGGCAATAAGACAGAAGAGAGCTCTATAAATACATCAATCTACCCTAACCCACACACAATCAATTTACTCTTCTATGAATGATGCCATGGGCAGCAACAGCCGAAGTTTCCACATTTGGATTCTTGCAGTTTCAGAAAACTTTATCAGTCTCACCTTTGTGTTGACAAAAGCGTCCTTGTTTCTACTGTAGCTTAACAAATTCCCTCAAAGACCATTAAATTGAATCTATTTTTATCATCCATTCTTGCACAGAAACAAAACCTGAAATCAATCTCTATGCTTGCACTTGAAAGGATGAATGTTTTCTTTCAACCCCAAAACCTCTTTGACAAATCCCTGCCGTATCTGAGGCTGTGACGTTCAGCCAGGTCTTCACAGATTAGTGGCGGAAATGTAAAGGCTTGCACTTACCTCTGTGAGTTGGGCCGTATGGTTCGTTGTGGCCCAGATGCCATTTCCCGATCATGGCGGTGTAATATCCCGCTTCCTGCAGCAGCTGAGGCAACGTGACTTCAGAGAGGGGCAGACCGGCCACAGAGCCCACGGCGAAGTTGTGCGTCACTCCGTTTCTTAGGCCGTAGCGGCCTGTCAGGATGGCGGCACGGGATGGGGAGCAGGTAGAGGCCGGGGAATGGAAGTCTGTTAATCTGTATTAAAATAATATGATTTTTTTTACAGAGAAATGACAGAAGGAGAAATTGTGGATCACAACTTATTATTTAAGCTTATTGAAATACCTAGTTTTTTATAAATAACCTATAATGATGCAGTCTTTATCCACCATGTCACAGACTGAAGTATCTTAAAACACAAACAACTTCTTGCTTTTACTAAATGAGATAAATTAATGTAGATTTACACAACACACTGATGACATCACTTGGTATTTAGTGCTAGAGAACAGGAATGATATTAGGTATTAATTCTCTACTTTAGTCCTTGCTCTGCCATCAGGTTGAGGTAAGGCGTGTTGTTTGCCCTCGCTTCAGGGTGGTTAGCATCCAGGTCACCCCAGCCGATATCATCTGCCACTATGATGATGAAATTGGGCCGCTCGCTGGGATTATCGACCCTGGCTCCGTGTAGGGACACCGCGTGGAGCAGCAGCCCACACAGCAGCATCCCAGTCAGAGGAAACGGGGCGAAAAACTCCGCCATTTTGGGTCAAATCCTGCCAAGTGTTACATAGGTGTAATTTAAAACAAATACTTAGCATATAAACACACTGTGAGTGAGACTGCACACAATAAACACAAAGTCAGAACTGAGCTGAACTCCCTCAACATATTTAAAGGCAGTAAGGGAATGGACAGTGGTGTATAAAGTACTTGAAAGCCATACTTGAGTAAAAGTACAGATATCTTACTTGAAAGTGACTCCGGTAAAAGTAAAAGTCACCCCTCAGAAAATGACTTAAGTAAAAGTCTTCGAGTTGCTCATATTAAATGTACTTAAGTATCAAAAGTATCTGGTGTTGAAATGTACTTAAGTATCAAAAGTAAAAGTACAAGTACCAAAATTAAGTGCTTTTTATAGAAGGCCTATACAGACACAAAACAACCCAAAATTGTTCAGTTCAGGATTTATTTCAACTGACTGAAAAATTATAACAACACTTTATATATAATGTATAATTTTACAAATTTTGAACCCGAGATGCTGAGGTTAAAATAGTATTGGACAAGTGCATCTGAACTTCTAGCGACAACAAAGAATCAACACAACAGAATAAACCTGTGCCTCTTGATTCTACTTAAGAACACTAATAGACCAAATGAACCTTTTGTGTCTATTAGCTGTATTTTGTAACTGCCTGGATGTTTACCTGCCTGTATACCTGCCCGCCAGCTTGTCCACAAATCTACATGTAAGCCTGTTTATTTATCATTAGACTATCTTCACTGAAAGGGCCTGCGGTTGTGTTTGCATTTGTTTCCAGCAGGGTGACAATACACCTGTAGGGTATCTTGCCTGTAGGGACGACAAAGTGAAGACACAACCCTGCTTGAAGTTGTACACATTAGCCAGTTTGTACAATACATATATAAGACTCAACAGCTTCTAAGTTGTGTTGAGTCAGCACAAAGGACGACTAAGGATTGGAATTGGTAATATATAGATATATAATATCTTTGCAAAAATTATATTAGCATTATAGTGAGTGGAAAACTGGGCCTGATTACCCAGGGTTCCATTTGGCGAGGTCCATTAAAAAACCTGAATTGTGTGCGTGATTATGCAGTAGTCCACGACACAGTGTTTGTTTTTGGTTGTGTTGGCTGAGAGTTGTTTTTGCGTTTGCTTATATAATTGGTTGTGTTGTTTGTTTTTCCATCTCGACTTGTTTTAAATCTGTTTGGTTTTGTTTACGTGGACGTGTAAGACTAAGTAGACACGGCCAACCAATGATAGTCTATTTGCCAACAGTTTTTGTTTAAACCAACTACTTCCAATATTTTCTTTAAGAAAAGTTAACCACTTGCTGCTTCGAGCTATGTATTTATGTGCAGATGTTGACACTAGGCAGGAAAGGGAAAACAAATGTGAATCGAAAAAGGAATACCTTCAAAAAATTATGTAAAGTCACCAAATAAAAGCACTCAAAAAGCCAATTCATTTGCCTGAATATTAATCCTTACAATTTCAATAGGGCCTCACGTCTGTCAGTGCCTGTCAGTGCCTGTCAGTGCTCGGGCCCTAATAATAAAGACTGAACCGAGCTCCTGCAGGAGCGAGAAGGCAAGAGAGGTGCGCCGTGCGTAAAGGTGCACGTTCCGCCAACCTCCGCTGCTCAAGTAACGAGCCAGTTTTGAGAATGTAAGGAGTAGAAAGTACAGATATTTGTGCTCAAATGTAGCGAGTAAAAGTAAAAAGTTGTCAGGAAAATAAATACTCAAGTAAAGTACAGATATGTGAAAAATCTACTTAAGTACAGTAACAAAGTATTTCTACTTCGTTACTTCCCACCACTGGGAATGGATTCCTTTGGGGTAGATGTTTTTGTTGACACTGTGACCAAATGGGTTCACATGATGTGAAAGAGTGCTCTGTAGCTGAATGACTTCATTATTTACCTCACCAAGTAGCTCCATTTATAATGTACAGTAAACATAAGGAAAACGCTGATGTAGCAGTTGTGTTCTTGGACCAGCCATGCAATCGTACATTCTGTGCTTTTTAAGGCCACAAAAACAAATCTCTGTTAAATACACAGGTTGCAACACGATGCTATTTATGTGAATTGGAAAGGTGTTGCATGATCTTGCGAAATGTCCAACGAGATGAATTTGTAAGGTTGCAGGATGATAAAACATAATTTTCAAGTAATTGTGTTTGTTAGGGGTGGTCGGTGAAATTGACTGAGCGATATCAGATAGTTCTCGTACATAAGATGTTCTGAAAAACTAGCACACATTCAATTTGACCTCTGAATACCTTTTATTCAAAAATACATTACTTGGATTGTGATCTTTAAAAAATAGGGGGAGCTGAACTATTGGGCAACTTTTTGGTGGTAAAGTAAACCAACTTTCTTAAAAAAAAAATCCTTGTAAACAGAAAAAATGGGTCAAACCCAAACTCTTCTTCATCAAGTGTCAATATTGATCAAACCCCCCATTCTAAAATGAAAGTTAATGTTTCACTGATGCAATCTGAGAGTTTACATGAGGCCATGATCATTTTACGCAGGTCACAGTGATGGAATGTTTAGTAGCGAGGCTGTGGAGTCAGAGATTTGGACAATAAACAATTATCTTTGCGATGGAAAATCACCTCAAGGTTTACATGATCTCAGGTCTATATCGAGTCTGAGGTAAATAAACGTTTGAGCGTGTCTGTGATCACTTTAAAAGACAAAAGGTATTGCAACATCATCTAAAGATGCGGATAATGTTGTGAAATGGTGAAAACTTCAAGATTACATTTCTCAAGTCATTTGATATGGATAATTATCCCAATGAATACCACAGTATTGTTTCTTTTAAAAGCGTAAACACGGATTTTGTGCTGGAGTGAAATTTGTGGTTTTAAACTCTTCTTTACAGACAGAGAATCACAAACACTTGATGAAACACTTTTTTCATCTCCTCGCTGCTCTGACACAATCAGCATTACATCGATATGGATTTGAACTTTCGTAGTATTGATATTTGTTGATAGCAAATGACGTAAACTAGGAACATGGAGAAATTGTGACTTTGAATAAGTGAATAAATATCTTGGACAGTAAATAATCGAAAACTGAAAACTTTTTCTAGCTTGACGCTCATTCACGAAGTTTTCCTGTGTGTGTCTGTGTGTGTGTGTGTTTGCGTATTTGTGTGTGTGTGTGTGGACCCCTCACTGTAGCAGGGCAGGGGGGGAAGGGGGGGGAATCTGCAGACGCACGTGGAGGAGGGGAAGAACTGGCTGGAACCAGATCCTTCACCCCTCTGGAGGGGGGAGGGGGAGGGGGGAGGGTTGGGGGGTGTCCTCGGGACCGGCCCCAGGGGGCATCTCCGTGCGCGCGTCCGCGTCTGTCTCCATGTGCGCGGGTGTTTGTGGACACCGGCACGCTACAACATGAACGCGCGTAAAACCCGGTAAAACCTGCTGTCGTTCAGCGCGAGACACCAGAGCATCCGGTTCCCAGGAGCGTTAGACCAGCGAAGAGGAAACAAGAAGAGGAAGCGAGAGAGAGAGAGAGAGAGAGAGAGCGAGGAGCCGCACAGGTGAGACCCGCTGCTCCGGCTCCACTCGGATCCTTCCGAACCGTCTCGTCCCGATCACACGAACCTTCTGAGCCTCCGTAGCGAGGTCCTCTCACAGCTCGACCGGTAGTTCAAGTCCCACCGAGCCCGCGAGCCGCCGGTCTCTCCCTCGGCGTTGCGTCAGCCTCAACACACAGAGCCGACATGTCAGTGTGTGACCACTCCTCTGGCGTGAATCGATACCGTGATCAGATGTAACACTTCTAATGATTTTTTTCTTTTTTGTGGTGGATTCACACAACTGAGTAAGTAACACTTTCAGTTGCAACTTAGTCGTGTGGTGTTGATCGTTCAGGTGAAAATGAATGAATGAAATGAAAAAGTGAAAAAACTGATATAATGGATTCAATTATAAAATACAACATTTGAAATCATTGTTTCGTTTGTTGGTGGATACATAAACAAAGTAAGTAACAAATGGTGTTGCAACCTAGTAATCTAGTATTAATAATGCATTGGAAATGAAAATCAACTAAGTAACCGTCCCGGAACACGTCAATATGACCACTCCTTTAACTTGATCAATAAATATAAATTAGCAATGATAAATCGTTGTGATTGTGATGGACTTTATTTCATTACTTCTTTTGGAAACTACTTTAAAAGTGTTTTTTTTTTATGGAAGTAAACTACTACTTATAATGCAAATGAAAAGTAAAAAAAAGTAACTTAGTGGTGTTTTTTTACTTTTTAAAATCATTGTTTGTAGAACATGATCCATTGTGTCTTGTGCTGCATTGTGAAGATGTATCGTGTTGTAGTTTAACAGGTGGTTTTGCAGGGGAGCTTTCCGTCAGTTCATGTCTTAATTATTGTAATGTAATGGGTTTAAATGTGCTGGGCAAGTGTTAATAGTTCTAAAAATTAATGCTAGCTAAATTTAAATATTACAACTACACACTGTACACAGGCATTTGTCTAAACCAGCTATATTTGTACCACTGTAAGCTTTACAGCAGGTGTCAATAAGCATAGTAGTTTTTCTTCGAGTGTGTGTGAAGTCATTAGCTGAAATCAGGTAAATCAGTTCAACATACCAGTACAGCTTATGAGTGCAAGGGTATTGTACGATTAATAGTCTAATCTGAACAAGTATGGGGTCAAACAAAAACAATGGATACAATAGCACCTGGACAACTGCATAGTGTTAGAGACTACAGAGGTAAACTGTAACCAAAGTTATGTAGTATTTCACTCCTTATTAATTCGTCACACTCCTTCCTATGTGGAGATTATCACGATCTACACCTCTACACCTTAGCAACTATCTTCCTAAGTTGTTCGTATCAGCCAGACAGGCTGAACTTCAACCTCTATCATAACCATCTTCAGTTCCAGCACAGACGCTGTTTGTACACGAAACAGTGGCTTGGCAAGGAGGCATCCTTTTTTAAAACTAGCTGATTAAAATAGGGAGGGAAATAAACAAGGAAGTTAAAATGAAATCAGCAGAATAGTCCGCCCGACTCAGCTGAAGCTGACTCGTGTGCTGCGGAAAGGTCGGAGGCGCACACAGCTCTGTTGATGCTGGAGTTTGTGTATTCACCACTGCCTTTTTGTTTGTTGGTTAGTATGGGCTCTACTGGGAACCATTCTGGTTTTTAGTTCAATCGGACCTGTGGTGAGATGGTTATCCACTCGGTCTGTCATGAATGCATTTCAATTTTTCTTTCAAACCTATTTACATATGGAAATATTGTTTTAATTTGTAGACACTCACTGTTAGTGTGAAGTCAAAGGTCCAACTTCAACTTTTTAAACAACATTTTGAAGTTTATATTTCCCAACAACCTTACCAATCACTTAAAATTGCCTTTTTGTCTTTCCAGTCATGGTGCTGTGTGGCATCAAGGTGCCGCGCTTCTTGGGGCCCAACGTGTACCCAGAGGCTCCCGATGGAGGCTGGGGGTGGATGGTGGCGGTGGCCTTCTTCGTGGTGGAGGTTTTCACCTACGGTACCATCAAGAGCTTCGGCATCTTCCTCCAGGACCTGATGGAGGAGTTCGAAGAGTCCAACAGTCGAGTCTCCTGGATTGTCTCCATCTGCGTCTTTGTCATGGCCTTCAACGGTGAGTGCAGCTGATACGTGGTCTCAAAAACTAGGTCGAGGCTGAAATTATGATGACGTTTTGAGAATTACTGTTTTGCTGTCGACTCTAAACAGACCTGTGACCCCTGTTGGTCCTCAGGTCCTCTCTCCTCTGTGTTGACGAGCCGCTTAGGCTTCCAACCCGTCGTCATGCTTGGAGGATTGCTCATTTCCGCGGGGACCATTGCCACCAGCTTCACCAGCTCCATCAACCAAATGTACTTGACGTATGGTTTAGTTGCAGGTATTGAATCGCTTTCTTGCTCCCTGGTCTCCATCTATAATCCTTAACATAAAACTGCTCTTAAACACTTGCATCTTTTCCTCTGTGCAGGTCTGGGCTACTGTCTGACCTTCTTGCCCACTGTGACCATCCTGTCCCAGTACTTCTCACGTCGACGGTCTCTGGTCACAGCTGTAGCGTCTACAGGAGAGTCCCTGTCCATGTTTGCCCTGGCGCCAGGTGAGTGCAAGTGGAAAAACCATGCATTTTAATATACATTTCTCAGATAGAAGAGGAGAGGTAGTCTTCGGGCTATCTTAAAATGTAAATCTATCATGTGTTTTCCCTCTTGGCAAAAAAAGAGACACAGATATCATCAAGTCAAAGCTGGACTGTATACAGCTTGTTTCTCTAGGCTACAAAGCTCCATTGTTGTCGAACACATCCCTCACACATACTATTGCATTAGCTGTCATGTTTCTTCCTAAGCATGAACATGGCTGCGGTAGTTTATTTTAAATCAATCCCACATAGTCTGTCCCACTGCAGTAAATACTCACAAGAATACAGCTGAAAAAGGTCCCCAACAAATACACTTTTTGCTCCTGTTTGTGAAACATTATAAACAGTCACTCAGTCTATAGGAGAGCCACAGAACAACACATTGGCCAACACATTAGCCAACACACCCAAGATCCGTACATCGTGTTCTTTTAACCAGAATAATCAGATTGGACCAAACCCAAGTTTTGGCCTCTTTGTTGTGGCATGTAGTAGGTTTTAAAATAGATTTACAGTTTCTTATAATTACTTCGGATCTTTTATCCCCATACAATCCTGCTGGCACAGGAGCCTGTAGATTCTTTGAGAAGTGAGAAGATGTGAATAGATACTAATGATATTAATGGGCGGCGTGGCCTAGGGTGTAGAGTGGTCGTTCTCAAACAAGAAGGAGCCGGTTCAATCCCCACTCTTCCCCATCTGCATCCCGAAGTGTCCTTGGCAAGATACTGAACCCCTAAAAAAAACAACCTTGTAATCGCTTTGGACAAAAGCGTCAGCCAAATGACATGTAATGTAATGTAATATTAAAGAGTCACTTCACTGTGTAGTATTCAGGGCCCTCTAGTGGTGAGGTTGTACATTGCCATCAATTCTCATTCTTCCCTTCCATGCATGTAGGAAAAGTTATATCGTCTGTCAGGTAACATAGAAAAAGGCTTCCTGGAGGGGTTTGGTTCAGGTTATTATAATACTATAACACTGAAAACTGTTTATTTAATCTCTGCCTATAAATCCCCCAGACACTGGACTTTTAATGTAAAAATAGCAGCTTATATACAAGCCAGATCTCAAACACCTCATACTTAATGCTCCACGTGCAGTGTTATAGATGAAAACTCACTGATGGAAACTCTCTTCTTGACTTTTAGCCTTTTCTGCACTGAAAGAACGAATTGGCTGGCGACACACCATGGTAGTGATCGGAGCGTTGCAAAGCACCATCATTATCTGCGGTGTTTTTCTTCGGCCAATCATTATTCAGCCCGGAGCCTCCCACAAGAAAAAGACTGACGGAGAAGCCCCAAAGGAACTGGAAGACCTCAGCGATAAGGAGATCTCGGAGGGCACAAACCCAGAGGACTCTATAACAATCAAGTTCTCACATGCAACAAGTGCTTCATACAGTCTGGACAAGGAACTGACAGGAGGCTCCGTAAGCACCGGAGACTCCGGTGTACATTGTATTGATTCTCTATTTGGTGGAGATAACGGCAGCGCAGAGGAGAAGACGCTACTGCACAAAAACGAAGGGTCAGACACAGAGAAGGAAAATGTGGGAAACAGTGAAGCAGGGATTAAAGAAGCTGAGGCTGAGGAGAAGAAAGACTACACAGATCCTGAGAAACAAAGGATGAAAGATGAGGACGATGAATCAGGAGGAGAAAAGCCGCCTCCAAAGAATTCAAAACTTCTAGATTTCTCCATCCTCAAAGAGTGCAACTTCATTCTCTACTGTATGTTCGGGCTGTTTGCCACGCTGGGCTTCTTCGCCCCTCAGCTCTACATCATCGAGCTGAGCGTGCATCGGGGCGTGGAGCGGGACCGCGCCGCCTACATGCTCTCCATCATGGCCGTGGCTGAAATCTTGGGCCGGTTCTTCATTGGGTGGATCCTAACGCGAGAGCAGTTCAGGAAGAGGAAGCTGCTGGTTCTTTTGCTGTGTGTCATTATAATGACAGCAGATCTGGTGGGATTTACTTTGGTCACGGAGTTCTACGGGCTGGCTGTGTGCTGTGGTTTGTACGGCTTCTTTATGGGGACGCTAGCTTGCACCCACATCCCCATACTGGCTGAGGATGATGTCGTCGGCATAGAGAGGATGTCTTCGGCTGCCGGTGTCTACGTGTTCATACAAAGCTTCGCCGGGCTCGCGGGACCCCCACTTGGAGGTAAGCGTTATCTCTTAATTACAATTTTCCCAGGATACTGAGGTTCTACTTTACCATAGGTTTTATCTTCTGGTCGCTAAAGGATAGTTCTTGTCATGACGAAAATCTAAATTTGATAACCAAGCTTAAAAACAGTCAAAAGAGAACAGCATGCATTAACCTTTAGTCGTTACTATGGGCCGAGCTTCTGAATCTCTTGAGTGCATCTTTCATTAGGCCCTCCTTGCCAAGTAAACCTTTATGTCTTGCAAACTCTGAACTTTGGGCTGTGTAAAAAAAAAAATTTATGTAAGATTAGGCGTCGACTTTCTCTGGAGTTTGCCTTTCACATATGAGGAACGCAGCAGGGGATTGTCCGGGTCAGACACATTCACAACAACAGGGAAATGTCCATTCACAGCACATCGAATTTACCGGCCATTTTCCTGCTTATTCTCACATGGGCTCATTCTAACATTTTCAAAACATTTCACTAGGCAGCTGGCAGGAAAAGTTACAGACAATGTCTGGAGCAACTGACTCTGAAAATTTTCAGAAAATGCATTCAGTGCATGTTTGACAGCAGCTACCGTGACGTGATCTGTGTTATATCTCATATCAGTCAGAGACATTACACAGTGGTTGAGTGGACTGCTCCATTAATGCTTCCTCCTTAATCTCTCTATCCACAGGTGTGCTGGTGGATGTGACTGGCGACTACGGCTCGGCCTTCTACTCGTGTGCAGCCGGCATGGCACTGAGTTCCCTGTTCCTCGGTTTGGTAAAACCTGCTAAGAGAGGATTCCTCTGTAGGAAGAAGACCTCAAAACAGCTTGAAGACGTATGTGCACGTGAAGAGGAGTCAGAGGAACAGAGCGAAGAGCATAAACAGCCCTCAGGACTGCTCTGAAGCGGGGGCCAACTCTGACCACAAGGGGGCTACATGAGACGTCCAGGACGTTATATGATTTGCTTGAGCCAATAACGGTTGATAAGGATAATTAAAGGGTCAAGCCATATTGGAATAAAAGTCTGTTTAAAGACTACTGCTGAAGTGACACAAATACAAAGGAAAACCTCTATATCTGGTGTTTGACAGCGAATCTTCAGAAGCCTCACATCACAATATGAAGGTATTGTGCCGCAAAGTACCAAACAGTTTTTTAATCAGTCAATACTGTTACAATTACAGTAAGTGGCCTTTAGATTAGCTTTACGTCAGTAAGATTTTGATACTGTCTTGTGAAATATTTATGAAAGGAATGGACCAATGACATGGGCTTTTAGTTTTAGATTTTCGAGAGAGAAGATGCAGCGATTTTAAACACTAATAAACTAATCACCTGCTGGTTATTAATACCCTGATGAACGCCAGAAAAACTTTGAAGCAAATCTAGCTGCAAGAAGCAACGGGTTGCACAGAAAATGCATAAACCTCAGGAATATGTGATTAAAAGTTTTTGTTAATCAAACTCACCAAGCTTACAATGTACTGTTGTCATTTGCTGTGTCCGACACAAACTTTTTTGTAATGACGAGTTCAATCACAATAATGAAAAAGAGTCGTTTCAGCCTGTGAGTTGTGTAGTTTTTTGTAAACTTTTACCTCGAAGAAACTGTGTGACATTTTCACTGCAAAAATGGGATAAAGAAGATTTGTTGCACGAAAATGAGTTTGTACAGTTTATATATCAAAAAGCAGCACATATTTGTTGCATATTGCACTTGAAAGTTTCGTGATAAATACATTTTGATGTCACTGTTCTCTCCATTTTTTCCAGATCCACTGGAAAACACCGTAAATTCAGTTTTTTTCCTGTATGTCCAGGCCTCAGTGGAGCCAAAGTGTAGACGCATGAAAGGCTTCAGTGGGTTTGAGACAGGAGAGTGCAGACCGAGAGACAGAGGACTCATCATTGATCTCTGATCCTCCTCCATCCAGTGCATTTAGGCCTAATAAACACATACGCATTTATTCAGTAAATCAATAAATTAAGTTCATTACCATGGTAACATGTCCAAAGTCTTTGAAACAGCAACAAGTTAGTGAGCCACCAGATCCACTTGTACTGTTTTTGTATCATGACTGCACCTTCTGTAAATGTGAGTCTTCACCACAGTAGAGTGTCAACTGAAGCCTGGGACCTGTAGAACTCGTGCTGTCATAACCAGGACACACTATTATACGGTTTTCCTGAAGAGACCTGATGAAAACTACTGGATGTTAAGATGCACTTCAAAAATAGAAAACTAAGGAACCTGGTTTTATCTTATAATGGTTATTTCACAATGTTTTTTCTATTTTTTTTTTTTTTATTACTTTGTATCTTTCATCTATTTTGAAGCAGACATAAACCTGCAGCTTGCGAAGGCAGATGGGACAGAAATCCAGAGGACTGCGATCCGACTCCTCGAGATGGTTCGAGCCCTGCATGACGCAGCTCAACCTCTGTCAATGCCTTATTCCAAACATGTGGCCGATCATGTGTGTCCTTGTCTGCACAGGAATGTTTCACGCTAGGGTTTTTTCTGGTAACTCCACAGTAAAAAAAAACATGTACAGAAGTGACGCGTCAGCAATATTGAGTGTGTTAAATCTACTGATTAACGTAGGTGACCTTTGGCAGGACCACTCCTGTGTATAGTATTAAAAGTGTGTGGAAACCTTGCAGGACCGAAGCAGCAGAGTGCTGGAGATGGGGGGAGTGATATATCTGTCAAACACAGAGTATTCCCCTGCTTTGGCTGCAGAGGTTATTTCAATCGACCTGCATAATTTCTGCTGTAGAAGTTGTCGTCATACCTGGCGAAGCTGAAAACACCCATTCCTGTGCACAGTTTAAAAAAAGGATGAGGCAATAAAATCTCTCCTGGATCGTATGGATTTTTCTTTAGCACCATCTAGTGGTAGCACAACCACATTACCTCAACGACCAATTATCATGAATATAAGACAACATATTCTACATCTGTCAAATTATTACTTATTGTTTCTAAATTAACATTGTGCATGTCCTGGATGTGTCAGGGTATTCAAAATGCAGATTTACAATATGTTGTGATGCAGTGGAAGAGGATTTACATCAAGTGTTGTGTGGCAGACCTGTAATATTAATAATCAGAGGGCATTGTAGTCTATGCATGTGAGGTAATATTCATCCATATTTGGTCAGAATGTAAGTGGAAAATGTCTCTTAAAGGTGTTATTTGTTGATTTCTTTATGCTGTCTTTAGTGTACAGATATAAATGTATAAACGCTGTTAACATTTGCCTACGCTATTATTAATTAATTATGATTAAGATTAAGATACATTTTATTATCCCACACACATGCACAGACATGCACAAGCACACTCATGCAAGGGGAAATTTAACCTCTGCTTTTAACCCATCTGGTGCCAGACAAACAAAGCAGTATTATCGCATCAAATGAAAATGTACAATGGAGTGCAGTGCCACTTGAACATGAAAATGTAACAAAGGAAATGGAGATCCAGAATAAGAAACAACTCCCCTTCAAAGGGAAAGTTTCAGGTTGTGAGGCGCCATGGCTGCATCGCTCAATTTAAGGAGAGCTAAACTAAATAAATCAACAAAATAGCCGAACTGGTTACCATTTGTACTTCTGAGTCTTTCCCCACAACATCATGCAGGGACCAGTTATACTTTTTATTTAAGGCCTTGTGGGAAATTCTCACCCATACTGAGAGACAAAGTTCCAGGAGTTTTGGGGATACAGGTCAATCATTGTGAATCCGACAATCCAAAAAGCATCTTTCGGCTTCCTGTTGCCCATAAATTGTAGAAGATCACCTTAATTTCAACAGAAAACCATAATGAGAAAGCGACCTCTCTGACTACCTTCATACTGAATATCAAACATATTTACTGTATATATTCAGAGATTTTTCAATGTAAAGTCCAACATTTTCACTGTGGAATAGATCATTTCAGGATTTTCACTGTAGAAAATAGATCATTTCAGGATAGTTCAAAGTACTGTAAAAACACTTGGCTCAATAAGTTCAAAGAGAACTTTTGACCCAGATGACCAGAGTGTGTAAATATATGTAAACAGAAAACAATGCACCTGCCTGGACCATAGGCCTGGACAGACACGTGCATTTCCCTTCAAGTTAAAAACTGCCGGAAGTAACTTGTTACATTTCTCACATCGATTCAGTAAAAACTTCCGGTCGACATTGCAAACGACATCCTTGCCTTTCTATTAAAATGTTATTGTCGATACATTGATTGCCTCGTTAATGTGGAGAGAAGGTGGAAATGACAGAATGTCCCGGAGGAGATTAAAGCTATAGATTAAAGAACTTCGCCATGTTGTTGACACCGGAAGTCGTTTCCTCTGTGACGTCACGTAAACAGAGGGGCGGAACTTCAGGCGACAGTGACGAAGAGCAGCGAAGAAGACGAACCCGCTGCGATGGCTCAGCTGAACCGCACCGACTATCAATGACTTCCATCTGACCACTTTATTCTGTCATAGTTTGTTAACTTCCGCTGTTTTACTGTCTGACGTGAGACTGTCGTCAGGTCCTGACATCAGCTACCGGCGAGAGGACGGAGTACGAAGGCGGAAGAACTTTCCGGTGCAGTTAGCTTAAGTAGTTAGCTTCGGCACCGCCGTTCACTAGCAGCAGTAGCAGCTAGTGGGCTAGCCTAGCTTAGCCTAGCCGGCTCTCTTTGCTGTCTGCCTGGAGCTTCTCGAGATTTCACTGCGTAAACGAGAGTACCTAGCAGCTAGCTGGTTAGCTGGTTAGCTCTCAGGCTTCCAGAGGCAGGCGCTGGTATCGCCGGGGCGTTGGATACTCGGTTGGCCGGCAGGTTGGGCTGGACTCGGGGCAGTGACAGGGCTGAAGTAACCCTCAGCGGAGGTTCGTGTTGTAGCCGGCTGGAGGTTAACTCTCTCACGTCCTGGATATTCTGGTGAGATGAGAGGAAGCTTGCCATATTGATTTTCTACGCAGTGGTTGTGGCGCTGTGACATATTAAAGGCACTGAACCCGGCCCACAAGAAGTATCGACCTCTCTGGTTGCCCACCCCCCTAAACAAAAACACACCCGACAAGACTGGAGAAATGCTGACTGACAACAGGTAACCATTTCCACCGTAATGCAGCCCCTTCATTCCACACAGGATTACAAGCAAACACCTCAGCTGTACTGCAGCATGGTGTCCAGATCATTCCTTTCTATAGCACACTAATCGAGACTGTTCCGCCTAACAATGCCGCAGCTATATGTTGGATTAAACTCCTGCTCAATCCCAGTGAAGTTATGTTAATGATTTTTGTTCTCATAATGGGAGTGCCACATGTCTATTCGTGTAACTGCTAGTGTGTGTGTTGCTATTTTTGGTTCCTCTTCATGTTCTCTCGTCTCTCGACGGTCTGCCTCCCTCCCTCCGATCTCCCTCCCCCTCCCTGCATCATTTCTGTCACACTATCGCCTCCACTTTTACATACACCTCAGCATTTAACAACACTCCGCCTCCATTTCTGCTTCTGCACAGGAAACGACACCGTAGCTGCGACCGTGAGGAGGACCAGCAGCTCAGTTCACAGGCCAAGAGGTCAGGAGGAGGACCCAGCCTAATCGTTTCAGATTTGGACTCAGAGGTGAGACTGAAGTCCTTTCATCATCAGAGCATTACACAGTCAAGCTTTTCATGAAAGTTGTCCTTTGGGAGAGGATGAATCTGTCTGCAAAGGTTACATATTCTCTTTCTTCATGCATAGAGTCTGACATTTGTGGATAAAGCGAGCTACATTTAAATACGTGCCTCTGCAATCCATATGCAATGCACTAGTGTCGGGAGAAGCACTGAATGTTTTATTTAAGGATTCTCCATCCACTCATGAAGCTGCTCCTCGGGGCCCCTCTCTATTCTGTGTTTGCAGTCTTCCAGCAGTGACAGCAGTAACGGGATCAGTAGTCCAGAGAGAGCCATAGTGGTCACTACCAGGCCGTGCATACACAGCCAGAACAACTGCATCGCCCAGCACTCCCTCAGCCCAAAGCCTGAAGACTCTGCCAGCGCCATGCAGCACGGTCTCCACGGCAACGGCAGCAGTGTCTCTTACGACCACATCAACAGTGTCCTGAGGGAGGCGCACTTCAGCAGTCTACAGACCAGAGAGCGCCCGGGCTCGACATGACTGTGACCTCTGGCCCTTCTCCTGACCTTTTGTCCCTCACCCATCGGTGCAGACGCTGCCGGCACGGTGGCTCCTCTTTGAAAGCCTCAAGCGACACACTCGGGTCAGGGGGAAGGGGATGTCGTGTGGGGAGGTTTACAGAATTTGGGCACAAAGGCTCATCCCCACCTCGCCATGTACCATTTGTTGAAACCATAAGCACATCCGCCTTTCCATGGCCCAGCCACTGTGGTTTTCTGTGCAGTATTGATGTGTAAGTGTGTTTGTGTGAGTGCATGTGTGTGCACGCACCCTGTGCACTTTATAAAGAGTTATCATTCTCTTTACATGCGTGCATCGATGTGTGGACATTTTCATTGGTGCTAATCACAAGAGAAGTGTGATGATGATCCAAAGTGCTTGCAAAACTAAATAAAGCTCAGCACTTTACTCAATAACTCCTCATTTTGTTTACTCTTGACGGGGGAAGGCACTCACACGTTTGTATCTGTGAATTGGGAGTTGTGATCCCCTTCACCAAATAAGTTGATGGAGGCCAACTGATTCACTCCCAAGGAGCATTATTAAAAAACATCTAGTTTAAAAGAGTTTAGGCCTTTTCTGTTTTCTCTAACCAAAGTAATAAAGTTAGAGCAAACTGTATTTTGCAGTTATTTTCCCTATCTAAAAGCTAAGGTGTGGCAGGTCAGTGGGTTCAAGTTAATGGAGCAGTGGTTCTTCATGAGGCACACCAACCTCAGATTGAA
Source organism: Limanda limanda (assembly GCF_963576545.1). Classification (NCBI taxonomy): domain Eukaryota; kingdom Metazoa; phylum Chordata; class Actinopteri; order Pleuronectiformes; family Pleuronectidae; genus Limanda; species Limanda limanda. The sequence continues at coordinate 13,186,635 of NC_083656.1, forward strand.
GCCTGGCTAATTCCAGAGCTGAGAGTTGACGCAGCAGCCCGCTGCTCCTCTAGTTCACTCAGCTCAGTGCATTTAACAAATCAAGCCCCTGAGAAAAAAGGTTGTCTAAAGGAATTCAGAACCAGGTTTTACTTCTTTAGCATCTAACATGTGTATGAGCGTGTCATAAAACTGTCAGCCATACTTGTTTATGGGCAGTTTAATATGACAGTACACTGTGTTGCAAATAAATAAGGTGTGATGATTCATATTTTGTGTAATGTTCCAAATCATTTGACATTGAAATAAAGCGTTATTGGAAGTGATGTTTGAGACCATTCCGATTTGTGAATTGGCAGCATAGTGAGTCTCACTTATGTAGTTGTTGCTGTAACAAAAAACAGCATGTTTTATTCTTCAACCTGTGCAACAGCGTGCTTCACTGAAACAAAGTGACTGTAGCAGTAACGGTACAGTAGCTTTCACTTTGTACCAGTAGGTTTCCATTATGGTATGTCGTTTGTACTAAATGCCACATTATAATGTGTCACTGAAATAACCATAGTGGATGCAGTTTACATTATACTTAGAAGTGACTGTTAAGTTGAAGATATTGTTCTTATGCTTCGCACATTGGTTATTGCACACAGATGTCAGCAAAAATGTCCACATTAGTTCTCCACACTCAGTTTTTTCATTAAAGACATGCACTCTATTCTCATGGGTAGGTTTCAATCAATACAGGGTACAATGACTTGTAAACTTAACACAATACTGATAGCTTAGTACCAACGAAATATGGAAGACGACTGCTTTCTAGTTTCATGAGATCATTAAAAAAAAAAGCAACTGTAGTGCAAATTACAAATCAAGGGATTGTCCCTCAGAGGTTTAGGGGCTGCTGTGGAGGTGTAAGAGTTGTTACCTAAAATAAATCCTGAGATAAAGCAGCCATCTGTTAGAACCTGTAATTTAAGACAACCATACTCATGAAATTTTTTTGAGAAATTCAACTTCATCCCTCAACGACTACAGCTCAGAGTCCTCAATCTGTCTCTCACCCAATCTGCTGCTTAAAGGAGCAGTGACGAGGATTCAAAGCAAATCCGTTAGCACAAATTGTATAAATGAAATATAATATTCCTAACCTTTTTTCAGGTAGTAACTCGTGTTTTTGTTCACTTATAATGAGCCAGTCACATGGAAATGAGAGGCAGGTCTTCCTTTCATATTGAATTACAATGTTTCTCCAGTAGGCCAGATGGGACAAACCAAACACTGGCTCTGAGGAGGACGTTTTGTATTCTATGCAAACTGAAGGCCAATGCAGGTTCTCCTACATTTTTGGAAATTGAGGGGGGAGGGGTTGAGTTGATCACAATGTGCAACCTCACTGCTAAAAGGCTCTCCAAGATCATACCACTTGATTGACTGGCGACAGGGTCAGACACTACACAATCTTCACCCCGTCTTGTGCTCTGAATGGCAAATTTTAAATGTATTTGTTGCTGACTTATCTAGATATTTGGCCTGCTAGAAATCTTGTCGGAGGAGACAACAAGTAAAGCGACACTCTCAAATCTTCTTTGAAGAGTTCACACACGACGAAAAGATTCTGCATGTGAATATTTTAGATGCATTTTAAGATTGGCCAATCACGTTTGAGGAGCCTTTGGTTGCCTGCAGGTAAACAGTTAATGTGGAGAGCAATACACCCAGACAACATGAACCAAAATGCATCAGCAATCAGCTTTTGAGTTTATCTGGATTCATCTGCAGATAGCCGTGAATACAGATGAGCCAAAATGTTATCTGGACCTAAAGCAGCTACTAGAAGTGTCACTGTTTGTGTTTTGGGTGGAGAAACATTTGTGTAGAAACTAGTTCAACTGTAAACAGTGTACGGCGAACAGATGACAGAGTCTTGGCCCTGATATCAATTCTGTCTACACCAGAGCCCCAAAACGTGAAAATCATGTAATGTGAACTCTGCATAAATCCCACACGCTGGTCCTCTTAAGTACAGCTTCCACAGAGGCACCCCACATATATGAATAGACAACTTGGACATAATATGAATCTGATGCCTCTACAGTATAACCTTGCAGATCTGAGCTCGTTTTAATTAAATAGATTTCCTAAAATGATATATATATATATATATGTGTGATGACATCATTGGTTTAGGTAGAACAGTTCCAGCAGCAGTTGTAGGTCAACATTTGAGAAATGAGAAGGCAGATACTGGCTGGCTGCTATCGGATGCAGCCGAGTTGCAAAGTGAAGGAGAACTCTCACTGTTTGTACTGGTGACAGGGGGAGTTGAATGTTCTGCATCGTCAGACCTATACACAGCTGCATTCTGCTTTAAGCCATCCTCCTTTCTGTCCGTGTCAGTCGTGGACGTTTCTCTTCCCCTCTCACACAGCGGCCTCCCCCTGGTCACCATCTCCATTCCACTGAACAGAGACACTCTGCTCAGACAGAGCCGCTCGCTCTGCGGCTCACAGAGAGGAGAGGAACCTCTGTCTCTGGTAAGCTCTGGATCATCAACAGCCAGTGCAACGTCAGCAGTCCTGATGGGCTCTGGCTGAATGGAAGAAAGTTTCGGCTCATCGCCGTCATTCATTAGGTCTGCTGAGTGTTTCAGTGCCAAAGCCAGACCAGACGGGGAAGATGGGGGATCTGGTAGCTGAGTGACATCTACAGGTGCGATGTCAGGCTGAAGATGGTTGAGGTTGGTGCTGTCAGCAAAGCAAGACGGTAGTAAAGGGTCTGAGTATGAAGATGTGTGAGGCTGATTACTTGTAGCCTGGTGGCTGCCGTTTGCTGTATCCAGCTTGGGAGCGTTCAAAGATCCACCTGTCAGAGCTTCAAACTGTCGCAAAATCTGTTCGGACGAGAAGAGAATGAATCTGCTGATCTAGTTCTGTCATGTCATCACCAGGTGTCGTTTTCTATGTCTGGTTCCCTTACCTTGGTGGCTTTGTTTGCCGCAGGCCCAGGGGGCCCCTCACTCAGCTGGCGAAGTCTCCTTTGTGTGGCTCCAAACATTTGCTCCAGAGAGAGGAGGTCAGAGGTCATGAGGCATGCGATAGCACACAGAGCCCTCTGCAGGATTGGAGGAAAATGAGACGTGAATGTTAGGAGTGCACAATATCACAAAGAGAACCTGGGTGATCAGCGTAGCCAATTCATTGTTACCATCTTAACAGTGTTTGAAGGATCTTGAAGTTTGCTTGAGAGCAGCTCCACCACAACCTCACAGTTAAGAATGGAGCATCTGAAAGATTAGATACAAAGACAAATATTAGATCACTTATTTAAAGAACAAAGATAGAAGGTAATTACCATATTACATAAACAGAGAGTCAGCCACAACAGCTGTATTCTCAGGCTGATTAAGTACTAACTCTTTGATGAGATGTTGGTTCTCCTCTCTGGACAGGAACACTCTGGATCCTTCGGTCAGTCTGCTGATGAGAGCCATCTCCTGGCCACAGTCCCCCAACTGCAAAGCATCAACCCTGGAAATCAGACAGTGTTCAAAAAAGAGAAATTAAAATAACCGCGGAGAAGTGGAGAATCTGTGCATCATCTTAGAGTAACACTGCACAAACAAAGATATGTTATGTTAGGTGTTAAAGTCTGAGTACTTGTAGAACTACAGTAAAACCGGTGTTCAGAGAAATCTCTCTCCTCACACAGCTCTACAGGCTGACCATGCCACTAACCGTTCTGATAGGTCCCCACTGCTCTCTCTGCTGGCCCCCGATTGGCTCCCGGTCCCCGCTGACTTGCTGCCCACTGAGGCCCTGCTGTTGGCTGCGATGTCCTGAGAGGAGTTGTGAGAGGAGCTGTTGCCGCTGTCGGTCTCTTCCCAGCCGCCTCCTACTTTGCCCGGGAGCCGCTCGGTCACTGCTGCGGTGGAGGGACCAGATAGTCAAGGGGAGAACATTTATGGATTTAAAGTGGAGTCTCAATGCCGTAGCTTGAGCTCGCCAGTGACTCATATACTGTTACACAAGGTCATAATTTGAAGCCTGTAGTCTGTGTTTTCTATCACACCGTTAATGACTGACCTTTCGGTTTGCGAGCAGGCAGGTTATAGGCACATGCAGGCACCGCAACCTCTATGGGTGCAGACGGCGCCACGACGGCCCTATAATGGTTTTCTTGGAGACGGATGCCCTGGTGTTCAGTCGGTGGAAGGACAGCACTGGCAACTACCTCTGCAGCTTTCTGGATCTTATCCAATAGTGAGTCACTGCCTGTTGGGAGGCACAGGTACAGACATAAGCTTGATTTATTTATTTGTTTGTTTGTGTGTTTGTGTGTTTGTGTGTTTGTGTGTGTGTGTGTGTGTGTGTGTGTGTGTGTGTGTGTGGTGTGTGTGTGTGTGTGTGTGTGTGTGTGTGTGTGTGTGTGTGTGTGTGTGTGTGTTTGTGTGTTGGGCAGATTACACACCTGTCCCCTGCTTCCCTGGACTGTAACCAAAGCCCTGCATTCCTGACCTGTGGTCAGAGCCCATACCTGAACAAAAAAGACACAACACATCGATTGTTCCTTTGCTTTCAGCTCACACAATTCAATGACCGAGATTCTGTGTGATAGATGTTTCTATATATTGGCACTCATGCATTTCTAAAATTTGTTCATGACATGTTAACTGAGGTCCAATTGAGGGTTTTTAAACTTGCCCATCATCAAATCTACAGTCTCTTACTGACGGTAATAGATGCACTGGTAAACATGCACAGCCGAACCAGCTCTCTTCTCTGGACTGTATCTGAACATCACATGATTTCCACTAGATCTCTATGTATCCAGATTAAGTAAAAACACTTGTGAGTTATTAGATTTTTAAATAAACTTAACCTAAATGTTTTTAAAGCAACCTACCATGCAACCTTTTTACCTCAAAAACAGCAGGTTTAAAATGTGTTGAATGGTTCACTGACTTGGAATAAGGAGAATGGGGCTTTCATTGCCTGAACGTCTGTTCTTGCTCTATGTTACTTAAGATATCAGGTAAGATCTCCTGTGACATGTGTGTGACTGAGTTCAAGAGTAATGCCGAACTGCATGATGTCGAACCTAATCCGTTAAAAAGACTTTAAAACCAGATTTCATCTCCAATATTAGGCCAAACTCTTGTATTTCTTACACCAGCAGCTATTTTGGTTCAGGAATTTGAGGATCATGAGTAATCCATCCATTAGTTGTATTTTAGTTTGGTGAGTGGGGCGAGACAGTCAGAAATCCGGTCAGCAAAACAATAGACTTTTCTGATTTTTGTTACTCACCCATCGTTGTGGAGCCGAGGTTAGGGGGAGAGATGCTGCTCTTGTTTAACATTGCATCTGTGAAAAGCGACCTGGCCACTTCCTACACACAGACAAGACAAAAAGCTGAGCGAGTGTGTAACTTTCACAGCTATGTGATGATTGTGATGGTGAAATACAACTCGTGTCTCACCTGTGCTGTACTCCTCACTTTCTGGTACAATGCTGTGCCATGAATGGGATCGGGTGGGCCACTATAAACTTGAAGAGCAAAAAATGTCCAGTAGCAAACAGTGAATATTCAGGTTACAGAGCAAACAGAGAATACTGAGAGATAAAAGCAACAATAACCTGACGCTTGCTGGATGAAGGTGGAGTTCCTTCTAAGTTCTGTGAGGAAATGGTTTGAACCATGGCTGCAGAGATGGACAAAGATCTTCAGCACCTAAAAAACAAAAAAAAGAATTGAATTTTGAGTTACTGAAGCATTTATCAATTTTGAAGTTTCACTGTGCAGGCAGAAATGTAGAAACACACAGGTCTCACCTTTAATTTGACGTGACAGGACCCAGCTTGCAGCCTCTCCAAAAGGTACTCCAACAAACACTGACCACAACCTGAAGATTCATGGGAGATTTCTAATTGGGTGGTTAAGGATATCACAATGGAGTAATCAATATGACTGATCTGGGTAATGGATTATTATCCATTAATGGAATATCTATTCACCAATTATCCAAACCCTTTAATGTCGGGTGAGAGGCGGGGTACACTGATCAATGATCATTGCCATTTGTTCACCTATGTTCAATTAAGAGTCTCCAATAAACCTAACCTCAATCTCAAGTCTTTGGACTCTGGGAGGAAGCTGGAGAAAACCCTCATAGAAACAGGGAGAACATGCAAACTAAATCTCACACAGAAAAGGTTGAAAACAAGAACCTTCATGCTGTCAGCCAACGGTGTGAACCACTACACCGCCGTGCCACCTCTTCATTTTCACTATTCATCCATCCATCCATTCATTATCTATATCTATTATCATTTGAGGATCACAAGGAGAACTAGAGCTCATCCCAACATAGGGTGAGAAGCACAGGGCCAACAGAGAGAGACAAACAACCATCCACACACACATTTACATCTACGATCAATTTAGAGTATCCACAGTCTTTGCACTGTGGGAGGAAGCTGGAGGAAACCCACAAGAACTTTCAAACTCCGAACAGAAAGACCCCGACCGAAACTGGATTCAAGCAGCGAACTTTCTTGCTGTTGACCTTGACCTGTATTCGACAGCTCCACAGCCCATTACATCAAAAGGGGAGACGTGTCATTGAGGTGAGGAAAAGTAGTCAAATCTTGAACCAAAAAGCTCACAGTACTACCATTTAAATTTCTCTGACTTAAATCTTCTGGTAATTTTCTAATATAATGTATGGTATTAAGAGCCAGTCAGTATCTATCAGCCGAATCAATTCATAAGCATGTGTCACGTGAGCAACATATCATATTTAAACCGCCATCAGAGGCTACACATACTTTATACTAATATATGTATATAGAATATATACAAATACAACAGAAACTGCTACAGGATACTTCCAATCTCCTGGAACAAGTAGCCAGGACAGGGGTTTTCATCATCTGCTGTAGCCTTCATGAGGGTGGGCACCTAAAGAAGAGAGGTGGAAGAGATCATGAACAAATGGTGGACGAGTGTCTGTATCACACAATTCCATGTGTGTAGTGGAATGTTGATTCTCATGTTACTCCCATGTCTCACAGAACCATTCACGAGTTAGTGTATTCAACTGTTAAACTAATTCTGACATGGATAGGTGTGGTTTTCAATCGAAACTTTATCGGAACACTCCGGCGTGTCAACAGAAACATGACAAGATATGACTGGATGTTTGTATTCATGTTGTTAGCTTAGCAGGCTAATAGCGAGCTAAAGGTAGCACAAGTTAACAGGCTCGAACAGGCGGGCGGACGCTCCGTGGAGCTCGACCCGCCGCAGGCAGCTGTCGGTCGGCTCCTCTCCCCTAGCTGCTCGGGCGGGTCTCGGTACTCACTTTCTGGAGGAAAGCTAACCGCTCCATGAACGTAGCCATGATTTCGCAGTCCGAGCTCCGGGTTCCTCATCTTCCTGTGAGGGCGGAGCGAGGAGAGGCGGGGTGTCAAGGTGACAGCTAGCCAATCGCGGAAGAACGAGAAAAAATCTTAAAAGCGCATTGGCTCTTGTCAACCGTTGGGCAAAGGCGAATCAGCGTAAGGGAAGCTGGAGGGGACATTTTGAGTGACAGGGAGACGAGCGAATCGCATTGACGGGGACGTTTCCTTGATGACAGGGTCAACAACATGGCGCTGCCCATGGTTTAAAGTATGACTCTGTTCTTTGAGATGTCTTTGTCAGGTTTGCCGTTACATTTGAGAAACAGCGACGGAGCGTCGGGGTCGGAATCATCGTCTTCTTTCTGTCGAACCCTGCATTTTACTTTGAGGACGTAAAGGACGTCAGTGGAGTCGGTGAACTGCGGCCATGTCCGGGTCAAACGTGTGGAGTCGCAGCAGAGAGAAGCTCCGAGCTTTCCCTGAACTGTTCGCTCAGTGTTCAGCCGAGGTGAGATCCGACAACCTGCATTAGAGAGCAGACACATGGGATCCCTCCGCAGCGAGATCTACTTCTCTACGGGAACATTCAGCCCAGCGAGCTGCTGAGGCTGTAGAACATGTCCGGAATGATAGGATGAGATAACAGATGGTCAGACAGAGGTGGACAACGTGAGGGTATAATGGAGACGAAATGGCAATACAATAAATTAAAGATACAGAGAATAGTTACATAATGTTCATCTATCACTACAGACAGAAATAACATTCGTAAAGGAATAAAATAAAACAATTTAAAGACAGAATATGTAAATAATGTACACTTATTACAGATATTTAGAGACAGAAATATTATTTGTAGAGAAACGTACTTGAATAAAATACTGGAGCAAGGATGCTTGCATGATGATGTATTCTGTATTTATGCATCATAAATAATGAAATATTTAAATATACGTTTATTTATATATGCATATATAGATTATTATATATAAGCAGGTATAGCATTCAGTATGAGTATAACAATGTTTTGTTGAATTTAATAAAACTGCACCAAATTTCACCCAGTTGCCATATGAAGATCCATGAATTATTCTCCTTTAAATTAATTTAATATCTCACAATGTTGAAAATAATGAAAAGAACGACAAATCTGCCGCCTAATCCGAATAGTTTTTCTCTGTCTAATCTCACTGTCTGTGTAACTCAGGCAACAGTGTATGGGAAGTGTGTGGCAGCTACCACGACAGGCAGACAGGAGCTGAAGAAGGACATGTGTGCTAAGGAATTTGAAGCACTGAAGACCTGCTTTACAAACGCAGTAAGTGGCAAAGACAGTCATCTTCTCAGTGGTCTTTCCCAGATGTGATTTTTCGTTTAAATATCATAATTCCTTTTTGTATTACAGGCCAAGAAAAGAATCAAATAAATGGAAACCGTCCTCCTTATGTTGGAGCCACAGAAATCAACAGTTCAGTGCTGTCAGAAGATGTGAATTTCCAAGTGTTGAGTGGCTTGTGAGTTTGAAAGGAACAGAACATGGCTGCTTCCTGATGCTGACAAGCAACTGACCATAACACAGCTTGACAAAGGACATTGTAAATATGGACACTCTATGTTATTGCCACCTGTCAGTTATGTATTTTTCAGCAGTGCATCTTTGCCTAGAATAAGTAAGATTGATTTAAATGTGTACTGTAGAGATGTGAATAAACTACAATTATTGTCATCTGGTTGTATTCCTCTGCCAACCTGTGCAGTTTCAGTCTATAACATTGACCACTGGAATCTAATCAGTTCATCTTTGAGTCCAAGTGACAGCTGGTCAACATTTTATGAAATATAATATTCAGACTTGAGAAATCATGTTCAAGACGACAAAGAGGTTTTTTGAATCCACTTTGACCTTGACCTTTGAGCATATATATAATCAGTTCATCCCTGAGTCCAATTTAACGCTTCATGCCAGAGCACATCCTGCCTCCAGCCACTAGGTGTCGCCAGCGTAGGGGTCATAAAACAATGCTTCCATCTGTCTATATTATAAACAAACACGCATGACCTCCATTGTATTTGATCCTTTATTCATTCGTATCACCAAAATGTATAGAAATACAACGCACATAGAAAAATATTCAGATAACAAAATAGCCTCTTGTTCAAAGCAAATGTGATAAGTGTTGAAGCTTTGAGTGATGGAGTCTTCAGCAAAATTGGATTACATGTAACACAAAAACAGTCCACGTTTCCTTACACCGTCCTCAACCAAATAGCTTTATATAAAAATTAATTTACTGTACCATTTACAGTAAGAGGGGTCATGGAAACACCATCACTACTGCAGCATGTGGATTGAAAGGCACTAATAAATACATACAAGGAAAGAGACAGGGGAATATGGAAACTGGTGATCCAGGTCGTCTGTATCAAGCTGCTTCATAGTAAAGTTTATCAAAGAGTAAGGCTCCTCTGTTCAGCTCCAACAATGGGTTGAGTCTCATTTGAAAATGTGAAACAAGGACGTGAATCCACATTACATCCAATATGAAGGTTCAAAGACACAGAGACATAGAGATTTACATTATTTACATCTCAGAGTAACACAAAATGACCTGGACCTTTAGAAAAAAGTCATCACAAACACACATTGTAGAGAAGACGGTGAACAATACAAATTTGAAATGATTTGCAATAAATCAATATATTTGCCTTGTCAAAACTCTCCATATAACGGTATTTGCATAGATTTATATACATTTTTTCAACAAAGGATCCCCCACAAATCCCCGCCACACGCCAAAAATAAGTTAATATGTACATACACTTTTCTTTATAAAGAACTCTTTGTCCACGAAGAGACAGAGAGAACGTAAGGCATCGGTTGTCATGCTCCACAGTGTGAGGAGGTCCTGCAGGTATAACAACATGTGAACTCACTGCCTGACCACTAAATGAGAATCTGTGCTTCTGATGTTATTTCTCTCCCTCGTCCTCTGAGGCCTGTTTAATCTGCCGCGAGTGCACCATGGCCCCGGCCAGCAGCTGCTCCTCCAGGGCAGCGTGCAGGTTGGAGCCTCCCAGCTCCAGCAGGGGCTCCAGGCCGGGCATCCCCCTGGACTCCCCTGTGTCCACCGGGAGCCCTCCAGCCTCTTTAGGTCCCACCTCCCTGCGCCTCCGCCTCAGATCCATCTCTCCCTGGTCCCTCACTTTCTCGTGGGAGCCCTGGGGGTGAGCCTTGGCTTTGACAGCTCTGTCTTTCGCAACTTCTCTGGGGTTTGCCTGAGCCTCGACTTTCTCTTTGAGGTCTCGTCCTCCTTTCATCAAAGCTTCGCCGTCTTTACTCTCAGGTCCCTGTGCAGCAGCCTTTTCAGCTTCTTGGCCTTCCATGGCTGGCTTCAGCTGGGCCAGCCTCTCCCGAGCCTGCTCTGCCTCCTTTTCTTTCCTCACTCTCTCAAGTACTTCGTTGTCTGCTTTCTGTATCTCCTGCTGGATTTTCTCCTCGGCAGCTTTTTGCTGTCTCTCTCTCTCTGCTCTCTCTTTCTCCAGCTCCTGTTCTCTGGCCAGCTTCTCTCTCCTCTCCCGTTGTTCTTGTAACCTCACCTGCACTTCTTTCTCTATCCTTTCACTCTCTGCTCTTTCCTTCTCTTTGACCTTTTCTTTTTCCTCTCTTTCCAGTCTCTCTTTTTCCACTCTTGCCTGCACTTCTTTCTCTATCCTTTCTTTGTCTAATCTTGCCTTCTCTTCGTCCAGCCTTTCTTTTTCCACCCTTGCCTGTACTTCTTTCTCTATCTGTTTAACATGTTTCTGGTTTTCATTATCGATGTGTTTCTCTTCATTTTTAAGTTGAGCTGCAGGATCGTTTTGAATCACAGGTTGATTTTCATCGGATCTAATCTTCCCTAGTGGCACTCCCCTCGCTCCCAGCTCCATCTGTTTCTGAGCTTCTTCTCCGCGTGCAGGATTGGAATCCTCCTTGTAAGCAGCTGGGACGACTTCTTTAGGTGGCACGGCCACATCCACTTTGCCCACAGCCTGAGCTTGATTCTCGGCCACATCCACTCCACCCTGTGGAACTCCTGCTTCAGCTCCAGCTGCCTCCTTGGCCTGTTTCAGATCTGGGACCAGTCCAGAGTCTTTGGGCTTTGCTGCTGCACCTTCCATCACCTCCACGTGCTCCTGGATGCCTTTCTCTGCCTCGCTCTCAGCAGCACCTTTAAGTCAAAGCACTTAGGTTAAATTCTCTGCGATTCAAGTGCAATAATATCAACAAAAATTCTGTGTATACGAACCAGCAGGTGGTTTCTGGATGATTTCCTTGTGTTGCTCTTCTATGACAGCCAGTAGTTTTTCGTGCTGATCTAGAAGTCTCTTCTGTTGCTCTTGTTGCACCTGGATCACCTGCAGTAGCACCGCATGGTCGAGCTGGCCCTCTGGACGGAGACACAAGCGTTGAATTAAAACAAGACAGCTCACAGGCTGCTCAGAGAAATATGCACTGGTAAGGGATCAGTGAGAGGTTCAGTGAGGCTCATGTAGGGTCAGGTTCTATGTAAAGCTGCTTTCAGACATGCACTGAAGCCTGAATATTTTCATGGCATTTTTAAGAGGACGTGTATGTGAGAATGTCTGAGTCAGTTGCTCCAGGCTTTTTCCATAAAATGTAAAATGTTCCAGAGTCAAATGTTGGAAAAAGTGAGCCCATATGAGAAAACACCAGGAAAATATCCAGAAAATTCACAGCGAGTCAGCAACTGGGCGTGTTGATGTTTCTTATACACAACAGATACAAAAACTCAACAAAAAGAATACAAAGATGAAAAAGAAGGGTCATACATGTAGAAGACACATACACAAGCAAAGATGTCAAGTTTTAAAGATAAGGGCTGATGCTGTTGTTAGTGTGCTGTAAACAACAACAACCTATACTCGCAGCAGAATTTAAATCACCCTTTCCCGCCTCCTACACACCCTGATGCTGTATTGCATCTGACCCGCACAATCACCTCCTGGGTCCTTTATACATAAAAGACAAACCCAATTTTCTGGAGCTTATGTCTGAAAACAGATTTAGATAGTCCACTATTTATTTATAGTTGTATTTAAACACACGTCTCTACATGGTAGCACATAAACTGGAATGGGCAGCTGTAACACAATCTATGTTAAGAGGTGAGGTGAGTGGGTGGATTCTACATCGGTGCATTAATTAGTTAAAAATAATAATGAATGTGCAAATATATAGTAGAGGATAAATGGCCCAATAGCTGAATAACAGAAAATTGGAATGATAGGACACGTTAAACAGAAGAAAAGGCAAGATGGAATTCATACCTGCAACCAACTGTTTTATCACTGTGATAGGAATCCAGCAGGGAAAGGAAGAAAGAAAAAAGGAGGTAAAGATTGAGAAGGTGAGAGACAGAGGGCAAAAGTAAACAACAGAAGAAAAGTCAACCAAAGCCAACAAAGACTGCTGAAAGTATCAGGTCAGGTCAAGACGTTTTTTACGCCATGTGTGGAAGAACAGAATACAAAGATGATATCTCATAAGATAACACAAGCAAAGCGAGATGAGGAAAAGAGTGGCAGCAGCATAAACAGCATGCAGCCAACCAGAGCAAAACACTTTCAATTATATTATTATGTGTTGGTCAGTGGCGATATCGTGGGCAGTGGCTACAAACAACTCAATGTATGGACACTGAGAAGCATCAAAATGCGTTTTAACTGTGGTGGGTCAGAGGAAGTCAGCCGAGTAGGCCGTCCTTCATATCTGGCCCAGGATGCATTAGGGTCTGTTCACACATGCACTTAGAGCTGAGCACTTGAGATCAAATCACTCAGGACACGTGGTTGAAAGGGGTCGAAGTCAGCCAGAGGAAAATATCTTCATTCAATTGTATTTTAGATTACATTACAAAAATGTATCATCTGTTGTCCTGCCGTTAAAGTTCTTACATCTTGATTTGAGAAATTTTCCAGACATTTTCTTTTCTTACCCCCCATCTTTTCGTCCGCTGTGTCTTTACTACTTTCTGCAGCGGGAGCGTCATCTGCAGCAGGATGAGGTTCTCCTTCAAGAAGCGGAGCTGAGGAATCACCAAATGTCATAAAGTCAATAATGCTTTTTTTCCTTTCTAGATCTTTATTTCCACCACAAAGACGATGACAAATACTCACATTTCCCTGCAGGATCTGGAACTTTGCCCACTTTTACAACCGCAGCCTGATTGGCCGCACCGACTGCATTCGCTGCCGGAAGATCTTTCGCCGCATCTAACTTCTCCCCCTCTTTTGGCAGGGGAACGCTCTGCCTTTTTCCTCCGTCTTCCACCGGGTTCTCCGGCAGCTCGTTGGACTGGACTTCACCTCCACCCAAATCCACCTCCTCTTTCCTCACAACAGCCTCTGCAGGCATTGGGTTATTTACCTTGTCCTCTCCTCCATCTCTTTTGGGTGCTTCATCTACTCCTCCTCCATCCGCTTGTTTCTTGACCTCTTTTCTTGTGTCTACTTTGACCTCGTCATGAGGGATGGGGGGTTCGTGGCGATGGGCCTCTCCCTCTGCCAACGCAACACCTGAGCAACGAGAAAAACAATTCCTCAGTTATTGTACAGAGTTCAGAGAAAATCCAGAGAAGATTCCAGTTTTGGTTCAGTTTCCTTACCAGCATCAGGTCGGTCCAACTGCACCTCCTCCCCTTTCTTCCCCTCAGGTAATTCAACTGGTCCTTTAATCTGGGGGGGCTCGCCCTGGTCCCTCTCCACAGGTTGGTCCACTGGGAGGTCAGGCTTTTCTATTTCCACTGGCTTCTTGTTAGAAGGATTGTCTGCATGCAAACACACAAAATCTTGTAAGTCATTTAATCATAGATTTATACAACTATAAAAGTTAATTCCTCTCATTAAGATGTGTTTTCCTCTTGTTTAGTACCGCTCCTTGTAGTCCTTTTATTTGTCTTGCTGTATATTCTCACACAGTATAAACAGTCAGTCTGAAAAATATGAGACACATTACTGCGACTAAATTAAGGAACCATAAATGTGACATCTTATTTATTTCGGTATTTTGTCTGGTCTGAGAAAAGTGAAATGACAGTATCTGAAATGTACTCTTTATTTTCCTGTTCATTGGTGTTTATTGTACACATTAACTACCGCCATTACAAATAAATTTAACACCTAGGAATATCTCGCACAGATGGCCTGCACTGGTCCACCAGGTGGCAGCAAACGCTGCAGATGGTAGGACGGGCACACTTGGTTCAGTACAATAAACTGATTGTGGGATTATAGAGTAACAGGGGGATGAACTGAAACTGAAGCAGACGAAAAAACGAGTCACATAAGTTTCCCATGACACAAATCAAAAACCACAAAGATGGAGTCTGAGACTTTTCTGGTATGAATAAGTGAGCAAGTTAGAAAAAGATGCAAACAAATAACCAAGATTAAAGAAAAAGAATTGAAACAAAGGCTACGCCCGTCTACTCTGGAGTTTTTGAGCTCCTAAAACAGAGCAATTTGGAAATTCTGCTGGTTCTGGAAGAAAAAAAACGCCATTAGCCTCGCCTACCAGTGTAAAACACAACAACTGTTTACATGCGTAGGAGACAAGATATGTCCAGCCTGCGTGAATGGTCACATGATATGCTTCCAGACGTTTCCAGACGTGTTAGTATGGATGTACCATAAAGCCCTTCCTGTTTCCAAAACTCTCATTTCCTTTACGCCTCATCTCCATTTGTTTCGTCTGCCCCCCCCAACCCATATAAACCCTTCCCTTCACACAGCCAGAGCTCGAAGGCATTTTATAGCTGCCACAGGAGATACAAGAGGAGACGGGTGGGTGGGGGGGGGTTACACAATGTATTTTGGGGGAAGGGGGGTGGCAGAGGTAGTGGAGAGAAATTGCTGGAGTTTGAAGGGCATCACTCTTGCTCCATCAATGTCAAGCACACAGTGCTGCTCTCAGATATTATCAAGAGGTTATCTCCTCACCCTGCCTGTCTGTCTATCACTCTGTCTGTCTGTGTCTTTTGTTCTCACACAGATAAAAGAAATCCTTTCTTTCACTGTGGCTTTGTGCTTTTGTTTTAGCTTCGCTGGCCCTTTGCTACCGGCTCATATTCTCTTTATGTTGCTGTTTTAGTGTGTTGCATTCAGTCCCTGACTTTGGAAATAAAACAAAAAAAACATCAAAACAACAAAACATTTCTCTTGTGTCGCTCGTGCTTTTTGCATAAAATAATTACATGCTGTCCAATTTCAGACGCTGCAAACAAGCCTGGCACCAGCCCGCTGAGGTAAATGTTTCCATGGCTCATTAGTAAACCACTCTCATCTACACTCCGTCAGGTAGATAAGTGATTGCCAGATGTTAAGGCATGTCGTGATCTTTACCATGCTGTTCACGGGGGTCCGGAAGCAGCTGATTATTCTTGACAGGCGCTCGAGGAGAAGGGGCTAGGACCTTGGTGCCAGGGGTGCTTGACGAAATGGAGAGAGTGGTAAAGGTGCTGATCAGCAGGATGCCCAGTCCCACGCAAAGCACCAACTACACGACAGAGAGAATGAGGAGAAGCACAGAATGTCAGTCAGTGAATAAACGTAGAAAATGATTACATAAGTGCAAATTCAGACTATGTAACCTGAGCGATGAAGGTTTTCTTCTGGATTTTCCTGTAGATGAGAGCAGGGCATATGAAGCAGATGAGACTGCCCATGGTGGCTCCAGTCAAACCCAGAATGGTTTCCACTAAAGCGAGAAAAGAGAAAGAAAAAACATGGGGATTATCTTGTGGTCCTATGGAGCAGTGATTACCAACCAGCGTTACTTGTAACCAAGGTTCTAATGATACAGTTGTCAGGGTACTGGATATGTTCCGATAATCAATAAACAATTCAACTAATGACCAAAACTTAACGGTGAAATGGTGATGATAGATGATTGAAACATGCAGCTCCAGCTCCAGTGTCAAGCTTATCCGATAGAGCTCACTAGGCACTGGGTCAGAGCTGATATGTGTGTGGTCCACAGAGAGCATTCTTCCATTTCTCATTATTATTTCTGCCAAATAACCCAAAGCAATGCTCAACAGTCTCTGCCGAACATAACCAGCAGCCATCCATACCACTGCAGGCCCCACGCCCATGGAACCCTGCTACTGGCAGCAGCCTCACCCCTGTCTCTGGAGACCAGGCTCGTTGGACAGGGGCCTGGAAACCCATCGCTCATCCTGAGGACAGACACCATATTGTCTCCCTCTGATTTAGTGTCCATTCTCCCCAGGGTCCTTACCTCTCTTCTCCTCAGTCTATTAGTCTGATTAGACACACAAAGAGCTTTCGAAATCCACTGTGTGTTTATGTCTGTATATATAATATACTGTATGTAGATGCGTGCGTGTTCCTAATGAAAAGTTCACAAAACAGCCACCATATAAAAGGATGAATAAAACATAAACTCATGCTAACCTTTACATCTCCACCATTTTGGATTTTGTGAGAGGCACAGGAAGACTCATAGAACCAGACTGAGAGACAGTGTTGGTGTGTACATCAGTTTTGTGAGTGTGTGTTTAAGTGTATGTGTGAGAGAAGGGGAGAGAGAGAGAGAGAGAGAGAGAGAGAGAGAGAGAGAGAGAGAGAGAGAGAGAGAGAGAGAGAGAGAGAGAGAGAGAGAGAGAGAGAGAGAGAGAGAGAGAGAATAATAGCCCTATCTTCCCATCTGCCCGTCTAAAAGGAGATAAAAGTTAGGGCCCTGATTTAAGGACTGTGTTAGAGTGTGACAGTCACTGACTCGTAAAGTCACATTCACACATGTCGTAAAGCTCCACAGCTACTCCGCCCACATAAAGGAACACATGCACCTTAAAGACCTCCAGTCTGTGAGCTGCACACGTACGAACACATATACAGTTTTAATTCATTCAATCCTCGCCTGATTGTTCTCAAACACACACACACAGACACAGACACACACAGGACGTACCGTTTGGAATCAGAATGCCTCCCAGCATGGTACCAAACACGATGCAGAGGGTGATCATCTTGAAGCGCAGAGGAGGCATGTATCCCCCGGCAGCAAATGTCCCATCCTTCTGCTGTGAGATGGAAAGAGACAAATAAGAGGGAGAAATGAAGGGAAGACTTAAAAGAAAAACAGATTCTAGCAGTGACTTCAAATTTTCCAATTTGATTTTTATTCCAGGGCACAACTTGATTTTCGTTTCATGATGATACAACCCACAAAGCTAAAAATACTTGGCATTTCTGCTACATCACATTTGTATGTGGCCACAACATGGCTACGGAAGGTGCAGTGTAATAAATATGACAAAATACCCCCAGTATATGAAAGAAATTCATCTTAATCAAAGAAGAAATAGTGCACACCACAAGAATTTAAAATGTCAGATATGTTTATACGCCTACACTCACGTGGATGTGATAAAAATTCAATAGACATCCGAGTTAAGATCCACAACGAGTGTCTCCAGAGGCCTCTGTTTACACAGCAACACATTTTAGCCTTTATAACTGTCTAAATGCCCTACAGAGAGGATGAGTGCCTGCTTTCTCACCCTACTGAGTTAAAGTGTTGAATAAAATAGATTAAAACTGATTTTTGTGGTGTCCTTGGGCCTTTTCATGCACTATACAGGAGGAGTAAGAGGAGTATTTGAGCTGACCTGCTGTTCAAAAAGCATGGTGTTGATGGCCTGGCGACACGGCAGGATCATCATCGGGAATCCGACGGCCACAGACATCATGAAGCCCACGCGGATCATTTCCGTCACCAGGTTGGAGGGGAAATTCATCAGCACGTTGCCCGCAATGTTTTCTGTGAAGCTGACGTAGCCAAAGAACCCCACCTGGTTCAGAGGGAAGCCGGGGGAAACAAACAAAAGGTTGCAAGGAATTAATATGTCAGAGCTTTCTTCTAATATTTTCTCATTAAAACTGTGTGCACATGCAAGAAGACATCCGCTGTGCTGTCTCATGGAAATGTCACATCATTCCAAAATAGTCAACAGTCACTGGCAACACACAGAAATGTTTGATGCAAGTGACTTGAAGACGCCTGATAAAGATCAGACATTGTAATACCACAAAAGTCTCGAGGTTTCCATGCGACAGCACCAACAGAGAAAAATGTGACTGGTGTTGAATGGCGGGTGGCAACTCCACTCACGGTGATGTAGAAGATGGTGACTACATTGAGGGAGGAGGTGAAGATGGTGCTCATGCGTTTGACGGACGGCTCGTCCAGGCTGTCGTAGGTCGGCAGCACCTGCCTGTGAGAGACAAGCAGCCTAGAAGCATGCTCTGTATGGTGCATTACACATCAGCACTCCGGTACTACTGAAGTTGCTGTACAGTATGCAATCACATTTTTGTCAGAATTATTAAACACACTTTTAAGCAACTTTGTCATATCGTCTGGAGGAGAGGGCAGGGAAAGTTGTTGCAAAAAGGAACTGACAGAGTTGTGTTTCTTCTGTTCAAACAGCTGCTCAGTCATGGTCTACATAGCTAGTTACTTCAAATCTGGCGGAGGAAACGGCTCTGTAGATTTCCTTTAATGAGCGGCCATATGGGGGCCCATTTGTGCCACTCAATAATCAAATGATGCATCACTGTCCTCATGTCCTTGTCAGCATCCTACTAAGACAAGTGATTTCTTTATGCTGTTTTTAGCCCATTAGAGTTTTAACAATGTAAGGCAGTCATCAGTAACATTAAATTAAAATCGGTATTGTTGACTAAGCTGCTGTCAGATCGGATTCTGTAATCACACATGCTGATGAGGACATCAACAACATGTGTGAATTTGCACCAAAAAAAGTATTTTTAACTTTATTTTTCGGTTGAATACTTCTGCTGTTGCTTCAGTAGACATCAACAGGTCATAAATCACTCCTCTATGTCAGTGGATGGGACATGGACCAAGCTAAAAGGTCAAAGTACATATCTAAAAAAAGTTCTCAAAGATGGTTTATGCCATTTCAGGTAATTCTTATCTCATACTGATGTTTATTTAAACGCTCATTTTATTGTTATTTGATGCTAACAAAATTGGGTGAAAAGTCACGATTGACCATTGACTCATTATTGGTCGAGCGGATTCTGTCTCCAAATGGCAGCACTCGTATCTGGGATATTTTGGCTTCGTTACTGGATAGTAGGAGGAAGTGGAGGGGTGTCGTCCATCTGTATTTACATTCTATGGTTCAGCCAGACATAATTTGGATGCTTCTAAGTCCAGACATAAAGCAAAAAAAACATGCATGCAACAATTATATGATTGTAAATCTGTCTGACGTGCACTTGAATGCAACGTTTTCAAACAGTTTTTTAGCATATTATTTCATTCAATAAAAAAAAAAACACATTTCCAATTTTGTTAGCTGCAGGCGAATTTCAAATTCAAAGTGTCAGCTGATGGAAGTAATGTAATGGCATTGGGGGGGAATTGGTCAGAAGTGTAGATGTGTGTGTGTGTGTGTGACACAGAATAGGTGACAGTGGGGCTGAGGTTGAACCTGAGACGTGTCCGTGTCTGTGAACCCGGGTCTCTCTCTCTGTCATGTTCTCCTCTGCGCTGTAAGAGTGTGGCCGATGTGAAGGCAACCCTCGGCACATTAACCGCTGAATTTACAGGCTTTATATATAACGACGAGTGGCTGGCAGGTTTTAGAGCATTATAAAACTTTCCTGGCAGACTCTTAGCGCTCACCTCCTCTCTTTCCTTCTCCCTCTCTTATTTATAAGTGAAAGGGAGAAGCAGAGAGAAGACAGAGGAAAGGGAAAGGGAAAGAGAAAGAGAGAGAGAGAGAGAGAAAGAAACCATAACTTTCTCTGCCCCTCGTTCTCTTTTGCCTGTCTCTCTTTCACACACTCTGGTTTTATGAGCAGGCGCCGTCCCGTGGTGCTATTCCTTGATGCTTGTTTAATCCGCAAACCAGTAAATCTCGGAGCCAAGGTTAAATAAAACGCCATATTGTAAGCGGGGAGCAAAAGCATCTAATGGTCACCCAATAGTCCCGACTCCGAGGCTAATGTGTTTTTATTTGCTTTACCGCTGCTCTTTAAATGGAGGGAATATGACAGAGAAGCTGTGTGTGTGTGTGTGTGTGTGTGTGTGTGTGTGTGTGTGTGTGTGTGTGTGTGTCTGTAGATAATATCATTAACTTGGAGTTGAAAGCATGCTGACAGTAGCATCACAGAGGGACATTTTCGCTGCACATGTTTTTCTTATGTCCCCTCTATTATGAGCTAACTGCTCCGTGCAATTCCAACGTGCAGCCAAAACACAACAGGGCCAGCTCCCATCCCGTCATAATGTTGATGTTAAGTAATGTTTTAACTGAAAGTAAACACATTTCACGAACGCAATAAAAATCCAATGTGCTGAGAGCTGTTTAATCAGCCTGTGAATACATCAGTGTGTGTCTGTAAGATGGCGGCAGTCCAATGTGTTGATTAGTGGTTTGGCTGGAGCTGCCTGCCGCCTGACGGAGCGCTCGCCTCGCTCGGCCTGACCACAGGCCAAGAAATCACCGTGCCAAATATCACTCAGCAGCACTAGTGGGAACCAGCGCACAACACACACACACGTACATAAACACACACACAGGCGCACACGTTCCTCCTCCTCTAACACGCACACACCCCGCTTACTAATGAACACGTCTGACATACCATAATGTTATGTTGGCTTTGTGCATTTACATTAATTAAAGTCTCGTTTCGGTCTCGAGCCTACGGTCGCCCACTCCTGCCACTTACCTCACTCGCTCTCGCACAAACAAACACATACACCACCACTACCACCACCACCCAAACATCTGGGCCTCCGATGACCTCACCATAACACTTCCTACAAGCTTCCCCTGCGCTGCGATCAAATCCAAGACAAGTCGCTGTACACACGGACTCACTGCAATCCCAAGAGCAGGCACCACGGCGTAGAGGACAGGACAAGAGAAGCATGAAGGATGAAGCACGCAGACGAATGAAGATGGAGAAATAAATGAGTGATGATGACTCAGCTCCTGAGCGGCTGAGGCTCAGGGGGAAGAGCGGGTCGTCCACTAATGAGAGAGTTGATAGTACGAATCCCAGCTCCTCCAGTGCGCATGTCTAAGTGTAAAGAGACTGAGTCCATGTGTGTGCATCGTCAGTTTGATGCCTACAGGTTCAGCTTAGAGCAGCTAATGATCTTTCACCACAGTTCCAATATCCAACATGTCACAAACACTTCCTCAACCTGTTTCAAAGTAAAAGCGCTCTCGCGTTTTGGTTGACTGAATCCATTCATTTGTTGTAACAAGATTTGTATTGTTGTTATTGCAGGAACCGAGGATGCATGGCTTCATAGCTTAGAGTCCTGGTATTTAGTTGGGTACATTCTATTCAAGGAAATACAAATATAGTTAAAACAGAAAAGCCACAATAGACGCACGCGAGACCCAGTGTGGCCGAGGCTTCCTGTGTTTGTGTTAGAGAAACGCTGCCTTTAGAGCACTTTGGTCTTTAAGACTAGAAAAGCTCCGTTTTAGGTCAGTCCATTTAACGTTAAACTATGAGGAAAAGACATGTGATCTGTGCTGTCACTGTGGGGTCGGCACCCATGTATTGTGTTCACTTTATGATCTCAGCCCACTGTATATTTCATAAATTTATATGTTTCAAATTGGAAAAGATTGAAAAAAGAATAAAAAAACTAAAGGATTAGTCTGTATGTCATCAATTTATTAGTTTAAGGGAATCATTTTCTTGCAGCTAATTCCACTTGACAACTGAATGGCACCAACATGCTTTTTGGTTTCCATAACTGCCATATTGACTTTCACATCAGATAAAAAACAAAAGCCGTAGCATGGAAAACAAGCACTTGACGTCCCAGGTTAATTCTCGAGAGCTCAGAGCAGACGATGAAGCAGAAACAGATGCGCTGATTGTGAGACGCACATTAGAAAAAATAAGCAGCCTCCCTTTACGAGACACCCTTCACCCAACCACCTCATTTCCACCACAGATCTGTGAGTCTCTTCACCTGGCAACCTCATGCCAAACTCTCCACTGGGAGCGGTAGGAGCACACGTGCACTAATGGTCACATTGGATGAGTTTCCTCATGCACAAATTAAGGATTCAATTTAACTGAGTGGAAAAGCCCACATTTCAGGAATTACCCGGCATAAAATTTAGGACTACTATCATTCTGAGTCAATGAGCTTTCAGCTAGTCTGATTAGACATTAGTTTCATTACATGGTCCCTGTGCGGGTGCAGGGGGGGCGGGAGGAGTACTTACGACTGACAGGCGAAGGCCATCCCACAGATTGGGAGACAGCGAAACACACCCTCCCAGCGCACCGCATAGACCTGACTTAGCCACCAGCCGCTGAGCACCCCGTGTTTGAACGAGGACAGCACCATCTGAGGGGAAGGAGGCGGGGGTGGGGGTTACAGCCCGAACCAAATGAAGACAAGAGGGGGAGAGCACGAGGAAGAGGTGGCCGGCTGCACCCATGCTGACGGGTTACACACAGGTAGTAATGGAACGAGGAGAGAAAACAAACTGAGAGAGAAGGAAAAGGGATGTGACAGGAAATCCCACACTGAACAGAAAACCTGTATGTGATGAAGTTGATGGATAATGGTGAAATTGTAAATTTGAACAATAAAACAACTGTACATAAGAAGGTATTCTACACAAAACGACACCACAGGTTTTTTGCGATCAGCATGCGTTTCCTACATCTTGCTCCTTTAATTACCTGAGAAAGTCCCAGAGGACGGCAGAACACTCCATAACCCTCCAGCCTTCCACGCCCACACCCAGGCTGCTCACCCTGGGTGTGGAGCAGAGCTGGGAACCCCACAAAGATAAAACTTCCTCTGCCTCATTACAACTGCCACCACACACACACACAGACGCACTCAGAGCTGAAATGGCTCAGACCAAACCCGAATTAATGGTGAAAAATGAAGGGTGATTGATAAGCGTGGGCGGAAGGTTCAGGTAGGACGGAGGGGAATTTAAGGAGCATAGAGTTGCAAGGTACATATTGCCCCCCAGTACCCCCCCACCCACTGCCCCAACAGTGGTGTTATTCTGGGGGTGGTTACCATGGTTTACTTACGGGTGACAGCAGAAGGTTGTGGCGATAATGGGCAGGCACTGAATGACGCCCTTGAAGCGCCACAGGTGAACCCGCTCCACCCAGGAGCCCGAGATTATGCCGTAGCGCAGAGATGACAACACTATCTATAGCACCAGCAGCAGGAACAGAAGCAGGACAGAGGGGAGCAAACACAGGGTGTAGAGGAAGTGGGGGTAATAAAGGGGAGTGAGGAAGAGCAGGCGGGTAAAAAGAGGACGATACGGTAGTGCATGAGCAGAAGGGACAGGGAGAGAGAGAGAGAGATGAAGGGTAGGATGGAGAGGAGGGAGGAAAGGAGATACATCACTGTTAGAGGGTCAGGGGTCTGGACTGGGCCAGGCTGGAACGGGCCTGGGTCTAAAACCAGACACACACCACACCTCCGCTCCATGTTATCGCCATGCTATGGGACTAAAAGTCACATCACAACAATTCACTATGCACAGCAGTTTGACGTCTGTGGAAGCAACGCTACAGGTCAGCAGAACAGAACCACACACACAAAGTATGTATGTGCACATTTCAAGAGTAAATGAGCTGAATCACATGAGGCAGAAAAGTGTTGCGACAAATCTATCAGCTGTGAAAATGTTTAAATCGAATATCATTAGGCTTAGACTGGAGATGTTCTGACAATAGCGGCGCCATCATTGCCTCAGATAATGCCAATCATGCCAGGTTAGGCATCAGCGAGTATGAAAATTGATGTACCGATTCAATACCAGGTTTTTAAAGTATTTTAGGTTTTCCCCTGATATCAGGTCAAAGGGCAAGAGGAGTTCACTAAGATGAGAAAAGAGGGATTTGTGATCTTTTTCAGTTATGACAAACTAGATGGTGAAGATTGACAGCATTATTCTCTGTATGTATTTGTTTTTCCAAAAGGGTTTAAACTGAGCCAGGTCATGATAACAATCATCACCTACAGGGTTAGTAGCATTCAGCTGTTCAAATACAATTAAAACTTTGTTATTTCTTCAAATGCATTGGTATCGGATCAGTACTCAGTATCAGCTGATACATAAAATCGGTCTTGGGAAGAATAAAAATGGTATCGGAACATCTCTAGTTTAGACCCCAGTTCACATTATGACTCGAAAAGAGTGGTCACAGCGGGGGGAAAGATTTGCTTTTAATACGAATTAAAGAAATGTTTTTAAAATGATAGAAAACCTCTTTTATGTTTTACAGTCCTCTATGCATCTCCACAAAGCTGAATCGTATTTCTTCCATTCCTGAGGGAGACATGTCCAAATCATTATTAGAGCTTTTAATAACCTCAATATTTGTTCAGCTGCCATAGTGGTTTTGGTAATGAATGCTGATTGGCTGCGTCAGAAAGGTATGTTCAAGCAGGAATGTCGTGATGACTTAGGGTAAGACCAAGTGGAGCAAGTTTTTTTGCATCAAATGAGCAAGTGGAGAAAGATAACTCCCTGAAGATGCAAAGGTTTGTGATTTAGTGGAATTGACCATCTGGCCACCATTTACTTTGCACTTACAGAGCTTAAAATGTCTCTGGTGGCCAATTTCCAAGTGGTCTCTCGTTCCCAGGGGGAGAGGCTTTGTTTCAGCCTATAATAAAGAGCTGGGCAGCAATTGTTTTCTGCCTGATGTGATTTACTGTGAATTTGCTCTTTTTAAAAAGAGGAGCAAGAGAATATTGTTGGTGAGGAAGACATACTGTACATCGGAGCAGATAGGAAATCAACACAATGCAACATGACATCAATATGACCTAAATTCTAAAACGTTTTATGTTAAACAGAAGATTAGGTCTATGAGCTACTGAGGTATTACATGAGGAATTTGTTAAAGTCAGTAATATTCATTTGTAACGTATTACTGGGAAAACTAAAGTAACAGTCGCTCATCTCCAGCACATAAAGAAAATACATGAACTAAATGTCTATTGGCAATTTGCATCATAAATTAAGTTAACTAGGGACTGGGCGATAAAACAATATCAATAATTTTTTACAATATAATTTCATCTAAAGCAACATAAAAGATCTGATATAATGTGACATTTATCATGAAAATTATTGATATTTTTATCTTAATTTTTGGTCCCATCACCCAGGCCCAGTAAATTCTCAAAATGCTGAGAGAAAAACTGTCCTCCATTTCTGTGGCAAATTTGTCTGATCCATATTTCAATCGATACATTTGTATTGATACATTTTGTCAATGAGCCTAAATCCTAAACTTGCAACTGCACCTCTCAATACTGTGAACTGTGAACTGTGGTCCATCGGAAACTCAAGGAGCTTTTCATCTTCTCCCAAGGACAGTTCTACCTCATGCATTTTGATTGTTAAGCTTGGGAAGCAGAGCCAGAACGTGTTTCCTCTGCAGTCTATTCAAATGCACTGTGCAGAGTGCCGCTGTCTGCGTGATGCTGCGCTCACCGTGAACATGAAGAGGGTGTAGAAGATGAGCGCCATCGCAGAGAAGGACTGGATGGAGGACATCATGTTCCTCTGCAGACTCAGCGGCAGCACGATGAAGAGAGACACGGCGATCAGCAGCACCACGCGAAAACTGAACGTCACCTTTAAAAGGAATAGCGTGACACCACGGTACAACATTGTTGTCTTAAGATCTCACTTCCAGGCGTGGATCTACCTTTTGCTTCAAACATTCTCTACAGTATTTTGACTAATAAGAGGGAAGAGGAGAGCAATGACGATAAAATGTCTAATTTGATCAATAAGAGATGCAAAATATTCAAAGATTGTCGTGTAAATATAAAAGTCATAATCTCGAACCTCTAAACCCAACAGCTGAGCGAAGAAATTTGAGCCCAAATCAGCGATGACGACATAGAAGGCGATGCAGGTCCCCAACATCAACCCAATCATGCTGCAGGGACAGAGAGAGAGAGAGGAGACACAGACACAGGTGGAATCTCCACTGTTATACGTTTCCATCATATTGAAAAAATTGATTTGATATCTTATCTTTGAAACTTTATATATTTGTCTGTGTTACTATTCTAAATCAATTAAATAAACCCACTTAAATGTCCCATCATTTAAAGTTCTGTAACAATTACTTGCAACCAAACTACAGCAGAATGTGTGTTGAGGACAAATGATGAGACTTGCCTGGTCTCCACCAGTGCTTTCCCTGGTTTCCCGTAAGCGTGGAAGGCTACGGAGAAGAGAGTGATGTCAGTGTGAACAACGTGAGGCAAAGCAGATGGCAGTGTCCTAGAATAGCCTCTTATGATAAAAAACAAAATAGCATACCTACACTTATCTGCTATGCCCAACACACTTCTTGTTTTTCTGCGTGCAGGCACTTGAAGTTGTGATATTCACAGTTCTTGTTTATTAACACTGTGGGCAGTGAGTTAGCGTTCTGTGCATGAGGTTTAAGTTCCTGAAGCTGACACAATATTATCTTGATCATTTTTTTTGCTGCTGCTAACTACTAACGTCTTCCTCTTTTTTAAACAAGCGGCCAACCCTGACAACAGTAACAGTGATGAATAAAAGCCCTGTCATGAACTAAATATAGATAATGGATCAAATGTCAATAATTACAACTTAAACTCACCCAATCCTGCATAGGTCCTTCGTTTGGTGTTGCTAGCCGTGTGAACCAGGAACATGCAGGACTTGTGGGTCATCCAGGAGCAGGAGAACAACAGTATTGTTCCCAGCACTATCCCACACTGTGAAAGCCGAGAGTTAGGTTGTTATCACATTTCTTGAAATACGAGTCATACTGAGTCATAAAATTTCAGATAATCTCTAATTATTAAGCTATACAAACATCCCTGAGGCTACTAAGGAACCTTACTGTCCTGGCAAACAATTAAATCACATTTAAACTATTCTTAATTCAGTCTTCAACACCTCCAAGGAGGAATCTTTTTTACTTATTATAATTTAAATCAAATGAGCACACACCTCTTGTTAAAACTTTCTTAAATTTCACTTATACCAAAAAGCCTTTCCAGATTCAATCTGTGTTTGTATATTTTCAGTAGTTCATTTATACTGGTAAAAGTACCGCAGAACATACTTCTACCAGATCAGCTTTTTGGATTTTATCTTGACTTTTTATTTCTGTCTTATTATTTGAATTGTTGTTTTGCTTATCGAGAAGCTCTTTGTAACTGTGCTTTGAAATTAGCTATTAATAAAGTTTATTATTATTATCATTGCATAACGATTCAACAGAGGAATGAACAGGATATGCAGGATCTACTACAGGATCTGAATATTTATCCAACCAGCGAAGTAAAGCAAATCAGATTAATCCACGACAGGAAGAGAATAATTAACTTTCAGAGGGCGTGTGATAAAACATTAACTGAGAGCTGTGTAACAGTATTGCATGAAGCTCCATATAATGGAGGCTATGCTAAATGTACGCTAATCATTTTGATTGTCTTTCTCAGTAGAAAAGGAATTATTATAAGACTGGTCATGTGACTAGCACAAGACGTGAGTGTAACAACTTGATGGTGATTGAGGATGCGAGACTCAAATTAAAACTTTTATTTAACTTTATTTTTTTCAATTAAAGTTACTCTATAGTTACTCTACAACGGACAGAACATTAGTTTGGATTCAATTTGTAAAACTGAAACATGTGCATTTGAAGTTCACTTGGGACCCAAGCGTCCTACACCTGTGCAATTTAGTTTTACATTTGTGCGTGTGTGTTTTCAATGTGGATGAATGGTGCAAAGTTCATTTATTACCTCCGCCCAGGAAGTTATGATTTCATCTGCATTTGTTTAATTGTTTGTTAGAAGCATTACACAAAAACAACTGGATGGATCACCACCAAACTTGGTGGAAGGACGGATTAGAGTCCACGAAAGAACCAGTGGAATTTTGGCACGGATTCGATTAAGGGAACGGATCCAAGAATTCTTTCTTGACCATTGCGAGAGAAGCGTTTTTGGACATTACCACCAGTTTGTCAGAGCATAAGTCATGGATCATACTGGAGAGTGGAAATTATGCAATACACTGGGCTACATCTTAAAAGGGAAATGTGGCTATTACTATTTCAAGACCTTTAATAACTTTTCACATTTTTATTTTTACAAAACAACTGACTAATAACGTTATTTTCACATTGATAAACCACACATTTAAGGTCCAGCTTTCCTTCAAACTTCTCATATAGTGAAACTTAAATTGCAGGACTTGCACTGCTACTTTTTACTTAAGTGAATAACCCAGGTCCTAATGAAGGGCTGGTGTTTCTGGGGGGGCATTTGGCCGCAGCACCCGCAGGTGACCCACCTGTTTGAAGCAGAAGGGCATCGTGAGCACACTCACTCCCACGATGCTGTTCACCACGTTCATGATGAGACCCGAGTTGGACGCCGTCATGTTGATCCTCTTACTCACTGATCCTCGGTAAGAAAAACAAAAACCGGTCCAGAAAACCCGGCAGCGCTCCGAGGGGACGTGTCGCCGTCTAAACCCCGGCGCCAGGGGCTGGGACTAAATCCCGGGTGTGTTTGCGATGACTCGACCAATGACGTGGCGCTCTGAGGCTACAACACACAGACAACACAGATTGACTCGGTTTCAGCTTGTCTTTCTTCAGTAGCACAAACTACAAACACAACACCAACACAACACAGGCACGATAATAACCAGAGTGTGAAGACTGTGACGTTTAGCTAGCGGGCTAACTTTATCCGTGTGTACTTTCATCAACTAACTCACCTCTGACACTTCTGCGCCCTCCGCCTCCACGTCGGATTTCACGTTATCATCGATACGTCCTCTCTCTCAAAGGGTTCTCTATCGCCGGAAGGCTCCGAGTTCTCCTGTGAATATAAACCTCAGGTCGGAGGAAACTCTGTGTGAGACAATGACAACAAATCCAAACCTGGCTGTTTTTTCTGTGAACGCGTATCCAGGAAGTAAGGATCGTAGTCGAGGAGGAAACAGAAGACGAACCCGCCTTTCGAGTAATCCTGCTGAAATACTTTGGCGCCCGCTAGTGGTCACAGAGCTGTACTGCTTTTGGATAAACCTCTGGGTCAGGTATGAACTAATATAATGTAAATATTGATATATTTATATATATAAAATCATTAAAATGAGAGAGAGACTTAAGGGCTGATCTAAATGTTCATATATATATATATTTATATAAGAAATCAGAATCAGTTTTATTTGCCATGTATGAGTTCACAGAGGATTTGATGCCGGTGTCTTTGCCCTCAAGGTTCTTACACAAATAGACAATTAACAACAGTCTTCCAGGAACCAGCAAAAAAAGTGTAACCACTTTGTGTCGTAGAGATTGTACAAGACAGTGCTGCAATGGGAAACAAAATGTGCACAGGTGGACGAGTAACATTTAAATTCTGAACCAGAGGACAATAGTGCAAATGATCCAAATATGCTTAAACATATATGTAAATAGTATTTATGTAAATACAGTTCTCTAAATAAAATTGTATGCGTACCTCATTTGCATTAATAAATCCTTTTAGCCCTCACATCCCCCCCTACCTTTTCTATACTGCTGTACCCCTACGTTAAATGATAAGAGATAGACACAAATATTTCTCACTTCACAAAAGTTTTATGACAGTTCTAGTTACTTGTGTCTATTTTAATTAAGATTTTACTTAAAAATATCGAAAGCCTGTGAAAATAGAAAATAGTTAACAACCAATTCACAACCTTTACATTTTATATATATATATATATATAATATATATATATATATATAAAAATAAATAAAGTCTCTCCATCAGATGTTAATGAGCTGAGAAAAGTTCCATCAAAGAGTTAGTTTAAACTTCTCGGACACTTCCATTTGAACTTTAAAACTAAAATCAATAAGTACATTTTTTGGTATCATCTATGTTCCTCAATCTTTCCTTCCCCATTAATAATCTCATGACCCATCACACTTGTCTTGTGACTATTTGGGACGAGGTCAGGCTGAACTACTGAGTGAGTGCATATAAAAAGTTTTAAATGGGCTTCTACTCGAACCAGCTAAAACATTAAAAGTATTTACAATGTAATCATGCAATAATGATATGTCAGTCACACTGGTTATAATGGGGGCTTATACTTTTGATCCTTGAAATATGTTTTATTCACAACATTCCTTTTGCTGAAGACTTATTTAGGATGTTGGACTTTTTTTTAAGTTGCAGTATTGCCGCTTCTGTAACTTTGTCTTCCACCGCTGGCGTGCAGTGTAATGACAACAACACCGGTAGACACGTATGAACGCTGTTTTTCCAGATGCCTCAGAGATCCCCTTCCGGAAAGGGAAGCGGGCAACCGGGGGGGATGTGAGGGCTAAAGGTGCGAAGAGGAAGACTGAAACAGAACAGGCGGGTCGTGGATAACGTCAGAGAATGTGGTGAGGTCCTGAGCACCTGAAGCTCTGCGGCGTGGCACGGTTTATTTCCATCACCCGGTGCCCTCTCTGATAGATGGCCATTGTGTTGCCTGACCAGGAAAGAGAAGACTGAGTGAGGGGTTGGAAGGGAAGGGGGGGGTTGACCTGGGAGCTTTCCCCCCTCTACCGGGTGTGCTTTCCCCTAAGGACGTAGGATTTGCAGAAGCAGGGATGTGATGAGGCTCTGAGACGCAGACGGGGGGGGTTTGAACGAAAATAATGTGTATGTCTGTGGAAAAGACGAACAAGAGTCGGTGCATTCTCTCAGTATCCTTTGGAAACAAGTGTTCACAGACTTCAACATCCAACCGTTTGAATCTGAGGATTTCTTTTTTTAACACACTAACTCAGTCGTTTTTTTCCCTCCTGCTTTCTATTTTTGCCCTTTCATTGTTTGCCATTCTTCTCCCCACCCATTGGGCACATTTCCAGCTCTGCCTCACACACATATGTGATATAAATAAAGTTAATTGTCACTGTTTGCGTGTGTGTGTGTGTGTGCGTACGAGTGTGTGTCTGTGCATATGTGTATGATCAGAGGGGTTAAGACGGGAAAACCCTGGCCATTGTGCACTAGTGACCCCTCAAAATCAATGTGACAGACCGGTTGATTGGCTGGAGGGTCCTGTCTCTCTGCACCTAATCCCTCAAGGTAGACCCTCAGCCAGGCCTGCCGCGCTCTTTAAGTGTGTGTATGTGTGTGTGTGTGCACGTGCATGTGTGGATGTATCTGTGCTTGTGTGTGTGTGTGTGTGTGTGTGTGTCTTTCTGCACCTAATCCCTCAAGATAGACCTAAGACCATGGGATGGGGTATTAGTGCAGTTACAGGGGGTCAGGCCTGTGTGTGTGTGTGCGTGTGTGTGTGAGTAGGAGAGAGCTTGAGAGTGAGCACTACTCCACAGTAGTCCAATTAGACTGCAGAGTACTTATGTATTTCTATGGGGCTCTGTCATGTGTGGAGGTAGTTGTGTTTTTTCTTTTTTTGGGTGGGGGGGCATTTTTCGTGCAGATTTGGACGGATAACCCAGTCGGGGTGAAATTAGACGCAGGCATCTGGATTTGACCTCGGGCCCTGGCCGCGACCCCCGGGTCACTCGGGGGTCACGGGGCACAAAGCAGAGCGCTGACCCTGCACAGGTCAAGCATGCGGGCGACTGAAAGGACGCCTTTGTGGGGCCTGGCATGCTCACTATTTCCCATGAGCACCAGGGGACTGTGTCTACCCAGGAAACTGGACCGGAGCGCCGGCCAGACAAGGTGTGTGTGTGTGTATATGTGTGTAGATAGAAACCATAATTGATTTCTGTTTATATTTCTGCGTGTTTGCCTTATGATTATCACTGACTGAAGGTCATAGTTTAGCCTGATTTTTATTTACCGCTGCACGACTCGGTATGCGTTTGTTTGTTCTTGTGCGTTTCGGTGAGATTTAACTGTCAGGGAGAAGGAAAAAAAAAACCTTGCATCTCCAATTTCTGTTTAAACTCCAGTTGAAGGATTACATACTCCTCGCCTTAAAAAAATTCTACCACCCTTTGGGCAATTTCCCTTTCAAATCCAATCCTGCTTCTCTCCGCGTCTGAAAAGTTGACATTTTGGAGATACATGATTTTTTTTTTCTTCCAAACTTGTGTTTATGTTTTCGGTGTGTGTGTGTGTGTGTCAGGGAGAGAGAGAGAGATGGCTTAGCTTTTGAGGTACGCCTGTGGCCGTTGCTTGTGTACATCTGTTAGCGCCTCCTTAATGAGCGCATGCACGCTGCCTCCAGTCCTGTGTGTGGCCCTCGGAGAGGCAGAGAGGAGCCCTCTGCTCCAGTAATCACATTTAATTACGCACCAGCATTAGACAGCCCATGAATAGGGTTTTTAGGCAGGCCTCTCACACAGAAATTGGCTGCATCCAGCTGAACATTGCCCACCTTTGTCCTGCCCGTCCCCACTATATTCTATTAAGACTTTGTCATTTGACCATCAGCGAAGCACTATGGTCCAGCACTAACAACTGCCGCACTAATGCTTCACATTAAAAAAACGGGGAGGTATAAGGGAACAATGGGCGTTTTTCTTGGCCGAGCCGGCTCGCGTCTGCCCCATTAATGAAGCAAATGGACCACACGTTAGACTCCATCCACAATTTGCACAGCACCTATGAATCGCAGATAAAGGATGTGTAGTCTCAAGAAAATCCTCCACGTCTGCTTATCTGAGGTTTGAGTCAAAAAAATCTGCGTGTGCGTCCTTTAAGAGGGGAGAAGTGGAATTTGCTTTGTTAATCTCCAAGGGGAGTGGGCGGCGTTCGTGGCGTGAAATCAATTTGGAAGCGGTGCGTTTTGAAGATGACGTGGGAGTTTTTTGCATCGCAGAGGCGCCGGAAGATGCCAAGTTGCCGTTTGCACTTCTCGGCTCCGTGTGCATGTGCATCGTGTGTGTGTGTGTGTGTGTGTGTTTGTGTGTGTGTGTGTGTGTGTGTGTGTGTGAACGCTTCTATCGACGTTAATCACCGTGTTCATGTGAAGGATTCTGATCTCACACTGACAACCTGGTTCTGGGGTCGGCACATGAAAACATCACAACTGGAGATGGTTTACACCCCTGAACTAAACCTGTTACTCTGGCATGAAAAAGTGATTTTTACTTTCAACGCTTGCACAAACACTGATTCCTAGACTCTTCTTTTATTTCATTTTATTCCTCTCTCTTTTCACAATGTAATTAGGACGTGAATTAGTCAGTCCTATTAGTCCCTTGAGGGGCATAAGGCATCGACGATCTGCCTCCATCAGGACCCGTCCTGGGCTACGTGTCAGGCCTCTCCCGTGTCAGACATATCTCTTTCAGCCTGGCCGTCACACCTCGACCGCCATGTTGCTTTGGGCTGACCTTGTTGGCGTTTTCAAGGTGGTGTCCATCTCATGGCGATCTGTAGGTATACACTTCTGGTCCATTCTGAGGAAATGCTGATCTCCAGCACCACACGCTGGCTCTCAGTCTCGTTGTAATGTTCTTCTTTTGTAATATTTTTATTGTATAGTAATCTCATTTATCCTCCTTGTGTGTGATGTAAAATAAAACCCAGCTGAACTGCACACGTCTTCCTCCATCCTCACGTAATGTTTTGCTGTAGATATCATAACCATTTTCTTTTATATATCTACCTGGTTTATTCATTCATTAGTTACCGCCTGCATTTACACTACGAGCAAGAGATCAGGTGAATGTTGTCAGAATAATACAGTAGAACATTCCCACCTGGCACCTTTACTCTCTCTCTCTCTCACTAATAACCCTCTCATCACTTTGAATGTTTATGTGTTTAATTCCTCATTTGACAGCAAACAAGACTCATTCTCTGCATTAGGTGCGGTGTTTGGTGTTCGGGGCGGGGGGGGGGGGAACACATCTCTTTTTCTTGACTCAACACTCTCTGTCGCACTCTACACACACTCGCGCGCACACACCGTGTGGGAAATTGCGCCCAAACTGACCATAAATCCAGTGTGTTTTTAAAAGGCTAGACTCATAAAGAGAGGAGAGGTGACAGAGCAGCACTGATGGGTCAATACGGAGCCCATCCTGCTACACACACACACACACACACACACACACACACACACACACACACACACACACACACACACACACACACACACACACACACACACACACACACACACACACACACACACACACACACACACACACACACACACACACACACACACACACACACACACACACAGAGAGAGAGGGGGAACACATGGTATGTCACGTATGCATGAGAACACACTCAATCACATTCATATATGCATATTGTATACATGTCTCTCCACAAACACATACTGAAGCACACAATGTACAGTATGTAGGGACGTGCATTTGTGCAGGAACACACACACACACAGGCACAGAGTGTTGTGAATGGTGTGTTTGAGTGGAACAGAATGACTGTGGGGATTCATGCTGGCTTTCCTCTATTAAACTCTGCAATAAGGCTCACTGTGTATGGGAGTGCTGACGTCCCTGCCCACCTCCATGATCTACAGCCTGCGCCTGTGTGTGCGTGCGTGCGTGCTAAACTCTCTACCTGTTCCCAGTGATCTATAGCTCCAGGGGATTTTATATACCATATACGAACATTTGTATGCATTTGTGTGTGTTTAAATCAATGTTTGCGAGTGAGCGTGTCCACAAGGGCGTGCAGCTGCATGCTCCGTGGCTCCGGCTTGCAAAGGCTTGGGGTTTGGCACACAGAGGGAGGGAATTCCTTCAGAATCGGACCCGAGACAGAGCAGGGTCTCACTGGTGACTCCGAAACCGCTGTAGACCTCGGAAGGAGAGAGGGGGGGGGGGTGATAATTTACAGTCCGAGCGGGCTGCAACTGAAGGGGGGACTCAGTGAAGTGGTGGAAATGGGCCGGCCCCGTATATCTCTCAGTAATTGACGACGTTTGAGCCCAGTGCAGAGTTCAGAGCCAGGAGAGAAGGTGTTGTCCCGGGTTCTCCTCAGGCCTCCTCCACCGCCCCACTCTCACTCTCACTCTCACTCTCTCTCTCTCTCTCTCTCTCTCTCTCTCTGTCTCTCTGTCTCTCTGTCTCTCTCTCTCTCTCTCTCTCTCTCCGTGGCCGTCTGCGGCTGCTCGGCCAGAAACAGGCCTTCTATTTGAGACGCTGCTTTATACGGCGCTCGGCGGCCGCTGCCAGCAGCATCATTAGGATTTTAGGAGTGGCACTTATCACATGAACAGCCAGGTCCTTAGTACCCGGTGAATATTATGGTTATTCCTGCTTTGCTTTTTTTTGATTGCTTCATTTGATTTATTACAGACATGCGTAGAATAGCCATCAGCTTGAACATCCCCCAACAAACTCAGAAATACACCATGGATAATGCAGTCATGTCAGACAAGAAAAACATATTAAATGTTGTATCTTGAATTCATCTGCTCTGTGCACAGGGAATTTCTGCTGTCAGCTCTGTTGACCATTTTCAATTCATGCAAAAAAAAAAAAATATTCTACACGTAACATTCACATGTTCTCTGTCATTTGTGCATCTTAGGAGCTGATGGGTCAGCAGAGAACGGAAAGCCAGAGGTTTCAAAGTAAGTAAACCTAAACTTTGGTAATAATGCCATCTACCCCAGAGCCACGCAAAAGACTAAAGACTATTTTGCACTTTTCCAATATATATAGATCTGACCTGCCTTCAAATTGTCGGTTCTCCTGTGATATCTAATTGTACACATGTGGTTTCATTTGCCCCAGGTTTAGACTTTTCTGGCTTTGTGATATTTTCTGCTTTTACCAATACAAAAGAGGTAAATGCAGTATTATGCTGCTTAAAACACTGAAATATAAAAGACAAATACATAACGATAACATATGTTATTACACAAAAATTGTACTGGCCACTTTGGAAATCATCATCACAGTAAAATGTCTTGAGTCTGCTGTCCAAAATGAAGAAATGTGTGCGTGTGTTGTGTGTGTGTGTGTGAGAGAGTGTGTGTGTGGGTGTGTGTGTTGTAATAAACAGGAAATCTCTCTTCAGTCCCAGCTAATAAAACACAGGCACGGGAATTCACTTGTTAGCTGAAATTATCGTGCAGATGCTCAGAGTTACGGATGATAACTCATTTCAACAGCACACACACACACACACATCCTCAACTACACTCTAGATAAATTTACATCTATTTTAATTGTTGCTGTTTTGCACAGTTCACTCACACTCGTCCACTCTTCCAACTAGTTTTCCACATTCCTCCCATTTCTCCTCTCTCCCCCCTCATGAAGGATATACTATCCTTCTTCCCTCTCTCCCTTTTCACGAGCCTTCCCCGCCTCTACTTGTTCTCCCTTCCTCTTCCTTTCTTCTGCTCTCATCGAAATTCAGCTGTGTAATTCCCTCTCCGAGGACACCATTGATCTCTCCCTTCCTGCGATGTTTTGAGAAACACTGGGCGGGCCGAGCCGGGGGTTTTAGCGTCAAGACAGGAGCAGCGGGGAGGACAGTGAGAGGAGGCAGAGGGGACGAAGAGGAGAGGGATGACAGAAATGAACTGCAGAGAGAGAAACAGGAAGCCGAAAGAGAAAGCTGAGAAAAAAAAGGGGGGTTAAAGTAGAGGAGGACGAGGGGGAAGGCCGTGGAGGAGAGCCAGACCCCCCCTCACCCTCCTCCTCCTCCTCCTCTCTGTAGTGGCTGAAGAAGAAAAGACACGGGCTTTCCTCGTGATCGCATCTTCCGCCCCTCTTTTTGAAGCCCAGAGAGACAAGAGAGCAGCTATTTACTGGAGCCCACACATAATGGCCACTTTTATTTACTTTCGTCCATTTAGCTTCTGCCAAGGCCTCTCTGGTGTGTGGGCCAAAAACAGAAACCTGAGGTGTTTTACAAAGTACCAATGTCCCCTCCTCCTCCTCCTCTTCCTCCTTTAGATGTGTGTGTGTGTATGTGTGTGTGTGTGTGCCTTCTCATTTATTTACTTAAATTCAAATCAACCCTCAAAACGGAACCAAAAATCCCAATGCAGAGACGATTATATCCCCAGTTCAACATGTGGGCACATTTATATATGACCTGCCTTCAATCCTCCCCCAGGCCAGGCCACATCCACACACACACACACACACACACACACACACACACACACACACACACACACACACACACACACACACACACACACACACACACGGACCTCTGCTCTGACACCAGAAAGGTCAGCTATCCAGGCGGCGACGGCGCTGACCCTGTGTCCCCAGGCGAACCTCCGTAGTGACCAACTGGTCGTCTCCGCGGAGTTCACCGTTGACCTTTAATGGAGCTTTTTTTGATGCCAGACCTCAGACAAACCGCTGCTCTTTGACGTGTCTCTCTCGCTGTTTAGAAATCTGACTTTATCCTGATAACTATCACATATGACCTTATTTGTTTGTAGAGGTCTTTTCATTTGTTTCCTTTTGTGCAACTAATCCTGAAATCTAGAAAATATCATTTCTAGAAAAGTTTCAAATTCATCAATTTTCCAACAATAAATATTACATTACATTTCAAACCATTTAGCTGACGCTTTTACCCAAAGCGACTTACAATGAGTGCATTCAACCACCACAGACTTGAGAACAGCAGGAATAATGTAAGTTCCTAGATTAAATTAACAACAACTACAAAGTGCTACATGTAAATACAATATATAAGTTCAACTATACTTTCTATACATTTTTTTTTAAATATGAGAAAAGATTACATTTTAGGAGCACTCATTCAAATTAGATTAACCAAACACCTCCTAATTCTATTAATATGATAATATTATTATTTATGAGAACAGTATTGGCATCATAGATGAAATAATTCATTTTTAATTGAGATTCTGGTTTAGTGTCACTGTCTTATAAAAAACATGTATGTCCAACATGTCTCTATTCCATTACAATTCAATTCAACTTATTTAAAAAATATATATATTGCAGTGACATACAGAGATTTTGAAAATAAATAGTAAGAAAAAAGGACAGTGAATTAATGTTAATTATTTTTTGTTATGTCATGTCATTAAAATTCCCAAAGTGTAAGAAGTGTGAAAAATTCTCTATCAACCCTTTTACAGTTTTTTTTTACAGTTCTTGTTTGTCTGAAATACTTTGGAGGCATCATGTCCATCACATGGGTTGGGATGTCGTCGGAATGATTTCAAAATATACCGAGGTCATGAGTGCAACTCCTCCCACAGAAATATTTGAGTTGACCACATAACAAAAATAGTCTCTAAACTTTACAATTGTTTATTCATTTCATATTTTATCAACCCGACTAACTGCTGTGATATGTTATCTGAAAATGTAATTCCCCTGCATGAAAATCTAAACATTTTAATGTCTAGACAGTCTGCATTAACATTTTGTTGGGGACATGGTGATTATGTTTTGTTACATCAAATTTAAATAGATTTCAAATCACTGGAATTTGCCTGTAAAATACTCACCCTTATGTACCCTCATTTGAGTTGGTTTATATAAACTCGGTCCATTTGCCTGAATTTTACAAATTCCTCACCAAAAATACAACTTTATGTTCCTAAACATTTGCTTTAACTCTGCTTCCTTTTGTATTAAATGTGTTTATTCAGGGGTTGAGATCCTGGATCACATTGTCTCGGTGCAGTCTCTCACTTCTCACACACTCCTCAGACTCTGGATCTTATGAAACTGAAGATAGTGTGAGAATGATGATCGTCCTGCACTCGCACCAAACTTATTTCTCGCAAACAGAGAGAGAAACTGCTTTCTCACAAACGAAGCTCACAAGGGGTTGATCACAAGACAGAGCTGCGTGTGTTTCCCTCTCTCTCTTCCTCTCGTCGTGTGTGTGTGTGTGTCGGACGCCCTCCTTGCATCGGGCCTGATGCCTTTAGTTAGGGGGCCTCTGAGGCTCCTGCATTCAAAAACAAATAAGCTGCCACATAAAGATCATCCCTCATTTTTTCTGCAGTCACTCACCCCGCGCTGACACACACACACACACACGTAAAGATGCACCATCACTTAACATGCACCGACTTCCATACCTCACCAATCACTAACGACCTCCTCTTTCAAAAGTACACGCCGCTAAACACACACGCCCAGGCATGCACCAGGGGCTAACATCTGTAAGGGATTTGTACAGTGAGATGATACCCAATAATAAATAATGTGAACATTTGAAACTCATTTCAGTCTCCCTCTGTGTGACCCCAAACAAGGTCAGAGGCGTGTGTGTGTGTGTGTGTGTGTGTGTCTGTGTGTGTGTGTCTGTGTGTCTGTGTGTGTGTGTGTAAAAAGAAAAGAGAACAAGAACCCCGCAATGCACATTTACACTGCATTATTCATGCGTGTCTATGATATGACGACTCCCACAATTCTCCAGGTGTTCCCAATTCCCCGTTGCTGCGGCGACCTCGCCTCAGTGTCCCCCTCACCCCCTCACCCCCTCACCCCCTCACCCCCTCACCCCCTCACCCTCTCACCCTTCATCCTCTCCCCGTAAAGATTAAAAAAAAGGAAAGAGCTCTCCATCAAATCTCGCCTCCTCGGCAGACCTTTAATCATAAGGATCCTTTAATTGGTTAGTTGATGTTTTCCAATGATTCAGGGTCAGTCCCTTTTTTTTTTCTCTTTTTTTTTTCTTCTTCTCCCATGAGATGGTGGTCTGGTATGCGTCCAGCAGGGGAGGCTGCAGCTCATCCTTTAAGACCTTTCCTGTGGCTTCCCATAGCCGGCTGATCCTGCTGGTCAGAGGTCAGCGGACGGCCTGCTAGAGGAGGGCCGGGGCGTTCCAGTTGAGCTTGTGCAGAATGTAACAGGAAGTCAAACGAGGCGAGAGAGGAGACGCGAGGGGAGGCGTGAAGTCACCGCGGTGGTTGAAGCTTACACCGAAGGAGGATGTGACTCCCTGTGTCCTCCTTCTCCACCTCTCCCCTCTCTCAGGACAGCCTGTTGGATATTTAGCAGTTGTCATGGCAGCAGAGGTTTGTTTGAGATGTGATGGGATCATCCCTTATGTCACCTGACCCAACTCTGAACCCCCACACACAATTGTGGTGGGACGTCATCTCAAAGAAGGCCACCTTTAACTTAACGTGTGTGTTGAGCATGGACGTGATTTTCTGTGTGGAGTGTAGAGGGGCATCTGTGTGTAGGTGAGGCGGCACCATGTGAGGATGGGGGACAATGGGGGGGGAGACAGAGGTGGCATATGACAGGTAGGTCAGCTACAGGGGGGGAGGAGGGGGGAGTAAATCTGACCCAGGTGACACACCCCACCACGTAAACACACACACACACACACACACACACACATGCAGTCAAATGCACACACACTTTCACATCTGGTTTGGCCATCGGTCTCGTTCTCCTTTGACGTGCCCCTCCTCCAGCTCTCTCTCTCTCTCTCTCTCTCTCTCACACACATTAATTCTCCCTGTAGTGCTGCTGCTCCTCACCCCTTTTTTCTATCACTGGCAAAGTAAATCCACCATGTGAGAATGATGAATGGGCTATCCTGCACCGGAAGCACACGTTAGAAGCCCCCCCACTCCTACCACAGCCCTGCTTGGTGCACACCTGCCACACACACACACACACACACACACATATACTCACTCACTCCCTCTGTTTCTCTCTCCAATCCACTATCCTTTTTCCTCCTCTTTCTCCCCTGGTGACCTCATAAGCCTCCTTCCTTCCTGGTCTACCCTCCCAACACACACACACAATCCTGATGATGTGTGTGTGTGTGTGTGTGTCTAATACAGAGCGCACAGTGTCTTGTCGACGGTGTCCAGTGTCATACACACACCTGCAGGTCATGTGCTTGTGTTTATTGTGTGCTTTGTGCATCGGATGCCTTTAAACGCACTGCAGGTTGGTGTGCGTGCGGAGGCGGAGGCTAAAGGATTACATGTCACACAAATAGAAAGTTAAAAGATTTCCCTTTCCATTCTTTATTTAAAAGATGACAAAAAAAACAGCTTTTTTTTTTTCTTTTTCTAAATGGAACACAAAGTCAACAACGCAGAATTTAAAACTCAATCCGCGCAACATTACACCAGTTTAGCATTGCAAATGACATGTTTTTCTTTCTTTTGCCCGAGCTACAGACATCACATGTATAGTTGACCTGAGGGAGTCTGAAATCAGCCAGGGGAAATGTTGAAACTCCAGGTGGTCCGCAACCAATTAAATAAAGCATCACTGTGCTTCTTTTTGAAACACACGCACACACACACACACACACACACACACACACACACACACACACACACACACACACACACACACACACACACACACACAATCTCTCAATAGAAGCCCTCTCGAAGCAGAGAGAAAAGGGGGGGGGGGGTTGGAAAAAGAACTATTTTTCCTCCACAAATCCCCTAATGTTGGAGGAAAAAAAAGGAGCGATGGGGGGACGAGTTTCATTTGCTGTCAAAACATTTGTACTGAAATTAAACATATGGATGCCACAGGCAAAAGCGAGGGGTAGGAATATTTTAGAGCAGCACGATGTTACGCTAACCCCTCCAGTATCTTACACACTGCTTCCAGAGATTAATGGAATAAAGGGGGGGCGGGGAGGGGGGGGGGGGGTAGAAGGGTGGGGTTGAGGGTGAGGGGGTGTCCTGTCTTTCTGAGGCCACTGCAAAAAAAATCAATATCTTCTCCATGCTCGTACAGCTCTACCTTTTGGCCGTATACACATATTCCAGACATCCCCTTAAAAAACCCGTAAATATTAAATGTCCTGAGCAGGAATAGGACTTCCAAATTATTGAGACAGGTGCGTTTGAAATTGTTGTATTTGATTTGTTTATGAAAATTTCCTCTGGTTTTTTACATTTTTACACTAAAATCTAACTCATAACGACTCCATAGCTTTTATTTTAAATGCTGCTGCAAAAGCATAACTCATAACTCACTTAGCAGATATTTTGCACCTACAGTTCCTAAATGTTTGGTTGTGCTAGTGTCTCTAAATAAATGAAAGAATAGATAAGATGGCCTGTTCTGTTAAATCAATGTGTTTCAGGACCACAGCGAGGTCACTGGGTGAAGCTTGTATAAGGAAATGTCAGTGCGTGAAGATGGAGATAAAGAAAGAAAAAGAAAAAAAAGAGGAATGTGCAGATATGTCCACAAATGAATGGTTGGCTTGTTGTTTTATTCCCTCAGTGAGGAGAGAATTGAACTGAATGTCTCAGAGTGAACGCAGCCTGGTGGGAGGGGTACGTTCACCAGCACCGGCCCTGTTTCACTCCAAAGTTGCCAAATCTCATATTGTCAGAAGTCACCATTTTCAGGGGCTTACGAGCTCAGACGTGTCAGCAGTGTGACACCACCTGCTTCCTGATGTTTGCTATATGAATATGAGTCTCGGAAAGAGTTTGACCAGCAACGCTTTGAAACACTCACAGTCCAAAATCTATCATTTCAAATGAAAGTGGAGCATTTCGCTTAATTCTCACCCAAAAGCACCAGCGTCAAGTCAACTTATTATTTATTTTGAACTTTACTTTATCGATTCATTTTTCTTTCTCCTATTTTTCCCCTTGAGCTTTTGTTGTAAGCGACAAAGGAAATTTACAGAAATTCTGATTTTAGGTTTCAACTGATGCGCCCTGATATTTGCTGTGAATAAGAGAAATAGTTTCAGTGGTTTGATCTAAATTGTATAATTTTGTAGGAAAATATACCATTAACTCATACCCAAAAGCAGCAGTATCATGTCAAATTAGAGTTGAAATATTTATGTTTTTAACATAAGATTGTAAATTAGTTTTTCTGGTGTTAAATCCTGGGATTAGGCAATATTTACAATTTTACAGATTAATACAGATTGTAGTACTTTTAAATGAAAGTCAAATGAAATGCTTCTTAAATGTTTAGAGCAACAGAACAAAGGCTTTTTATTGTGTTTCGATCCACTATAAAATAAAATAAAGTCCTTATCGTATAGAAAAGTATAAGAATTCTTTACACTAAGAAACATGTTCAGTTGATAGAGTTTGGATTTTCTTCCAATAGAATTTAAATCCGACATTTTCCTCCTTAATCAACTTTAAATTCTCTATTTGTTCTGTACCTGTGACATTTGACTACATTTGTTAAAAAGAAAAAGTGTGTAAACATCCACCAACACATTTGCATACTCACCAAATAACTCTTTTTAATAAGCAAATCTAAATATGTGAATGATTGTCAATAGGTTTAGCAAATGTTTAAAATGAGTTTACGTGGTTTTGTTCTTGTGCGCTCCAGAGGCTGCAGGTGAAGACCCCCCCATCCTCTCTCTCTCTCTGTTTGTAATTATTGTTTACACTGTTTACTGCTAAACCATCTTTTTGCTATGTACTAATTTCACGCTAGACGGCCACAAAATTATTCAGCACTCTTGCAATATGTGAAATTCGTGAGTGCGTTTTTATTCTGCGGCGGACCTCCTCTCTCTCTCTTTTTCCGGGGTAACAATGTGGCAATTTAGCCCATGTAGCAGTTTGACCTCAACCACACGCTTTTAGAGACAAACCTGGTTATTTGAGCAGGAATTTCCCAACAAAAGGCAGCAGACGCACAAGTTACCCCTCCCGGACCAAATTTGGTAAATGAGCGCCCGCCCGTGCATATTTTACATAACGATTCTTGCCTATTATTGCATTTTCAGAGATCCTACGGTGTGAGAACCACGAGCAATTTATCATTCATTGCGGTAAATCGCAGCGGAGACTGCATTTAATTGAGTTTGTATTGTATTTTCGTAGCTGGGTGCCTTCTCGCTGTAGGGTGGGAGGGGAGGGGGGGGGCTTCTCTCAGGCCGTCCCATGCAGTGCAGAGGAAAGGAGGAGGGGGGGGGAGGAGAGGAGAGGGGAGAAGGGACCCCCTCCACCACCTCCTCCCCCCTCTCAGCTCCGCCTCTGTCTTGACAAACTATCAACTGGTAGAGAAAATGGACATCAGCAACAAGAGGCTGCATATTCACAAACTGTATTCAAGGGAGTGGCTTTGAATCAAAGGGATTTCTCAGTTTTCAGTATAGTGATGGGAAATTGTAGAAAGTAAGTGAAGCAAGAAGCTCTATGAGAAAAACATCTGCTCTGATTAATCTCCCCGAACTGT
The DNA here is from genome assembly GCF_963576545.1 of Limanda limanda. Lineage (NCBI taxonomy): Eukaryota > Metazoa > Chordata > Actinopteri > Pleuronectiformes > Pleuronectidae > Limanda > Limanda limanda. The sequence goes on from NC_083656.1 coordinate 13,231,262, forward strand.
TAATGGATGAAATAAACAAAGTGAGGAAACCAGGTTTAGGTTTGACTGATCTGGAGCTGAACTGGGTTTGTGTTATTCGCGGAAACATTGCGCGTCACCTGACTCTGTTATATTCCACTTCATGGGCCCACCACTTTGTTAATTTGCGTCTTAATTGTCTGCCATGCAATTATGGAGATGTGTATGTTCTGCGTGACGCCCATCAGGGCTGCGTGAGGAGCGTGCACGGAGCTAAATCAACTCCACTGACACCCTCGGTCCCCGGTTTGACTCCGCGAAACTTTGCTGATTCGTGGCTGCGAACGTTCACCATCACCCGAGCGAGAGCCCCAGCGGCTGAGCACGGACACATCCCGGCATGCTCTGCTGCTGGGGCCCCACCACACCCCGGCTTCCACCCTATACACTGACCGGGAGTGGGAGTGCGCTTTTAAAATTAATCAATCTACCTCTGTTTGCACTTTGGGCTGCATTCAATAGAAGGCTTCAGCTGCACAACACACACACACACACACACATACTCACACTCTCGCACACACACACACACACACACACACTCATACTCACACTCTCACACACACATGGCTTGTGTGTCTTGCGAATTTCTAAATAATTCAGTTAGTTTCTGAAACCATTACAATCTCATCCACACAATGTACAAACACATGCACAAGCAGCGTTTTACGTGCAAATATAACAACTTAAAATAAAGAATCTTATTTGTTTTACTTTGATGAATATTCATGACGTGTCTAAATTAAATATTTTCTCACAATAAGCAAATGATAATCTAATCCACAAAAGAACAAACGGCACAATATCCAGAGAGTTTCTCAAAAATATTTTAATTTGCGACAAAGATGACAAAACAAAGCGATACAGAAATAAAACACTGTTTACTGTTCAAATTCATTATGATAAAGTGAATATTTAGACACTATTTAGGTTTATTGTAACGCACAATCAGTAGAACCATTCCGAGAGTAACATGGGAAAAATACAAATAAATAATTATCATATAGTGTAATCTCTATTATTATTCACATTAATATTTATTTTATTGGGCCTAAAGCTAGGCAATATGGTCCAACAATTTTACCAAAATTCTAATTTAAATTTTGTGAAATTAATTTACATTTCGTTTGAAGACCCATATTTGCTGCTGAGTGAAGGTTGTAGTTTTAAACTTCTTTATGAGCAGATGATAAACGACAAAACATTTTATAAATCTTTTGATTTCTCACTGTGCTTGGACAATGCATAAGCAATAGATCAAATAATGTATATATATATGTATTTATATATACAAGTTTAGTAATTATGCTATTAATTTAAATCATATTGCGATTACAACAGAAGTTGCTTTATTACCCAGCCCTAACTGTCCTATTGGCCTATTTACAAATTAGTTTGTTTGTTCATTGTACTCTCTCATGTTTTTTTATTTTTAAATTAGCCGTATGTCAAGAGGCATTTTATTTCTTAAAATGTTCCGTTTTTAATCTTAATTAGTACTTTTTCATTGTCCATATTTTATTTATAATTGTATACTATTTTTAAACATCATCCATTTATATGAATCAATGAAGCACTGTTAATTTTAATGCTTCAACTATTTAGAATTAAACCGATTATTATAAGCATATTTTAATTGTTATTATTATTATTTGTATTATTAGTGTAGTTGTTATTACCGTGAGTCCCAGTGCAGCTTCACATATCAAACATCTATAACGATAATACGTAAATTACTTCTAATAATAAACTAAATATAATAGAGAACATACATTCAATAAACCAAATGAAATAAAAGCAGTTGTTTACATTCATGCTCGTTGCTCTCTGTTGTAACGTCAACATTTTCTGTGTGAGTGTGTGTCTTGTTTTTCTTGTTATTATCGCCTGATCGTGCTGCCACAGAAAAGCTGCCCGTCCTGCTGAATTAACTTCACACACACACACACACACACACACACACACACACACACACACACACACACACACACACACACACAAGACACACACGCACACATTCACGCACGCACACACACGGCTGCACTATGTTGTTTTCCACTAAGTTTCAGCCAAACACAACTAAATACAATCCCAGGTTTTACTGCTGTTTTCCATTATTGCAGATGATTCAACAGGAAATAAGTCCAGGTGTCAGTTTGTGTCGAGACGTAACAATAACCGAACACACCGAACAAAACTAATTGTTGCTAAAAATGCACGCGCCGAATGGCACAAAGCGCGAATAAGATAATACAGATAATATGATTGCAGTGGAATGAGCTGCTGTGGTTAACGCTGGGATGATGAGTACAAGTAAAAGCGTGTTGTTCAAAGTGAGCAGACCAGTCCTGTGTGTGTGTCATTATGTAAAACAGGCCTGCTCCTGCAGCCAGACTCTAATCTCACATTTTGATAAGGCTGCAGACTTTAGAACAACACACAAGACATGGTCAGAGATTTCAAGAAAAAAGGAGATTTAATTTAAACTAAAACCTAACAATAGAGAACAGACTCAGAATCGGTTAAAAAAAGAAAGTATGTAAAAAAAAAGAGTATCAGAGCTGTTCTCACTGGCGTCACATTCACTGAGGCGTTCTGTCTGCATCGGTTGTTTCTCACAAGAAAATAAGAAAAATGTATTTATTGTTTATTTGTAATTTTTTACTTTAAAATCTATCAATTTTAATATTTATATTCGTTTATTTTGGTTAAAGATAAAGGTCATGGTAATAGGATCTATGGACACACACACACACACACACACACACACACACACACACACACACACACACACACACATACACACACACACACACACACAAAAGACCTCTACATGGCTGTATGTGTCTCCCCTACCCCGCCAATGATCGATTTAAGGTTTTATTGGTTTGGGTTTTTTCAGCTGTGAACGCACCACGGAGTGTTTAAAATTGATTTTAAATAAAGAGAAAAAATCCATAACAGTTCTTATATATTTAAATATTTATTTAATTATAATTATATGAAGCTAAAACATTAGAACGCGAGACTCTCAATGATTCATTTGTCACGTGTTTTCTAGCTGTAAAAGCGTAATTACCTAAAATAAGTCGTAAATTATTTTGTTTACAAAGTTGACTCTTATTTTATTTAATTACTTGTTGTGATTAGGGACCCATTAATATTTGAAACTCGGTACATTTTAACTTTAAGAGTTAAAATTGTGATTTAATCACATTTTTCCTCAAATCATTTTATTATCCTAAATTTATTTACTACTTAAATTAAATTTAAATGCTGTGCAAATTAATAAAACACCTACTAAACCTAGATGCATTTACTTTTAAATGTACTAATTTCCAAAACGTCACATAAAAAGGAATACATAAAACGCCTCACCTTTTCCAACAAAATAAAAAAATAAAGGAAAAATCTCAGAAGAATAGAGTGAATAGATTGAAGGTGTCCAGATGTCCGGTTTGGCGACTCCTCTGTCCTCGGTGTTGTTGTGCAGAAACGTGTGTAACATGAGACGGCAGCAGGACTGCTGAAGCAAAAAAATAAATCTCATATGCAAAAGAAGGCTTTTTTGAAAATGGCGCCCTGCAGCAGACACCTCCCTGTCAGTGAGGAGGAGGAGGAGGAGGAGGTGGTGGTGAAGAAAGGGAGAGGGAGGGCTGGGCGTGCCATGTGCGTCGTCGCTTTACGCGCAATGGGGCTGTAGTCTCTGCTCCCGCGTCGGTTGCTGTATCTGGATATGAAACCGTGCCCGGTGACTCTCCGGTGCAGCCTCACACACCGAGCACCCCCCGGTCCTTCCGGTGCACATCGGGCCGGTGCAGCCGCCGGGGAGCCGGGTGCGTCGTGCCATTACGCACCGGATAAAAAGCGCAGTTCTCGGGCATCATCTGGCTGGTTCGCTCGGGCTGTCCCCATCCCCCCCCTCTGCTGTCTCACCGCGACGCTAGTTCGGAAAAACACGGATCTGCTTCGCGTTCCATCCGAGACTTTCACCCGCAAAACGATCCGCGGCGCGCAGCCACGCACGTTCCTCCGTCGTCCGCGCCTTCGCTTTGGAGGAAAAACGCACGAAAAACCGCTTCTCCACCGGCTCCTCTCCGGCGCGCAGACAGCCCGTGGAACCGCACAGTGTAGCCAGCAGCCGGGGCTTCCAGGGGCGAGCTGTGGAGAGGGGATCTCTCTCTCTCTCTCTTCTCCCCCTCCCTCCCTCTCTCTCTTTCTCTCCGTCCTTCCCTCCTCAGCGGAGCAGCAGCGAGGGAGGCGAACGGGGGAGGGAGGAGGGGGAAACCCACGCTGATAGCTGGAGGGAGCCCCGGTGCGTTGAGCCTGTGTCTGTGTGTGTGTCTGTGTGTGCGCGCGCATTATAATCGTTGCTAGGAAATCCTTTTCTGTGGAAGTGTGAGGGAGGATACACAATCTCAGGGTGAGAAAGCAGCTGCAGACTTCTTTCTTTAAATCCTCCTGCAAAAGCAAACCAACTTTTATCCTGTCCTCAAATATAGATTTCGTTATTTTTGTTGGTCTTCATTTGTTGAAAGTCTAAGGTATGGATTTGTTGAGCAGTGACTAGCTGTGTGTTGTGCTCCTGTGTTTGTGTGCGTTATTCTCATGTATATGTGTGAGTGTGCAGCTGCGAGTTAATCCACGCACACAAATATCATTCATAGTGAGGGGATTGATTCAGGGCAGTGTTGTAGGTGTGTGTGTGTGTGTGTGTGTGTGTGTTTGTGTGTGTGTGTGTGGTGGGGGGTGTGACTGGTGGTATTTTCAGATAAATCACTCTCGGCTTGCAGAACAGTCAGTCCTCACCTATGTAAACGCACCCCTGAGGGCAACAGATTTATCTGCAAGAGGACGGTTCACCTCTCTCTCACTCTCACACACACATACACACACATCCCCCTCCCTTTCTCCCCCACACCCCCCCTCCGTTACCCCCTTCCCCTCAGCGTGGAGATGGATGGCCCATGTCCCTTTTGTCTCGATGCAAATGGACTTTAACCTCGAATTAATGGATAACTCCCCAGAAAGGCCTAATAATGCTCCGCTCACATGATGCACACACACACTTTGACACACACACACGCACCCTGGCAGTCACTCTCCTCTGATTTGATAATACATGTTGAGTTTGTCTGCAGAACGTTGACACTATATGCACGGTCATCCTCAGAAACACGGGGCAGAAAAACACGTCGCTTGCTGCTATAGTACATTAATTACCATTAATCACCAAACTGGCATTTTTATTTGTTTTACTTTCTGGCCTCTTCTCCATGTGCAGCGCTTTCTAAATTAAATCAAGCCCTGCCGGGGGAAATCTGCACCAACCGCACAACCGCTGTGACCACCCTTTCCTCTTCAACCGTAGAAGCAACCCTGCAAACACGCTCACCGACTGTTACTTCCTTTTATAACCGCCGTAACAGCAGAAATATCACATTGTTGTAATTCTGCTTTTTTAATGTGTGGACATTTGAACTCGCCGGCCTGTTGTATCCCCTTGCCGAGCGACCCGGGATGATGACAGACGCTGGGGGTTTAACATGGAGCTGGGTGCAGGAACAGGGGATGTAGATATGATCCCCCATTAGCTGTGGCGCCATGCTGCTCCGCAACATTACCACGGCACTAAAATTTTATTTTAGTAGCCTGCTCACTCAGGTTGATCATGAGGAGCAGAGGGGGGAAAGAGAAAAGTGAGGTGTGTGGTGTATTTAGGCGCAAGTATGTGTGTGTGTGTGTGCACTTTTTATATTTTGTGAACAATAAACCCACTTCCTCCATGTATACCTGTCACCCCTGAGCACAATCAATGAAACACCCCCATTTGCTCATGTCAGGAGCAGACTGCATTACCACGGATGTAAAAATTCATCTGGGGAAGAGGCCACTTGTTGCCGGAGATGACGATAGAAGAGACAAAGGGAGGGAGAGAGAGGTAGAAGAGGGGGAATAATTTCCCTCCAAGCAAGACGGATGTTTTAATGCAGCTGCTCCATGTGAAGTCCTCTCCATAACATGTCACATAAACACATGTGACTTTATGGACTGGTATGATACCAGAGGACGAAAGCGCTGAAGAGTTGTTAGTGTTGTGAGAAAGCAGCGCGGCAGTGTGTGTCTGTGTGTGTTTGTGTGCAAGGACCCACTAATAATTTCTCTACATATGTTAGAATAAGTTATTTTTATCTGATTTATATCTTGGTATATCAACACCATCAAAGGGATTTCTGTGATATCTCTTAAACGGATTAGCTCTGGACTGATGAAACCAAAGGGCAATTAAGGGGTTTCTTCAAACCATATTTGGTCAATGCAAAAGCAAACACAGAGCGATCGCGATTACAGAAGCTCTGAACCGATAAACCATCTCTGTATTCCAAATATTCCTCAGCTCCCGCTCAGCAGCTCGGTAAACTTTTCACTCGGCCCCTGGTATTGCCCCATTGTCCCATGATTAACAGACGGTGAATAAACACAAGCCCTTGTTGTTGTTGTTTGGAGGAGAGTCGGTGGTGGCGCTCTGTCATGTGGAAAACAACATCTGCACTTCCTGATACACCTACAGCTGCATCATGCTACTTTCATAAGACTGGGTCACGTCATGGGACCCTGACAAATCAGCAAAGGCTATATAGGGACCGAAACGATTCAATCAGCAAGCGGTTCTGAGTGGCGATGCATCATTCCCAAACATCTCCATTTCTACCCGTCCAACTAAAACACAGCCCCAGAGTTTTCAAACTAAAACGGGTCCAGCAGCGTTTCCAAGCATTTCAGTGTTTGCATCTCTAAAACCTCTGGAGCACTGAGGACGCCAGAGTTGCATCAAAGCAGATACACCCGTACTCACCTTGATAATTTTCAGAAGTTTCACTCATTATTTGCACTCAGCAGAGCACACACCTCTGTAAAGCCCTACAGTCTCCTTATGTTGGAATCACATCCGTCTTTATGGACACAGAATCATTCAAAAACCAAATAAAAAACATGTGTTTAAACAGGCATTTAGGTGACTTATGTGCATAAGGTCTGTCTCGCTGCACTTTACTGGACTTTATATTGTTCTTTTTGTGAGTGTGTGTCTTTGTTTTATTTATTTTTAATTTTCATAATGTGTAACTCTGTTTTTAACTTCTTTGGTCGGTGAAAAGTGCTCTACAAATAAAGGACTTAAATTCAATCAAGCTGCAGCAAATTGTACACTGTCGTAAATATATCAGTCATCTAAATATGACTAGTTATTTTCATCAAGATCTATGAACTATTCCATGGGAAAGCGGTTAGAAATGACTAAATATGCTATAAATATAATATATCTTGAAACGCTTAAGAAAGTGATTGAAACAAATTCCTGGACTTTCCCCTTTGGCCGCATCTGTTCCGAAACTTCATGCTTTCTCTCTTGGCTCATGTCCCATCCTTCAACCAAGTTTAGTGGAAATCTGTTCAGTAATTTTGTCATAATCCTGCTGATAAACAAACTAACGAACGGGGCAACACAAACATAAACTCCTCAACGGAGGTAAAAGGCGTGAAATTGGTTTGTATTTGAAAGTTTTTTTTTTATAGTGATCCAGATTTGCCCTTTATACCATTAGACTTTAATATATATTCTTATCTATAATCAAAAAAGTAACAGCAATATAACAGGAACAAAGTCCTGTGTGTCTCACTATCAGCAGTTTTTATTCTTTGTTCAGTTCAACCTCTTTAAAGTTGCTTTCACACGCACTGAACTCTTGACATTCTCTTGAAGTTATCCAGAGAGGTTGTAGGTGAGAACGCAAATGTCAGACTCAGCTGTTGCGGACATTTTACATTTTACTTTTTCCCGCCTGCCCCCCCAGTCAAATGTGCAGAGTGAGCCCATGTGAGAAAACGGCAAAATATTGTCCGTAGGATTCTATGTGACACAGTGTGTGTGTTGATGAAGTTTCTTACACGACAAACACTACAAATGCAAAACTGATAAAACAAAATAATACAAATATCTCAGAATGATGAAGATGAAGACGTCAAAACGAAAAGCTTTTGGTGGAAAGGCCTGATGCTGCGCTGTTCATAAAAACACGTAATTTTTTGGGATGGAATTTAAACGTCATGCCCTGTGTGCTGTGCCAGCGATCGTTTGAATGCCATGGATCTTTTCCTGTTGCGTACATGTCTGTGAAACGCAAAGTTCACGTTGATCTCTGAAAATGGCCATTTCTTAAACCGCTTGAGAAATGTGTTTACGCATTGCTGTGCTTCTTCCCTGAATAGTCAACATCTAGCTCTGGGCCTTGTTATGGTGAAGCCCTTGATATTTTGGTCATGTTTGGGTTTACTATCTCCGTGTGCAGATCTGTAATGGCAGTCAGCCCCGAGCGTCAAAAAGAGAGATTTTGGGTCAGACCAGAGGCCGGAAAGCAAAGGAGAAAAGAAAGACGGCACCAAAAAGGCAGAGTAAACCTGAGTTGGCCCTTTTGTTGCATGAACTGGTTGGATCAGTGTTGAGTTGACCTTTGACCTTCCAGCTGGGCCAAAAATCGGTTCCGACACACATCTCCCTTTTTCCTCTCCCGGGGCTGCAGCCACTGTGCCGATCACATGACTCTCTCTCTCTCTCTCCGGGCCCGGCCATGCCAGGCCGCGTGATGCTTCTGCAGATGTGGAGAGAGAGAAAAAAAAATTATAAAAGGAAGAAAAGAAGTTTTTAGTGAAAGATTGGAAAGGGAACAAGGGCTAGGGGGTGACACGGAGAACAAGCGAACGCGTCAGCAGACAGCGAGGAGGGGAGTGGTGGTGGGGGGGGTCCACAAAGCCAGCTTTGTTTCTGTTCTGGCTTCTGCATTAGCAGCTGCAATAAAAAAAAAAAGAAGGCTCAGAGAGAAGAGGATGCGTGGAGGGGTGAATGGCCTGGCATGACGTTTAAGAGACGTCTCTGTTTGTCACTTTAGCACACTGCGTTTTAATGTGGCTTCATGGAATATGCATACTCGCCATAATTCATATGGAGAGATGAAAACCTACACGACACATCGGAGATAAAGGCAGCACTGTGCGTCCGGTGATGTCACGCTCTTTTATGACTGATGTGCATTACAATATGAGAGAGCAAAGATGAAAGAATTTAGTGCCTTGGCAAGAAGTCATATCCCAAGATGCTTTGCTCTCTTAGCTCACCCCTTTGTGGCCGTCCCAGTTATGCAGCTATGCTCACCTGTGGGGTCACTGGGCCTCTATAAACCCGGAGGAGTGTGTGTATGTGTGTGTGTGTGTGTGGGTCTCTGTGCAGACGTGTGTGTGTGTGTTTATGTGTGTGTGCAGTGCACTTGCCTCCGGGGGCCAACCGTCTCCGAAAATCAAATGACCATGTAAACTGCAGAGACCGGCACCAACTTTAGGTTCTGGTGGCACCTTGAAGTGTTTTCCATTTGCTAAAGAAGGAGCTGGCCTCAAATTGGAACCAGAGACAGGTTTAATGTCTAAATCTTAACCTATCGCAGCTGTGTCACTTACACACACACACACACACACACAAATATCAGGGGTTCACACACACACACATGCAGGGAGCGAGCATTCTCCGAACACGTTTTTTTGAATGAGCAACTGTGCTACACCGCAGCAAATGAGAGGCATCACGTAAATTTCAAACATTTGTCCGCATTTATCAATACCGCCATATGTGTGCAACATCAGCTTAAAGGCCTGTCGGAAACGTGCAAGTATTGTCTTCTCTGCAGCTGCCGGGTTGGGTAATGAACGTTACAGATGTTTCCTGCGTGAATGTGTTTACTGCATAATGACACAGAGCGCGACAATTTCGGAAAACAACCTAGAATATGATGCTATTTAAGGATCTTCGCAACCCCAGAGCAAAGAATGTGTCCCACTTAAGAGGTTTTAGAGCCACAAGACAACTTTGCTCCAACAGGTGCAACGTGTAGGATCCACAGCGTGAGAAGGAGTCCGGGAGTGAGAACCATGCAGACACCTCTGATAGCATCTCGGTGAGGCCAGTTTAACCAACACAGGCTGAGTGTGAAGCCGAGAGAGGCCGGGACTGGTCCGGGGGTTTCGCTCTCAAACTGGTCTCGTCTTGTTCGAGATCTTCCCAATGATTGGAGGCTGCAGGCGTCGATGCAACAGAGCTGTCTGTAATTAGAGGTGTAATAGATGGAATTGCATGGCATCAGAATTTATTGGATTGTCCGGGTCAGAGGCATTCACAACAGGAGAGTATTCAGAAAATGAAGGCGAGGGGTGGAGCCTGGATAGGGCATGCAGGAGGCAGGACATGGCGTGTAACTTCTGCAGCAGAAATCAAAAGTACAGCACATCGACACTCATCGTCAAAATCTCTCAGATCTCATCGTCTTACAGAGTTGACATCTTCATCGGCGTCTTCTATGTGTATGATACCTCTTCTTCATAGTAAGATGTTTGCCTTCTTTTTCCGTTGTGTCTTTAAAATGTCATCACTTGCTCTCTGCTGTTTTCTCACGTTGGTCAACTCATGATATTTTACCAGGGGGCTAACAGGAAAAGTTTCTGAAGACATCTGGAGCATCTGACTTGCAGCAGTTTATCATAGAGGGTAATAAACAGTCTTATTTAGAGACGCTTCCAATACAAATTTTATATGTATTCTTAAACTATAAACTATAGTTCTAGAAGAGGAAAAATTCTCAGTACAAAGTATTTGCAGAAAAGAGAATTGCGTCAAACTTGAAACTATGGGTAATGGCTGGGAGTTATTCAATAAAGATCAAAAAGACTTGATTTTCCTCGAAGTGACCGAAATAGGATTTTCAAATAAAACAAAACATTTCTGTGTAATGCTCTGAAAAAAAAATCTTCAAGCGTATGTGGAAGTTTTTGAAATTTGAACTTGTGCTACTTCTAATGAGAATCTAAAATACCACATAATGGGATAATTATAAGAATATATAGACCAAATGCATGACCCACAATGCACCAGGAGGTCATGACAGAGACAAATAAAGGTCAGGTCCCTTGGTGGGTGGGGTCTGCTGAGACCCTCCCACTTCCCCTTCCCATAAATCCTTTCAAAGGACCTTAGTAGAAGGATTTATGTGCGTATTGTTACTCCTGTTCTTGGGAATAGTTTTTGGATGGGGACAACAATGGTTTGGGAAAAGTCACAGTTAGAGTTATTTAGCTTGAACTCTGGTCAGTTTGTTTAAGTGGGTTTGCCTGCTGGGGCCTGGTGGAGCATATTTCTTTCTGGCTAAATGGGAACGTCTGATGACACGTTGAAGTTCTCATGTTTGAGGGCAGTTCATGGACCTTCCAAAATATGATGTACCCAAGGATGCCTGTGGGCCGCTGTGTGCTGTTGTGAGCTTATATTGTTCCATCAGGGCTCTTGTGTTATTTGGGTGGTTTTCGGCTGCCACATTAATAATTTACTTTTAGATTTATTGGAAAATCAAGTCTGGATGAGGAATCATGAATTAATAACATCTTGATGTTTAAAATTAGAATTTGTTTGATGTGATATTTTTTTGTATGAGAAAGAAATTATTCGAGTGTTTCTGCTTGTGACTGAGTCACAACTTATCTTTTTTTTTTTTTGCCGTTAACATTGAATTGCATTAATTCGAAAATTGCAAATAGGGAAGTATTTTTTTTTTTCTAAATTCATGACCACAGCTTTTACACTGCGCACAGAGTAGACCTCAGTAAGTGAACCCATGCAGACTAATTAGAGCAGTTATTCTAATATGGGCTGCATGTAGGGCGAGTTTGCAGCGAATTGAATTAAATTGAGGGAAACCTGTTCTTCATTTTTGCCAGACCCCCCTGGACCCGCCCCTCGGGCCGCCTGGAGGTCCTCCGCACCCCAATTTGAGGATCCCCCTCTCCCCCCCTTCTGAGCACGACCCCTCGGTTCTCTCGGCCGCGCGCTTCTGTCCAGGACGCGGCCACGCACGGGTTAAAGTGGTGACGTGGTGCTCCCGAAGCGGTGACCCGCGGGGGCAGCCAGCGGGGGCTGCAGGGGGAGAGGGAGAGGGATCCGAGTCTGGGGTCCTGTTTGGGAACAGAGACTCCAACGAGCACCGCGGTTCTTCCTCTGCGTGAATCCAAGACGCAGCTCGTGTAGATTACGCGTCTTCCGCATTCATCTGCAACCTGCGGCTGCTTTGCGCACATAGCTATCAGTTAAAACGCCTTTTTTTTCCGCGTGGAAACATTTTTTTTTTTTTACTGCAGGATTAGTTGCTTTGTTTCTTTAGTGCGGAGCGACGCAGCGAAGCAGACCGTGCCTCTCTGTCTGTGGAGCGAGCACGGCGCAAGAATTAACTTTTACGCAGAAACTTGTCTGGACCGCTTGGACTTGATCAAAGCCTCTCCAAAATGCCATGGACTCTTTAACGCATGTGCTAAATGTTTATAGTGTTAGAACAATTGAAGCCGTGTGCGCGCTCTCCAAGGGCCGGGGCCGCTCATCCCGGCCGGGGACGAAACGCCTCCGAGAGTCGGCTCGACGGCTTCATACAGCAGGCGTTGTGTAGTAGGTGGTGTTGAATTTTTAAAAAAGGTGGGTATGCTGTGACCTCCAGCCGGTAATTAGGCCTATCGTTTGACAAACAAATATCAGTGAGATTTCCAGAAGATAGCTTTTTAAAAACTACTCCACCAGGACTGCAGGTTGGCGCACAGAGAGACGGGAGGATGGCCCCAAAAAACCCGTGGTTCACTTTTTGATTAAATGGAGGACAAATCTGTCTTTCTGTTGGATACCAGAAAGATGCATGTACAGGGGGTAGGGGGGGGATAGGCCTTCCGCCTCCTCCACATACTTCTTCTCCTCATCCACTTTGACGCACAGGTTCAGCACAATCACAAATGCAAACAAAACAATACTGGAGAGAAAAGAATGTGTGTGTGTGCGTGCGTCCCTATCTATAGTTATGAAGGCCGATTTTGGCTCCATACGATCTTTGTGAGGACATTTTAGGCTGGTCCTCACAATTTCATGGGGCTGTCTGAGGGTTTAAGGGTTAGAATTAGGTTTGGGTTAGGGTGGTTAGCTATTAGTTGTAAAGGGTTAAGGGCTAGGGAATGCATTATGTCAACGAGTGTCCTCACAGCTATAGAGAGACGTGTGTGTGTGTATGGTTAGTTTAAGATATACAGTATCTTTGTTGGTGAGGATGGAAGTGGGTGTATTTCTGCACAAGCGTGCTGGATGATGTCCCTCTGCCCCCTCCCCTGAATAAAAAAAAATCCGAGGAAGCTCCCTTTAGTCTCTCCTAGACCAGACGAGGAGAGAGAGTGTGCAGGAGAAGGAGTTTCTCCATCGATTCTCTGTTTTGGTTTCCAGCTCCATTGTGAGAGAGAGAGAGGGACAGACAGAAAAAGAGAGAGAGAGAGAAAGAGAGAGAGGTTGACGCGTCATCCAGACGTAAATTCGCTATTATACAGCCTCACGGAGACTCACGTCCACAGGATCCGGCGCTTGTGAGTCGGGAAAACCCCCTCGGTGGATAAATCCAGCAGAGAGCGACAGTAATGCGTACGAGAAGCGCGGCGCTATTTGAGTGCATACATTTCTATGTGTGTTGGTCTGGATACGTCGTGTAGAAGAAGCCGGAGTTGACAAGTTTAGGAGGAAAGAAGAAAGACTCGTTTTGTTTCCTTTTCAATTTCACATCCTTAAATAGTCTGATGCGCTGTGTGGAGACGCTCGTTTTATAGGTAGGTCTTTTATTTTTGTATGTTTAATTATTTCTTATATGTGTCTATTTACTGTAATTTCAGGAGTTTTGACACTTGCTGTTTATAGCACTGAAGCTGTTTGGGAGTGTGGTTCCAGGGTCGAGTATGTGAGCCAAACACTAACAAAAGGAAAACAATATTTATTTGTCTGATTTTTGGAACACAGTGATTACGCGATTGAGGTGATTTTTGTGTCATTATAGGACTACAGCTCCGGGGAAACTTCTTTGCGTAATCGTTATTCCAGGCCTCCGACAAACCTGACATCGTATTTAATCCCACTTGTTAAATACCTGACTGTGTGTGGATGGATGCAGGTTTTTATGAGTGGAAAAAAAAAATCTTAATCCCTTTCTTGAACGTTGAATATGCAGTTGGGGCCTCTGTGGGGGCATGTGCCAATATAGTGGCACACACACACACACTCGTACACACACACACACACACTCACACACACTCACACACACACACACACACACACTCATACAAGGAGTTTCAACCATGTGAAGTTGGCTGCTATTGTCAGGGTTACTCATATTATACGAAGTTGCATGGTGACGTTGTGTAAGGATACTGCCTTACTGTTCATTTAGTTCTCTCGGTTTCTCCCACGCACGCACGTACACACACACACACACACGCACACACACACACTTTTGGACGCCCTGTATGACAAAGTTTGCAAATAAAGACAAAGTAAAGTTCATCGATGCATCCATTCAGATATAGTAGTCTCTTATAACATATCCCCTTTCAGCCTATGTGATTTATCACCTTGCATTACTTTAACTGGGTAATATCCTGGTTAATTTATATAATTGCTGCCGCGGACTCGCAGTCACATATGTCTAATTTACGAATAATTGTGGTTCTTGTCCTGGAGTCACGTCAGATATAATGTTCACATCCGCACGAAGTTTATCACATTAGCACTTTAGCTGCAGAAAAGAAAACAAACTTCAGCTGCACAGTCCAGTGTGGGAAAGTCTTACATTTAATACTTGCTTCGTCTCATCACTCATACACACATTTTATTTAATTATTTTAAAAAAAAAATTTTTATTTAATCTTGTTTTACACGTGTGTAAATTAGGTGAAACATTGCTAACTTTAATATTGTTATATAGCTTTACTGTATGTGTATAAATCACAAAGTAATACAATTTTATTTTCTGGATCACTGTGGTTATTGGAAGCACGTCTAGTTTAAAGTTGTTGGGTTGTGAACTTACTTTTCTCTTTTCAAAGTTTAACTTTGTGCACAGCAGGTTGTTCAGTTCCAATTGTTTCTGTCTGACTTTCAGCGTCAAATTCAAAATCAACTTGGTCTTAGATTAGCTTTCTCCTGAGAGACGATCCAGGCGCAGCAGTGTGATGTGATGAGGTGTTTTGGATCATCTTTAATCACAAATACGGTTGAAATGTGACCAGTTTGGATGATAAACAATCATGGACACGATGTTGAAAATGTTTTTGTGTGTTGTAAGTTTTCAGAAATCCTGTTTCACCTTGTGTCTCTTCTCGAGTCAGTGCAGCACGTTACAGTTAAACCTCTGCGTCACGCAGAGAAACGTGTTGCAAAATCACCCTTTGTTTTTGTTGAAAGAATCGATTGAATTACTTAAATATTCGAGTGATGAATTGCATGGGGTCACGTGACCTGCTGACCCCGTGCCCCACACTCGAGCAGTGTTGCACTATGTGGCACAAACATTTTTACGCATGCTTTTTTTGTAGAGATTTTCCAATTTTCCAATATGAGTTTTATACAGAGAAACACATAGACATTTTTTTTTTATCCCAGTCATATGATCGTGCCTGCGCCTGAATTTCGCAATGACGAGGAAGTGCTGTGGAAATCTTGGGGAGACGATGATCGCGCAAGGAGCTGGTGTGTCACACTTCAAACACAAGATGTGTTTAATCCCATTACTTGCGTGCGTAGTATTAACATTTTGGTCGCTGTTAAGATTCAATTCTCCTCTTCTTTTTTTTGCACATGAAACTACTATGCACCCACACGCACACAGGACGGCACGCTATGGCTGTTTACGTTCAAATGGTAATGATAATTAAAGCCTCCACCTGCGTGTTTTGATGGCCCATAAATAGACGCTGGCGCTTTCATCTCAGCCATACAGGACTGGTGGTGGTTACAGCCGGATATATGGCGGTGTGACAGGTACTAATTTGGTGCCTAAGCTATTCCCCCCGTCACCATCATCATCATCATCTTCTTCTTCTACTGCACCATCATCCTCTTGATCTAAAGGTGTCAGACTACGTGCTCATTTAGTCTTACATGGCACAACAGTTTCCCTCCTTAATTTGGGCACTTTTAAAACGTTTTGATGGAGAACCACAACATTTCGCTGCTTTTTCTTTCCCAAGCCGACCCCCCTTCACGTTTGTGAGTCATGAGCTCCTCTCCAGCCTATCTGTCAGGGTGATCAGAGATAGCAGCGTCTGTCCAGCGCGCACAGCGGAGAAAAGGTCATGTTGTTTTTGTGTCCAGTTGACTTCCGACTCCATCGTGTCTTCTTCTTCTTCTTTTGCTTCTTCCTCTATGGCCACCAACACAAACGGGTTTCAGAACGATGCAGCCACATCTCCGCAAAGCAACAGCATTGTTTTCTTATATCAGCACCATATTTCTAATGCACTTTTACGCACTAATGTGGCTCCATTGTCCTATTGGGGTTGCACCACCTTCACGCAACCGGGGCGTCTTCCTCGGTGGAGACAACCTTGTGTGGAAATTCTCATCGGTAAAACGCGATCAGAAATATTGCCAAGGATGAGACGGTGGAGAGGCCTCCCGTGGCGACAGCTCTCCATTTGGACCTCATTTTGAAACCAGCCTCGCCAATGTGTTTCCCGTTGACTGCGAACGCTTTCTCTGTAATGTGGTCCCGTTTAGACGTTCAGATGTTTGTTTACTTAATGTCGAGGACGCATTGCATCTGACTCTAAACAGGCTTCATCCACTTTTTTTTTTAAATGCGCGTAAAATAGCTTGTTCACCTTTCATTTTACGGAGACATAACTCTCCGTGAGATAAAGTTGCAAGAGTTCACGTTCACAAAAGGCAACACTGAAATTACGCACGTCGGCCTGAGCCAAAATGTGGTCTTGCGCAGCCGTGTGGGTGGAAACAAAAGAGGCTAAATCTGAATTTAACACCATAAATGATGTTTTTATGATTTATTTATACATTTATTTCATTCGATTGTGACATACAGACCGCAGTGCGCAGTCGCCACACCTCCTCCAGAACTATATAGGGAGGACCGTGCCTCGGCTGGCTGGCCGCGGGGCTGGACGGCAGGAGGAGAGAAAAAGCTGCGGGGATGTGTGGCTCCCTCGCCGCGGAGGAAGAGGTCATGCACGCCGGGGTCTGTAGAGTGTGAGGAAGAGAAGAGAGAGGGGGAAGAAGGAAGCAGCGAAGAAGGGAAGGTGGAAAGTGTCAGTCAGGAACGCTTCATTGCTCGAGGACAACTGCGCACAGGACCGGTCTGTTTCAAGAGCAATCAGTCAATCCGCATTAATTACCCCCACCCCACCCCACCCCCAACACACACACACACACACACACGCACGCACGCACGCACGCACGCACGCACACACACACACACACACACACACACACACACGCACACACACACACGCACACACACGCACACACACGCACACACTACACGCTCGTGCTGGCACACGGACCAGTAGAGGTTGGGGTGCCGTGTGTTTTGCTTTCTCTCCCTCTCTCTCTATCTCTCTATACACACGCACACTCACATTAGTCTATGCACGCACACGCACGCCCAACCCCCACCCTTTAAGTGAAAAAAAGCCAATAAAAATCAAGCCATAAAGGGCTTTTCCTTGTCACTAAATAAATTAAATGCAGATTTCTGTTATAAGTGGCGGACCCCCTTTGTGAGCTGCGGAACAAGATTCTTTATTGTCCCCCTGTCATTAGTGCCGAGGACAACACGGCGGAGGGAGAGAGGATGGAAACCAAGTCCTATCAAAAATAAATGCATATGGACAATGTCTATTCTACACAGGCAATGGATAGGCGACCGTCTGCATTGACATTTCCTGGCATATGTCCTGGAATCAGAACGTGGCAACATGCTTTATTTTAAAGCACATGAGATCAAACCTATTTAAAAAGTTACCCACCTAATTGTCCTGCTACAGAGGCCCGAGCAAATGGGTGTGAAGCCTGCTTGTGTTTTGATGGACAGAGTTACACAACTGCACCATACTTGAATATTGTCATTTTAACACACATTCTTATGCATTAGTGGTAATTCACGAATATCTAGTGGTCGTACAGAGTTTCAATTTCATATAATTTGGATTTCTTCCAGAATATTGGGAGTGTGTGAAGCGTGTGTGTGTGTGTGTGTGTGTGTGTGTGTGTGTGTGTGTGTGTGTGTGTGTGTGTGTGTGTGTGTGTGTGTGTGTGTGTGTGTGTGTGTGTGTGTGTGTGTGTGTGTGTGTGTGTGTGTGTGTGTGTGTGTGTGTGTGTGTGTGCGTGCGTGCGTGCGTGCGTGTGTGTGTGTGTGTGTGTGCGTGTGCACGTGGGTACTGCAGCCCATTGGAGAGCGCATGCAGGGCTGTGGAATGCAGGCTGCTGTGTAAATGGGAAAAGAGGGTAACGATTATCTAATTACAGACATGATAAATCTGCTCGCTTTGGCGTTATTTGATTTGAATTAAGTATGTATCAATTAATTTCACTGTATAGGGCTGAAAGTTTTGCTCGGCGCAGAAAATTCATATTTAGCCATATACCTATCTATGACTGAAGAGCAGCTCGGTTCTGCCTCGGTCCAGTTGTGTTGTGTTTGGGGCTGGAGCAAAGCAATGGGAAGGAGTGGGTCTCTGTTAGAAGTTCAGATCACACAGTCTGCGTTTACTTGATGAGCTGCATGTGTCTGGACAGGTTTAGTTAAAAAGCACACATATAAATAACATTCTATATTCATTTTATATAGCCTATTTTTTTATTTAGTGGGCAAATATTTACATCTGTATCTCTCTATGTAAACTGTGAATATATATTTATATATATATATATAAATGAGTGTATATATGTGTAAAAGTTAATATTTTTATTTTCAGCCTACATTTTGTATATTTGTTAAAAATATAAACCATAATTTATTGTAAAAATAATTCAATATTTTAGAAAATTTTAGGTGATTTTATATTTGACCTTATCCTTGTTCAGGTTACAATCTTTTGCTGAAACGCTCGCCTCAAAAGTCCGTCCCTCTATTCCTCCCCTCAGAAACAATGAATGAGCTAATTCATGATTCTAAGTGACCCACCGGTGAGGCTGCAGCGTGACGGAGGAAATGTTCACTTAATCCTCGCTTACACTTGGCGATAAAATAAAAAAACTTTTAAATCGACATTTCAGACGCAGGCGGAGTCCGGACCGTCTCTCGCTGTGGCCTTTTTAACCTGCAGCAGAGAAAACCCTCCATCCCTCAGCTGGTCAGCAGACCTGTGTGTGTCTCTCTCTCCTTTGTTGTAAAAACTTTTCTCTCTCCTTGTGTGTGTGTGTGAGGAAGAGGAAGAGGAGCTCCCTGGCAGCAGCGGTTTCCCGGTTCTCGCTGCCGCTCTGTCCTCCACACCCCCCCCCCCCTCCCAACACACCGGTGTTATCGCACCGGTCCGTGCACGGAGCGTCCGGGTTCGATCCCACATGCACTCTCCCCTCTCTTACCGTATTCCCTTTGATTGAGTCACTCTTGACTCTGCCGCGGTTCGGGGGGGCCAGCGGGGCTCTCCGTGGGGGCCGCCTTGAAACCGGCCCTGCTTATCTGCTTTCATCGTGGAGCTCGCGGGCCGCCTTGAAACCGCAGGGGCGGTAATTGCTTTTTTCAGGCAGACCCAGTGCGGACTGGCCAGCAGCCAATCAGAGCCTTGTTTACACTCGGTGATTGACAGCGCGCTGGCGAGGGGCCAGCCAATCGGGCGGCTCGCGGAGGCGCGGCCCCGAGGTTTTAACCCCTCCGCCTCCCCGCGTAAACAAACGCGCACGTCAGCCTATAGCGGCTCATATATTTCGACACGGAAACACACGAGCCCGGATCCTTCCGCTTTTAATTGGCGAAATTAGTGAACCGTGCGCGAGGCTCACCCCCGAAGACAGCGACGCGTTCGAAACACGCACTGATTCAATTTGCCCGTGCGTGTGCGTGCGTGTGTGTGACACAGACAGGTAAACAGACACAACGGCGGTGACACACAAAATACTTGAACGTGCAGTTAAGTTATACTATGCCGTTTAAATTTACGTGAAACCCTCCTAAACCTCGCCCCCTCCAAAAATGCACATAAAAATGAAATCACTTTATTCCTCTCACCCTTCCTCCACATGCACGAGCCTGTCTGTGTTCATGTGTCATTTCGAACGACACATTCATTTAAATGTATCGCACTGATGAGATGCATGTTGGTGTTCCGAGCATAACAAAATCTGAATATTATAAGAGATCACACACACACACACACACACACACACACACTTCACTGCATGTGTATCTCTGTATATCTGACAAATACAAAATCATTGGGTGCTATATTCCAGTGGACACATTTTATCTATCAGATTTAACTTGTTGCCCATTTGGCCATAAACTCTTTATCTTTGTACATTTTTTTGTTGTTGTTGTCAAATGTAAACCTGATTTAAATCCAGCTCATTTATTTTGGTTACAGTGGACACATTTTCTCCATCAAACTAAACTTGTTGAATATTTGTCCATAAGCGTTTATTTGCAAAAATTTAAATCTGATTTGTAAATTCCTCCTTTCAGATTTATTCCAGTGGCTGCGTTTCCTCTGTCATACTTAACCTGTTGCAACTTCCTATCTTGTGCATTTCTTTTGCAAAATGTCTCGCATTGCAGAGAAAACTCTACATGTCCAATAAATCAAGACACGGATCCCTGCTAATAAGGATTTATTTGGCTAAACTCATGCAGTCAGGCCGAGTGGGGGAAAAAAGAGGATTTCCCTAAAGGAGCATCAATAAAACTATCACATCACCGCTGTCACATGGCAACAAAAAAAAAATTACGATATACTCTGGGAGCATGGAGGATCACACGGAATAGGGCTGGATGCTGTGTGCTCTCCACCGGTGATCAGACCTCTCCGTCCCCGGAACACCGAGCGTCAGAGGCGGCCTGAGCTGCTCCGCCTCGCCGCCTCGCTGTGCGCCGAGGGCTCGCAAATCAAACGCCCGCCGTTTGGCTCCGCGGCGCCGGCGCTGGCTTCCTCATTGGCTCCGGCCGCCTCAGCCAATGGGATGCACGCGTTTCACCGTCTAGGGGGAGGTGGGGAGGAGGAGGAAAGGGTGGAGGCGGCGGAGGGGGTGGGCGCCTCACGGGCACGCTTTCACATTGTCGTTCTCAAACCAATAGGCCTATACGCGTTCGCCCCCCCTCCCCTTCCCCTTCCCACGCGCACGCACGCTCACACACACTCTCTCTCTCGCACACACACCCACCCCTTCATCCTCCTCCTCCTCCTCCTCTCGGCGTGTCTGAGTCTCCGGCTGCATGAACGAGCCTCGATTCACTACAAGCCTGAACTTCTACGATGCGTCTCTCCCATACCTCAACTGACTGCACAGCCCCGTCCACACAGCAGCAGCAGCAGCGGCAGCAGCAGCAGCATAGGATGTAATCAATCCCACATGTTCCTCCTCTGCGACTCGGGGATTTTCACTTTGACTGTTTTTTACTATACTTTCTTTTTCTCCTCCTTCTTCTTCTTCCGTCATTACAATAGCCCCGCTCGCCATGCACAGGATATATATAACTTATAACCAGTAAGTACAGCAACTCATTTCTATAGCTTTATAAGCTTTATAATGAAGGTGCTGGATTTTTAGTTCAAGGCGAACGCTGCGTGCATGGAGACTGTAGATGTGAAATTCTATCGTTTTATTTAAATGATGGGATGCATGTATTTTTTTTTTTTTTTTTAAAGACTGCGCTGTTTTTTTTTTGCACTGGAGGAGTGAATGTGGAGATAAAAGCTGCTGCTTTGCTGCACCTCACAGAATAATGTTAACAAAACACTAAAGATCCACAGACATCCCCCGGCTAATTGTGATATTTGCGTAAAAAGCTACACGGCGACTTTACAGTATTTTGGACGTGTTTCATTAAACAGCCTGTTTCCTCTGGGCTCGGTATTCTTGACCCCTCTCTCTCTCTCTCTCTCTCTCTCTGTCTCCACAGCCCAAATTACTTGTGTGTTTCTTATTCATCCATGGCACTGTTCGCAGCCACTCGCCTTTCAGCGGTTCCTCACTTTCTGAGATTATAAATTGTAGATTATTTCTTTGTTAGTTTTCCTCTGGTGCCTGTGTGTATGTGAGAGATAGTGTGTGTGTCTGTCTCTGTGTGTCTGTGTGTGTGTTTGATAGAGAGGGAGACAGAGAGGTTTTATTGCAAACTGCAGCAGCCCACTCCCTGCCTGCTGCTCTCCCCCCCCCCCCGCCCTCGGTGAGCCGGCTGTGCAGACGCCGTGCCTGCCCTCGCCTCGGCCGGGCTTGTCTCTCCTGTTCGCCGGGCCTCTGGATGGAAGGATTTAGTGCTTCGGTGAAGCTCTGCGACTTTACTTTTATTGCTAAATTGTTGTAAGCCAACGGCCAGCTGAAATGAACGTCCTCTGTCTCCTATTATATTTTTAAAAAAGCTCCACTTATTTCTGATTTTGTAGATTACTAAATGCGTATTTTTAAATAAAATGAAACATGGACAGAAACATAATATGCTGGCTTTCGTGTTAAGTTCGTGAAATGTCATTTTCAACAGTTGCGGCTACTTTTTGTAGGGGAGCATTTTCGTCTGGTGATAGTTTGACCCTTTGCATGGCAGCGGTGCTGGAAGTGTGTGTGTGCGCGTCTGGGGAGGTGTGTGTGCTCGTGCGTACAGGAGGTGTGTGTGTGGGGGTTTTGAGGGAGTCTGCTGGCTGGAGTGGAAGGAAGTCTGAACCCCTTGCACACACACACGCACAGGCACACACACACACACGCACACACATTAACACACACATACGCACACATACGCATACACACACACACACACACACACAGACACACGCACACACTACTACAGCACATCCAAATGATAATTTCCCCAAACTGTTACGCAGGATTCGCTCACGTCGTTGTGTTTGCTTGGCGTGCGATAACACTGGATTTGGATCCAGGTTGTTAAATGCACTCTGAGTGGGTCTCTGTTGATGTGGAATGTAAACACGCAGGACGTGTGTTTACGGCCTAAAATTTTTAAAAACGTATAGACAAACGTCAGGCGAGAGTGGTGTGTGATTGATGTCCTGTGGAGACGGGCCATTGTTTCTCCCAGCCTAGGGGACAGGAGAGGAGAGAGTCCATTTTGCCTTCCCCGTGCGCTCGTACAGTAGCCTGCCTTTCTCTCCTTGTGCTTGTTCCATCCTCACCGTCGACGAGATGTGATGAAAAGTGTTAAATGGTAAATTATATGAACGCACTTGCATTTGTTGCAGACAAATGTATCACGGGATGCAATTTGATTTGGGCTAGTTTGTGTTTGGGAGTGCTGTTACGCACAACACGCTCACGAACACTTTTGGAGCCTCTGCTAGAGCAGCTAAACTTCGGAGATGTGTTTTTCTTCCCAAACACAATTCCTGAAAGTTGGAGTCCCTGGTCAGCGTGTGTGTGCCTGTGTGTTCGTATATGTGCCTGCATGTGTGTGTGTGTGTGTGAGTGTGTGTGCACGGTAAGGAGACTTGAATATCCCTGCTCATGCAGCCTATATATTCTTACGCACTTCAAAAGCCTCTGGTCCACCAGAGCATTTGATATTTTCTTTGTTCCTCTATCGTTGATTCCTGGGAGGTGCTATCAGCATCCACAGAGCGCTAGATGGACGTGCCATGCATTGAAAGGCCCGTGAGGAGATGGACTGCTGAGGTGTGTGTGAGTGTGTGTGTGTTTGGTGAAGGCAGGCACCCAGCTCTCCCATATCTGCGCGTCACAGGGAGTCCTATTTAAGTAAATGACCTGGGCTATAAGGCACACATATAAAGTCGATGATTTCCTAGTCTATTTCACTGTTTATTGCCCCGCTCTCTCGCACATGGAGCATAAAGGTGATTTGATTTGTGTTTGTGATTACACTGAGCCTGTGTTGTATATGTAGCGGGGATGCATGGCGTTTGCCATTGTCAGGAGGCGAGGGCCACTGCTGCTGACTCCGTATATGAGTTAATAGGAATGGCTGTGTATATATTTTTTTATTATCCCTGTTTTCATTAATAAGCAACACTACAAATAAGAGTCTTGATCACAACGCTGCCACGTATAAAAAGTCCAGCATTAAAGGCGAAACAATAGTAAATACACGAACAACAATAAGGCTAGATAAAGTTAGATTTAATTGATAAAAGCTTTACGACACCATTGATTACGCACATCTGTCCATTGTCAATGCATTTTTTTTATTCTAGAAATGTACAATAGGCCACCGTCCATTGTCAACACCACAATGGTGAAACAATGGTAAATACCTCAATGAAATTAGGTTAAAGTTAGATTGAATTGGTAAAAGCTCTACAGCAAGCACCATCGATTCATTACGCACACATGTCTCCTTTCAACGCCTTTTTTTAATTCTAGAAATTCACAATAGCCAAGCGTCCATTGGCGCAACCACATATTAACTGTAACCCATGTGCTCACATTTTATGACATCTGAATGAAGAAAGAAATCAAACTTTAATTTGCATAAACAATAACCACTGACCATGGCAGAAATGTGTGTGCGTCCTTCTGTTTTTGGACGCTATGTGGACGGAAGAAGTTTGGGAATGGATTTCTGTTATGGATAAAACCTGCTGTTACGCATTCTTGCCCAGTGCAGAATGGTTTCTTTATATTTTAGTGCGAGAGCCCCTCGAGCTCCGTCTTGTTTACGACTGGTCCTCGTTCAGTTCTGACTCGTCCTTCATCGAGAAGGGTTTGTTTGAACCACAGAGAACTCTTGCACCGTAGATGCACCATTTGCTTGTACCTGAGCCAAATCTCCCCTTTACTCTCCATTCTTTTCGCTGGTAATAAAGGCTCCCGCGTGCGTTATTTGCATCGTGTTTGGTCACAGGAGGAGGAGGAGAAGGAGGAGGAGGAGGAGGGGGTAAAGACTCCTCTGTTGGTGCCAAATATGTAGTGTGGAGTAAATCCGCCGAAACTCACCTTTTTTTTTGTATCTGCAACTCAGACTTTACACTCGTCTTCCCGCAGCTGGCACAACTCGTCATTAGATTTAACTTGACTGATGGAAACCAATCAGTGAGAATAGTGTGTGAATTTTGTCTTTTGTGACATTTAAAAAGCTTTTTTTGGGGGGGGGGAAATGCTGCTTGTTTGTGTAAACATGACGCTTCAGCCTTTTCTCTCCTGTGCTACATTCCCGCTCGGCTCATTCTTGTCAGCGCTTTGACGCGTCTCCTGCTCTCTCTCTCTCTTTTGTAGGACATGACGGGGACTCCGTTCCTGCCCCGCGAAGCCAAAACTCCGCTCAATACGAGGGGAGCCCGAAGTTCATAAAAAGGGATTATTTGCATCTGGGTGCCTGAGACCTTTCGGTGCCTCCGGATTTTACTTTTTTTTTTTTGGATTTGGGGGATTTATCGGTTCTCGTACCAGTGATGGAAAGCCGAGATTTCGCTCCTCCGCACCACCTCCTGACGGAGCGGAGCGCGCTGGTGCACAGCGCCGCGGCTCGGATGGCGCCGGGCGGCCACGGCTCCGTGCAGCACCCGGCGCACTTCCAGCCCGGGAAGTACTACTCGTCCCACCTCTCCATGGCTCCGCACTCAGGTCAGTTTCTCAATGCAGCTCCTTTTTTTTCTCGTGAATGAATGACAAAGTGTGGGTTTATTCACAAAAGAATAATCAGTTACTGTCTTTTGTCTGAAGCATATGTTTTCCATATTGCAAACTTGGAGACAGCTCTTCGGGACAAACTAGAATTTACTGTGGAAGGAAATTACGACTTTGTGGGCATTTGGAGATTAGCAATAAGGGGCAGGCGTATTAAAGAGTTTTATGTTTTTACTTTATTTAATGAACTGTTTATGGCATATAGCCGCTTGCTGTGCGTATTACATGAGAATAAATATCATTTGTCAGTGTTGGGAATTCAGCCTTGCGTCAAAGCAAAAATAGGCCATGAAACATAGCGGGGAAACTTGGAAATTAGATTAACTTTGAAATTTACGACAAAGCCTACCTTATTCCCTTTTTCCTTTTTGTTTCAGACTTTAAATCTCCCAACAATTAAAACACATATTCCAGGATTATTCTCCTTTATCACACGGGGCTTATTAAGCGTAATCTTGTCATAGATTTATATGGTTTCATCAATTAGTAAAGTACTAATCATAGCCGTTTGATTTAATTAATTAGAATTGGGTAATTCCTCTGCTTATATTTCCCATTAAACAATAAATTAAAGCTATTAGCCGAGTCCCTTCCTTATTTGTGCAGTTTCCTTGCAACGTTTCATGTGTGGTTCCAGCAGCGCACAGACTCACAGTGGTATGGTGCTGGTGCAGGCTGTGGGGGCACACGCTGGTTTGTACCGGTCGCAAACTGGGGGTCGCAGCGGTGCAGGGGTTGGGTGAGGTGGCGGTGGGGGTCTCTGGCTAATAGAGGTGCGGGTAATACCAGAAAATCCGGTTTCTATATTGAGCGGGGACGTGACGGGGTGCGAATGGGTTGACAGTGCATGCATTAGATTTAACAAGTAGCTTTGGTATCCTGTCTCAATAGGAGAGGAGGGGGGATGGGAAGGTGTGTGTGTGTGTGTAGATTGTGTGTGCGTGTGGAGAGAGAGAGGGAGAGAGAAAGAAAGGCTCTGGTCGGATTCATACAGTGTCTTATAACAGGTACATGGACTAACTGGGTGAATGTGAACGTGCCCATTGAAAAACCTCATTAATTATCATTTGCAAATGCAGTGGGTTCTTTAAATAGACGCTGGAACTCGGGCACGTAGGAACGAGTGTGTGTGTGAGAGGGAGAGAGGGAGAGGGAGAGAGAGATCGACGTATATATCCTCCCTCTGTCTCCACTCATTTGCATTTTCATTACTTTTAGACAACAGCAAATCCAACGCACAAGTCCAGTGCAGAATATTACCTGTCGTTATTACTATTATTATTTTATCAAATGCACATGAGCCCAATTCCCACATACATTTCTGTGTCAACACTTTGACCTATAGTCAGTTTTTTTTTTCTTCCCCAAAATTATAAGTGAACCAGTTTGACATTCTATGATCTTCAGGCTCTGGTCTTGGACGTGGACAGAAATTGAAACTAATTCCATTGACTTGTTTCATAAGAGTTCATACACGCATCATAACAGTAGCCTGCACCTTTTTTTACTATTACAAAACTCTCTATTCACAATAAGGTCAGTGTATATGCATTTACACACTTAATTATTCTGTTGTAATTTTTAGTGGATATGAAGGAGTTGATTCTACCAAAATTACATTTATCATTTGTTATAATTTAGAAATTGTTGAAATACATTGTAAACTACGACATATTTAATCTTCCCGATACCAAATATATGTGTCGCTGTAAATGTAATGTTTACAAAATGTATTATACTATATATTATTCTGCAATACAAACATGCAATATGGTATAATGCATATTAAATAATTTAAATAATTTTAGTTATACGCCATACTGCATCAGAATATTATATACCATAATTCATACAGTATACTGTATTCTATATTGATAAAATATTTTCTATATTTCAGGAGGCATGTTGCTGCATGTCTCCCTTAAATGTGACTGAAATAATTTTAGCAGAAATATGTCATTTTTTAAAACCCATGACAAACACACACCAAGCCTGCATAATGATTTAAACAGATTATACTTCACTTTGACCGATAATGCCGCTCGCTGACGTGTATTATGGTCCAGTGTAAAATGATTCTGTAATGGTGAAAAGAGAAGAAAAAAAAAAGCGTAGTAATGCAGGGTGATAATACTATTGAAATGTATTCAAGAGGCCCTCTCACAGGGACTCAAGGTGCATGACACTGTATTGAGATTCCAGATATCCAGACTCTCCATGCATGTCCCTGATGGGGTTTTGACTGACATGATAGGCATAGAGGATTGTTGTTTTGGGATGGGGGCTGGGTTACATGTGTGTGTGTTTGCTGGGAGGTTAGGATGGGGGTTACCTTTGTGCTCCCCCCACTCCTCCCTCAGAGTTTCAGAAAGCTGTATTCTTGGCCCTAGGCCTCGGCACAGGGGGTAGATATGAGGTGGGGTTGGCCATACCGGGATATGTGTGTGTGTGTGTGTGGGGAGGGGGGCTTATTTCAGATCTTCCCTTTTTTTTGACTTTCTCACAAGACCAATCTGGGTGTATCTGTTACAGAAATTTGAAGTAAGAAAAAAAAAACCCTCTCGCCCCCCATGTTTCTTCATATCCCGGAAAACCTGCAATCCATCAATTTGCTGAAGCCTCTTATTTAGATCAGCATGGTGTCTGCTTGAATATGGTCGCGCTTGACAAGGTGATGGAATGACAGCTGCATACCAACGCCATAGGACCCGGGCCCCCATTTGATAAAACCCCCACAATGATATTACACAGACGTTTAGATTACTGATAGGGAGCAGTGGGAAAGCCTTTGTCTCTCTCTTGTCTCTCCAGCTCTTCCCCTCCCTGTTTCAATGCTTCGCTTTTCTTTCTTTCTTCCCCTTTTCTGTGATGTTAGCCCCTGGGCAGCAGTTGTGCAAGTGTGTGTGTGTGTGTGTGTGTGTGTGTGTGTGCGTGTGTGTGTGATTAAGGTTAGGTTTACCCTGCAGTAGCACAGGTGTGCAGTATTATGGAGGGCGTGGTAGAGCTTGTCATTGAACAGGTGTGTTACTTACCAGACGGCAGACGGTTTTTGTTTACACGGCTGTGAATGTGGGAGAGTGTGTGTGCGATAGTGTGTGTGTGTGACCTAGTAATACAGACAGTAAGCGCTTACATTCATGTAACATGCACATTCACAGCTGCACACACACACACACTTGCAGAGTTTTCACCTATAAGCTGCTCTGTGCTTTGAAAAAAGTAGAAAGCCGTAATCATAATGTTTTGGTGAGACTAGATAACCTTTCTGCTGCTTCTCTCAGTCTTTTCTCTCAATCTGTCCGCTCAGGCCTCATCCCCTGACCTTTCCCTTCTTCTTCCCTCCGTCTGCTCATCATCTCATCTCCAGCTTCTCCCGTGCGATTGTGTGTCTTGTTTGCGAAGCAGGAGATCCTGCAGTGGAAATTCTGCCGTTTCTCTGCTATTGTGTGCGTGTGTGTGTGTGCGTGTGTGTGTGTGTGTGTGTGTGTGTGTGTGGCACGGCACGCAGCCACCCTGCTCATTCATCATGCAGCTGTCAGTAATGTCTTTCCTCTCTTGGAAGTTCCTCGTGTTTGTCTTTGATCGTGGCACAGACGAGACACACCCCTTGACCCTCCTACCTGCGCACACCTTCACACACAGAATACCACCATGACGTGGACAGAGAGGAGGATGTGATTGCATGTTTGTACGCATGTTTGGAAGTTCCTGACAAGTGGAAGTAGTTGTGACATTTACTTGTGTATGTGAGTGTGCAGTGGGTGTTTATTAAAGCTCCATTCAAACCGAAAAAAAGAATGGAAGAAACAGGGTAAAACATTGAGAATAAGAATAAATGATGGATAGAGCAGAGGGAAAGAGAGCAGGAGGAGGAGGAGGAGGAGGAGGAGGAGGTTAGAGGGAGTGGAGAGGCTGAATGTTTCCACCTGGTTGGTAATCCAGTCAGATTACCACCGCCTGACAGCACCCACTGGCCGCCATCCCCGACTCCTCAGCCTGGCGTCTCCGCAGCCTCTCGAGAGTACGACTGAGTGAAAGTGAGAGAGAGGAGACACTCGCCCCTCTCTCTCTCTTTCTGTGTGTGTGTGTGTGTGTGTGTGTGTGTGTGTGATGAGTCAGCAGTGGATGAGTGCTCAGACAGACCCAGCCCCCTTCACCTCACCAGTGGTACTCTGGGCACCAGGGGCACATCCTGCGTGCAGCGTGCAAGACGACCCCCTGTGCGGAGGAGACAGGTGGTGGAGGCTGCAGCCAGCCGAGCTGTGACTGGACGCAGTGAGAGAGGGCCAGAGTGTAAACTGGCAATTCACCGCAATTAAAAAAAGGAAAAAAAAGAAATGCTTTATACTAAAAATCATATTAAAAAATACACAGTGTTGTTCTCGGATGATTCAAGTCAGGGCTAAGCTGTTAAAGCACCCAACACACTGGGTTGTTTTTATTGCTTTAAGGTTATTTACTCAAACTTATACCCACTAACATGTACTGTAGCTTTGGTTTGCTATGGGAATGGATATGATCGGCATTCATCCCCGGGTCAAATGACTCTGCAGAGGATGCAGGTTTCTGATTGGCAGTGATGGAAACATGAAACCCAGGTGAACGTGCTAAAGATGCAACACTCGAGAGACAGCTAGGGGACAGACGCGTTGGTATCTCGTGACGTAGAAACATGACCGAACATGTGATGTGCAAATATGAAAAAGAGACAATCTCCCTTTTTCTGAACAGGTTTAACTTAATAAAGTAGCATATTCCTGCTCCTTTTTGTGTAAAAGCAGTGTAACTTTTCAAACATGCATGTTTACAATTACTCACTGATTGATTGTTAATAATGGGTCATTTGCACATTATATGTTAATCATATTGTACAACAATTTATGCATTTGTGACAGCTTTACGGCAACACTTGAATTACTGTATCATATATTTGTGTCCCACTCAGTTATTCTTGTTATCCAGATTATGCAATAGTGTGGACCCCAGTAGAGTGCAGTCTTTATAATGGAAATTAAATAGTGTTTAAATTGCTTCTTTTTCTGCTGCAACATGTAACTTCAGCGCTAAATTCTAAACACTGAACCTTTAACAAAACCTA
Organism: Limanda limanda; assembly: GCF_963576545.1. NCBI lineage: Eukaryota > Metazoa > Chordata > Actinopteri > Pleuronectiformes > Pleuronectidae > Limanda > Limanda limanda. The sequence goes on from NC_083656.1 coordinate 13,262,077, forward strand.
GAAGACAGGATTGTAAACTAGTTACATTCCAAAAAGCTAAATAACATTCCCATTAATGGAGGGACACTTCAACATAGCCATATTTTAATTTATAAATATAACACTTAGGTCACCATAGGCTATAGTCTCTAGAAAAAGTTAACCGATGTATTACATCAAAGTATATTGGACTAGGTCTGTTTTTAGACTGTATTAAGAGCTAATGTCAGTCCTAGCCACGAGCACATAGAAACATCACTGTCTCCAAACTTCAAACTAAAATATTCAGCGAGGCCAAAGAAATAAGTTAAAAGGGTCTGACTGTTTTAAATTTGTTGACATATTAGCGGCATTAAGTCATTAAGCAAAGCCAGCAAAGTCATTAAAGGCATTTCCATTACAAATCACACTGCGGTGCGCGCTTTGATATTTCAAGCAAACCACTACACATGGTCTAAATATATTCCTGAATGTCTCACTGCATCTAATCACATTGACCTCAGACTAACTGTGACCGAGATTTAAGCTGCCCAAAAGGTCACATCAGTGGAGAGATAAGAGACATTTGAATATATTAAGTAAAAGTCCTGTTTTGATGTGGGAGCTCCGGGTGAAGGCCCTATTTGTTCTGAGGCTCATTCGCTGCAGTGACAGAAAGACTTTTGTCTCATCATCCAACATGTGAACAGCTGCTTATTGTCCGTAGCAGTGATTTGAAGGGAGTGGGGTGCGTTTGGTTGCGACATCTCCGGGATGCGAACACACACACACACACACACACACACACACACACACACACACACACACACACACACACACACACACACACACACACACACACACACACACACACACACACACACACACACACACACACACACACACACACACACACACACACACACACCATCTGATGACTTGGCATGTGAACGGCAAGCAACAGACTTCCTGTTTCAATGTGCTTCTCTTCTCTCTTTCTCTCTCCTCTTCCCCCTTTTTTCACCTCCTTCTCCCGTCGCTCACTGGCCAGACCTCCCCTCCACCCGTCCTCCCTGCTCCTCTTCAACCGCATGCTCGTCCTCCCCTCTTCCTCCTCCTTCTGCTTCCCCCTTTCGCTTCCCCTTCACTCCTCTTGGCTTTTCGAGTGGTCCTCCAGCCCTCCTTCCTCCTTGTCCTCACAGCCGCCGTTCCTCCCTATCCTCTTCTCTCTCCTCCCTTTGCTCTCTCCTCTCCTATCAATCGACCCCCCCCCCCCACCTCTTATATCCACTCCCATCTCTGTCTAACTCTCTGCATTGTTAGCAGAGCAGTTTCTCTCGGCTCTCCTCTCATTTTCTGTCTCAATTTCAGCCTGCTTCCTCTCCTTTTTCCACATTGCCTCATTTGCTTCTCCCCCATTCCACCATCTCTCCACGTCTCCTCTTCTCCCCCACCACTCTGCCGGTTGTTAACGGGCCCGTCCCGGTGCTACTCGGCCTATGGCCAACTCACTAAATCAGAAAAGATTGCAGGATTTGGCAAGAGGGAGTGAGAGCTCAGTGCGGCGTCTTTGAAGTCTGAGGAACGAGAGAAAAATGACATTTTAAACAGCCCGCAAAACACGAGGCTAAAACAGCTTCTTACTCTGTGCAGGAGGAGGGGGAACTGTGTGTGTGTGTCTGTGTGTGTGTGTGTGTCTGTGTCTGTGTTCATTTAAAATCCAATACAAGGTGTTTTATGTGAATATGTGACTGCTGTGGCTGGAATTCATGATACGAATGCGTGAACAAAGTCAGAGGAAATGTGAAAAGAAAGCGTGGGTGTGCACCAATCCGCTCACAGACACTACAGCTCTTCAGTATTTTACGGCCTTCCACTTCTTCTGAGGAGGTCAAGGCAAACCCCTGGTTTACGCGACGTGACAGAGAGGTGACATCATTTAGCGGGGAGGAGAGGGAGGGGGCAGACATGATGTCACAGTCTCGCCACATCCACAGGTCTGCATCCCCCTTTTGAAAATGCACACTGCAAAAAGCGAGGCCCGTGCAACCACGGCAACCCTTATCGCGTCGGCTACCAGACACCTGAGCCCGGCCTGCAGTCTGTCCGTCCCGGGGTCACGTTTACTCCTGACTCATCGTCACTGAAGCTGACTTGTTTGACTCACCCGGGGCCCTCTCCTCGGCTGTTTTGTTTTGGTTCTCCATTCGATTCATTTCAGCTCTGTTTGGCTCATTCATATTGTAATGGCCTCCATTCAGGCGGGTCTATGTCCAGTTTGTTTTGCTGTCAGCCGCTCAGATGGATGGAGGGGGCCGTAGGTTCATCTGGAGGTGAGGTTAAAGAAGCCGGAGTGGTTGGACTATAGCTCCTGAATGCGCGCACACCCTTCAAGTCACACTGCTGCCGTCGTACAGATTAAACTGATCGACGATTCGGCGTGAAAGACAGCTAATGTGCTCTTAAATGGGAAATAGGTTCATATCTGCGTGCGTGTGCGTGTGTGTGTGTGTGTTTATGTGTGAGGGAGGGAGGCACGAAAAAGAGAGAAGCAGCTGTGTGGAACAGCATGGATCGTTACACAGTGACACACATGAAAGCTTTAAGTATATTCAGGAGCCTTCGTTGAATATACATGGAGCTGTGTGCAGCTTTGTATATATATGTGTTTCTGTTCGGTGTGTGTGTGCGCGCGAATCCCCTCCCATGCTTTTGCCCGAGCTGAGAGTAAGAAAGAAAACAAGAAAAGAGAGTGCAGGCGCTAGAGAGAGAGAGAGAGGGAGAGAGAGCAAAAAAAAGAAAAGAAAAAACAACAAAGATCCGTCATCAGTCATTCATGGCTAATCAGTCTCGTGGGACGTGCACACACCACACACACACATGTACACACACTCACACACACACACGGCGCTGAGGTCCTAATCCTACTGGGACTGCTTTTGCCTCTGTGTGTGCCTGTCTAAATTTTGGATCCCAGCTGATTAGAAGCAAACTCTCCTTCTCTTTTTGCATGTCTCTCTCTCTCTCTCTCTCTCTCTCTCTCTCTCTCTCTCTCTCTCTCTCTCTCTCTCTCTCTCTCTCTCTCTCTGTCTCTCTTTTACCTCTACTTCTCTCTCCGTTTCTCTCTTTCTCTCTCTCTCTCTCTTCTCCTCCAAGTCTTTGATTGCTGGTAAAGTGTCTCTTCTCCTTCTATCTACTTTTCCTCTCTTATCTCTTTAATAACTGCCTACTGTCTTTTCCGCTCGTTTTGATGTGTGTTTTTGTAATGTTTCGAAGCATGTGTGCATGCATAATATAGGAATGTCTTTAGTGTGTCAGTGTGCACTTATCTCAGCTTTTGTGTGTGTGTGTGTGTGTGTGTGTGTGTAAGTCTCATTTCATCTGAACCTCTTAACGTTGGTCTCGTCGTTTTATCGTCCTCATTTGTTTCAGCTTTATATTTTTTAAATCAAATAAGTGGCATTGATGTTTCTGCTATTACCAAAGCTAAATTACATATTACTGAATACAATAAATTGTCACGAGAAAAAATAGATTGATAATTATATACTCTTTCCCAGTACACAGAAAGGATATGTTTTGTTTTATTTCACTTGTGGTTTGCGCGACACTTTTAAAGACATTTCATGTGACATGTTTACGCATGTCTACAACTAAAACCCTCAAATTCAATTTAATTCATTAATTTTACCGCATTATGAAACACAATTTCAGCAAATTAATTTGGAAACAGTGTAGATCCCTCATATGATCAATTCCTCAAATAATTTAATAGAAATATTGTATCCACTAATCTGCCAGTTATTTGATTCACAACATGTTGGACTAAAACACAGTAAAATGTAATAATTTCTCCAATTAATAATCTGGAACTAGGCTTTCTTTAGCCACTTTTTGCTTAAAACATATTTTAGATGATATATCTAAATGATTAAAATTGTTTTCAAAATTTTATTTAAATAACCTGTCTGTATTTGTCCTGTCTAAGACATCAGGGACATTTTTTGTGTGTGAAAATGAATACTACCCTTTTTTAATTTCACTTCATTTCCCCAGGAATGCTAAACTTTAACATCGTCCAGCTTCTCAAATGTGAGAATTTCCTGTTTATCTTTTCTGTTTAACATCATTGTCTGTTGAATATTACAAATGTGTGATTGAAGCTTGAACAATTTGAGAAATTGTGATGTTTTTCTTCTACAATTTTTCTACATTTCAAGTGAAAGATTAATATAAAGAAAAATAATTGCCAGATGAATCAATGATATTAATTGTTATTCTTCGCGACTCACTTGAGAGTTATTACAACCAGTAATCCCCCCATACTCCATCATCTTCGTTCTCTCCACCCTCTCTTTTATTTATTTTCCTTTTCTCCCCCCTTTTCCTTCCCTCTTTATTTCCTCTCTGTGGATCCCTCCAATAATCTTTTATTTCTGTGTAAATATTACAGCAGTGAGGGAATATAGAGAATGAAAAAACCAAGCTGAAATAAGGTCAGACTATATTCTCACCTGCTTTCTCTTTCTCTCTAGCTCTCTCTCGCTTCGTCGCTCACTTGCTCACTCTATCCCCTCCTCTCTCTGCTTCCCTCCATCGCCATCCCTCTCTCCTCCTCCCTTTTTGCCTCTCTCTCTCTCTCCTTCTCTCTCCCTCGTGTTTGCTGTCTGCTGATCCCGCTCTTCTCTCTTGTTCAGTCTCTTCCCCCTTACACACACCGACTGTCTGATGCCCACACACACGCTACACACAAACAGCACAGACGCAGACACACACACATACACACACACACACACACACACACACACACACACACACACACACTGACACCTGCATGTCGAGCTGTTGAGGGTCTAATTTAAGTAAAGTGCTTCTCTAGGAACCACAACCCCTCAACTCACGATGATGGAGGGTGATGCAGTGCGGTGTGGTTGCACACACGCTCACTAACACACACACACACAGACACTAGGTTAAACATAAATGCACACACACACACACACATCCTGCTCCAGTGATACTGAGCTGTGACTCTCCGTGGCGTGGGATTGAAGGCAGCACTGTAGATGGCTTGTAAGTAGCATACTGTAATAATAACGTGATATTTGATCCCCGTAGGGAAATTCACCTTTTCTCAGCCGCCTGCAGATCAGACTGCAGGGTCAGTTACAGCTGTGGCAACGCTGGTGCAGTGGATTTAGTCTCTTGCTCAAGGACACTTCAGCAAGGTGGATGCTGCATGGCTGACACCGATATGGTTAAATCTGGGCTTCCTGATTAAAGGATGTCGTCTCCATCGTCTTTGCTGCACACCGCCCCGGCTGCTCCGCTTCTGGTGCGTAGGTGTGTTTGTTTCCACTGGAGTTGGAGCTAACTTTAGACGAGCTAGGATTGTGCTGCGCCGCTGCTGCAAATCTGGGGCCGCGATCTCGAACCTTCATGGAAAAAGAATTGCCTGAAATGCCTTTGGTTTTGGAAACTTTGGTCCCACATAAAAGTAAAGATAAGACTCGTTTAATGAGTGCAGGGCTTATGTTACATTTCTCCCCACAGAACCTGGGACTGTTGAAAGCAGACTAAATTCAAACCAGTAACACTGACGTATACCAGATCTTCCTTTCTTGAAATGGGGAACTTGTTGGCTAAACAGCTGCTTATTTACACAACCAGCGGATATGTTACCACACTCTCTTAATTTGGAGTCATGTAACTGTTTTTGGCCTTTTGATGAACTTTAAGTGCATCAAGGCTGGAGAGAAATATCTGGCTCTTTAGTTGCTAAATGCTTCACCATGTTCACCAGGCAGCCGCTATGTTTGTCTCACTGCTTTTTGTTGTGCTGGGTGTGCAGTGGTGTTTCAGGTGTTGAGTCTGATTAACCATCCCATGAGAGCAGAGAGACTCGGTACAAGATAGTAGGGTACAGTAGACTAGACTAGACAACTAGAACAATGTGCTTTTGAATGCTAAAATGCTCAGTAGAGTTTATGGGGGTTTGATTCTGTCACTCTGAGCGAGGGATCTGTTTTTCAAATAAAACCTTTATTGTTAAAGGTATAATAAAACCTTTTATTGTTATGTCCTGGAGACAGAAAGCAGTTGCACAATAAAACCTACTCATTAATGAATTATAAATTAAATTGCCCAAAATAAAATAAAATCTATTTTTGCATGCTAACATCGTAGCGGAATAATTCAGGATAATAAAAATAACTTATACCATTTTTTTTTTTTTTTTACCTACCGGGTAACTCTTCTATTATAACATGGTCATGATAGAATATGTTTTGTATAAATGTTTTGTAATATCCTGGATTTTTACTCTTCCAGCACGTAACAGGTTTAAAATGTATTTATTTAGAATTTGCAAATATTTTTTGTAACATTTGTTACTTGTTATGTTCTCTCGGCCCCTCAGTGGTTAAACTATTATCTGGGCCACGTATTGAAACATTGCATCACAGGCTCTTAAACTGTTGATATCTTTGAACCATGATCATCATCATCGTGAATACATGTTAATAAGTAACAGTCACATAAATTCACCACTGAAGAACATGTGTTTAATGGAGGCCGTGTGTGCTAATACATTGTAGATTGTGGTAGTAAACCAGTGACCGTTGATAAGTGGTGAGCTGGTGTTGTGTTTGAACTTCAATGTGATTCATGAAGACACACATGTGTACCTGTTCCTCTCTGGGTCCACTTTGCTCTCAGCTTACGGTGACGTGTGTTCTGTTTCACTCGCTTTGTGCTCATCCCGGTGTTTTGACCCTCAGATGTAATTCATCCAGCAGCTGGCACAAGCGGCCTCAAATCATCAGAGTCACTGTGTCTTCATCCTTACGAAGATGCGTGTGTGTGTGTGTCTGTCTGTGCTCATTTGTGTGTGTGTGTGTTTGCTGTGACTGCAAACTGAATGGACCACAGGGGTGTGGCTCAGGCATGTCGGACGACCAGAATTCCCAGAACAGGCTTCCTCACTGTTTACCAGTGCTGCTAAGCTACTGTGGGGGTGATGGTGGGGGTGTTGCCAACACACACACACGCACACACACACACAGACCCAATCACACACACACACATACAGACACAGAGGCAAGTTAAGTTTGACGGAATTGCATTATTGGCTCTCACCGCAGGCTTTCCTGAAATATCAGCAACCTTATGCTTTTAATTAGGGTGTGTGTGTGTGCATGTGTGTGTGCATGTGTGTGTGCGCATGCCCACGTGTACCATTTGTGTTTCATTCCGACCTAGGCAGCAGAATCAGTCTCGTATGACCCCTATCCCCTAAATTCCCCTGTTTTCTTTGCTAAAACATGGAAAAACTTACCCCGACAGCCCCCCACCTCCTTCCCTCCTTCCTGCTTCCTAAGAAACCCTCATATGTTGTGAGTTCCTCCCCTCCAAGACCATATAAGGTCCTTCCTCCTGCCGTGGGTGGGTGGGTGTGTGGCATCCAAAAAGTCTGTGGTCAAAAAGCAGGAACGTTTTCCCTCCTCACTCACAGTTTACTGGTGCATTTTGTGGGGGCCATGTACACACACGGAAAACTCTGAACATCACCGGATCTCTTTTGATGGGTTTTCTCTTCTTCTTTTGTCGGCTTTCCAGGGCCGAGTTCAAACACAAGGTGCAATGTTGCACGTTTTCTTCCCTGTTAATTCCATTCCTCCTGCTGCTTTTACCTCCTGTAGCTCTCACGGAGCTGCAGCCAGACGATGTGTCTTTCAGCATCCTCAGTGGCTTTTGATGGTGTAAACGCACGTGTGACTGGGATGTTACCACAGTAGTCTTGTGCATGCATGGGAGACGGTATTAGAGAGAGTGTGTGTGTGTGGGTGTGTGTGTGTGTGTGTGGACGGCCAGGCTCTGGTCCGCAGCCTGGGAGTGAGGCTTTGAGCTGTGCTGTTCATAGTCTGCTGATTTATGCGCCTCACAGGGAAATCTCTCATTTGTAGCTTTTTTATCTCAGTCCCCCTCCCTCCACTCTTTCCCTCTTTCTCTCCCTTTCTCTTTCTCCGTCTCCGTCCTCACTCCTCTTCCCCGACGTAATGTGATTCAGTGCAGCTGCTCGTCCCAGGCGACATGCTATGCTTTGCTTGCACACCCTGCTCTTTCTAACATGAATGAGTCAAGAGGAATCGTTGATGAATAATAAGATAGAGCAGAAGGGAAAATGCTATCTGGATCAAGTTCGGCAAAATAACTCCTTTTCTCCTCTGAACATAGTCTTTGTAAGCACCGCTCGGGCGCTTACTCACACATTGGATGTGTTTGTGTCCCCAGTGCCATAATGCTTTTATGGCCCTGTGTGTGTGTGTGTGTGCATGTGTGTGTAAGGTGTGTGTGTGTGTAAGGTGTGTGTGTGTGTGTGTGCGCCTTCCACGACTGCCTTGTTTGAGTAGCCCTGTCACTTGTGCAATTCTGTGGTGTCAAAACAGATCAGAAAGGTCTGGCTTGACTCCTGCCCCTAAATACACACCCAAAACACACACACACACTCACACACACACTCACACCCACACACACACACAGATTTAAGGCTCGGTGCCAGGGCCCTTGGTGGTTGGAGGCATATGAAAGGGTCGGACTGACGAGAGGTTGCCAAGTGTACGGCAATAAGCGTAACAGCCAAGCTAACGAGAGTCAGAACCTCTGACACACACACACACACACACACACACACACACACACACACACACACACACACACACACACACACACACACACACACACACACACACACACACACACACACACACACACACACACAGTGAGACTGTATTGTCAGACTCTCAAGCGCTCCCAGTTGTCACTACCAATGGCAGAATAGAAGATTGTGTGTCTGAGTGTGAGTGTGTGTGTGTGTGAGAAAAAGAGAGAGAGTTCAGTATATCAGTGTGTGGACAGAGGCTTCTGTTAATTGGCAAATGTGACGATACAACACGAGGGGATATTGATCTTCAATCGGACGGAGATCGATTTAACTTGTCACCCTTCCAGGTGTGTGTGTGTGTGTGTGTGTGTGTGTGTGTGTGTGTGTGTGTGTGTGTGTGTGTGTGTGTGTGTTGTGTGTGCGTGTGCGTGTGCGTGTGCGTGTGCATGTGCGTGTGCGTGTGCGTGCGTGTCATTGCACAATGCACGTGTGTATTGATCAGCAGCAGTCCATTCAGAATGTCCCTCTGTTACTTTATCTTGGTTTGCTTCTCTCTCCTTGTGACATTCCCTGCGTCACCCCAATTCCACCTCGATGGGGATCTTTGTTTCCTCCTCCTTCCTCTTCCTCCCTCTTCCTCCCCTCAGAATAGTGAGAAAACGTTGGGACGGTGTGGCCTTTTATCTGCTCTGTGGCCGCTGAGTTTCACTGTAGATCGTGCAAAAGAGGGTGCAGGGTCCTTCACACTCACACCAGCTCATGCACTGCAAACTGTGTACACTGTGTGGAATTAATTAGCTTAATTCTAAAACTGTTTCAAAACTTGACCGCCATAGTTTACAGCAGGCGCCATTGATCAATCCTTGATCACCGTCTAGCGCTGCTTTCATACATAACCTGAAGTCTGGACATTTTCCAGAGGGGCTGCACCTGAGAACGCAAATGTTCGAGTTGCTCCGGATAATGTCTACAACTTGTCCTGACAGCTTCTGGTTAAATGAGAGTGATTCCCTTGTTAAAAAAAATGCTAAGAAATGTGCAGAAAATTCACAGAGAGTGGGTTGATGACGATTCTAATGCAAGAATACAGATATTTCTGAATGAGAAAGAGATGTCATGGAGAGACGATGAGGTCCTGGAAGTTTTGCCGATCCGGCGCGATGCTGGTGCGGATGAGCTTTCCACTGCAGAATACAAGTATCTCAGCATGTAAAAGAGGTGTTATGCACATAGAGGAACACAAACGAAGAAAGACAAGGAGAGAGCTTTCGGGCGATTCATGTTGACGCCAGTGTGAATGTGCTGTCAACAAAAGCATGTGATCTCCACAGCAGAATTTATACATGATGTCCTGCTCCCTGCACGGCGTACCCAGGTCACCCCTCACCTAAATGTTCAGGACATTTTGCTGTTGTTTTCTTTTACCTGCATAATCTCCTGCTGCGTTCTTCATTTGTAAAAGGCAAAAATGTCCACACCCAGTTTTCTAGAGTTTACATCTGCATATGGCTTTAGTGTGCCTTAAATGTGTGGAAAATAGAGTGCGCTCATAAAAAAAAAAAGCAGAATTACTTGCACAATTTCAATCTTTGTGCCTTTTTTCAACTTTTATCCATTGGGTTTAAATATAGAGATTCTTCCTGCCGCAGTTTTTCCGCACTAACATTGGTTTTATTCATGTCAACCTCTCGCAGCAGCTACACAGTGTGGCAGTCTTCCCAGATAAAAAAAAAGCTTCTTTCTGTGCAGAAATTTACTTTTGTAGATAGATTTCTCCCCGTGTGACTGTTAAAGTGGCTTCTGTGACGATCTGGCTGTTAAATTCTGAAGCCGCCGACACCAAATCCCGATGTTTATATTGCTGAAACTTCAGATTAGCTGCTATCGAACTCCATTGCGGCTGCACAGGAAACGGCAACATCTCAAAATTTATGTTTGGCCCCACGTACCCCGAAAATATTCAGAGCAGCAAAACCTGCCCAGAAAGGCGAGGAGCACATCCAATACTTTAAATAAAAAATATGAAACAGTGTTACAATAAGTAAGTTTGAGTGGATTTTCCCTCAGCAAATCACATTACCGTCCATCATAAATAAACTAAAGCAGATTTTGCTCACTGTAAGTACAGCAGACTGAATTAGTATGAGTAGAGAGTCGTAATTCTGATGTTTATTACCTTGGATAGTCAACATTGGAGGATTCAATGCCTGCACATTGACACACTTTTCCAGTTCGCGATGCCAACTGGGGAAAAATGGGAGGCATACAAACACATTTTCTTCTTTAATTACCACTACAGAGACTGAATGGAGCCTCTTTCTCAGTCAGCAGCTTGTATTTATAGTAAATAACGTGCAGATATGTGTGATCCTGAGGTGACTTGGGTCAGAGCTGAAGTTTTGATGTAGACGAGTATCTGCGGTGGTTCAATCGAACCCGCTAGAGTTTGTGTTACGTTTGTTATGGTTCTGTTCTGTCTCGTTCCCTCTTTGTCTGATACATCTCATCAGTTGTGGTTAATTTGGCGTCCTCGCACTCACCGGGTGGTGTTCCTGAGCTACGGGAAACGATGGGAGGATGCGGCGGTGACAGATGGAAGGGGAATGTGCAGATTGGGATAAAAACAAAGGTGGAAACCGAGGGGCAGGAAGAGAAAGAAAAGGGAGGAGGGGAGGCACAGGCACCGAAATAAGGTTTATGTTAGTGGCTGGCCTCCGAGATGATTTTCCATATCAGCAGGCCAGAGGGAGCGGGCAAATATGATTTTCTCCTCAACTCGCCAACAGAAAACAGACAGAGAGCGGCGAGAGAAGGGAGTTGACAGGAAAGACGGAATGGGGTAAATGGGAAAAAGATGGGGAGATGGGGGGGATGGGTGGAGAGATGAAAGAAAAAGTAAACAGGGAGCGCAGAGTATTAAAACTTGATAATCAATATCACTGCTGTTTGAAATCAATGCTGCTAATTTCTTTAAAACGGCTTTAATTTAATTCAAGTGAACTTTCATGGCCCCGGGAGACACTTCACGATGCCTCTCGTAACTTCTGAAACACTTGGCCGCTCAGCTGAAACCTGGCTTTTCTTTGTATTGTCTGGTGTCTGAGATGAGGTGAATGTCTGTGTATCGGACTATTAGAATTGAACGTTCCTGCGTGTGTGTGTGTGTGTGTGTGTGTGTGTGTGTCTGTGCTGCCAGGGGGCCTTGTGAAACCAGCCTGAGTCTTATACGAGCTGTGTTTTATTATGACTGGCTGAAAAGCCACTGATCTGCAGTTGTACAAGAGTGGATTTGGAGAAGAAAAAAAAAGTCCCAAAAAAGAAAAATAGCTACCCTGTGAAAATATCCTGTCTGAGAGAGGGCGAGCGAGAGCGAGGGAGAGAGAGAGAGAGAAAATAAATGTCTAGAAAGGAAAGTGTTGGCGACCCCTCCCCCCTCCTCCTACATGTTTGTTATGACGACAGAAAGTGAAAATGTCAAGACCTAAAGATGGAGCCATTTCTTTAGCCTGTGTCCATCTTCATGTTTTGTGTGTGCGTATGTTTGAGAGACAGAGAGAGAGAGAGAGAGAGAGAGAGAGAGAGAGAGAGAGACTGGCAGTTGAAGGCACTTGTGGTTGTAAGGGCGTCAGGTCGTGGTCGAGGTGAGAAGGGTACTCTCTGAGTGTGTGCGTGCGTGTGTGCGTGTGTGTGTGTGTGTGTGTGTGTGTGTGTGTGTGTGTGTGTGTGTGTGTGTGTGTGTGTGTGTGTGTGTGTGTGTGTGTGTGTGTGTGTGTGTGTGTGTGTGTGTGTGTGTGTGTGTGTGTGTGTGTGTGTGTGTGTGTGTGTGTGTGTGTGTGTGTGTGTGTGTGTGTGTGTGACTCATGCAGACTGTTGTGGTTGTAGTAATTGTCTCTGATGCGAGGCAGAATTTATGGGTAACGACCTAACCCACCACCATCTCCCTCCCTCCCTCCCTCTCTCTCTCTCTCTCTCTCTCTGTCTCTATCCCTCCCTCTCTCTCTGTCTCTCTCTCTCTCTAGCTCTCTCTTTCTCGCTCTCTCTCTCCATCCAGTGACTAATTACCTGATTCCCTGTGGATGTGTTTCCTCCTTCCCCTACAACATGTTCGGGTTGTTCCACTAAATGAGAGCATGCTGATAAGCGGAGTTACATTTTAACAGAGCCAAACTGAAGTGAGCCCGTTCGCTCTGTGCGCTGAAACTGTTGCAGGGTGAAATTAAACCAGTGGAAATGGGTTTTTACTCCAAGCAGAGCTATTTTAAATGTGACTGGTCAAATCTTCACCAGTCACCAACATATGATTCAAATGTAAGAGCTGCGTAATCTTAAAGTGTCTTGTTCTCTTGCACCGAACTCTGGACACTCTCCTGAAATTATCCAGAGTGGCTGTATGTGAGAATGCAAATGTCTGAGTTAGTTGCTCCCGACGTTTTCCAGAACCTTTCCTGCCAGCCCCCAATAAAATATCCAACTGAGCCCATGTGAGCATACAGAAGAGGTGGTGTGTTGGCGACGTTTCCAACACAAATGACACAAAACTGAGAGAAAGAAGACAAGAATAAAAATACCTCATAGTGAAAAATGGTAGAACATGTAGAACATAACCAGGAAGATGTGAAATTGGAAAGACAACAAGATTTGAGAGCTTTCGGTGATAAGGGCACCGGCGTCGATGTGCTGTGAACAAAACACCTGACTGTCTCCAGCATCCTCTACCAAGGCGCCACCCTTTGCCTGAAGGTTCTGGACATTTTGCTGTTGTTTTAAAAGCGCCCATTTCTGCGTTCTTCATACGTGAAAGGCACGACACGAATTTCTGGACATTTTCCAGAGGTCATGTCTGAAAATGGCTCAACAACAACCGTTTAAACTGCCTCCACCTAGCTTTTGACACTTTCCCATCATGGTTAACATATAAAGCTAATTCTGACAAACAGGCACCAGAATCACGTTACCTCTGTCACGTGGGCATTACAAAACTCTTATGCAAGCGTGCAAAAAGCAGCCAGCCACCTGTCTCGGGCCTCAGGATATGTTCAGATCAGATTTTCAAGGCCTTTTCCTGATCATAATTTTAACTGCAGTGTGAATGCTGCTTGGAGGGATCAATTTCTCTAGGGCAGGTTAGGAAATTTCATTTTTCACAGCACATCTCAGTAAAATTAACACCACCCAGATCTGTCGTGTCTCACTTTTTTCACAGACTCAGACTCCTGCTGGGTTCTGAAAATGTTATATTTAAGTGATATTAAAACAACATTTTGACTCTCTCTGGGAAAATGTGTTTCACCACTGCTGTGTATCATAGTTTGAAGATGAATATTACCGAGGACAAAAGTCTAAAAAATGATATGTGCATGGAGCCTTATCAAATGTGTGAAAGACAAATTTCCGTGCAAAGTAGAAAGTCATCGTTTACACTTTTTGCTGCTCAGGCAGTTTGGGTGCACGTGTGCTTTTTCTCAGTTTAACTGTCAGACTCTAGAGCCTCTCAGTTCTTCTTCTGTGGTGTCGCCCGCTCATTTGCACCTCTGCGGTGTCATCTCCACCTCTTGCTCGCCGAGAGCCACATGTAATGAGCGAGCACCTCTCTAACCTCCAGCCTCTCTCTCTCTCTCTCAGGTGCTTCCTTCATGGGTTCCTTCCTGGCCAGCAGTCTGGGGTCCCCGCCTTCCCACCCTCCTCACCCGTCAGGACCTGCAGCCTCCCCCTCCTCCCCCTCCTACAGGGCTGGACCCCATTCGAGCGCTTCCCCTATATGGTTCCCCCATTCGCATGAAGGTAGGACGCATGCACACACACACACACACACACACACACACACACACACACACACACACACACACACACACACACACACACACACATATACACATGCACATGCACACACAGAAAGAGGAGGCAGCCCAGTGTGCTCGGGTCTCCGGTTAATCCAGGGTCTTGGTTTGGGATTAGATTGAGATGGAGCCATTAAGTGGTTTAACCAACACTGAGCTGAGGCCAAACACACACCGCAGTGATGCCTCAGATGGTGCTACTTATAGAAACACACACACACACACACACACACACGCACACACACACACACACACACACACATCTGTCTGTGTCAACAATAGCAACCGTTTGTGGCTTTGTGTCTGTGGCTGTTTTTTAGTTGTGAGATCAAGCATGACACTATTAAAACTGGTGAAAAGAGAGAGAGACACACACACACACACACACACACACTGATACATTCTAAAAACAGCGTCATTATTGCAAGTCATTTCCAATACACTTCAGGCTCGTATATTCTCTCCCCTCTTTTCACTCAATCATCTCTCACCCCCCCCCTCTCTCTCTCTCTCTCTCTCTCTCTCTCTCTCTCTCTCTCTTTTTGGGTTGAGTTTTAAGTTTCATGAGTTTCGAACCCCTGCCCCCCCCAGACACACACACACACACACTGAAACTTACCCCACTTTCCACCATGCCTTCCCTCTCCACCACCCCCCCTTCCCCTCTGACCGCAGCCCCACCCTCAGGGCCCCTTCTGGGCTAACCGACCTCCAACGGCCCCCTTCCTGATCAGACACACACAGACACAGACACACACACAAATGTGCGCATCCACATGCATCATGTCCTCTTTCGAGTGTTAACCGTTTGTGGTCTGAGCTTGACTCACTTATCTGGCCCTCTCAGGTATGCATGTGCATGTCTTTCCGTGTGTGTGTGGGTGTAAGAGGATTTCACTTCTGACAGCGAGATGGATCTAGACAGATAACCCCGTACAAAAAAAAGGACTTCAACAGAAACACAGGCTTCCGCCACAGGCTGTGTTTCGCAACAAGCCGATGATAACGGTCAGAATCAGAATTTCACGTTTCACCAGTTTTTCATGAAATGCGGACGAGTGAACAAAGTGTGTCACCCCGGGAAAAGTATTTTAATCCCCCAGACGTTGTTGCAGAGGAGTTACCATGTAGTCAACTTTCAGTACAGCTAGTTTTTATTTTTATTACCAGCTGTGTGACCATATTCCAACAGTCCCTTCTCACCACATTTGGACAAGTCATGGCAGGACAAGCACTGGTTTGATCAATAACAACAGTAATGAGTGCATTCCTTTCAGGTGAGACTCTGTCAGCATCCTGGGGTTTTGTGTGATGATTCACAGGAATGACTGACGTTGACACTTAAATGAATCCATCATTAGTGGCATTAATTAGATCTGTGCTCTCTCTGCCATTAGGCGGCTGGGGGGGAAAAGGGTATCTGACTTACTCTACAGCATAAATCAATTCTTCAACCTGTCGAGTCTGTACATTTATCACTTTTCCACCAGTTACATGATGCATAATCAAAGAAAATCCCACTGCTTTGGTTGAAAAGATGTTGTTTGAAGTTTTAAATTTCTTGCTGAAGCGGTGTACACATTTAATTTGGGCAAATAAGTCAAACACGCTGCCTCTCCTCCACGGAGACCGGACCCCTCTCAACTGCCGCCCACATCTCAGATTAAGGCCCATAGGACAAACTCATAAGTGCCGTGTTCTTACAGAGAAACCTCTCCTGACGCAGCTTTAAAGCATACCAGAGTTTTTTTGCTTGTGCAACTGCCTCATTTGCAGCTCATGGAGCGATAAATAGCAACAGTTAAGCCCTGAAAATGAGCACTAATGTCGCCCGGAGTGACTGTCTTAAATCAGATTCATAGGAGTCTGAGGCAGGACTCCAACGAGAGAGAGAGAGAGCAGCAGCAGTGGCGAAAAGAGAGCAAGAATGTGTGTGTGTGCGTGTGTCTGTGGAGAGGGAAAATGTGTGTGTGTGTGTCGAGAGGGGAGAATGCGTGTGCCTATCAGACAGATTTTGTGTCTGTGTGGCTCAGCTTTGATGTCTGAACACACACATACACGTGCGTGCACACACTCAGACGCACGGACGCGTGCACACACACACTACAAATGATTGTTTTTACGAATTAAAGCCAGGGAGCTCCTGTAGGCGGTCTGCCAGCTGGCCACCGTCCAGAGAGTGGAGCCTAGCCAGCACGGGGAGAAGAAACCTGGCTAATACACACACACACACACATACACACAGCAGACACACACCCACTCAGCGGACACACACACACAGAGTCACAGACGAGACATATTCGAGAGGAAAAGCACACTTGTTTGAAAGGCAGCACATATTCTGTCTCGCACACAAATAGTACTCTATTTCTTTCTCCTACTCTCCTTCTCACACACGCACACACACACACACACACACACACATTCACACGCACACACACACACACACACAGCTATCCCGTCACTCGCTCTCCGACTTCCACACCTGTCCTTGTTTTCCTCTACTGTCTCGTGTGCTCTCGCTCTTCTCCTTACCTCCCCTTTCCTCTGTTCTCTCATCTCAGCCATCTCAAAGCTCTTCACTTCCCTTTCACTTCCTCCTTCATCTTCCATTCACACACACACACACACACACACACACACACACACACACACACATCTCTCCATACGCCTCACAGCAGCACCAGATTGGGGGCTTTTCATATCGACAGCCCTGTTGTCTCCTTTGCTTTTACTCCCTCTACTGAGTATTCAATCACTAACCTCCTCCATCCCTTCATCCCTTACTTCCTTTCCTCTCTTTTGTCATCGTGTCCCTCTCTGTTATCTTTGTTCCCCTCTTCTTCTTTCTCATCTCCCCTCCCACCCTCCCTCCTGTGTTTTATCACTCATCATTACCCACGGGATTGGCTTTAGATGGCTGATAGAGCCTTTTGGCTAATTGTCGCCATTTAGATTCACTGGTTGTTAACCAGTCAGAGTAATCACACACACAGACACACACACACACACAGACACACACACACACACACACACACACACACACACACACACACACACACACACACACACACACACACACACTAAGATACATACACACCAACACACATCCATGCATTTACATTACGGCTTGAACACGCAGACAGAGTGCCACACACACATGCTGAGAGCAGTGAGGGGGTGTTGGTGGTTTTGCAGTGTGACTGTGGAATGCGTAGGATGAGTTTTTATGGAGTGCTGTTTACTTTGGCCACCACCGTTAAACTTTTAACGGCTGCCAATTAACGGGCCGGCAAGGACACTCTGTGGGGCATGAAACCAGCTGCTGGAGAACACACACACACACACACACGGGTACACAATCCTAGCCTTTTGGCCCCATAATGTATTTGTGTATTGAGTTTGTGTGTATGTGCATGGTGACTGTGGTGATTTTGCAGCCCATCCAATGCTACCCCCTCTCTCAAACCACCATGAGAACCCCCGCACACATACACACACCCACGCTGACCCTCACCCATCCATACAGCCTTCCGGCCCCTATCAACACAACCACCAAGACCTCCTCCATTTCTCGATCCCACGATGCAGTTCAACGTCCTTGAAGACGAGGAACAGAGTGGAACGACCGTTTACCTCCCAGTGACCTCCTGGGAGAACTGTGTGTGTGTGTGTGTGTGTGTGTGTGTGTGTGTGTTTTGAGTTTCGGGGGTGGTGGTGATTCCTCATACTATTTGTCTTGGGTTTGGGAAAAATGTGTTTTGTAGAGGAGCAAATTCCATCCAGTTAAATGCTGCAAACACTTGGCAGTAGCTGTCGGCTGTGGTTTTTGTCACCACTTTGTCCACTGTAAATAATGTCAACTCCTGCAGGGTGTTTGTGCAAAAAGTGCGTTTATGGTGAAAGTAGCACTAACTGGCCATATTTTTTTTCTGTGTTTTCCAAAATGGCCCTATTCCATGATAGATTGTAGAGATAAACTGTTTGTTTAGAGGGCTGCTGAATGTCAACACTGCAGAGAAACATCAATTCTCTCTTGCTCTCCCTCACTCTGACAGGGTACCCCAGCTATTCAGGAAGTCTTGCCTCTCCTTTTCTCCCCATGAGTCCCCTGGATCACCATAGCAACGGTCTCTATGGACAGCACCGCTTCTATGAAACTCCAAAAGGTAGGTGTCGATATGTGTACCTATGTGACAGACTGGAAAAATAGCTCAGTATATATTACAAAGTACCTTTAGCGATTCATTTGATTTCTTCTCTTCTTCTCCCAGATCACTTCTACCTGAGAGGCCTTCCTCCCCAGCCCCCTTTGCTCTCCACCAATCACAGCCTTCCCCCTTTGTCCAGGACTGCCCCAGGCCACCCTCTTGGCTCTTGCAGCCGAGAGATGGACAACGGGGGAGGAGGGGGGAAGAGCACCAAGGATGTGGGCGAGAAAGGGTCGTCATCTGTGTCGAAGGACAAGGAGCGATCAAGCAGCAAGGAGCGGCACCAGGAGAGCAAGGACAAACAGCATCAGCTCCATCATCACCATCTTCATCAGACACACTCGGCCACCACTCCATCGAGCTACCACCACCAAGCTTACCCCCACCCTCACCATGTCCTTCTTCCTCACCTCACACCCCAGAGCAGGGAGGAGGACCACAGACACTCTCTGGAGCGACACAAGGAGTACAGAGACAGTGACTCGGGAAGCCAGGGGACAAAAAGTATGACTGCTTGTAAACTGTCCAGTGGTTCAGGGTCAGAAAGTGGCTCTGGAGGAAAAGGGGGAACGATGAGCAGTTGTAGTGGTGGTGGGGTGGGCAGGTCTCCATCCGGAGGTGGCAGGCGGTGCTCCAAGGATGGAGCCATAAACGGGGAGATGAGGATCAGTGAATCCTCCACTTCCTCCTCTGAATGTATGAGACGAGGGTCGGCTGCAGCAACAGCCATCTTGTCACCTCCTACTCCCCACTCTGTGGCCTCCTACTCAATGCCTCCTCCTCCCCCTCCGCCACCTCCTCCTCATGCCTTACACATGGGTGCCACAGTCACGGGAGGGTGGATACACCACGCACATAACCACCCTCATCCTGAGTTTTACTGTTCCCCTCTTACACTGACGCCCTCAAAAGATACCACTTCCGCCCCTGGAGGGTCTGGCAGGGAGGCGAAAGTCATTGGCCCAACATATTTGCCAACAGTTGGGCCACTGGGAGACCTGGCAGCCCCAGAATGTCGTGGTGCAGGAGGAGGTGGGAGAAAGGGAGATGATAAGAGTGGAGAAGGATGTTATGAAAGTCCCTCTCATCACCTCAACCGACAAAGCAGTTGCCAGAAGAAGGACAGATCCCAGCCACACCAGCAGCAGCTGGGATACGGAAAAGCTGACAAACCTCCTGACTGGAACCACCAGACACAGAACTTCCACAAACCCAACTCCAACATGAGCTCTCAGCCCGAGCTGCGGTCCTGCAGCCTGGAAAGATCGTCATCCTTTAGAGATATAGAAGTTGTGGATGATGTTTACCGACCATCACACCCACTAGATGGCCAGGGGTCACACCCTGCCGCTGGACAGGGCACTTCCAAGAATGGCTCTGATACCAGCACTCCTCCCTTTAGGGACTGCTCCCGCTCCCCTCATCCAGATGGGAAGGTGGGATCAGGGGCTCAGAGGGAGGGACAAAAGGTTGCAAGGATAAGGCACCAGCAGCACAGCAGCCATGGAGCAAGTACAGATGAAAGGGCAAGAGACGGAGGTCAGGCGGCACCTTCCTGGGGGGCTCGAGGGGGCAACCAGGAGGACCAGAGGAAAGGCTCCCATCATGCATCAGTTGGTAATGGTGAAGTAAGAGGGCTCAACAACCGAGCTTCAAATAATGACCACAACCAGCCCCATTCTCAACCCCCTCCACCTCTATCCCGTTCCACGTCACACACAACTGAGGATGAGGGCAGTGCCATGAAGAACCTAATGAACTACAGCTCCCAGCAGCCAATGCTGCTGCCACAACGGAGCCCCTTCGGAGGCCTGGGGTGCCTCAAGCAGGGAGAGAGATCAGAGAAGGGGGACAGAGGAGGAGCTAAGCGAGAACCTCTGCAAGACCCACTCAAACAGTCGCTCCCTCCTCGCCGGGGTTCCACTAACGAGGGAGAGAAAGGTGACAGGGCCGGGAAGGAGTCAGGGGACGCAGGAGAGGGGGAGGTGCGGCAGCCTCCGGTGGGTATCGCTGTTGCGGTAGCCCGACCACCCCATCGTTCCCCAGACAACACCCCTGGACACAGCAGACAAGGCAGGGTGCTGCCCAGCATGAAAGGTCAGACATCATTTATGCTCCTTGCACTGAAAGTCAATTAATGCTATTTCTGTGCTTTAGGCTGCATTATGGGAAAACCCCTCAGTTGCACACTTAAGCCATTAGCTAATGGTGTTGTACTGTTTTTTAATATCTTTCATTTGTTTTTGACACTTACTTGCAAATAGCTTCAGTCTCTCAACTCACCATAATGCACGTTCAGTCAGTGAGACATTATAAGAAGGCATAGCTGCTGATTTCTGCGTGGACACTGATTGTCAAAGGAATACAACAAAGTTTCCTGAAATTCACCAATACACAATGTCAACTTGGAAAGACTTCCAGAGCGTTGGGCGAAAAGGGCCAACACTAGTGTCCATGTGCTTTAAACAAACATACCTGATTTCTGCAGCACAATTCATATATCATGCATGCTCTACTCAGATGACACCACTTGCCCAAAAGTTCCGGACATACATCCTGATGTATACGCGTCTGATTCGGACAATTCCAGCTGCATTATTCATATGTGGAGGCAAACTCCAAATTCACATTGGCTCTGGATTTTGTAGAAGTACCCATGTTTGAAATCGAAGGACACTAGTAATTGAATGTGAATGACAGTAAGTGTAATTACTGTTGTACTTGGTATTCAGGGGTGTCTCGCTCTGTGTATCCTCTTGGCCGGGAGGCAGAGGAGAGGAAGAGGATGACAGAGGAGCAGATCAGCCTTCATCATCTGGACAGAGACAGAGAGCTCATCATCAGGTACTCCTAAATGCATCAACACATGTGAACATTCACCAATAGGAGCACACACATGCATCTCTTCATTTTTTTTCTCTCTCATCTGATAAGCTGCAGTTCTTTTATTCTCTCCCCGTCTGAGGCTGTGCTTCTCTTTTCTCTCATCCCCTCACGCCATTTACTCTTCTCACCCTTTGATGTGGTATTTCCTTACCCACTCACTCTCTTTCTTGCCCTCTCTCTTTCCCTTTTCCGAGATGAGATGTGGTGCATTAATATTATGGAGACTAATACGAATCGAGTCTCTGAAGTATCAGGCTCTTGTTATGTAGTCATATTAAGGGAAGAAAACATATAATGAGAACTCATAGACCAGGACCAAGATGATGGCTGTTCCTGTTGCTGTCACATTTCATTTTTTTTAAATGAATATAATGGCGGTAGTGGTAATGAAGATGACAATGATGAAGATAATGATCATAATGATGGCGATGATGACAATAAGAGGGATAATCAAGATAATGACAAAGTTCGCCCTGCCTACCGCCATGACAGGGAAAACAAGGATCGCGTGGAGTTTGCCAGGATCCACCCTTCTAGTAGTTGCCACGGTGATTTGACCTCCCACCTCCTGGTTCCAGCCAACCAGTTAGGGCCGGACCCTGCTGCACACGCTCACCCGGCTCACCACCACTGGATGCAGAGGACGGGGAGTCCCTCTCTCTGGATGGGACATTCGTACAGTGAGTAGAAATCAACAAGAGCTCAGGAACTTATGTATGTGTTTCACAACAAGTAGAAACTAATTTGCTTTAGTGTGTATCTTTAATCACCTCACTCAATCACCTCACTTTCATTGGCTTCAGTCAAGATCAGTGTTTTTTTAAATTTTGTTAAAATCACGTGAGAATAACTTTGGAAGGTTCCTTTGACTTCATGTTGATGGATGTTTTCTTTTTATTGTATTTTGTTCAATCATGACGCTACTGTTAATAACAATGAATACAAATGTTTATTTATTTATTTCAAAGTAACATTTTCTAATTGAAGTGTTTATAATACTATATAGTATATTGCTTCTACAATGAATAACAATCATGGTTTAGCCACAAAGAAATATGTAAACCACGTAGAAATGAAAACACTAGAATGGCACTCTTCAGAGCCGATGCCACCGCCAAGGCCCAACAGTCCCATAAATTCAATCGAGCTTCACCAAATTTGCTCATACTTAAAGATATCAGTCCCGTTCATAAACCTGGATTTTGTTTCATTAAGATCTCTACACTATCCCTTTAATATTTGGAAAAACACTCTATCTTGCCATGTTAACAAAAGTGGAAAAAGAAAATCCTGGATCTGCCTGCCTAATCAAAATCCGCTTCAAAAGTAAATAGGTTCTTCCTTATTTCACAGCCGCTCACCAAGTGTCAAGAAAATCGCTTCAATATTTTTCGCGTAATCCTGCTCACAGACAGAAAAATGGCAGTGAAAACACAACCTCCTTGGTGAAAGTAATAACCTCCTTGGCGGAAGTAAATAGCACATTTTCTCACAACTCCACATTATTCATGTTTGCTGTATGCATCCCAAGATTTACCCACTTATCCACACCAGTAGGCCTACCTATTGAAGTAGCAAAATAAGTATTCCTTTGTGGTACCTATTTGACTCTGTTGGGTGTATTTCTTTCCTCCAGGTCTAAGCCATGTGGGAATGAGCCCCGGCTTCCCAACAGGTCTCCCCGGCTCTCTGCAGCCCGTCCTGGGGTCACTCACCCAAGACCCTAACTCTACGCTGGTGGTTCTCCCGACAGAACCGGGGCCTCATCATCATCTCGGTACGCTAAGCAGCCTTTTCTGTAACAACTCACACTGACAACCAGCGGAGCCTGTATTCACCGCTGTCTCCCCGTACTTAACTGCCTCCCCTGCCTCCCTCCTTCTCTCCATTTGTACCATCAGAGCTGCTGCCATTTCTCTCCCAGAGTTTTAGTATCATTGGCTAATCATAATATAATGCTCAACTAAGTCCCTCTGTCAGTGGGGCCGTGTTTTATAGCTTCGTTAATGGGAGCAGCTATTCCATTGCCCCCTCTGCATGTGCCCAGCGTTATGCAAACCATTTGAGCTGATATTCATCTCTCTTGTGGTGGCACACTGGTGTGTTTGGACTGGACTTTGTCTAAGTGTGTGTGTGCGTCTGGCATGTGTGTGTGTGTGGACATCTTAACTTAGTTGTGTTCATGTCTGGAACACCATGAAACATGGCTCAGTGTTAAAGGTTGTGTTGTACATCTCAACCATTGCTAAAAAGAGAAAAGCGCGCGCATGTGTGTGTGTGTGTGTGAATGCTGCTTTGCAAACAGGCTGTGAAATTTAATTATCTCCCGCCTCCCTTGCCTCGCTTCGTGGGAGTTCCTGCAGAGAGGGGAAGTGCATCCACTGAACCCTTCCCCTGGGAAACATTAGCCCACTCAGGCTAATCTCACAGAACAAAGGTTCCCAGCGACAAGGCAGCCAAGAAGGGATGTGTGTGTGTGTGTGTGCGTGTGCCCGAGTGTGAGTGAGTTAACATGTGTGCATATCTGAATTCATAAGCACTTAGGGTGGGGTTCTAAAGAAAATCTGTTTCCCTGCACAGACAAACACCATTATTAGAAATAAAAAGGGTTAATAAAAGGAGACGGAGGATTGGTGCAGTGTCCAGGATTCACTTATTGTGTCTGGAGCCAAACCCAAATATTAAGATGGGCACTTTCGGAATGTTCAATGACAAATTGTCTACGTTTTCCATGCTAATTATTTTACTTCTTATTTGAATCAAAAGATGAATGATGTAATTTGTCAATGAAAATTCCTTTCTTCAAAAACGACATCACGTTTCCTCTCTTTCCAACTTTCCTCCTCCAGATGTTTTGGAGCAGTCAGGACTGTGGCCTCCTGTCTACGGCGGCCGCGGCCCCCCCCCTCACCTGCAGCATCACCCTGTGTACTCCCGCTCCTCATTCCTCCGGCAGCAGGAGCTGTACGCCCTGCAGCACCAGCAGCACCAGCAGCAGCAGCGAGTCATGGAGCACATGCAGCGCCACACCATGGGACAGGTAATAACTAATATGATAATTTAAAACTTGTGAAATACTGTTGCTTTATTATTGTGAAACTGTGGACAAATGAGAATAAGAATTGTGCAAATAATGTGAACATCCTCCTTTGAGATGTCAGGGTTAAGATACATCCATATTAATAATTTCTTTAAAGAAATCTCACTTAATTTCTCAGCCCTTTAAGACAAATATGCAAAATCTGTGTTGGAAAAGGTTTCAATGTGTAGTTATATTGCTTTTCAACCACTTTTACATTCTTTTTCATGTTTTTTCCTGTGTTTAAATAACTCTTAATAGAAGAACTAACTATTTAAACACAAATCACTTTGGTGTTAACTCTTCTCGTCCTTTTTCACAGAGAAAACACGACGAGCATCCCATTACGATAGAGGACTCTCCTCACCAGTCTTCCCGCCATGCCTCCTCATCCTCCTCTGCCACCTCATCACATGCAGCCAAGCCCTTCTCTCACACTCCTCCTCCACCCAAGACGTCCACGCCGTCTCCGGGTATGTGTCCCTCCAGCCGCCACTCGCCCTGCTACCACTCCCCATCCAGGCGGCCCCACCCGCCGAACCCCCTGACTCCCGCTCCGAGCCCGGCTGCCGCGGCTCCTCGCTCCCCGGCGCTCAGCCCCGCCCCCTCGCACCTTTCCAAGGGGCTGGAGAGGGGCAGCGACAGAGGAGAGGGACAGCCGCCTCAGGACTATCCACAATCCCTAGAGCCAGGTAAGAGAAATCTATAGGCTGTGCCAGTCATACAAAATAATTTAAAGACAAAGAAATAGAGGGATGGGGAAAAAAGATAGAAAGACAAGAAAGAGGGGAGTGGGTTGGAGGCTGCAGGAATGTAGGACTATTTGAAACGTGGTATTCTTTTGATTTAGCAGAATTCGTTTGAAGCGTATAGCTTATCCCTTGAGTGTGGGTCTGTGTGTCCTTGAGTGTGGGTCTGTGTGTGTGTGTGTGTGTGTGTGTGCAGTTTTGTTTTGTGTTCAAGCTAAAGACAGACAGCGGGCGGGTTGGGCCGTTAAGGTCAGAGGAAAGCATGCGGGCGCTCAGTGTGTTTATGTTTGACCTGCCAGCGCGCACGTGTGTCTGAGCTGACATGCGTGTCGTTAGACGAAGGTCAATGATAGCCTCAGATAGATCCTTCTTATCCTTCAGGGGTCCTTGAGAACTACAGGTGGAAGGATACGCAGGATATGCGTTGTTGGGTGGGGAGGGATACCATCAATAATAAGAATGCAGGGGTGACCGGGCCGACATTGCAATCACAAGAAAACAGCAGGGCGTCATCAATAACCGTTTGCCAACAGTGTACATATTATGCACTACCTTCTTGTACTATGCATACACGTGTGCTCTGTGTCAGTGTATTGTTCCAGTTTTGAGGTCTGGCCTAAAGACAATGGATATTCATTGTTTCATGCAGACGCTTAAATTCGACATATTTTGTATCAAGTTTTGTGTCAGAACACCAATTAAACCATTGCTCCCTCCTCTTCCCTCCAGACTTGCCACCTGTTTACTCCTACCCTCCGATCGCCATGGGTTACAAGGCCAGGCCATCACCTGCCGAAGCCAGATTGGCTGAACAGGCCACGGTGGAGGCAGAGCCAGCAGAGCCCGACTCCAAGTCCCGCCCACATCCGTGCCACATCCAGCCTCTCACAAAAGAAGAGGAGAGCAGGGAGGAAGAGAAGGATGGATCGAGAGACTGTGAAGTGGTGGAATCTCAGAGTGGAGTCGCGGAGGCAGAGGAGGGGGAACGGAGGGTGGAAAAGAGAGGATGCTCTGTCTCCGAGCCAGGGAGCAAGGTTTCTGGATCGCTGCCATGCCCTTCCCCGGCTCCAGTCCCAGATCCAGCCAGCCCGGCCACAGCCACGGGCAAAGCCCTAAAAGTAGATCTCTCCCTGGGTTATCCGGGCCAGAAGGCCGGCCTGGAGGAGCCCCAGCTACCCAGAGAGCAGGAGGATGATAGGGTGCATGGAAAAGAGGACACGGGGGAGGAGGAGGAGGAGGAGGAGGAGGAGGGAGAGAGAATGAAGCCCGACCCAACAGAATGTATCGTCTCTGTGCCTGGAGAGCCCAAAGAGGAGGAGGAGAAGGGGGAGGAAGAGGAGGACGGGGACAAAAATGGAGAGAATGTAGAGGTGGCCGAGGATGAGGAGGAGGTGAGAGGGAGGAGTCCCGTGGAGGACCTGGCGGTGGTCCCATGTAGCTCACCCGCTCCACCCATGACCTCCGACCCCTTCCTGCCTCCCTTAGCGAACACGGCCACTCAGCTCCAGGGCGCCTACATGTGGAGCCTGGAGCTGCTGATCGCCGCCGCCCTGTGCGCCACCAGGGATGCCTTGTACCCACCCGCACCTGTCAGCCGGGCCCCGAGCCCCCCGCCCAACCACGGCATGGCCATACTGGGAGAGCTGGCCGACCTGGAGATTCAGCAGAGGAGCCGGCAGAGCACAGAGAAAACCCCTGAAGGTGAGAGGGACAATGCTTTTTCTTTCTCTTCAGCTGTGGCCCTCGGACGTCAATAATCGAAGTGGTTTGACATTTACAAAACCACTTCTGAAAGTTTATAACATACAACCCCCCACCCCCTCTCCTCCCCAGTATTTACATGTTTCCTTTCATTACACACACTGCACTGTTGATACTGTCGTGTTAGAGGCAGCAGGACTCAAATGCCCGTGAAAATTAGATCAAGGAAAAATACAAAAGAGCGGTTACCCTACTTCTTCCTTGTCTACACACGCACACACACACACACACACGCACACACGCACACACACACACACACACACACACACACACACACACACACACACACACACACACACACACACAAACACACACACACAAACACACACACACACACACACACGGTGAACCAAAAAAAGCTTCTGGGAGATGTGCAACCCAGATGTGGAGACGGTGAACTCACTCATTAACCTAACACACAAACACAAACACAAACACACACACACACACACACACACACACACACACACACACACACACATACACACACACACACACACACTAACTGTCCTGCTCCCTTCCTCAGTGCGGACCTTCTATTCTTGACCATATATTTCCCTCTGGAAAGGGTGTGTGTGTGTTTGTTTGGGGGGGGGGGGGCACAATGGACGAACAAGCGAAGTCTCAGACACCAGCCAGGACACACATACACACACACACACACACACACACACACACACACTCTGCCCAGTGTGTCCCCCAGGCGCTGGCGTCTTGCTTTGCTAATTAGACCCTTTCTTTTAAAACACTTCTCCTGTAAGCGCTCCTATTTCCCCCTCGTCCCTCTGAGAGAAAGTGTTTTTATTTATGCCAGCATCAGTGTGTGCATGCTTGTCTGTGTGTGTGTGTGTGCACGCACGTCGCTGTGTGTGTTGTGTGTGTGTGTAAGCTGTTAAGTAATCCCAGATGAATCCCTGCTCTCCTCCATCAGAGTCTATGTGTCTCTCCACCAGGCCGCCTGCTCCCTGCCTGCGCCTCCTCCCTCCTCCCTCCTCCCTCCTCCCTCCTCCCTCCTCCCTCCTCTCCTCCTCTCCTCCTCCCTCTTTGTTATTTTTTTTCCCTCACTCACTCGCGTCTCCTGCTCCTTCTTTTTTTTTATTAAACCAATGTAATCTTGTGTGTAAATCCTGCCTCTGCAAGCCTTGTTGACGGAATTAATAAGTGTAAAAAATCATAAGTCGCTCCGCAGCTGTCTGTGCATGTGTGTGCGTGCGGAGTTTGCATTTGTTTGTGTGTGCACGCACGTGGTTAGCATGTGTAATAGGTGTGAAATCAATAAGTCCTGTTTTGGCATGGAAAACGTTCTCCAAATTGCAACACATTCATTTTAAAGCCGCTCGGGCCTCGCCGCAGTGTGGAATATTATTAATGCCGCTGATGGCGTTTTTTGTCATCGCGAATGTGTTTGGGAGATGAAACCGATCCCAGACAGATGCATTTATGCCGCTCCTTGACGTGGAAGGGTATCTCAGCTGTTCACTGGAGATCGCAATTACAGATTAAGGAATCAAGAGATAAGTTAACACGATTACTTCTTACATGCTTACAGACAGAGGGGCCGTATGCGTCACAGTGTTCTTTATTCCTTCACTTTCACTTTATATCGCAATTTTAGCTCCATAAAAGTTCCTTCATGGGGTGTAATGATCACCAGGCCCATATCAACTGCAAGTGTTTTTAATTTTACTCCGCTGTTTTTGTTTCTCCCTCTGAAATCCCCTGTGCCGCCTCCCATTACATCCTTCACCCACTTTAGAGACACAGTATAGTATCACTGTGTGTGTGTGTGTGTGTCGGTGTGTGTGTGTGATAGAGATAGAGAGTGAGGGCAGAAAGTATCAATCGATTGTGGCCGTCCTCCAGGATACTAAACTCGGTGTAGTGATGTCAGCGGTGATGTCATCCTGTCAGGGGTAATCGGAGCGTGCCATTGGCTCAGAGGTCTCGCGGATGAGAAGCCGCTGACCTCTGCCAGCCGCGGACAGGACAAAGCCGCACGTCTCCGATCCTTCCCGCTCTCCTGGTGCTCTCTCTGGAGTTACCTCTCTCTCTCACATCCGTTTCTCCCCTTTCTTCATCCTTCCTGTTCTCCTCATTCTCTCTCTCTCTTTAGCTCCGCTGGTTACTGCTTTTCTGTCTCCATCTACCATTCGGATAGGCAGGTTTTTAATATTGTCAGATATCACTGAGTGGGCCTCGCTGCTCCAGTGAAACCTCTTCTCCTCCTCATCTTCTTCTTGTTCCTCACCTCACCTCTCCTCATCCTCTCCTCTCCCACTTCTTCTTCTTTTTCTTCTTCCTCTCCTCTCCTCTCCTCATCTTCTCCTCTCCTTCTTTTTCTTGTTCTTCTTCTTCCTCCTCTGCTCTCCTCTCCTGTCCTCGAAGGGAGAAATTGGATTCCGTCCATGTCCGTAATGAGGAGATGTAGGAGAATAAATAGATAGCTCAATAAACACTTTGCTTCTTATTGCTTCTCCTCCTCTTTACTCCCATCCCCCCTTCATCTTACAGTGTTGCACGCCTCCTCCTCCTCCTCCTCCTCCTCCTCTCTCCTGTCTGTTGTTCTCCTTCTCTCCGATACTCCCTCATGCCCATGTCTGCGCAGCTCAGCGAATGTTGTAGGTGAATGTGTGTATTCAGAATGAGTGTTTTGTTTGCATAGTTGTGCATGTTTACGTTTGTGTGTGTGTGTGTGTGTGTCAGTGTGTGCAGAGCATCTCATGAATATTCTGTTTCATCTGCTGTTGCTGTGACAATGACAGAGTTAATGACAGTGACAGATGTAGAGATCGTTCTTCAGCTCCCCCCCCCCAGTGTGCATGTGTGTGTGTCTTTGTGTTGTTTATGTACGATTAGGCGCGAACACAAGTGTACATCAAATAAACTACCCACCTAATATCATAAACATCAACACTTTTCCCAGGCACAGTTTCATCGCTCCAGGAAATAAATCCCGTTCAGGCGCTCAGTATGTTTTGAAATGCGAGGTCAGTCGCTATGTGTGACGCGCCGATCTGAAACCACAACAATCTCTCCGTGCAGGTGAGGACATGCTGACCTTTGACCTCCACAGTCTGGCGACGCTGGCGGCCGCCCGTGCCCTGGAGATGGGGGGATGCGATGAGGATGTGGCGGCGGACCATCAGTGTCCAATCAGGAAGAGGCTCAACCTGCGCAGGAAGTGCAGCTGGACGCCTCGCCACGAGCCGGTGAGGTTTTTACCCGATGTGTATTTTGTGTTTCCAAGGGAAACATAAATCATTCAAACCGAAGTGAACTCAGAGTGCTGAGTCGTGTTGGACAATGGACTCACACCTCATTTGTTTAGTTTTGACTGAGCTTAAAACAACAAAAAACAGATACAGAGCGAAGCTTCTCCAACATAGACAATTCTACATTTTAGGAAACTTTTATTTCAGGTGTTTCCACAAAGCATCCGTTCCTTATTCTCTATGATGCAATTTTGCTCAAATACATCCTTAATAATCTTGATTTTTGTAACATACATTACTGTGTGTTGACAAACACTGTATAAATATAATTAGTTCATGAGTGACAGTAAAAAGTTCAGCTACTTACTTAATATAATAAATATAATACATTCAATCAATTTTTTTTTGATTTTTATATTTAATTTAATCCAACAGTTTTGTGTTAACATTTTAGGCAAAAAATATGTATAAATATATATTTTCTTACTTCTTGAAGATGAAGTTATATACATAGATAATTCTTGAGAATATTCAGGCTTGGAGCTCTGTCTCCCAGACATATTTGCCTTTAAGGTCGGATGCTGTTGTGACTTGTGAGTTTATGGTTAGACTTCAACAGGCTGCACAAACATCAGCTGGATACTTCATAAATCCAACGACTGTTTAACTCAGTTTGTTTTCAGCATTTAAATATCCTCTGTTTTGTGTGTGTGTTTTGGTGTGTGCGTGTGTGTGTGTCCTTGTGTGTGTGCGTGTGTGTGTGTGTGTGTCAGGCCTGCCCAGTGAAGGGCTCCATGGAGACAATGGGAGGGGAGGAGCTGTCCATGCGTGTCCAGCTGGCTGAGTTACAGCGCCGCTACAAAGAGAAACAGAGAGAACTGGCCAAGCTACAGAGGAAACACGACCACCAGTGAGCAGAGCGAACACACACACACACACACACACACACACACACGCGCACACACACTTCTTTTTGTCTCTATTGAATCATGCATTCCAACATTCGCAGTCCTGCTGTCATGCTGCATCCTCCTGATTTATCAGGACTTGCTGCCTGCTCATACCTAATGCAGTTTGTCCTGTAGCCGATACAAGTTTCCTCCTGATTTCTCTCGCTGTACTGACTGCATCTTTGATCTCTCTCTCCCTGTCTCTCTCTCCCCCCCATCTTCCTCCTCCTCCTCTTCCTCTCTGCAGGAGAGAGGAGACGTCTCGCAGCCCTGCCCGCCGGGGGCCCGGCCGCCCCCGCAAGCGCAAGTCCACCCCCGGCCCAGCTGCTGCGGAGAGTTCCAAGCGGCTCAGGTCAGTGCGCTGATGTTGCGTCAGTATAATCAGTGTGATTGGCAAGCCCCGCTCATTCATCCTGATTTCTGTTTGTGTTCTTAGTGAAAGGCACGGTTGATTTTTCAAGAAGTTCTTCTTCAGCTGAATTGATTCAAATGCTCTATAGCTGATGATTTGCCTGATTGGGCCCTGGAAGGAGCCGCTCGCGCACACATAGCCAAGTGGGTTATGTGATGGAAGCTGTGAGCTGGGTGTGATTTTGAATGAGGGGAGGTAATGGAGATGAGGCCTTCATTAATCATCATTAATCACTTTTAATCATATTTATCACTTGCATTGATCATGTCCTGATTCCCTGTGGACCTCCAGCATATATTAATACAGCTGGACAAAGTCCCGATGTACAGTTATTACAGTGATAAACGACTGCACGCCACCCCCACCCGCTGCTACACACAACCACACATTATTCAACACCTCAGACGTGCGCACTCTCACGCTCGCACACACATTCCTGCACATACGCACGAGCTGCAAGCGCACACACACGCTCACAAAGTCAGTGTTCAGCGCTCATAATGATAAATGTGTTTTCTCATGCCGCCCCACCTCTGTTAGCATGTGCACCCCTCGCCTTGATAAAATGATTAGAGAAACTCAAGGTTTGTCACGGTTACCGTGATTAGAAAGCGCTAATGAAAATGACAATGAAAGGCTTTAGTCATACATGCTGGTGCAGCTCACATGCACCCAGACCTGGTTTAATTAGCAGAGATGGTTGCTAGGCGCGTGAGCAGCATTTCTTTTGCTTTTGACAAGCGTTCCTATATCGTTTGTTGATACTTTCATCTCCTCGGGAGAGTTGTGGGGTGAAATGAAAGAGTGTGAGAGACGGAGAGAGAAAAGCAACCTTTCCAAACTCAACCAACATACGTAAGCTGCTTTCAGCCATGCACTGAACTCGGAGTAATGCCCTGGCATTCTGAGTGAGAGCCTCCGGACTTAATCCCAAGTTTCTCTGGCCAGCCCATGTGAGAACACAGCAGCAGGAGATGCTCCGGAGGATTCACCTCGACCAAGTGGGCGGGTTGATGATGTTTCTAACAAGCGACAGATGCACTCTTCAAACTATTGGAACAATCACTTTGTGTTAAAGATACTGACTGGCCTGACTGACATGGTCTGTGCAAACCTGTCAGGTTCTGCAACAACACTTTTTGGGGAAATGCTCCATTCATGTACCTGCCTTCATTCACGGGATTATTGTCATGTTGAAACAGGAAAGGGTCCTCCCCAAACTTGACCAGACCAGAAGTATGCACTGGTGAAGATATAATGTACATGCACGCTCACTGTACTGTAGGTGAGGACGTGACATGGTGCAAATTTAAGGGTTTAAAAGCTCAGAGCGGTCAGGTAGAGGGATTACAACAGACAGATGTGACAGACTAAATCTATCAGATTATTTTAAAAATATGAGTAGATCTTCTAGGCTCTTTCTCCTCTCCTCCAGTCTCCCCTGGTCTCATCTTGTCTCCTCTTCCTCTCGCTTCCTCTCCTGTCCTCTCCTCTTCCTCTTCTCTCCCGGGAACACAGATACTGAAAGCCAAAACTTCCCTCTGTGGGAATATCGGATTCACCTGCCTCAGACACAGCTGCTAACTGAGTGTGTGTGTGTGTGTGTGTGTGTGTGTGTGTGTGTGTGTGTGTGTGTGTGTGTGTGTGTGTGTGTGTGTGTGTGTGTGTGTGTGTGTGTGTGTGTGTGTGTGTGTGTGTGTGTGTGTGTGTGTGTGTGTGTGTGTGTGTGTGTGTGTGTGTGTGTGTGTGTGTGCTGCCTGTGGTGTGAGAGAGTATGCATACAATGAAGGAGGGAGAGGGAAAGGGAGGAGTAGTGTTCAATAGAGGTTAGTGTTTATCGATTGAGCCCTGAAGCTCCGGTCAACGGACAGACTCCCCCGAGACTGCTTCATCTTTCTCTCTGTCTCCCTCCCTTCCCCCTGAACCATTCTCCTCCTCCTCCTCCCCTTCATCTCTCTCTATCTTTCCCTCTGTCTCTCCTCCAACCCTCTCCTTTAACACCAGATAACTCTCATCCTTTCATGTGGTGATTCAGCAGAGTTTCATATTCGCACGGTTGCTGAATATTTCGGTGTTTGCCGTCAAACTGCGCAGACGGTCGACAGGGCCTGTCTCATCAAAGTTACGAGAAAGAGGGGAGAAGTGGGAAGAGAGTGAGAGAAGGAATGAACCCAGCAGCGGAGAGGGAAGTGAAAATAAAAGGAGAGAGGCAGAGTTACGCAGAAAAATCATCCTTGAGAGAGAAAAGAAACGTGTGATCAGATTAATTCCGTATTGTAATATCTTATTAAAGTGTGTCTCTGCTGTGCTTTTATGTTTTCCAGGGTTGAGCTAAGTTTGCTGGAGGAGAAAGACAGGAAGAAAACGTCCAATCACAGCTTGAGCAGACTCAGCGCTGCACAGGTCAGTCGCTCTGCCGCCTTCCCTGGTTCATCCACACACTGACAACCACTTCCTGCTGCTAATGTTTCTTTTTCTCTCCCCTGGATGTTTTAATTAGCGGAAAGAAACAAGTCAATAATTAGCTGTCCCGCTCTCCATCCGCAGATGAAAGCTTGCTGTAAGCACAGAGGGCGGCCCAGCACCCTGAGCTCCAGAATGGCCCGGCGGGCGACCCAGCTGAAGCAGAAGGCCGAAGCCCACCGCGGCGTGTCGTCAGCAGGCACGCTGCACTGCAGAGGAGACCCCGGAGCGGAGGAGACGCCCAAGAGTCACTGCAGACAGCAAGGAGGGAGAGGTGGGGAGAGAGGGAGCATACAAAGTATACACCCACTTGTTGTTCATTAGGGGGCATACCACAACTCAACTCTTTTTTCCTGTGGATCCATTAGACCCTCAGCAGGACTGGGCAGCCAGGCAGACGATGAAGAGGAAGAGAGGCCGGAAGCCTAAAGCGTTGATGGGTGTGGACTCGCACAGAGCTCATCACCAGGACGGCCGGACCTCTGAGAAACAGGGAGTCAGGGAAGAGAAGAGTCACAGTGAGAGCTCAGAGCACGGTGAGATACTGTACACAACACCACACACACCCACACACACCACACACACACATACTGTACAACCACACACACAATATGGTTTATTTTGTCTCAATATGCAGTCAGCTGCATTTTCCAGCCAAACTAGAATCCTCAATAAGAGAGCTTGGCTAAAAAGAATGAAAATGAAAGTACGAAACAGATCTATGGCTTTTTATTCAACCATTACTGTGGCTAGTGAAACCATAGAATGTCTTTATGATTAGGTACGTACATCTGTTTACATGTGGGCGACTTGCTTTTGTCACTACAAGAATGATTCGTCCAGGGAATGGAGGGATTCATAAGTAAGGAGGAGGTTTTTTAAATAAGATCCTTTAAATCACTCAATGTAAAGGTGCAGACGTGTTTTAAGGTTAGGGTAAGCTTAAGTTAAGGGTTAGTTAAGACATAGCAATGGTTGAGTGAGTCTCCAGCTAATGAACGTCAGACAATGGAACATGTTTTTAAGTCATGGAAACAAGGCATATGTGTGTATGTGAAGCATCTGAGAGTGTGATGTCTGCCATCCTCGGGGACCTCCTCTCACTTCCCGACTCGTCTGTCACACCGTTAAAACCATTAACGACTTGCCACAGGCACGCCGCACGGCCACTTGTGCCCTCAACACTGTACGGTAACATGAGCCATCTCTGGTCCTGGTCAGAATGTCACACCCTCTCCCTCCTTTCTTCAACTCCCCCAGCCTCATGAAAATGTCCCCCGCTGACGTCTTGAGTCGAGGAGATACAGTAACACAGAGGAAGGTGTAAATACGAAAGTAACAAAACTTAAGGGACAAGATACTAGAATCTGAAATTTGTGGCATGGAGAGAAGTAGTTTTTTGCGTGTGCCTGCATGTGCATGTGTGTGCATGCGTGCATGTGTGTGTGTGTGTGTGTTTGTGTGTGTGTGAATGAAAGAGAGACTAGGGCATGGAGTTGACGAGAACGCCATGTAAGTGACAAGTGTGTCAGAGACGTGTCAACACCCGACACGACCCTCACAGTCAGCGACACACAGATGCCAATAACAGTCTGTGTGTGTGTGTGTGTGTGTGTGTGTCTGTCTGTCTGTCTGTCTGTCTGTCTGTCTGTCTGTCTGTCTGTCTGTCTGTCTGTGTGTGTGTGTTCGTGTGTGTGTGTGTGTGTGTGTGTGTTTGCAGCGCTGCATATGTGCACTGCGCATCACTGCAGTTAAGGAACATTATTGTGGAGCCATTAACGGTATAAGGCTGGAAGGAAGGACAAAATACACCAGTAAATCACTGACCAGATTTGCATGGACACCAATAAGCCCACCATTGACCTTATTCTCAATGAGACATTATTTTGATGACAGTGTTGACATGAGTTGCTAATAGAAGGCGCATCTCTGCTGTGGGACCTGCCTGCCCTGTGCTTCCTACATGCATACATATGCAACCTTAGGTAGGGAGAGCAGCATTTAAAGACCCCCAGGTACACAACAGAGCAGGCATCAATGATAACAACAGGACATTGATTAAGTGGTGCTGGGGGGGAGGCAGGGAGCAGCGGAGGAGAGAGGAAGACCGCGCAGCCAAAGCAGTTGAGAGAGAGCGTCCTGTATGGGAATAATAACTGTTGTGGGCTGGCGCTGAGATCGGCCGCTGTCAGTCGATGCTCTGGATCGTGGCTGAGCTGCACTGACGCTGCGCTTCATTTTAGCCACAGGCGCTCGGACTGAACTTTATGCTGGAGGAATATTGAAAGGTTACCATCAATACGTCCTGTCAAGTGAGTCCCCAGGCTTCCTGACCGATCATACTGATGTTGTGATTCCACAGAGGACGAGGAGGACGGCAGCTACGACAGTGACGACGGTGACATCAAGACGGGCTCGTGCTCGAGAGAAACTCCCACGAACCCTGCTGGGGTTTCACCTGGTTCCTCCCAGTCAACCAAGCTCCAGACAAACCAGAGAGCCAGGAGCAAGAGACCAGGGACTACAGGTGAGATCTATTTATGTATTTCTTATATTTATGTATGAATGCTGCTTTTCTATAAAAACCATATCACTTTACAATTGACTACAAGTGAAGGATAGCTTTATATACTCGGGGTTCAAAGAAATCTATGTCCCCTTTACCTGTGGGTTCAAAGAACAGGAAAAGGCAAAAGCATATACAAATTTGACCTTATATTAGACAAAAAGTCGGACCATATTTAATCTAATAGTAGATATTGACATTAATATGATCAGATTTTTATTCTTTTCCTTCCACCTCAGGCATGGAGGGCATGTCCAGTACAGACCAGAGGACAGCACTCAGAAGAGCTAGCCCCACCAGCACAGAGAGGAGACGCCAAGACCACCACAGGAGCAAAAGAGCATCTCTGCTTAGCTGGGGGGTGTCGTCAGTGGGCTGCAGCTTTGGGGACGGCCGGGGGAACCAGAGGGAAGCAAACAGGAGCATCAATGAAGCCGTGAAGAAGACCTCGGCAGTACAGGGCATTCTGGGGAAGGTGAGACATTGCTGAGCTCAGACCATGGCTATGAGGAAATCAATGATATTACTTCCTGTTAATCTCTGGAGAATCTGGAGGGAGAACTGTGGAAAAACAAAGAGGGCGGAACACATTGACAGAAATGCATCAGTCATCTGCTTTTAATTAATCTGCATCCATATGCAGAGAGCTGTTAATAGAGATTAATCAAAATGTTGTCTGGACCACAAGTACCTTCAAGAAGTTCTGTTTATGTTTTGTGTGGTGAAATGTTCGTCTCCCGAGAGATAAAAGAAATGAGTCAGGCTGTTAGAAGTGTACGGGAAACGATAGAGTGTTTTGCATCTTTTTTCCTCACAAAGTGGTTCATGGGAAAGGTTAATGGTGAAGAAAAAGGTGAGAGGGATTGGCAACAGAGTGACAGAATGGAAATACGAGTATCACAATTAATTTCTGCTGCCACGAAATTAGAATAAGGTTTTTACGTTATTGTTGAAATTAGTTCAAACAGCAAAGCTGGACATGCTGGTTTGTCTGCAGTGAACCCAGCAGTGGTCAGGAGAGGAATTAGGTTCAGACAGTGGCTGACTGGAAATATCAGTAAAAGAGGAAAGGTGACTCAGAGAAGGTCACTCCCTTTGGCCATCTGCTGAGAATCCATGAGGGAGGGAGGAATTTGGTAAAGCCCTCACCTCAAACTCACTCCTGCCTCGCTGAAGTGAGCCACACCCTGTTCGAAAATCCACCGACATTACCTCCTCTAAGAAGGATGCTTCCCATCAGCTGTAAATCGGTCTTTTCTTTGTTAAATATGCCATTTGTTCTTGTTAAAGGTGTGTATTTGCATGTGTCCTGCTGTGCTGACACACCACCGGGCCTGTTTTAATAGCGCAGGCAGCCTTTGGCTAGACACCCACGTTTGTTTTAATGAGAAATGCCCCAAGGTTGCTTTAGTGTTTGAGTCATCGGGAGGGAATGTCCAAAAACACATAAC
The DNA here is from genome assembly GCF_963576545.1 of Limanda limanda. Classification (NCBI taxonomy): domain Eukaryota; kingdom Metazoa; phylum Chordata; class Actinopteri; order Pleuronectiformes; family Pleuronectidae; genus Limanda; species Limanda limanda. The sequence goes on from NC_083656.1 coordinate 13,300,274, forward strand.
TGTTAACCAAACAGAGAAGTATAAAGATAATCATTGGCCATAACCTGACACACACCCATGCATTCCTGTAAACACACACTCACACACTCAGTCCAAGCTCTTAAGGGAAATAATCAGCCGTGCCCTCTGGTGACGAAACTTCTGTCACTTAAATATATGGTCTAGTGATGTGAAAAACTTTGAAAGACAACACATGCACGCTCAAACACACACACACACACTCACACACACACAGAGAACATTATGTCCGTTTCTTTGGAAAGCTCAAATACAAGCAGAAACCTGTTGGGCAGCCAACTCTTCATCATCAGTCATCTTTGGAAAGACTAGCTTCAACTGGTCTGGAGATGGGTGGTGTGTCTGAAGTGGGAATGTAAATTAGGGTTCAAACTTCTATATTAGCAGGCTTCCGACCTGCTGAAGTGTCCTCGAGCAACACGATGAAGTCCCACCAGGTCAAGAGGCGCAGTTATTACCAACTGTGACCTCTGATCTACTAGTGAGCGACGGCAGCCGAGATGAAAAATCCTGCGGGCTTAATTGAAGTATCGCATTACAAGAGGCGCTGGTGCCTTCTTGCGCTTTTCGCTGATGGATTTACCACATCAATCACGTCGCACTGGAGACGACTTAATTAATTCATTCGCAAATCTTGTTTACGCTCTCTGAATTTGGATGTACAATCTGCCCGCTGACGTCACATCCTGTTTTTCTTGTCCACGCAGGCTAAGGGCCACGCGGTGAGCCGCCTCCTGCAGAGCTTCGCGGCTGACGACGGCTTTCGGTTGGATGAGGAGAGCAGCTTCTCTGAGGGGGAGGAGGAGGACGAGGACGAGGAGGAGGAGGAGGAGGAAGGAGGAGAAGAGGAGGAGGAGGAGGAGGAGGGGGAGGAAGGGAATGAGACAAAGTCGATCCACCTTCCTCCCAACATGCCATGCAGAATACCCGGTAGGCATAAACAGTGACACATCATTCATAATTACCTACACACATGCAGGGTGTAGAAGCATGTTCGATCTTTTGCACGCACACACACTCTGTGATTCTCCTTCTCACTTGACATTGCAATTACACAACACACATTATGTGTATCTAACCCTTTATTGTCTCCATCCATCCATCCATCTTTGTGCCTCTCCCTCCCTCTGCAGCCCTGCCTAACTGTGTGCTGAGTAAAGAGATGCTGGTGGACGGGCTGAAGATCCTGATCTCTAAGGAGGATGAGTTGCTGTACGCCGCCTGTGTCCAAACTCTGGACCTGCCTGACATGTAAGATTCCTCGGATACGGATGAGAAAACTATAAAAAACACAAAAATTTCAAATGATTATTCTGAAAATTAATGGGTTGGTTTTAAAAAAGATTGTTAAATAATATATGTATGTTGTTATTTTAGATTCAGTGTTGTCATCGAAGGAGAACGAGGGAATCGCCCCAGGATCTACTCGTTGGAGCAGCTACTACAGGAAGCAGTGAGTTTCAGTCTTGAGGCTACAAAGCATTTATTACATTAAGTAGTTATGCTGGATAGCTTTAACTTAATGCTCTGATTTGTCCCCCCCCCCCAGGTGTTAGACGTGCGTACCCAGACTGAGGCCATCCTGACGGCAGGGACGCGAGTGTGTGCCTACTGGAGCGAGCGATCTCGCTGCCTTTACCCTGGAAATGTCCACCGAGGTGGGCGACATGCACCAACCGCCTCACTCTGTGAATACACTCACACATTTCCCTGCTGCTTACGTCCTCCATTCTGTGTTGTTCTTTAGGAGGTCCAGGTGAGGTGGAGAAGGAGGGCAGTGTGATGGTGGAGTTCGATGATGGAGACAGAGGAAGGATCTCGCTCTCGAACATCAGACTCCTGCCGCCCGGATACCAAATCCACTGTAAGTACAACTTTGTGGAGACTGAAAAGGGAGAGATGTTCATACTAAACAAGAATATCTCTGCCAAGGCCCAACGTTCCCTTTAGGAAACCATATTTAAATTCACTAGATCCAGAATTTAAGTGGGATCCATGAATTAGAGAAATCAAGTTTGAAAAATGTCCCACCTCAAAATGGTAAAGAAAGAAAAAACAAATCCTGGATCCGCACCAAAATTTATTTTCACCAAGTTTCGTGGAAATCAGATCAGGCAAAACCTACTTGGCAGAGGTGATAAAAAAACAAAAAATTAGGGAATTAATGATCATCATCAAACAACTCTTCTCCGTCAGGTGCGGAACCCTCTCCGGCTCTTCTGATCTCTCTTGGTCGCCGCGGTCGACAAGGCTCCATCCAGGAGAAGAAGGACACGCCTACAGAGAAGCCAACCAATGAGGAGCTAGCAGGGAGACCCCAGGAGAAAAGACCAGGTGAGGGAAAAAAAAAATATTGTTTTGTCCAAAATGTTACATTTTTATTCAACCAAACAGTCTTGAGTTTATAATCCGTAGGAAACACTGGCTAACTCTCTGCTGAGAAAATGAGCATCACTTGAATTTTACATATGTAGTCTGAGACGGTTCTAGTCTTTCTCGTAAATACAGACATACAGCTCTTCCGGCCAAACTAAATTCCCCCAAAACAAGGCCTAGTTTACAGTTCCTCCTGTCACCAATTATCAGATGCCTCAAATTCCTTCCTTGCTGATTCTCCCTCATCCTCATATTTCCATATGAATCAGTATTTCGTGAAGTGTCAATGTAGTGCTTTGTGTGGTTAAGCCACATACATGTAACTCATCACAAACTCAGGGTGACAATGGGAGCACAGGGGAGGGACAGGTTGGCCAGGTTTGTTGCAGTTTGAGTAATGGATATGAGGAAACGTACCTGGCCAGGTGAAGATCAAACAGATAAATATATTATGTTACTCCACAGCTCTCAGTTCCACAATTAGTCTGTGTGATCTTAGGGCCTGTCAGCTCATATTGATTATAACCCCTCTGTTTTGTTGACTCCTTTTTCAGTTGGCAGACCGAAGAAAATTCACTCAGTGCCTAAGACTGCCAGCACCCTGACGTCAGTAACAGACACTGTAACCAAAAATGACACCTCTTTGATGAGTTGGTCCATGCCCAGGAAGAGGCCACCGGTTGACTTCTTCCTCTTCAATGGGACGTCCCGAAAGACCCAGAAAAAAATACCGGGGCGAGACTTAGGTTTGTTTCATCCGCCTGCCTCTCACTCGCTTGTACCCCCATCCCCCGTCAAAGGTATCTTTGGCTCTCCTTTTGTAGTCGACTCATTCAGTAGCATCGCCAACGGCTACTCTGCGTTTGGGAGCAGTGGAAACTCTGGAGCTGGGCGACCGGCCACCACGGTTGCGTCCATGGGACCCCGTGACTCCTCCTCTTGTTCCTCAGCTGTCACCCCGGCAAATGCAGCTGGGAGCAGGAAGCCAGTGGGTGAGCGGGACAGGAAACCGTTTCTGGTGAAGCTCGACCACGAAGGAGTGACCTCTCCTAAAACAAAGAACGGCAAGGCCCTGCTTCGACTTGGAGGAAGCGGAGGGAGAGAAGCACCACTGCGATACATCCACCCGTCCCTGCCGGTGAAGGACGGAAAGAAGACACGAGGAGATGATGCTGGGACCCTATCTGAGGCTCCACCTCTGAGGAAGGATCTTCCGTCAGCTGCTGTGGGAGTCCAAGGGGGGGATTACAGTTTGGACTACCCAAGCGACTGTCCCAGCTCCTACTCTGAGCTGGATGAGGAAGATGAGGATGATGGTCAAGGTGTTGAAGCGCGTAGAAGAGGTGCATCAGAGACATCTCATCGTGGTGGTCGTTTTCTCTCTCGTCTTTCCGCTTGCTTCTCCTCATCTTCCTCCTCTTCCTCCTCCTCCGGCTCCATCTCCTCATCATCCCTCTGCTCTTCAGACAACGATTCCTCCTACTCCTCTGACGAAGAGTCCTCCTCTGTGCTGCTGCGCCGTGCGCTGCTCCAGCAGGACAAACACAAGCACAGGCAGAACGCAAAGTCTGACCAACTAAATCCTGACCCTACAACCTCCAGCTCTTCTCCCTCGGCCTCCGGCCCGGCTCACGGCTTTGTGGCAAAAGCCAACATGGCCGTCACTGGGTCGAAGGGGAGGGCTGACAGAGCAGAAGACAGAAAAGAGCTCATATCAAAAGGAAGTGTGGCGGCTAACAGTAGCACGGCAAAGACCCAGCTAAAGAGGAAAGAAGCAGGTTCTAACAGCCACCATCAGAGCCAAATCAGTCCTGTGAACCAGCAGCCGAAACCTGCCGCCAAGGACCCGGCAACAACAAAGAGGCAGAGGATGTCTTCACCTGAGCCTCTGCCCAACATGGCTCCAGTGCTGCATGGGCGCCAGCTGTGGAAATGGTCCGGCAACCCCACACAGGTGAGATGATTTGAATTATATTTACCTCAGTCAAGGAGGTTATCGTTTCACCACATCCATTTGTTTTTGAGCAAATTTATGCAAAAACAACTGAACGTATTTGCATAATAAAGGTATGGGTCAGGAAGGAACCAAATACATCTTTGTTCGGACCCTGCATTTTTTTTCTCACTTTAACAGTGTCAGATGGGGCTTTTTCAACATTTTCATCCTATTTCCATTGCCATTGAATTGAACTGTTGGGGCTTGGCAGAGGTGTGCTCTCTACTGAGTGCCATTCTAGTTTACCATGTTTTTTTTCTATATCCAAGATGTTGATGAGATAACTATTGGGGAATAATTACATTTTTTTTAGTGTCATTGTTACTAAAAGTGTCATTGTTACTAAATCCTGTGACATTGGAATCCTGACCTAATCAGACAGTGTTTTTCTCATGATCGCACTTCATTATCTCGGTTGCACAATGGTTGTCTTGGGTATCAGTAACCTACTGAAGCTCATGACTTAAATAGGTTACCGATTGTTGTTGCAGTTTCTGCCGTGTCACACCTCGATTGCATACAGTAAACACAAAGACCGAGTATACGATCTCGCTTGGGAACAGCTTATTCAACCTCAGACTCTGCACACACTGGCAACACTATCAGGCTTACCTGCTGTAGTTAATCTCTGAATTTGTCACCTTGATTATTAAGGAAAGATCCTGAGATAACAAAATAAAAAACATAAAAAAATCTGCCACACTAAGTTTCCAATTCGCCATGCTGTTTGCTTTGTAAACACGACGGCATCTATTGTCTGAGACTTGCGGCTGAAAATAAACATGCCCCCAATGAACAAAAAGATGGAACAGAGTGGTAGGCGTGTTTCTTGGGTTATGGTCACTGTGATCATGACTTGTAGGTGAGTTTCTGTGGTATTACCTTATCAGGTTGGAAGTGAATTATTGGTGTGGCAGTAAAGCGACTCCTGGAGTAACATTGAAGTTAATCTGTTTGGCCCCCCTATCCAAAACACCATAAAGTTCAACTATCACATTTATTGGTTTGAAGCAATGGAGTTATGGTTAGGGTTATTTTTTGGTAGACTGGGTTTAGTAAAACAAACAAAAACCCAAATTAGTTTCTGAAATGAGGCTAGCGTTGAAATAAGCCTTCCACACTGAATAAGTTGACTGAGACTTGTTTTGATTCTCTCCCCCCCCCCACAGAGGAGAGGTCTGAAGGGGAAAGCCCGCAAACTTTTCTACAAGGCCATCGTGAGGGGCAAGGAGACGGTGCGTGTCGGGGACTGTGCCGTGTTCCTGTCACCTGGTCGGCCACAGCTGCCTTACGTGGGCCGGGTGGAGAGCCTGTGGGAGTCGTGGAGCTCCAGCATGGTGGTCAGGGTCAAGTGGTTCTACCACCCGGAGGAGACCCGTCTGGGGAAGCGACACCGCGACGGCAAGGTAAAGACCAGGAAGTGCAAAAAGAATTTCAAAAAAAGGATGAATGTGTTACCTGGGCTTTGTTTTTTTACCATCCGATCTGGTACTTCCTCTTAGTTCTTGAAACTGCTCCCATTTGCAGATCTACATACTCAGTGTAGGATGGGTAATTCCGAGAGCGGATCTCTGGTGTACAGGAAGTCATGCGTTTTACATTTCGGTAATGTCAATACTGCAGTGTTTAGATTAGATGTAAAAAGAGCCGGCTGGCTAGAGTAGTAACATCCAGCAGGCCTGAGCAAACATAAAATATCACCTCAAGCAGAAACTTAAACTTCATCATAAGAAAACTAAGGGGTTTGTGTGGGAGGGGAAACGGCAACAAAGATGTGCCGAACAAAAACATCATAATCTCTCCGCATATAACTTTTCTCTCTGCAATTGCCAATGCAACATTTGGATTGTTTAGTATATTATTTAGTTGATTTTTAAACCATTCTTCTCGTCTCTACAACAGAATGCCTTGTACCAGTCAAGCCACGAGGACGAGAATGACGTGCAGACCATCTCCCATCGCTGCCAGGTGCTCAGCAAGGCCGAGTATGATCACCTGGTGCATGAACGCAAGCCGGGGACCTCGGCGAACGATCAGTTCTACCTGGCCGGAACCTACGAACCAACCACTGGCCAGCTAATCAGCGCAGACGGCATGGCCATTGTTTCCTAGAACCAGCGGCCATGGAGGGAAATCAAAATATCAGACACGGGCTCTGGAGTCGACTGCCTCCAGGAAGGGACAGAGGGAAACCAAGACAAGAGTTTCAGCTCTGCCTATTCATCTGTCCCTTGTAAGCTAAGGAGCTAGCCCACCGGTTAAAGTCCGGCAGTGGTGGCACTTAAAAAGAGTCCGGTTTGTTCTGGAGGGAAAAAGTTCTGATCCATGTCAGACTTAACCTTTTTATCAGACTTGGACTGAGGCTCCTTTTTGCAGTGGAGTCAGCCGTCCCTCTTTGAAATAACAAAGGTATCTCGCCAAAGTGTCAAGATTACTGCAACGAGAGAACAGGAACCACGGACGTGAGCACTTTGGAGCACAGTAGCTCGGAGGGAGGGTGGCAGATTTCGATTTCTGAGACAAAGACAGACTCAGAGAGCAGGAGAGACTGTATGGTAAGGGGAGACTTACTGTAAACCACACTGGTTTGGATGGTTGTAATGGTCTTATACTGGTAGTATGTTGATGACAACGATAACCCAATGTGGGAGATGCCCAACAGGACCAAAAAGCACTGTTGTTCGGACTTGTGTGTAAATGTTTGTGTGAGTGTTTGAAGAGTGGCTGTGTTGACCCTGTTTGGCATTTAATGAGCTCTAAGTAAATAGTGCTTTAGCGTGCGTGTGTTTGTATTGTATGTGTGTGTGGGCGTGTGTGTGTGTGTGTGTGTGTGTGTGTGTGTGTGTGATCATGCACGTGTACGCCTGTGCCCATCAAGCAAAGATGACGTCATGACACAATGTCTCTAATACTCAGAATATTAATCTATCCAGTACGTAACGTGCAGTTTTCAGTCCTTCCGACGGAAACACCCGACGTTTATTCTTTTTGTTTTCTCCTGTCAAGCCATACACGTCAATACCTCTCTCTCGTATCCTCCGATTCAGGTGCGAAGACACATGTACAGGTAGTTGGATTGTTTATTTGAACTGTGGGTGCGTGAGCGTGTGCGTGAGCGTGCGTGCTTTGTACAGCATTATTGTATAAAATTACATGTTGTAAATAGTATACATATATATTTGTTCTTTTTTGTTTTCTTTTGCAGAGAAGATTATTTTATTTAGATTTTTTTAGGGTGTGTGTGGGTGGGTTAGGGAGGGTCTGGCAGAGGGAGGAGGTCGGGTTAAGTTTCTCTCTCGATGCACTGAACAGGATCGGAGGCTCGGACTTGTACAACTGATGTGAAGACTTAGTGGTTGTAAGCCCTGCTTTAGGGATGAACGCGTACAAAGGGCGTTTGGGAAACGTTTTTATAAGGAAATCAGAAAAAGGCTCTTTTTAAACATGTGTCCAAAATCCCTTCTTTTTTAATTATTTTTGCTTTGTTGGGATAAGAATGTGCATTTCCTGTTGGGGGCTTTTTTCTTCACAAATACTGGAAAAGAAACTGAGTTTCTGCTGTTCACAGATCCTGAAAGAATCTAGTTCTTCTTTATCTATTTTATCCTGTATTTCCTATATGAAATGTAGATATTTATCTGGCATCAAAACTAAACATACCAAAGCACCTGTGAGTTTACGCTTCACCGCATTAGAAGGAAAATTATTTTATGAAAATAGACATAAAAAATGACGTTCAATCAAATCTGAATCCGGGACCCCTGCAATCACCGAGGTATTTGAAGTGGAGTTCCTCTCGGTGTCTGCTCATGTTCACCCAGCGTTGCTATGACAGCCCTCGGAGAAACGTTGCAGCAACATTGTCTGCGTGCTGCCCAGCTGATGCACTTGAGGTCTCTATGGCAACCAGAATGGCATCACGTGACTGTGAAGGACAATCAGAGCCAATCAATGGGACAATGGTGAGAGACAAAAAAAAAATACAAGATAAGGATCAAATCACAAATTATGCTTCTTCGTCACTTTTATTCCTGCTTTGCCAAAAAAATGTGTGTTTTTACGTTTGCTTGTTTTCCTTGTTTACCATTGTCTTACTGTTTATGCAAGCCTGTGATGACTGTGTGTTGTCGGTGTATAGGATGTATAGGGGGGAAGAACATGAATGCCTTTTTCTATTTTAGGACATTGACTGACTTTTAACAACGATGTTGCTGTTACACTGCAAAGCAAAAGCTTTAAAAAGGAACCTAATGTGAAACTCGATTTTGAATGATTTCTTTAATGGGTCTTTAATTGAATTATTTTTTAAAAAGCTGTATTTTCTTTAAGAAACACTGGATTCAGTTCTAACCATAACCTTTAGACAGAAACAACCTTTTTTTTAAGACCCACTGGAACCTGCTTTGTACGGTTGCGATAGCCTACTAAATATATTATGTAATTTCAGTCATTCTTTGGAAATATGACAATTATTTCCACATGTACAAAAAGAAAAAAAATTATTTATCTTAATTTTATTGCCTTTTGTGTTTCATTAAAAAAAAAAAAAGATTCTTATGAAATAAAAAAAAACGTGTGTGTGTTTTTTCTTTCCTGCTGGGTGTGAGTCTCCTGAATGACGCCTTGTGTTCATCAGTGCCGATCATTTGTCCGCTGTGAGAAAATTGACCTCGGGAGAAAGTGCGGAAAGACAGAGAAGGGAGGGGGAACAGAAAAAAAGACAAACACGAGCGGAGGAAGCAATTTGAAACTGAAGCTGTGTCCGACAGAGGGAGGGAAGAATGGGGAGAGAAAGGGAAACTGTATCTAGCAGCGTTTTCACGAGAGACGATGGGCGGGATAAAGTCTCCCCGGGCTGTACAGGTGGGTCAGGTATTCAGAATAATAAAAACGGAACAGCACCATTAAGAGAACAAAGCCAGGGGATCGGCTTTCAGCCTGCAAATATTACAAACCCGGATACATGTGTGTGTGAATGCAACTTGCTCACAAAATAAAACATTTAGGCCACGATGATATTATCCATGCCGTGTGAATGCATTCCTGTACTTCCATGAGGTTGCTGCTTTTCTCTGTGTGTGTGTGTGTTCGTGTGTGTGTTCGTGTGTGTGTAGTGTGTGTAACAGGAGAGCTGGGAAGAACAGTTGAGATTATCCCCCGCAGGGTGTGGAGTTTCTGGGACAAAGTGCGCAAATTTACTGCTTTTTATTTGAGACTTCCTGTGGCATATTCGCACCTTTTTATCGCAGCGTAACCGGAGCCTTTGTGACGCAGCTTATTGCAACATTAATGTCTGGATGGAGGATTTACCTCTGACCTCAAATTACAGTCCGGCCGCCTCGTGGCAGCGCACAAAGGGAGAGGGCCCGACCACGGCGTCGCCTTGAACTTCTGCCGTAAACCTTATTTTACTCCGAGCCATGTTCTTTAACGTCGGCCCCTCCTTCCCCGTTTCTTTCTCTTTTCTTCTTCTCGGCCCGCTCCCTGCTTTACTTGTTAATACAGGAAAAGTTGACTCACCTTTTATTCCTGAATAACTTTGCTAATGGTCCTTGGCCACATAGTTTGAAACGCACACAGTCAAGTCCAGGCTCTTTGTCCGCCATGTGCGAGTGTGTGTTTGCTTTGCTTTTGTCTTCTCTTTTTAGCTGTGTCTGCAGTTTAACTTGTTATTACAAAGATATGAAACACAACGCCTGCCAGTCTAGTCCGGCCGCACACACACATACACATGCATGCAGCCATTTTGCTAGACGGTGGGCTTTACATCCACATCGGCCTCCTCAATCAACCAACGCCTTCAAAACACACAGACATTAAGTGCAGTCTTTGACTCCTTATCAGCAGGTTTGCATTGGGCTTATCGGGCTGACATTGTTAAACTACTTTACCCAGAATGCTGCGGGAGATAGGGGCACAATGGGAGGCTGGGGGTGCCCTCTGGGTTAATGAGAGAGGGCTTTCACGCCGTAAGAGCAAACATGCCGCGAGCTGATTTGTGTGTGTGAGTGTGTGTGTGTGTGTGTGTGCGTTTGTACAGGGTCAAGGTGTCACAGAGAGGTGGGGCACTGTTTTTTTAATAATTTTTTCTTCCAGGTGGGGGGTGGATCAGAGCTGAGAAACCACATCTGAAAGCACGTCACTCGTCAAGTGGCTGCCCATGTTTCTGTTTGTGAGTGTGTGTGTGTGTGTGTGTGTGTGTGTGTGTGTGTTTGTGTGTGTGTCTGTGTCTGTGTCATCTGTCTTCTACTGTATTGCATGGATAGGTAAGAGAAATGTTGAAAAAGAGGAAAGTGAGCAGTGACACTGTAAAAAACTAGTTGTTTGAAAAAGGAAAGTGTGTCTGTACTTGAAACAAAGGAGAAACTAACTTACTCAGTAGTGTGTTAACCGGCTTGAGTGTGATTTTTATCTGTACATTTTCCTCAACTTGTGTATGTGTGTGTGTGTGTGTGTGTGTGTGTGTGTGTGTGTGTGTGTGTGTGTGTGTGTGTGTGTGTGTGTGTGTGTGTGTGTGTGTGTGTGTGTGTGTGTGTGTGTGTGTGTGTGTGTGTGTGTGTGTGTGTGTGTGTGTGTGTGTGTGTGTGTGTGTGTGTGTGTGTGTGTGTGTGTGTGTGTGTGTGTGTGTGTGTTGGGCCAGCTCCAATCCTGAGAAAGCCCTCCATTTAGATATAGACTGAGCATGTCAATGCAGTGAATGAATGGCTGTCAGCTGCAGCTTGATGCCACTTCTGTGCATGTGTGTGTTTGTGCACGGGTTTGTATGCGCACGTGTGTATGTGTGTGTTTGTGTGTGTGTGTGTGTGTGCTGGGGTACATTCAGGTCACTCAGAGTAGGAGTAAGAAGATCAGTGGATTTCACTGCATCACCTCATCCATCGTTCATATGAGCCTCTGCGAGCTCGTCATCGGTATCAGTCTTCCTACCGGTGTGTGTGTGTGCTTGTGTGTTTGTGTGTGTGTGTGTGACTGAATATCCAGTCTGACACATTGGTAGTTGTGCAATGTATTCTGTGGCAGCAGATGGTAGGCTTACATAAATCATGGATTCTTGGCAGTGTGGAAGTCATGTCCATGTTCTCCTACGTTACAACACCAACAAACCTCAACTGTTCTTTTTCCTTCCCCCCAATTTTACGACTTGTTTCGCTTTCTGCCCCATTGCACTGACTGTTCCAAGTAAAATTATACGTGATGTTGTCTTGGATTTTCCCACAGATTCAAGTACATGTGCAGATGTTATGGTGATATTTTCTGCATCAACAGTGAATATCATCTCAAGGACTATTTTCAGATTGCACAGTTTTTTCATGACTGTCTTCCAATCATAGGAAAATCTACATAAGAGTTTAGGCTCCTTAAAATAACACAATTTAATATATATTTATTTTACATTTCACTCTGGAGTTTCCTTTATTTTTCAGTTTTTTTCTATTTCCAAAGGTGTCTTTCATTTCATTAGTTTGCATGAAAAAATTTGATTATTCACCAAATATTAATGCTTTGTAGAGCTTTATTCATAAGCAACTTTTTAAAGTTTATTTTTCATATCAATCAAAGAGGGAATAATAATAATAATTGTAGTTGTTGTTGTTGTTGTTGTTGTTGTTATTATAATTATTTCACTGAACCTTTCTAGACACCCAAGGACACCTCATAATATATAATAAATGAACACATGAATAATTAAAGAATTCATTCAATAGTAAAATGAAAGAATATCAATTTTTAAAATGATTTTCAAAATCAATGTCTTAATAGTTTAAAGGTTACATATATTATTATATACATATATTCTTTTTTTGTCCATTTCCACATGAAAAGAAGAAGAAATAAGAGGAGGAGAGATGCTCAGCAGTGAAAAGGAGAAAAAGATAAAGATGAGCGTAGGGATGGTTTACAGCTGGAACGTCGGCCCAGGGGCCATCAAGGGTCAAATTCCCTCTAATAACCTTCTAATCCACAAGATTTTAACCTGAAACTACAGAAAATGAGGATTTCCTCTCCATATTGCACACACACACACACACACACACACACACACACACACACACACACACACACACACACACACACACACACACACACACACACACACACACACACACACACACACACACACACACACACACACACACACACACACACATACACACACACAGTCTCAGTGTGTAGTTCCAGTCTGTACACTGTATAAAGCAGTTCTGGTGGTTATCACGAATGCTGGTATTTGATATTTGGAATAGTGGAGGAGTCTTGGCCGTCTGGAGGCCGCCTGCCCCGACAGTCAGAATAGGTCAAACATGCTGTAAAGTCTTAGTGGACACAGCAACCCCAGCTACAGACACCTGATAGCTGCTCTGTGGGAATGTGTGTGTGATATTTATGATGTGATCTTGATGCATGATGGAATTTCTATGTGTTTGTGTATCTGTGAGAGAGAGAGAGAGAGAGAGACACTTGATTGCCAAGCTTGCCAGCTCTCCCCCAGCGACAGCAGGAGGACAGATACTGTATCTCCCTCGTACGAGTCCCGGTTTGGCAGGGGCCGTTTCTGTGTGGATGTTCAGTGCCACGGCTCCCTCCCACAGGTTCAGACTGAGGTGAGGGGGATTGAAGACGCTAGTAGCATAGGACCACACTAGAAATAAAACTTGACCCAATGATATCTGTGACAGAGGCTGAACACAACATTTACTCAATTACTGCACACGTACTTTACCACAGTACTTGTATTTCTTGCAACTTTATAATTCTATTATAAATATTGTAGGTAGTGGTGCAGAGTTGGATTATTTAGAAACACAATCAACTACTAAATGACAATGTAACACATTATTGGGTTGAAATCAGATTTTAAATAATCAATGTGTTCATTTCCTGTGGCAGCTCACAACAGGTGAAAATGAGTGAAAGAGAATACGCAATACAACGAAAGGGAATTTTATGAATTCTTCTTCAAATGAAAAGAGCAGCACAGAGTATTTCCTGCAACAGAGGGACATGCAACATTTTTCATCTTTAGCCTTTTTAGCCTTTTGCAGCTTTTATGTTTTGCTTTGTCGTGGCTGAGGTCCATGCCGGCCTGCTCCACAGTGGTGACAGGAGGTGGGGTCACACAAGCTGGTGGAGCAGAGTCAATGCTGGGGGCCTGACAAAGACCCAGCAGGCTCATGAGGAGGAGTGGAGGTGGTGGAGTCAACACCACAGAGTGTCCTGGACTGAGCTGCAGAGGATAGTGGAGGAGCTGGTGGAGAAACCTCAGCAGGGAAGTGGAGGAGCTTGAGGAAGAGAATGGTTTTATGTATAAATAAAGGACTCAATGGAGGGTTTGCTCCTGATCATGATGATCCAGAACAAACGAAGGACGCAAATTTGGTAAAATTACCAAAAGGTTTGACAGTGAAAAAAGATTTGCTAGATGCAGATTTGCTTCTCAACACAAGTGGACGTAGAGAGCACGGAGTAAAGAGTGAGAGAATCTGTACAGACTTCTGCAGAGATCAAAAGAGACAATTAATATATTACTCCGTAGAACTTTCTAGAGTATATGATTTAAACATGTTGCACATGCACACGCACACACACACACAAATATAAACAGATTATTTTTAAATATTTACTCTTGTGAAATATATATTTTTTACAAACTCCTCCAGAAAGAAGAAATAAACACACACGTTCACATAAACGGGCACAAATTCTCCGAACAGCTTTCTTACAAACACACAATGTTCCCAATTCAGACATTATCCTGTACCTTTTCCTCTTGGTTCCTTTCTCATGCACACACACACACAGACACAGACACAGACACAGACACAGACACAGACACACACACACACAGACACACACACACACACACACACACACACACACACACACACACACACACACACACACACACACACACACACACACACACACACACTGTGCTGAGTCAATGCAGCTAACAAAAGACCGACGTATAACCATATTTCTCGTGTGCCTGTCTTGATTTCTGCTCTTTGATATATAGGAGGCTTAATGTTCCCATTGATTTTATACTGTATATTCCTGGTGTGTTGGTTCAGCCCTGTTCACTGAGCGTAGCGTCTTAATCTCTCAGGATCACTGTCAGTTGATGAATTGTCAGTCATACCGAGCAGAGCAGAGCAGCTTTTAGCTTCGGGGACAACAGGCAGAGAAGTTTAGACAGAGAACATAAAGCAGACGCTGTGCGTTGGCAGTTGTCTTTGTTCTATACCATCATCTCCGCTTTGTGTGTCACATAGTTTCATCTGTGCGTGATTTCAAGAAGTGAAATGAGTCTGAGGCTGCCTCCAGCTGAGAAATCGCTGTGTTTACCAATTATTCTCCAAATTGTTAATTCACTTTCCGCCATTTATCACCATGGTTACCGTGTCTTGACATCAGCCCTGTTCAACTGGGACTAGTATTACCTGGGCGTCTTTTGTAATTTGTGATATTTTCAGAGGTTGTCTATTTTCCTAATTACTTGAGAATCTGTAACTGTAAAGCTAAAAATAAAAGGATAATTGCAAACTGCCCTTGATTTTTCACCAAACACAAATGTCAAGAAGTAATATTAGGTCTTGTTTCTTAATAATTACAATCTTTTATTTAAAAAAATTAATATGTGCTGTTTCCCTCATCTGAGTTGATGTTGGACCAATGGAAAAAAGGAATTAACCACCAATGCTTGTTAAAAACACTGTAAAACCCCATCATTATGTTTACAGTTCAATGTAGTCTGGTGGGTATGGGGATATTTTTGGTATTTATTTGTGTATGGGAGGTACATAGAGTGTTTATGAGAACATTTTACATATTCATAAACACTCCAGTTTCCTTAAGCTTAATCTTTGTTTCTTTAACTAATGTGAGTTGAATAAAGCAAATTAAACCTGTTTGGATCTCACCACTGCTTTAATAACAGATTGCATTGATTCTTTCAATGATGTCCCACTGAATGTATTCATGTATTGATTGCAACATTAAATAATTAAAAAAACTAATCTTAACCGTAGACTGCATATACAGATGGATGACATGACTTCTCTCCATAAGTGAAGCCAATTGACCCCTGGTGGCTGCCTGCGGTATAGGTCATAAACCCTGCCTCTGCCATTTGAGGTTAGAGACATGAACATTTTTCCTTAAGACAATTTCTGTCATTCTAGCAAGTTCTAATCACACTGATGTTTGTTCAAGTGTTCATTTTGATCGGTTAGGTTAGTAGCTATTTCATGCTATAAAAATGGAATGAAACTTCATGATTGATACATTTAGATACATTAGATACATTTTTTTTACAGCTGACACTGACTCGTGATTGGTCGAGGAGGAGTACTGACAGGACCTAGCTACTGGGGCTCCATACCTCGATGTGCCATGTTCCTATTTATTTAAGCAGAGGTTATTTCAAGGCTCTTATTGTCACTATAAAACATATCATTTGAGAAAATGTGATGAGGTGTTACGAAATGCAACCTGACCGTCCGCCTACATGAC
Organism: Limanda limanda; assembly: GCF_963576545.1. Classification (NCBI taxonomy): domain Eukaryota; kingdom Metazoa; phylum Chordata; class Actinopteri; order Pleuronectiformes; family Pleuronectidae; genus Limanda; species Limanda limanda. The sequence goes on from NC_083656.1 coordinate 13,316,178, forward strand.
GGCTGTTGCATCATCTCACACTTTAGTGACGACAGAATTATGTGAGGAGATAAATCCACAAACCCCGGGACACTGTTCAGGTTTCATATTAATTTTCTGTACATATCACGTCCAGACGGGCGTACAGTTACAGGTATTATGATGACCCCCGCAATGTGACTGACATCACAGCGAGAGAGTGTGTGTGTGTGTGTGTGTGCGCATGTGTGTGTAGCTCTACAGCCTCCTCTACATGCATTCATGTCACGTATCTGTTGGCTCAAAGAAAACGTTTCATCTATAATCGCCCCTTCATCTTCCATGGAGGTGTGTGTGTCTGACTGTGTGTGTTTCTGCAGTCATGTGTATTCGGGGTCTTTAAGTTTGTGCGTCCATTCAAATATGCATGCTTGTGTGTTGCCTAAACATACACATCAGAGGCCTAAGTCATGGGCCTCATCTCTCAGAGTGTGTGTGCATGTGTGTGTGTGTGTGTGTGTGTGTGTGTGTGTCGGCGAGTGCATGCTGATGGCTCTTCACTCTCTCATCTCATCAAGTGTTCATCACTCCGTCCTTCATCAATCACACCATCCAGCCAATCACTCATTAACCCAGAGTCCTGCTTTTAAATGATAAGATCTCTCCGTCCACAGCTGTCTGTACATGCAAACGCACACGCACACGCACACACACACACACACACACACACACACACACACACACACACACACACACACACACACACACACACACACACACACACACACACACACACACACACACACACACACACACACACACACACACTCACACACACACACACACACACACACACAGCCGATGACGTGGAATGTGATCACAGTGACTTTCGAGGTATTCTTGCTAACGCAGTGGGAGGCCTCCTGCGTACTGCCGACACATTATTCCCCCTCTTCATACCACATACCCTCCAGCTCACTGCTGGTCACCAGTATACACAGACACACACACACAAATGTACACACATGCACATATGCACACCGTTTCCATGGTGATGGATAGGCAGCCATGCGAAATGAGTGCGTAGTCCCTTGGGACATCTCCTTTGTCCATCTTTCCATCGCTCCCCTTTAGTGATGACAAGATGTCTCCTCTCTGTCTCTCCTTCCCTTCGGCCTCTGCTCATTATGCATAATGCATGTGTTTCAATTCATAAGCTAAATTTCATCTGGTCCATCCAGTGTGTTGCAGCACAGCCAGTCTTTGTTCCTGAACTCTTTCCTCCAGATTTCCCCAGTAGGGCTCCGAGCTCCAATGCAACAGCGACTTTAAGCCCAGTTGATCTGGCTCGTCCTGTAACTTCGTCGGTGTCGCAACAAGTGCAGCGTGATGCACTTTGAGTGACAGCTCCTCATTATGACAGACTAAGTGTGGTATGGAGGGAGGGAGGGAGGGAGGGGGTGAACAGATTAGTCGCTCTGAGAGGTTGTGAAAAAAAGTGAGGCAGGGGATGATCCCTTCATTTCCTGTGAGTCATCACCAGTAAGCATGTAGGGGCTTTACTGAGCAGCAGATCCTCTCTGTCCTCTACTGGGACGCTTTACAAGAAGACAAAGGATGTTGTTTCATCACGTGATGGAGGTCACATGATGCGGGGAAAGAAGTCATGTGGCCTCCATCAGCCGTCTTTTGAAACAGAAGAATCCAGTGGTGTATTACGGGACCCTGGAATGCCCCTATCCTGTCACTCATCTTTTTTTTTCAATAAACTGGTCACTTAATATAATAATTACAATTTGGCCACAATTTTTATTTTCTAAGCTTTTTGAAGTGCACAGTGAGCTTGGACCAGAAACACATTTCAAAATATCCTCAAATCTTCAGACCTAACAGTTAAAAAAGGTTTTGTTATAGGTGTTTGTGTTCTCTTTCTCTCTCTCCCCCTCCTCTTTCTGTTCTTTCCCCTTCAGGGCATTTGTGTGGCGGGGGTCTGTCTGTCTTCTCCTGCAGCCGACACGCCTGTTTCCACTCAGCTCATCAACCTCACTATAAAAGCCTGGTCTTCACTCCACTGCTCTGCCACATTATTCCGTCTCGTTCTGTAGTTGCGCTGTGCTCCTTCCTCTCAGTGTTTTTAAAGTGCCTTACAGTCTAGCATTGTTCAGCCGCCAGTTTTGCAGCGTTTCTCGTTTAGCTCGTGTTTTGTTGAACTTACCTGCGTTTTCTCCGTGTGCTCAGGTAATCCGTCCCTGGGAATCTGCTAGCCAGCCTGCTCTCTGCCTCCACTGCCTGCTCCTTTTGCTTTTTGTTGAGGCAATAAACTCTTTATTTCTCTACTCTTTATAACACAAGGAGTGACTTAAATATAAAGCTTACTGAATCAGGAATTGTACATGGATATTAGACTCATATTTGGCCACTCTGTGTAAATTGGGGCCCCTTTATGGCCGAGAATTCAGAAAAATCATATCTTTTCTTTTTTCCTGGACCTGGTTCTAATGCTGTAACTTACTTTGTCTCAACTAAGCTGAAAAAGAAAACATCAGTGACAAAGAGAAACAAATAAAGATCTTGTAGAGAGTTATTTCCACGCTAAGGCAAAAAGAGAATCATCTTATGTGCAAATGCATCACTGGTGATAAATGAGTCTGACACATATGAAGCCAGAGAGGCAGCACATGCTTCTTTGACATGTGAGCAAACCTGAGTCACACCATGGTGATTCTGCAACTCTGGGACATTTCATATCTGTGGGAGATGTCTCACATAGATTCTGTGTTGTTTCAGTATTATGTATTCTATGAGTTGGTTAATAAATCATATGTAACTGGTATGCTATGAAGGCTAGATTAGAAAAACCATGTTCTTCACTGTTGAAGTGCAATCATAACAAACTGATTACAATGAAATGAGTCATTAAATATTTGCATTTTGTAAACATCAGACACCCATAAAAGTATTAATTGCTGATACTCATTTTCATCATGCATTCAATCAATTATTCATCACTCACAGTTGTTATCACACTTGTGTCGCACACCGCTACCTGACGAAGGCATGAAATGAAAAATAAAGAGATCATAGAAGCTATTACAATTAATCCTCGGGGCGGCTTGAATGTGTGTAGCAAATTTCATGCCAATCCATTCAATAGATGCTGAGTAATTTCACTGAAAATTTCAAATGTCAGCCTTGTTGTTTCCCTAAAGGAAAAGTTAAGGAAGTCCTGAGGATACACCCTCCAGGGACCATAAACATCTGTACAATCTGTACAAATTTGTGCTCTTACATCCAGATGTTGAGATATTTCATTGTCGTGTGACATTTTGACCTGTTGATGAAATCAGGGGATCATCACATCAGCAAGGTTCAGCCTCTGGGGACATTCACGAGTTGTTGAGATATTTCAACCTGGACCAAAATGGTGAACTAACCGTCTGACTGACTCATTGACATCTGAATATTTTCTGTCACATGACCTGCAATCTTTTGTCAAAATGTTCCCATAGTGACGACTGTGCATGGTTTCTCTCATGTTAACATTGTAGTGTATGAAGAGCAGTGTTAGCTTATTACATTTTTGGGAAAATGCTACTCGGTGTTTCAGAGTCAAAGATGTTGTCTCTGCTATCTGGAGCCGAACTGACAAATGATCCTTCATAACGACAGCTGTTACGTGATCTTTCACCTTCTTTTTTTTTTTGCTCATCTAGAAAAACAAAATTTCCCTTATCTATAAAATCCTCCGGCAGTAACGTGACTGGCTGTTTCCATTGAGCTTCTGTTTTCGTTTCTCAATCACCCAAGGACATGCAAAAACACATGATGGTGTAACGCTGGTTCATTTGTCACGTTGAGATTTGGAGCAGGAGTGATGACTCTGAGACGTAGCGAAGTGGAACGCTTGTGCAACGGCTGTCTCCAACGTGAAGCCGAGGTGAACGAGGGGGGGTGCTACAAAGGTGATGTGGTAGGTGAAAGACACGGAATAGATGAGCAGTGGATGGCCTTCCCAAAGAGATACAGCGGAGGTGAGATAGTTGGACACGGCGGACGTTGTAGAAAAGTTGTGCAACAAACTCCCTCATCTGGGAATTTCATCAGTCTGCGATTGTGCAAACAAAACCATCTGTCTCTATCTTTCACTCTTGAACAAATCACAATAGCGACTGATTATTGCTCTTGCACACAAAGTTAAAGCGCCGGTGCCAGTTGGGACTATGAGGTCACCAGCGTGAGGGTTTTTACAGGCTCCCGCTCCCCCACAGGAAATGTTGAAAATCCGATCACAGATGGGAGACGTTGGATGTAATCAGGGAAATGTCGGGAAAAACATCGTCCTTGTACGATCACTCACACACCCACCACCCAGTGACCGTCCACCCACACCACAGGATCCCTAATAAATAAGGCTAACTCCACACTTCACTTTTATTGTGCGCACCGGTATGTATATCTCTTTCTCTATGTGTGTGTGTGTGTGTGTGTGTGTGTGTGTGTGTGTGTGTGTGTGTGTGTGTGTGTGTGTGTGTGTGTGTGTGTGTGTGTGTGCGTGTGTGTGTGTGTGTGTGTGTGTGTGTGTGTGTGTGTGTGTGTGTGTGTGTGTTTGTGTGTGTGTGACCTCCCCGTCCTTCGGCATGTGGAACATTTTGCTCTGCTGTTTTTACAAGCCAGGCGTTAAGCTGTCCATCAAATGCCAGGAAAATACCCTGGATCCTTTTCCTCCTATCGCAGACACACACAAACACGCACACACACACACACACACACACACACACACACACACACACACACACACACACCACATGCACGCACGCACACATCGATTCCCCAGAAACCACAGTCACAGTAGTTGCTGCTCCTCTGCCAAGCTGTTAAACACACTGAAACCATCCTCTCCGCTTCTTTACAGCCTCTCCTCTACATGAGCCTTCTCTTTTTACATCCGTCCATCCTCCCTTCCACCCATCACTCATCTCTTTCGATATCGCTCCGTAAATATCCTCTCTGCTTAGATACAGGCCGTGTTAAAAGGCCAGCAACTGCTGACTGGATGGGCAGTGGTACAGCCGGCCTCGTCTGGCCTCAGCGCCTCCGATCGGCTTGTCGGGAGATTTGCTTGTAAATGTAAAACACAGCTTGACATATACTATGGATCTCTATTACTACTGCTTTTTTTTTTAACAGTCAAAAGAGAGGGTGCAGAGGTTGTGTGTGCATTTGAGTGAGTGTGTTTCTCTTTTTATTCAGGTGAGTCAATAAATCAAGTGGAAATTATCTTTAACAAATATTTAATAAACATCGCAGGAAGCGTGTGAGTTGAAACTGAATCACTGCCGTGGAAAACCTGTTTAGTTTTGAATTAATCCTCACCTGAAGGCTGTATTGTGTCTCAGATTAACTACCACAAAGCCATTTTGGTCATGTTGTTGCAAAGCGCTTTCACCCATCTGGGTGTTGAGTGTCTGTGTCCCATGATGACCTACAGTAAATACTGTTAAGAGGTTTTATCGATCTAGGAAGAAAGCTCTTTTTTTCTTTTTCCCCCCCTTAATTTAAGATTAGTCATTTTGTTTTTAATTGACAGTGAACAGTACCAGCATATTAAACCTGGTTAAGATGTGGTTAATGGGGGTGTGGCGTTCTCCTAGGCCGTCATAATGCTCAGAATAAACATGTTTTTGACCACTTAGACAGAAAAGACCGACCTTGAGAAAATGATACATTTTATAATGACAGTTGAACAAAAATAATTACTCAGATTGTCTTAAAAGCATGTTAAAGCTTTTCCTTATCTGTTCTTGCTGCAGTATTAATATTCAATATGCAAAATGGTGCTGAATTGTTTTTAACAAAACCTTGTGCAGATACATCAGTTCCAATGCTGTACGTTTCCCCCAAAAGATACAGGGAGAACAAATTTAAAGAATTACTCAAATTAATTCATATCAAATTCAAGTAGTGTAATGCTAAATTTAATAGGATGTCACTAAGTAGAGCGCATACCTCCACCAAGGCCCAACAAACGCCTTAAATTCAATCAGCACCAAATTACACACACTCATAACTATAAGGCTCCTAAGGGTGCCTGTATTTTTTCAAGGTCCATGAATTATTCTCTAAGAAATCAATGAAAATGTTGAAAAACGTCCCATCTCACAGTGTTACAGAAAGCGAAAATACAGATCTTAACCTACATTTAATTCGGTTCTTTCTGGTAGTTTTTGTGAAATACCTGCTAAAAATCAAAGCTAGTAATTATGTTACTGTAGCAAGAGTTTATGTTGTTTGGTCCATTTGTGGTGCCTATGCTTAGTGAACCCTACAAATAGATAATTATATTTTAAAAGGTCTGTAAAGATCCTTACTTTAATCAATGACTTTTTATTAATTTTGATGAATAAAGAATCTGGACATCTCAAATGCTTTGGTGTCATTATTATCAACACATCTCACTAGTTTTTCCTGGATGTTGCATTTTCAAAATTATTAATTTATCTGTATCAAACAAAAAACATATTGTAACTTCATGGGAGATGGCATCTTCCTTGATTACCTCTTCAACAGGAAAATGCTAATTTCAATAAATACTGTATATCGAGTTTTCACAGCAGTTTCAAGAAGAAAAAAAATCATTATTGGTCTTAGCCTTCAATCTGTCTATACCCCCAGTGTATCTATACATCTGTGTGCATGAGAGAGAGAGTATACCTGGGGAGAGAACACTACAGAGAACCTTTGACAACTAAAAGGTAGGAGACAAAGGGGAGAGCTAAAAGGAGGAAAGGCATCACAGGGACCATGGTGAAGAGAAAAAACATCAATACTGTGTGCATTTAGAGGAAGTGAGTGAGAAAGGGAGAGAAAGACAGAGCCATGGGAGAGAGGCCGGGAGCTCCGCTGAGAGAGAGAAAGGGGCTCGAGAATCAAGAGGGGAAGTCTAAATGAGATTATCTGAAAGAAGTCGAAGACAATGAGAGAAGCATTCAGAGAAATAGACAAAGGGGGAGAGTGGAAGGCTTTCTACAAACTGAGCAGGAAAAATCCAGCCCTGTCAGTGCCACGAATTCTGCTCAAAAACATCTTCAGTTTTGCTTTCAGCGCGGACTCTAGTCTCCATTAATGTGTGAACATATAAGAGTTGACATCATTATTTTACCTGCATGTACACTTGTTGTATCCAAGGTGATGGGCGCTTCAAGACTAACAATGAAATAGACTTGTGGAAAATAAAAAAAAACAAGGTAGAAAACATAATAACTCAATAAAATCAAACCGATGCAAAGTGGCAGCAGAAATGTAAACGTTAAATGACACATTCAAGCAAATCTTTACGTTTCCTATTAATACAATACAATACAAATCAATGCTTAAGTGATCTTAAACACCAACTTCTCGACATTGTTCATTTACTTTTATGGATTTTGGACAGCTGTCATTGTTTGGTTAGTTGAGGCACAATTGGTTGGGTTTGGGACAGTAAGTAAGATTGAAGGACCTTCATTGTCAAGGTTATGATAATGTGGTTGTTGTTGTGGAACGATCACGCATGAGAGAAATTGTTTTCCAGCGGCAGTCTTCTCTGCGAAAGTCCCGTGTCAACCCCCACCCTCTCCTCCACCCAGGGTAAACGATAGCTGCGTCTCAATTCATTTGTCGGCCGATTGCGGCGCGACTGGGCTGTCCCGCTTTAAAGTCTCCTTTAAACGCAGTCAAAGAATGCATCCTTCCGTTCCCGAGCAACAAAGGATCCAACGGGTGGATCGTTCTCGGGGAAACCTATCGTAGGATTGATTGTGCAAAACCGGTGACTTAGCCAAGGAGCTAGCTAACTGGGTGGTTGAGCTGCAGCAAACAATACAATTGTAAAACGCGGATCAAGCTTGTGATGCAATAGTAAATGGGTTCTGTCTTCACGGTGTCGGAGGTGTAGGGAGGAGACAATTCGATTCACGTTTAAAACCAGTACGCACATGCCCAGTGTACATTAATTGTGATATGATATGTGTTTTCAGGTTTTATATCTGTATGGACAGAGATTATTGCACATATGGAGCTAAAGCGCTCATCTGAACTGATCGTATTAGAGGGGATGTTGCTGTATGCTAATAGCATAATTGGTGGAATTGACCAGGGTCATAACAAAAGCTGATGATGACGTAACCTTCTCAAAAGAATGTAGGTAAAACGTAAACCACCAATAATCACTCACGTCACAAGTGAATCTTCAGTTCAGCTAACAAACACATATGCAACCACCTGAAATTATGTCTGTGAAGGACTTTGCTTGAGTCTGTGTGTGTGTGTGTGTGTGTGTGTGTGTGTGTGTGTGTGTGTGTGTGTGTGTGTGTGTGTGTGTGTGTGTGTGTGTGAGTGTGCAGAGAGAGAGAGTTGTTGGTCAGGTCACATCAACAGACAGCCAGCAACATAATTGCACCTCATTAGTCGTACAGATTGGCGCCTTCCCCGCCCTTTCCATTTTCTTCGCTCCGGACAACCCCATAGGACAACTGCCACTCATAGGAAAGCCATTAACCAATCACAGCCAGGCATTTGTCACTAAGGGAAAAATAATGATAATTGCAATCCTCAGGATCTCCCAGATAATTCATTTATTTCATTTAAAATCCAAATTACAGGGCTCAAATGCAGCAGAGGCCAAAGTGGCACTCGAAGCCGAGCGTCAGAGGGATGAGCGACATGCCGTGTCTTCATTAACTGAGCGAAAGGGAACTAAAGACTCTGCACGCAATTAATGCAACATCACAGCGCTAACGTTTATCACTCGCCCCCATAGGCCCACACACAGAAAAACAACACACACACACACACACACACACACACACAATAGTGCACTGCTCATTACTCCAGTGCAGGTCCGCTCTCTGTGGTCTAGGTGATGTGATGGGGGTTGTGTGAGCAGCCTCCCAGTCGTCTGACACACACACACACACACACACACACACACACACACACACACACACACACACACACACACATCTAGCTTCACCTGCTATAGGGGATCAGGATGAGGGAAACCTCTGATTCACTGCCTTTATCTCAGGCACATACTGACACACACACACACACGTACACACACACACACACACACACACACACACACACACACACACACACACACACACACACACACACACACACACACACTGTCTCTCTCTCTTACCCACATACACACGGTGGAGTCATATCTTGATTAGGCAGCTTAGGTGGTCTCGGGGAAATACACTCATCTCGGTCTGTCTCTCTGCCTCCCCTCCTCTGGCATGTTGTTATCTCCAGGGTCCAAATGTTTGGAGATATCTTCACACACACCTGATGGCAAACAACCTCAGTTGTCTCCCCGGCCTGTCCTTCTTCTAACAGTCTCCTGCAGCCTTGACCGGATACACAGGGTCGGCCCCCATCATGCTATTTAGCCTTGTTTATCAAAAAGGGAGAAACAGAAAGGTAAAGGTAAAGATAAAGGCCAAGGTAAACCTGGTGATCTCAGAACCTTTCTCTGGAAAATTGCATTCCGGACCGGTTGAAGAACTCCATTTACATTTAGTTAAAAATTGACAACATATCTTATTGTAGCCTAGAAACACACCAAAAAATAGGACATGAATGTGAATCACCGGAGTGACACTAATCACATTGATATTATGATGAAACTATATCTTTATTGGAGTTATCTTTCTATATATTTTGATATCCCACCTCTCACTCATAGACACAGACACACACATACACACACCTACAGTAGAACATGCCTTTTTTAATCCCCCTATCGTGTAATGCACACTAAAAAACGCCCTACCCCTATATTCCTCATGTTAATATGTTATTTTAACATTTCAGTTGAGTTTGTTTCGATTTTATTTTAAGTAAAATCTATTTTGTTGTTACTTCCTGTGAGAACCTCATGGTTAAATGTTCTCTCTGTATCGAATGAAAAACAGCATCTCAGGACATGTCATTCTGTTTTGGACAGGAAACTGAACGCAGAGCACCTCTGTTCTCCTTTCCTATGTATCCGTTTTCAAAACTGAATTTACTTATTCCACAGGAGCTAATAAGCTGGAAGTGTTTCATTTCAGCAGTGATGGAATAATTGGTGAACGTCACACAAAGACAGAGCATCTTACACCTGTCAAAGCATCACTTGTCTCCTTCTACTCTCACTCAGTCTGCTTTCTCCCTCTTTACACATATCAAAGACCAAATTCAGGTGCTCAAATTGGTGCTCTGTTCAACATGTAAATGATGACCCTACACAGATAAAAACACCCAGATACAGGACAAAGGGAACAGTGAGGCTCAGGGCCGCAATCCGCATTGTGGTTTTTGTGTTCGATGTTTCTAAGATTACAGGCACGTGCACCATAAAAAAAACAGCCAAGCAAACCAAACCGGACCCAAACTCAAATATCATTTCAAAACGTTTGTATAAGCGAGACCAGACTCGTTTGGATCCAACATGTCGCTCCTTCCTCACTAGAACGGATAATAAACGAGTAATAAATCAGCTTAACTACATAGTTTGCAAAACAGTCCGAACTGGTTCATTGGACAACTGACTGGCTTAGAGATAACAGTGTTTGTGAAGGGAGTGGTCTTTGCATGATTACAGACAATGCTCTCCTCACACCGAATTTTAAAGATCATCAGTAAACAGAGAAGTCGGCATGGCTTGTGATGTTGCCGTCCCCTCCAGTTGCAAGTCATCCACAAGTGAAAATTTGTTTAGATAGTCAAACTCAGGGCGTTGCAGCAGGGCAGGCCAAGCAGGAAGTTGCCTCAGGCCTTGAGCTGAAAGGGAGTTCTAGAGAATGGCTGATTACGTTAATCCATTACAGGGAAACCCCTTTTAAATTTAACTGCCACTAACTTAAGCAAAATCTTCCTTGTCGTCTACTGGCAGGCAGTTATAGGTAAACACCCACAGGAGTGATACGCATGGGACCCTAACTGGTCAGTTGAGACTAGGGGGGCCTCTTGGATGGGAGGTGGGGTGACTTCGGGGGGCACAGGCTGTTCCAGTCGAACAGGTCCTGACTATTTCAGTTCCTAATTTTACTAAGTGTTTTATATATTTTCTTTAATTCTTAGTGCTCTCTTAAGCCCTTGCTTATTTAATGTGTGTGGGTGTGTGCTTGAGGGGTGTTTTCATGTGAAGCACTTTGGGTTACATTTTCTTTGTATGAAAAGTGAATTTTAATAAACTGTAATGGGTGTGTGTGTGTGTATGATGTGCCTGGGATGGTTGTGGAGGTTTGCACCTAAACTTTAATTGTCTACTATTATTTATATGTGTGCCAAGTTTGCAATTTGTTCATAATTTCAAAACTTAAAGAATTATTTAAGGATGTGCTTTATTATCATGTGTAACCCCCCAGATCACTTCAGCAGAAATTAGTTGATGATCTTCTTTGACTAGTAATGACATGCGTTTTTGTTATAAAAACACAATGTACAAGTTATAGCCCCACATTTTATCGATGAATTTTCAACCTTCATATACCTTTTAATACCTCAAGAGTATTTAAAACTCTATTTATTTGTTTTTCTTATATCCGCTTGAAAATTAGTTTTAGATCTTGTATGTATTTTTCCAGCGTCAAGTATTCAATAGAACAGCTCTAACTGGTTTGCTATCTTTTCCTTTTTATCACATAATTCAGTAATTACAGAGCACAATAACACAAATATGTTGTTTACAGGGATGCAGAGGACACCGTCAGTATTCAACAGAATTCAAGGCTACATGTGAGCTGATATACAGCTTGTATAGTTTCACGGGACACAGGAATTAACCTTGAACATCCAATCGTAATCCTCACTGTAGGGTACAGAGTCATACACACATGTAAGTAAACCAGGGTGAGGACATTCTTGCAGCAACAAGACTATATGATGAGTGACATGAGCATTCACACACACACACAACTTGGACATATTGTCTCTTTGTGTCTCCATCACACACACACACACACATATCTGATCTGGTTGAGTGGGCTCTGCTCAGCACGAAATGACTTTGCTATGTGGTTTTTATTTTTCTAACTCCCGCAAACTTGACTTGTGCTCCGCTAACTAGTGCGTGCATGGGTGTGTGTGTCTGTGTGTGTGACGAAACATTAACAGGGTTCACACTCGTATTCACAATAAGTGATGATGTGGCGTGGTGTGTGACTGTAGCCAAAACGATTGCAAACATGTTTTAAAATGAGTTTGAGGAGGAGCCGCTCAATTTTTCAACTGACTGGCCGTTGAAAGCCTGAGCTGCTTGTGTAAATACACGAAGGCGCGCAAACACACTCACATGTATCTGCAGGCTCAAATGTACAGATATGCAAAGACACACATGCACACATAGCAAAATAAGAAAATAAATCATGCTACTTCATCCTCGATCTTTTGCTTGCAGGTTTAGCTCACACGCTCAAACAATGGCACGAAGACACACACACCGACACACACACAGGGGGAGGTATATCATACATTCTGGGTCTACAGTGCTGAGGCGTTCAGTAATTGAAAACAGGGCTGAATAATCTGAGAGAATGACAGCCCTGAAAGATTATGTGAACTCAAACATTAACACAATTAAGTGTGTGAGCACTGGAGTATGTCGCAGCCTTAGACACTGTCTTAATAGTCCCCCAGCACAAAGACAGAGGAATGTGTGTGTGTTTGTGTGTGTGTGTGTGTGTAAGAGAGAGTGCATGCATGACAACCCATATCACCATGGTGCGATGAAGAAAGACCAGAAGCAAAGCAGTGGCTTTGTTCAAAGTGCCAAATGTTGCCAAACAAAGCAATATGCTGCTAGTTTAATTTGTCAAGTTTGATTACAAAACCAGGATTTCAAGCAGACGTCCCCTGATCCCCGGGAAAGAGAAAAACACAGTGATAACATATAGTCGTCTTTTTTTTTCTATAACAGTGATCTGGTTTATAAAGACAGATGCTTTATCAGACAGTGAGCAAATGATTCAATTGTGTCCCACCTTAGCAGCAGCGGTCGGGTCGGCGTGGCGACGGCCCAGTTCTGATTTATCTAGCGAGCCGCGCTCAGGTGCTGTTTTGTTAACAGGATTGCAGCCATTTATAACTGTGTTTCATTACTGTACTAAGAGCCGATAAGATGATCGCTCACGCACACACACACACACATTCACACACATCGAGGCGCTAATTCAATCTGCTGACAGGGAAACACGGCAAACAACATCCATTATGGCCTAAAGCTAATTGGTAATGGGTGGTGGAGGTGGAGGGCCGGGTAACAGGAGCTCGGGCTTGGTTGGGGATTTCAACAATGAGATGGACCTCTGGAGAATATTTCCTCTAATTTATACCGTCTATGTTTGCAATTATTCATCACATCTATCTCCACCGCTCTCGCTTTGCACCCCAAAAACGGGACGGGTCCTTTCCGTGTGCCCAAGAAGAATCTTTCCTTCTCTCCTTCACTGTCCTTCCCTTCTCTATCCACTTTTTCTCCTCGCCATAAGGCAATGAAGGAATGAGAATACCTGCCAATAAAGCAGAAGCATCCATCTGACCGGCAGCAAACAGTAAGCCCAAGACAAAGATGGCATCTCAGCCCCAGGTGGCATCACACCACTGGTGACATTTAATAATTCCCTCTCTCCCACTAACCCTCCTCCCACCTGACTCACTATTACAATTAGATATAAACCGTCTCCTACAGAGAAACAGGTACGCTGTGACAAGGTGGTGATGAATTACCATCATTCATGCAAAGACAAGATCTTTTAGGAATCCTAGTTTTAGGCTCTGTTTATTTACTTCCCCCATTGCACCACATCAGCATCAGATCGATGGCGGATGAATGGCTGGCGAGGCAGGCGGATCGTCAGACAGATGGGAGTTGCGGGGAGAAATAAATAATGCCACTGGAGGTGTTCGAGAAAAGGAGAAGGAAGAAGGAGAGAGAGAGAGAGAGAGGGAGAGGAAAAATTATAATACAGACAGAGAAGAGGGATAGGGAGAGGAGAGGATTTGAATGCCCAGGGAGGAGGGACAGATGAAAAGATAGTGGCGAGTGGAGACAGAAGAGGCACGGAGCGATGGATGAGCAGATTTAGAGGGCAGGAGATGAGAGGAGAGATAAAAGCATGGAGGAAGAGAAGGAGGGAGGGAGCGGGCTGCTGCGGCGGCGTCGTACAATGTTTACATGCACCGAAACGTTGTTGAACATGTCTGCCTGTGTCATTAACTGGGGCTACTGAACATGTACACAAGGCGGATGATGACACTTGCAGGTAAATGATAAAATAATGTTATTTGTTTAAGCAGTTGGATACATGTTGACATCCTAATCCTGTTCTCTTTGTGTGTGTGTGTGTGTGTATTTGTTTGTACCAAAGGAACAGACCTGTACACCTCACTACATAAAACCATTGATAAATAAATTGTACAAAATGTGACTCATTCTCACACATTGTTTGTGTGTGCTTATTTGCTGCACCCAAATCTCACAAAAAAGTTTTCCGTGACCAGTTGAACACATTATTATTAAAACACACATGAACACACACACACACACAGAAAAGGGAGGAGCAAGGAAACTGAATTGAAGAGCTCTTAAACCCGCAGGTTTCTTTGTGTTTGTAGGTCATACAAATGGGAATTTTCATAAAAACCAGACTTAATAAATAAAAAATGGACGGCATGACTGCTCCCCAAAATTGAAGCCCAAGTGTCTTGATCGCCCCCTAGTGGCTGGTGACATTAAAGGTCACAAACCCCACCTCCTCCGTGTAATGCCATCTTCGTCTATGTTTTCTAAGTGTCTGGCATAATTTTTTCATCCAGAGATTTTTGTATTCCTTTCTGTTTTTCGCTTTTGCGTCTGTCGCGTCTTAGAAACGTCATCAACATGCCCACTTGCTTGTGGTGAATCCTGCAGAGGACTAATTCAGACATTAGCTGGAGTTTTCACTGGCCAGAGGATATCTGGAGATAGTCCAGAGCCTCTCACTTGTGTATCCCCCTCCGGAGAATGTCCAGAGATTATCCGGAGTACAGTTTATATCTGAAAGCAGCTATACAAACCAACCAAACAACAGACAGACGGGTGGAAAGATAACTTCCTTGGTGGAGGTAAAAATGGCTAAAAACATGGATGAGATCCACAAAGCTGAACAAGCTGTTGAAAGTCAACTTTGGTGACATAATTTAAAACAGTTTGAAACCCATTACTGATCTCAGCCTTCACGTCAGCTAAAAGGGACATTGGTGGTACAGAATTAAACAAAATGGCACTTCAGTCAGATTATCAGCTCTAGCCTAGACTAGGATGATTTATCACAGAGTGTCAGGGCTGGGAAGCGAAATGTGACCTGGCTGTGGCTCATGTTGCCGCCAGATTTGGGGTCAGGGACTTTGGTTGATTCGGTCTGAAAATCAGTCGTAGTTAGTGGCACTTTGGTCCAGTTTCATCAAGTGAACCTGAGCCAACTCTGTCGTGACATTCATCACCTGCAGACACAAGTCTGGCAACCCAGCGCTCCAGATTTAGCCCGCAGCTGGGAAAAGCCATTTTGGCTACCTCGGTGATAGAATAAATCGAATAGAAAACAGAAACGTTTTCACGAGTAAATGCCTGAAACGAATGTGAGGTTTTAAAAACATTCCACCTTTAATAAAAAAACATTATGCAATTATCATTTGATCACTTAAGGCAAGTAAATACTTAGCTGTGAAAGATAGGTAAGTCGTTACACTCATGCAGCTGATAACCTCTGCAGGCCTTCCTACCCACAGCTAACATACATGCCCAGACAGAAGGTCCATCACGAGCCAGGACTTGAATATGCTGCTGTGATGTGCGAGCCACATATTTTAAATTTAAAAATAGATAAATGAACTATTGATGAGTCTGATCTGTCTGCATTGTCACATTCCACTAACTTTTCCATGTTAAACATCCCTATAGGGGGAACAACAATAAGAATATTCTAAATTGTTATTGTGTGGACAGAAAGACATGACACTGTCTCTTCCTGCATTTTCCTGGTAATTTCAAGTAATCTAGTAATTTTGGGGCATTTGATCTTTATTGATGGGACAGGGAGCTACCAGGTGACCTAACAGGCACCCATACTTCTTCTCAATGAAATTATATCTACTTTGAAGCTCGCACAGGATCCTTTTGAGTGTCTTCTCACATGTGCAATGTTGAACACCACATTGAAATTAACTGACCTGGCATTATTTTTCTATATTTTGAATTAATTTGTAGTCAAAGAAAAACCTTATGTTAATGCCTGTTACACCGAAGGAAAGAAATGGAACTCAATTTAGATAGATAACAAGATAAACACAAATTTAATTACACTTTTAACACCAAAGTAGAGTGAGGGGCTTTTGATTGAAAGATGTTAATCAGACACATGAACATTTCACTTTTAATTGTCCGATGTAATTTTATGGTCTAAAACTCCTTTAACTGGTTTGGAATGATACCAGCAGCAAGATGACAGAAGCTTAGTAACTCTACTCTCCAACTGTCTTCACCAGATCCTCATTTTCTAGAATTCTCATCTAATCCAGACAGTGTGTGTTTTAAGTTTGGACATTTTGTATCAACAAGGCCTCTGATTCTCTGTGACGCAACACAAATGAACTTCTTCACTTTCCATTTCTCTGGCCGTACCCATGTCGACATCATCATCTTTCAGTATGGAGAAATGATGCACAAAAAATGGCCTCACATTCTTTGGAAATGGCTGTTAAAAAGCTCCCATGTCACCTATAAGAGAAACATGAAGACAGTTGATTAGATCATCTTACTTCTGTCCGTCGCTCGGGGCTCCAGGTTTTTTTGTGGCCAGTGCTCTAACTTCATCTGTGTGTGCCGGCCCTGGTAATAGGCAGTTTGTGAATGGCAGGCCTGGATACCAGCTTTGTGACACTCGCACTGCACAGTGTGGGTTGACACTGTGACACAGGCGGGTTGAGGAGTTGATTCAAATCTGTGGTCAATTTTGACACTGTATTTCCTCTGTTTAGCAGTTTTCCTGTTACAGTCGATGTTTGTCTATCTCTGTGGCTGAGCTTTGATCTGAAATCTCTTCAACCCTTGGATCCATCCATTAAATCGAAGCCTGAAAGAATTGTGTTGCTGTCGTATGTGTTGCACAAGTAGTTTCTACTAAAAACCACTAACCAACAATCAACTCTTGTTTTATCAGTCATTTTTTTGTTTATGATAACTTATTTTTAAAATAACAAAAAAAGGAATAAAGACTTATTTATGTTTTGCCTTTATATAATTTAACAATCTCTGTCCACATACTTCAATGCATGGCTGTTAAGAAATGCAGCCACTAGAGGGTAGCATCGAATCAAGACTTTCCGACAATAACCATTGCCATTGCCGACTGGCAATGGTGAAGGAGTTCATTGCGATAACGTACCTGTGAAGATAGAGGCAAAAGCAGCGATGGTCCTACAAATGAACTCACAAGTCTCTCCTCAAAAAGTGAGATTTCTTCCTCGTATCTTAGCGTTGTCTTGAACTATTGGCTACACTGCCCCCAAACGATTTCCCGTGGTACTGCTCCATTTCTCTGTTTGACCTGTGTCCGTAAACTTTCAGAAGACGTCCACAACTTCGGACGAAAGCATGCAGAGTACAGACAGAGTTTCCTTTTCTGCATACTCTGTATAGATAAGCCTTTAGATGATTTTTTTTTCCATTCAAAAGAAATTAATTTAACCCTTAAATGAAAGAATCATCGAAGCTCAATGTGGATCGTGGTAGTGGATCCTGAACCGTGATGATGGATCATGACTGTGGATTGTGGAGGCAGTTGATCGTGGTGGTGGGACCTGATCCTGGTGGCAGCTGATCGTGGTTTATGATCACTACAATATTGCTTGATATACAATATGCCTACTCACAGTCGCTACCATTACTTTCAATAACTCCTCCATATACTGTTCATTGCTGTTCTCTTCATCTCTATCAGACATTTTCTAATGTATAAATACTTTAATCATTGACAAACTGTTTCTTCTAATAACTGTTGTAAATACTGTTATGAGGGTTAAGAACAGAGGAGCAGACCTTGTTAAGCCCTATGAGACAAATTGTGATTTGTGAATATGGTCTATACAAATAATATTTGATTGATGCATTGATTGACTTCAGGTTCATTCACACATCCGGTACTTCAGTAACTGATTTTACTTCTGGCCGTGTGGAGTGCAATGATGCAGGGCTGGCAGGCGGGCGGGCCGCCGAGGACGTGCACACAGCTTCCTGTCTTTTACATGGTCGACCCCCAGAGTGATTTCAATTAATTACTGTGTCAGCGTCCCGCATTAACCCACTGGCCAGAAAACAAAGGTTCCTCGGAAAACAAACCAAACCAAGAATAAACCGTTGAATTAATTTATTCTTGAGGCGGTGGCAGAGTCAGGCCCGTGAAAACAGAACCAAACACCAGCCGTTATTCAGAGCAGGAGCAAAGCCATCTGGTCTGAGTTTATATTTCTATGTGCATGTAATTTGTGCTGTAGTTGTTTCAAGGACTGTGTAAACACATTTTAATACACTTGGGGGGGGGGACGAACATCAGGACGGAGACAAGAGATGTGTTACTGTTCACTTGTGGGTCTCTCTCGCCTCGTGTTTCCTTTGCCTCGCTCTCCCCTGTCTCGGATACTTTTGTTATATTGATGGATACCGCACACTCAGCAATATTTCAAGGCATGATAGAGGTGCAAAAAAAAAGAAAAGCCTTTCATGGCAAACCCAACAGGCTGTGAGCTGCTTAGGCTGGTGTTGACAAATGGAGAGGGAGTGTTAAGTACAGTCAGAAATGGCAACGTGAATCCCCTGAAGAATAGAAAGCAAAAAAAATCAGAATTTTTGGTTAGACCATAACCATAAGGCTGGGTAAGTCTAAAAATGAGACACACACACAATCACACACACGCAGTCCTTTGAGGAGCTTGGGGCCTGGAGGGAATAATGGTTAGCAACCTGAAAAATGCCCTGATCACAAAAGGCCTCCGACAGTAATAAATGAAATAGTTGAGCCACATGTATTAATCCATGCTGCTGCTTCTGTGGGTGTGTGTGCGTTTGTATACATGTGTGTGTGTGCATGTGTATCCCTCTTTTTTGTGTATTTGCTGCTGTTGTCTATAATTTTTTTTGTCCATGCATTAGAGCCCACATTTGTGTTTGTGCGTGTATGCGTTTGTGTGTGTGTGCCTGAGCGACAGAGAGAAATGCTGTCAAAGCTAATTCTCCATGTGTTTGCACTAATCTTATGTGGGAACACTGTTTATGTGTGAGTTTCATGAAGTTGTCTGACAATACCAACACACGGACACATGACACTTCCTGAATCAATGTGCTCTAAAGAAGATTTGGGCATTAATCCTTCCCTTAAATGTTTAAAACAGCCCCTCTGTGTGCAGCTGTTCTCAGGCATGAACTCCGGAAAACTTCCCAATAAAATCCAAGCATCGACACCAGCGTCAGCCCTCATCACCTAAATATGTCTCAAACATCTTTGTCTTTCTAAGTTGACATCTTCATCAGCATCTTCCACGTGTCGGTCTCCTCTCGGTTTTGCTTCCATCACAATTTGGAAACGTCTTCAACGTTCCATCTCGCTCGCTGGGACTTTTCCGGCCATTTTCCTGCTGTATTGTCACATGGGCTCACTCTGACATTTTACCAGGGGGCTGGCAGGAAAAGTTACAGAAAATGTCCGTTGCAACTGATTCTGATGTTTTACGTTTTAACATAGAGCCCCTTCCGGACAATTTCTGATAAATGTCCGTAGCTCAGTGCGTGTCTGAAAGCAGCGTATGTCTGCCTGGCAGGGATCCTTCATGGCTAAAGTAAAACACACGTGTGTCTATCAGCAACAAAGAGAGAAGAATTCGGATGTTATAGAGCCCCAAAAAATCTGATGGCAAATACTAAATCATTGGAGCACTCCTTTAATATAAATTACTTAAAGGCCAAATCCAGCTTCTTAGATTAATCCATCCTGGAGGTGATTTGTCAACAACATGGCCTTACTCCTTTTAAATGTTTGGCTTCTACTTCTTCCTCCACTCTTACTTTTCTCACGTCCATCTCTTTCTAAACTGTTTACATTTGCTCTCGCTCTTTGTCTCTAAACTGTGTATTTTTAGTCGGCATTTGACTCACCTTGTTCTTCCCCTCGTTCTCCTTACCTTCGCTCTTTCTCCCTCGCTCTCGCGCTCGCTCTCCAAACTGTGTATATTTGGGTCTGTCTGTGGGGAGTCAGGGGTCATTATTAATCTTGCTTGCTCTCCTAGCTTCAGGCATAACAGCAGGGCAGGATCTGTGTGTGTGCGTGTGTGTGTGTGTGTGTGCGTGCGTTTGTGTGTGTGTGTGTGTGAGAGGGAGAGAGAGAGTGTGTGTGTATAAATGAGGGGGTAAGGAGTGGTTGCGAATGAGTCAGTTACGCTGTTCGAGTAAAGGTGTGGGAGAACATGTTTTTGTGAGTGCACCGTCTGTAAGCCGTTTAGGTGTGTGTGTGTGTGTGTGTGCGTGTGTGTGTGTGTGTGTGTGTGTGTGTGAAGGAGAGGGAAAGTGCATTTTGCCATGATGGATCATGAGAGACCCACATTCTTAATGCACACTCGCACAAGACAGACACCCATGAGAAATGAAGGGGAGAGAGAGGGGGTGAGTGAGCACAGGAGAGGGGGAGGGATTGAGAGTGAGAGAGAGGTGATGAGGAAACGGAGGGAGAGAGAGAGAGTGACAGAGGAAAGGAGAGGGAGAGAGCAGGGAGAGACCCTGTTCCTCCTGAACTCATTAACCGTTGTCCTCTCCGCCCTCCCTCCTGCACTCCCACAATGCCAAGCAGCGGCGTGCATCAATAACGCTGGTGACAGCACGAGAGGGACGGGTCAGACAAGCAACCGCCATCTCCCTGGCAACCACCACTATGGCCACCATCGCCACGACAACAATTGGCGAGCACACGCGGGGGGCTTCCCCCCCTTCCCCGCTGGCCCAGCTCCCCTCCTGCAGCCGCCACACAGCGAGGGCCGCCGCGCCTGCTGCTGCCGGATCAGAAGCAAACTAAATCCACAGCAGGGCTCCGGCAAGGGATGAGGCAAAAAGAAGAGAAGAAGCTGAGTGATCTTGATTCTGAGGTTAACTGAATGGACAGGAGATTCAATCTCAGCGGAGGAGGGGTAAGGGATGGAGGGATGGATCTGGACTCACTGTGGCAGGGTCTGTGAGGCCCAGAGAGAATCACAAGCTGCAACTTTGAATAATTTCCTTTTATCGTCCAGCACACAGTGTAACTCGGGCTCAGGATGCAGTGAGAAAAGTGCATCGTATTTATTGCCAAATAGGTCCCTCAAAACGCTGGAAAGATCATGGGAACGTAACTCCCAACTCTATGATTTGACCTATTATCGCTCTTTGGTTTCAGTGACCAAGTAAAAAAACGCTCTGTTACATTGTACACAAAATTGTAAACAAAGTTAGCAAAGAGCTGCAATTTCAGTCAGATATATATATATATATATATATATATATATATTTTTTCTCTAAGCAGTCAGTAAAGAGCAGGAAAAAGAGAGTTTATAAGCATATTCATCAGGTGGCCATAAACATAACTTAAACCGTTTTCTGCTCGATGTCTCTAGTACACAAACACAAACGGTTGCTGAAGAACTTGTGTCTGTTTGTCTTCTGCCGTCTCTC